>NC_057932.1:0-625000 GCF_017639315.1 Drosophila ananassae | reverse complement strand
CGCTGGCAAATGCTCAGACAAGCACTGGCAAAAATCCATACTACACTAAGCAACACAAGGCGCAAGTGCACTCTGCCCCACACAGTGGAGGCACCCCCGAACCCATGGACATTGAACCATCACTGTCCAAGATGCTTAAGCCATCTCAAGCCCCAGCATACCAAAAAAGGAAACCGGTAGAGGCCGATCGATCGGGTCCATACAAAAGGCAGAGGGTTAACCACGTCGTGCAGGGCGCAGGCGAATCCGGGGTAAAATATACCGCCGCAGCTTCAAACGTGGTTCAAGAAATTGACGACGACGCCATTAAAGATTATGATTCGGACGTCATTAATTTTTTAGGGGAAAGTGCCTGCTACCCGTCATCAGGCGAAGAGTATCGGAAATAGAAATTAAGCTTTTAATAGACACGCACGCATTAAAAAATTACATCCGTCCATACGAAGGGTTGAAAGGCTTCTGCCCAGTAGATTCGCCATTTTCGGTACATTATCCATGGCGTTACCACGATCACGAAAAAATGCTTCGTATCCCTATTCAACTTGAAGGCTACGTTCTTTATATTACCAGATTTTTCCTCCGTTGATGCCATCATCGGTCTTCACCTGATAAAACAGGCAGGGGCATCGCTTTTCCTAGCTTCCGGCCACCTCAAATGGGGCTTCGAGGTAGAAAAGCTTGAATTCCAAGCATGCCCCAACATAAATTTTACTGAAATGAACTGCTCCAGCGCACCACCTTCAGTCAGAAAACCATTTTCAAAAATGCTAAGCGACAGGAAAAATGCCTTCGCGAACCCAAGTGAGGCGTTACCTTACAACACGTCAGTGGTGGCCACCATCAGGACTGTTGATAAGAAGCCCATTTATGCCAGACCCTACCCGTGCCCGATGGGGGCAGCCGATTTCGTCAATGGCAAATTCCAGACCTATTAAAAAACGGCATAATCCAGAAGTCGAGATCCCCCCACAATAACCCAATATGGGTAGTAGACAAAAAGGGCACCGACGAATCTGGCAACCGTAAAATGCGGCTGGTATTAGACCCTCGAAAGTTAAACGAGAGGACAATACCGGATCGCTACCCCATGCCAATTATCTTTATGATACTAGGGAATTTAGGCAAGGCCAAATACTTCACAACGCTCCATTTGAAGTCTGGCTACCACCAAATTATACTGGCAGAACGTGACCGTAAGAAAACTTCATTTTTCGTAAACGGGGAAAAATACGAGTTTCGCCGACTGCCATTCGGGTTGAGGAATGCTGCCAGCATCTTCCAAAGAACCATCGACGACATACTGCGAGAGCAGATTGGCAAATTTTGCCATGTCTATGTTGATGATGTTATCATTTTCTCAGAAGACGAAAACGCCCACATACGGCACGTAGACTAGGTTCTAAAGAGCCTACACGACGCCAACTTGAGAGTGTCAGCGCAGAAATCGGTCTTCTTCAAAAATAGCGTTAACTTTTTGGGCTTACAGTCACCAGCGAAGGGACTACGACAGACCCAGCGAGGGCCATCAAGGAATTCCCGGAGCCTAAAAACGTGATTGAAGTAAGGTCATTCATGGGTTTGGCTAGCTACTATAGGTGCTTTATTAAAGATTTTGCATCAATAGCTAAGCCCATTTCGAGCATCTTAAAAGGGGAACATGGAAATGTCAGCTGATACAGATCCAGAAGCATCCAGGTACAGTTTACCGAGCCACAACGGCTAGCCTTCGAAAAGCTTCGTAACATCCTGGCCTCTGGGGATGTCATCCTCAGGTACCCCGATTATAAAAAGGCATTTGATCTAACGACAGATGCCTCAGCATACGGCATTGGCGCAGTGCTTTCCCAAAAGAGACGACCCATAACTATAATCTTTAGAACCTTAAAGGACAGAGAGGTTAACAACGCTACCAACGAAAGGGAGATGTTAACCATAGTTTGGGCTACTTATATAGGGTCAAAGATATAAATTTCTACACTGACACCTCTGACCTAAGCGATGTCGGATTCTAATCCGAACACAAAAATTAAAATATGGAAAGAACGCATCGATGATTGTGGTGCCAAAGTCCATAACATGCCTCGCAAAGACAACATCGTTGCGGATGCCCTCTCGAGGCAACAACTCAACGTTGTAGAAGAGGAAGAGGTATTCATCAAGCATCAAGCGCGGCCACAATTCACAGTGAGCTGTAGTTAACCCACACCATCCCATCCACGGACAAGCCTCTCAATTGCTTTCAAAGCCAGATAAGTCTGGAGGAAGCACGCTTTTCGTCAAAACGTAGCTTTGTTCTCTTTGGAAACAAGAAATGGCATAACATCGACTTCACTTGCGAGGAGTCATTGCTGGACGAGCTCGCGGACATAATAGTTCCTAAATGCGTAAACCAAATTTTGGCACTGCAAAAACCAAGTAACGGACATTGTTGCAATTGGCGAGAGGCGCCATCTGAAGTAGGAGAAATGCTGCACATAGACATCTTCTCCACGGATAAAAAGTATTTCCTTACGTGCATCGACAAATTCTCGAATTTGTCGTGGTTCAGACTCAATCAAATGAGCCACAATACGAAATACAGGATAAGATAAAACTCGCCCAGGACAAGCTCCAGAACAGGGAAAACGAAATTATTAAATGCAAACAATAGGCAAGTCAATATTAACAATAAAGTACAAATTCAAATTAATAAAATTTCCGCTACCGTCAACCAACTTCTGAGGTCAGCTAAAAAGTCCCAAATTGATACAGGGCACCTATCAGAGATGCTTTTAACTCGAAATAGGATGATAACAATGGAGCTGCAGGAATTAATAATGGCAGTAGCACTTGCCAAGGTTAATGTTGTTAGCCCTAGCATCTTAGATCATGCAGACCTGGAAGGTGTGTGGTTGGAAGAGCCCACCGAGACCGCGATTAGGGATGTTTTGTCCGTATCGTCCGTTAAGATCTTAAAATTCGATAACCTCTTACACTTTATCATTAAGTTTCCAAAAATTAAGTCGGCCTGCAACAAGATCACCGTTATCCCGGTGTCACATCACGACACCATACTCATGCTGGAAGATAACGTGATGGCTGAATGCGAAGGCGACATCCACACGGTAAAAAACTGCTCCTTGACATTAGGAGCTACATTTTGCCGGCTGGCGCGAAAAAGATCATGAGCTAAAGAGCTTCACGCTAGAGGCACGGCGCATTGCAAGATCCAGCAAAGCGATTTACACCCCATCACTTACGGGGAAGAGGGGAGTGTAATTATAAATGATAGCCCAGCTCACTTGTTGATAATGATAATGGCACCTGTGCCCATGTAAGGGGCACATATCTCGTCACCTCGCCTTCCCTGAACGTCACTATGGAACGCAACGTTCTCAGTCTTCCTTACCTTCACCGGTTGAGTGAACTTAACCTGGAACACATTAAGGAGTTTGGGGAGAAAATCAACCACAATCAGGTATATATGAGATGAAGTTCATAGCGGGAGCAATATGCTGCGCTTTGATTTGCATCGGCTTGGCCTATCTGCCTGTCACTCAGACCCGAAGAACCGCGGCCCAACTAAAGGATGATTGCCCAAATAGGGTCGGCCTAAGGCTGCCTCGATTATTTACATACATAGCCGGCGAATACTGCATATTTGCGTGGCCACAATGAAATATATTTTGTTAGCTTTAAATTTCAGTTCATATCTGAGCTTCATTCAATAAAGAAGTCTTTCAATTATACTCCGGCACAGCCGTTAAAGTCAATTTATTTGTTAAATTGGTTACCGGGCCTTAAGAGCAGTAACAATGGAGTTAGTAACTCCCACCATAACTTCCCGCCATTAGGAAGAACCCCCTTGGCAACCGCCAGGGACAACATTCACCTCCTGCACCTGAAGACATCGTTATCAGCGAGGGAAAAACAAGGGGGGGAGATGCTGACGACATCATGTCTTCAGTAGAACAGAAATCGATCATGCCGAAAACCTTGTGTTTCTTACCACACAAAAAGTCAATATTTAGATACCGAGCATTTTCGGGAGCTTTATTTAATGTTCCAAATCTAGGGTTTAATAAAAAACAAGGACCTTAAGACTTCTATATATGATTACAATTTATTTAAATGATTTGGTTTATATATAGAACATATGACATATGTATGTATGTACATAATGTACATAAATGTGCTTCTATAATTTTTCCCCAAACATTTCAAAACGTATCTTTTGCAGGTTTCACCTGATTTAGTAAAGCTTTACAGAAATTGTAGATAGCCATGACTTTTTTGAGACTAAACTCCTATTTAATTTAAGAAAATCTTGTATAACTATAAAAATTCAATAATATTTTTTCGAGTTCTCCCTTAAATCCAAAATTAAAGCACGGTATGATCTACTGATTTCAATAAGAAAATAAAAATCTTTCATGGGAAAATGTTTGGGGAAAAATCATAGAAGCACAAAAATCAGAAATTTCAACTTTTGATAAGTATTCCAAAGATATGGTAACTGCTAGATGCCGTTTTTTAATTTTAGTTGGTATGAAAACATTTCAAAAAGGAAATTTACGGAAAATAATAATGGTTAAGGAAATTACATGGCCTACATAATTAAATACATATATGGTACAATTTGATCAATTTCTTTTCTTGGGTGTACCGCGGAAACTGTGGGTGATGGAACCCATGTTTGTTCTGGACTTTGTTTAAGGGGACCCTAAAATATATGGAGCAGATGAATGCGTGGAGATTTTTTGCTGATGGCCTGTGCTATTACAGGAAATTTATTAAGGAAATTTATAATTTATTTATTATTTATCTAGACAAGGAAGCTGCGGGTGCATTCAAAAAACTTACAAACACACTTGTATCCAAAAACAAGTCAAGCCGAATAGCCGAATTGATGCTACGGGTGCATTAAAAACACACTTATCTCTAAGGACGTAATATTAGGGTACTTGTAATGTGTGGGTGTGGTTCGAACTCCCTACGTTGTTAGCCAACTTCTAACGTGGGGGTGTACGGGCTATAGTTAAACAGAACCAAATTGCAAGATCTACTGCAAGGTCCAGAGGATATACCTTGGGGACGTATGGATGGGAGTGAAGGGCGTGCACTTCTTGTGGTCTTAGACTAAGCTCGACGGATGGGGGTGGTTCTTTTCACGTATCCATACTACACATCATCAAAATAAATTTAAGTGCACTAACTAGATGCAAATTAATAACGAAAACCCGGATGATTGTCCTACTGACTCAAATCCAAAAGAAAACTAAGGAAACAAATCACCTAAAAGGCAAACAGGCTCAGAAGAAAGAGAGAGAGAATGACTTTGATCAGTTGTAGGGTATTAGATGTTCATTATACCCTATTCTTAACCCACCCGACCTTGGCGAGATCTACGACGTTTGATTCGCCCCATATCACAATCCTATGTGATACCTATTGTGGTTCCAGCATGGCTATTTGAAGTTTCGGTGGCGGATCTGTAATGGCCTTAAGCCTTCATGGAGTTCCTAACACACAAATTTAAATTGAAGCGAACTTGATTCATTTTTCCCAGTCGGGTATTTCTATTTCATTATAAAATTTCTCCTTAACAGCTACTTTATATAATTTCATTAGAATTCATATTAATATATATATATAAATTTATATTTAGATATAAAGAAGAGATTTAAAAATATTGGGTTAAATTCAATAAATCAGTTTAACTACGTTTGGGATTAATGTAGTAATTAAATTAGGAATTATAAAATTTGCGATTTCATTAGTTAAAATTATTATTAATCCAAAATTATTCAATTCATGCCTCGCTAAAATTTACTGTTTGCTTCGCAAAACTATTAAAATTTAATTTAGGGATATTCACTCACCGATGTTCGCCGCCGTTGAGCTCAAGGACAGGAATAGCTAGAGATGTTTATAATTATTAATTTAAATAGAACAATAAATTAGCCTGGCCATGCTCGAATATTATCGCAAAGTTATCATTATTTAATTCAATCTAAATTCTTTCCTTATATTTTCATATCACTTATATATATATATTTACATAAATCTATATATTTATAATAAAATAACAACGGATATTAAGATATTAATTATTTAAAAAAAACTGAAGGGTGTGCAAAATTCGAATTAAGATACAATATTCTTTCTTTCCGCAGAATAATTTCATAATTAACAAAAGGGATTTGAGCTTTGAATAAAATTCAGCAGGCCAATATTCACATAATTGCACTTCTTATAGTTACAAATTTATAAATAATTCGCCGGAGTGTTCTCTCCGTGTAGCGAAAAGGCTTGTCGTCGAATCCAAAAATATTTATCAAAAGATTGCGATCCCGCGTCGAATCTCTGCACTAGTTAATTCCCATATTTCATCCATTTCGGCCTCCAGATAGCCGGTTGCATAATAGGGTGCTAGACAATTACATAATCCTGTACTAGCCGATTAAAAAAAAATCTGGTGCTAGCCGCTTACATAATTTGGTACTAGCCGCACTGGCACGTGGCACTGGGGGGGTAATAAATTCATGAAAAAAACTGCACTGCACTGAATTCATAACATACCTGGCATAAAATAACTAAACACTTATTAACCCATTCGACCCCGAAGTTGCCTGTGAGCAATTTCAAAAGTTTAACGGCTATCGGTAGTCGGTGCTTTTGTTTTTGTCTGCTTATTCTTCGAGATAACGGTGCTTTGATGTGTATACTTATAATGTAAGCAAAAAAATTCTAGTTTGCGCATCATTTGACGAAATTATTTGGAATGTGCTGGACGTGCCTCGCGTAAAAAGTGTTTGTTGTATTGTGAGGTATATTGAAAAAAAAGTGATTTACTTTTAAATTACGCATTAAAAGTTGAAGAATGTGAGTGAAATTTGTTAATAAATGAATTCTTTAATGCATGTTGTAGTTCAATCTAATTGATTTCTATTAAAAAACAGCTGAGGAATTTTCAAAGTAATAAAGTTGCTTGTGAGCAACCTTGGGCCATTGCACCACCAAAATATGAGACCAAAAGAAAAAGGTTTATCAAATGATGATATTGAGAGAATTGTCAACTTCGATTGGGATGTCTCCAGTGACGAAGAAAGTGGTGATGAAATGGAAGACATCTCTGAAGACAGGGACAGAGATAGAGACAGGGATAGGGATAGGGATAGGGAGAGGCGAGGTGGGAGGGGGCCGGGGGATACCGGAGTCGTCAACAATCTCGGCAAGGACGTGCGCGGCAAGAAGCACGACGTCAATATCAACATCATATCCGACGGGGGCACTGGCCACGCCCACCCGCACCGCAAGCTGGGCGGCGGTGCCAGCAGCGCCAGCAGCAACCGTTGCCGCCAGGTCCAGGGTCCGGGTGGTCAGGGGTCAAGTCCGGGGCATCGCAGCTCCCTGAAACTGACCGCCGAGTGCCTCTCGAACGTCACGGCCTCCACCTACTGCAACGGGAATGGGAGCGGAAACGGAACCAGCATCGCCATCCCGGACGACAGCAGCACCAGCAACTACGGGGACGGGGAGGAGAGCTTCGTGGTGAGCAGCATGATGGTGCCGCCGCAGCGGTGGCCTCCGGGCGGCGTCGCCCTCCTGCGCCACAAGGACGTCTCGTTCAGCGAGTGCAGCAGCAGCACATTCTCCTCCAGCACTTTGGAACGGGACCTGGAGATCATGGACCAGCTGGAGCTGGGAACGGAGCATGGACATGGACAGGAGATGTTGCAGCGGGATCGGGAGAGGGAGAGGGAGAGGGAGCGGGAACGGGAACGGGAGAAGGGGGGTCGTGGGCGGCAGCTGCCGGACATCGAGAAGCTATATGCCCAGCGGTCGCCCAAGGGGGGCGGCAAAGGGGGCGTGGCCAGGGGCGGCAGCGGTGAGGGCGGCCTGGCCCTGGTCCTGCCCGGCAGCGATCCCCTCAGCAGCCTCTCTCAGTCCCAGTCCCAGTCCCTGGCCACGGAGTACAGCCTCTGCTCCACTCTGGAGACTAGCGGAGGGTCAGTGGCGCCACCGTCGGACGAGATCCTTCCGAAGGCGTCCCAGATCCGGCAGAACATCGAGGAGGTGGACGACGAGGAGGTCGTACCGCCGGACTTCTACGACAGCTATAACAGGAACCCCAATGTCAAAATGTATTAAATGTAAAGTACACCTATGCTGTAACAACAATAAAAACTGTTGTATGTCTTACCATACTTAAAAATTGAAAATAAACAAAAATAACCATCAAATAAAAATGTATTCTTTAATATATACTATGGCCCAACGTTGCCACAAGCAACATCCGGTAGCGCCCAAACTAGTGGGGGTGGGGAGTTCAAACTTTACTCAAATACTGCTTGGCCCAATACAAACAGAATACAACAAAAAAAAAATTTTTTTTTCGACAGGGAAAAAGTTGGGGTCGAAAGGGTTAAATGAATCCCGATTATTCGTCTGGGATTTGATTTTATTTAATTTTCAGCACAATTTAAATATTTATTAAACTTGGCTTACAATTGCAGCCGTATTGCTTTCAAGCTCGTCAAATAATGTCAAAGCTCTCCTATGCAAATCTAGCCCTAACTATGCTAGAGAAAAAGCTTTTACATAACGGCACTCTTATCTCGATATGCAAAAACATAGATAAGAATCGCGTGATGTTTCGTTCACTTATCCAAGGTGACCGCAGATCAATGATATTCGGTGATAAGCTTTTAAGCTTTTCAAGGTCTTTCTTATGACCGCTCTTCGCATGCGTGCCCTGTTGGAAATCCACACACTACACCACAGTTAATGCTCCAAAAATCTTATTAGCAGGGGTCATTAACTGAAATCACTAATATCTACTAATATTTTATTTTATTTTATTACTTGAATGTCCTTTAAGTGGTAGGTTCCTAAAATTTTCCCTGATTCATTTACCAGTTCATAATAAGAACGTCCTACTTTTTTTTCACTTTAGCTTTAATAAAGAGAGGTGCTAATTTAGCGTTAAACTTCTTGCTGGCATTACTTTGTGCGAAATTACGAGCAAGGACTTCTTCACCATTTTTGAATTCTACCGATTTAGTCTTTAAATTATAAACCTTAGCGTTTATTTCATGAGCCAACGATATATTATTCTTTGCTTTATTTCGAATACACTGCAAGGCGTCGGTACGCTGTATTTCCGTATTGTCTTTTAAAAGATTCAAGTTTCTCAGCAGTTCGTAGTCTTTCCCGTGGAGGACCATATTCTGACCGAAGGTCATGAAATAAGGCGAAAATCTAGTACTTTGATGGATATTGGCTCTAAGGGCTCCGCTTATCTCCGGCAGATGTCTATCCCAATTGGAATGATCGGTGCCGATGTATGCGCGTATTGCGGCGAGAACTGACCTATTTAGGCGTTCGCTTGCGTTAGCCTGGGGCGAATAGATAGCTGTACAAATATGCTTGGTTCCGAACCGGGTCAGAAATGATTTGAACTCGGCCGATCGGAATTGTGAGCCATTATCGGTTAAAATCGTCTCAGGAACACCGAAGGTATAAAATACTGAAGTTTCGAGAAATTCACAAATCCGGCTCGAAGTAAACTTCTTGATCGGATGTAAAAAATGGAACTTAGTATAATGATCTACTATGACTAGTATGCCGATATTCCCACTTTTGGATCTGGGATACGGGCCTAATAAATCCATGTACAATTTTTGAAAGGGCCTATCTGACGTTAACGGCTTTCCCATCGGAGGTTTCAACACTACGTTTGGGCTTTTCGTTGTGCGACATACACTTCAAAACGTAATCCCGAATTTGCGAGACCATTCCTGGCCAAAAGAAAAATCTTTTTAGATTTGCTACCATTTTTCCAATGCCGCAATGAGCTGCGTCTGGGGGGGCATGTGATCTGTATAAAGTCCCTTGTCTTAAGTTTGAAGGTACCCATAATTTCCATGAATTCATTTCTTGGACAACGTCACCAGTGGCCTGCTCTACTCTTTTATAAACAAAATTATCCATAATCTTGAGATCTGGTAGCTTAGACTGATTCCGTTGGATGTTTTCAATCAGATCCGTGTATTCTGCTGATTTAAATTCAACTGAGGTCAAATCTATCAATGGACCGAAGTCTTTGATTTCAGATACCGCTGGTTCATGTTGACGGGAAAGAGTGTCAGCTACTACGTTTAGAGTTCCACGCCTATGCTCAATTTTCATCTGCTTTGCAAAAGGCTGTAACTTGACCGCCCATCGACCCACGCGACCTGTCAAATCTTTTTGTTCCATTAGCCACTTCAATGATGCATGATCAGTGACTACTGTAAACTCTAGACCTTCAATATACGCTCTAAATTTCTTCACACCTCTGACTACTGCCAAGCACTCTAGTTCGGTCACTGTGTAATTGCGCTGCGCTTTTGTCAGTTTCTCGGACATATAGGCAATCGGCATTTTGTCGCCGTTAGCATTGGCTTGTGCCAAGACACATCCCACTCCATATATACTTGCATCGCACAGTAGTATGAAGGGTCTAGAAAAATCGGGAGTGTGCAGTATCGGTGCTGATGTTAACTTTCCCTTCAACTCAGCAAATGCTTTATCTGCCTCCTGGGTCCATTCTAATTGTCTATTTTTCCGTAGCAACTGAGTTAACGGGAAACTAACAGTTGCATAATTGTCCACAAAGCGTCTATACCATCCTGTTAAACCTAAAAATCGTCGCAGTTGCTTGACGGAAGTGGGAACGGGGAATTCATTGATAGCTATTATTTTCTCGTTGTCTGTTTTAAGCTGACCATATCCAATGATGAATCCTAAATATTTTACTTCTCGCAAAGTTAGACTTAGCGACGTTTATTGTCATGGCTTATTGTATTGGCTTTCCTTAGACATACAGCCACTTCTTGTAGAAGCTGCATGTGCGACTCAAAGTCTTCCGAAAAGATAAGATAAGTGCTCCATATCTAAGCCGGTTATGTAACGTGCTGGTGGTAAACGGCTGAGAATTCCGTCAATATGTGGTAGTGGATAGGCGTCCTTTATAGTTACCTTATTAACCACTCTGGAATCGAGGCAAAGACGAATCTTTTCTCCTCGTTTTACAATGACACTGTTACTACTCCATGGGCTTTTCGATTCCTCTATGATACCCAATTCCAACATCCTATCTACGTCCTCAAACATTAATTTTTCAATTGCAGGGGATATGGGCCAATGTCTCTGCTTTACTGGCTTTGCTTCGCCTACCTCGATGACGTGCTCCATGAGATGGGTACGACCCAAGCCTTCCCTATCGAACGATGGAAATTTACTGATGACCTTATCAAGGTTGCTTTGTTGATCAGGTGACAAAAGGTGTATTTTTGGGCTTCCCTTTTGTTCATCTCTCTCAGTATCTAATTCTGCAACCTTAGGGCTAATTAGGTGGTTGATTAAGTTGAAGCTTTTCCAGAAATCAATTCCTAAATAAACATCCTGACTTAATGTTGGGATAACATAAAATTCAATAGGTCTTATTTTGTCACGGTATGAAATATTAGTCACATATTTCCCTACCACGGGACATTTATTATTATTGGCTGTTCGGATATTTCCCGAACATTTTTTAAGTTGGTGATTGCTCATAATTTCGGTAGCTGCTTTTCCGCCTAAGCAACTTACTGATGCTCCCGAATCTAGAAATGCAACATAGTTTCTTTCTCCTATACTAATATCGGTATACAACCTATCATCGGAGTTAAAAAATATAGAGGAAACTAACTTTTTCCTGGTATTGGTAACATTTTTCCAAAATAACTTCAACCGAGAGGTTGAACGTCTTGGTTTCAGTTTGGCCGTCGTCTTCGGGTATCCGAATATGCGACACTTTGCTTCATTGTACCTTTTCCATCGAAGGTGTAGAGGTACGAATGAGTGATGTTCGGTGACTGCGCAAAGGGGCTCTGCCTCTTCCTGAACTTTGTTATTCTCTGGAATAGGTGTTATAAATTCCGTTTGAGAATAATTTTCCTTAACTGTTGGTTTGGATTTTAAGGATGCGTCAGACAGGTGGTGTTCTGCGCATCCCGCTGACGGTTTTCCGACGGGTTACACCGAGAGCATTTTGGCTTATAAACATCTTTGGCTCCGCAGCCATAACAAAATACTGATCGGACCTCCATACAATCGTCGAACCTATGACCTGGCTTCTGACAATTCCAGCAAACCATCTTCCTCTTATGGATTTCGTCTACTTCCATTTCTAGTTCATCTGTTGAAGTGCCAAATAATTCTGAAACGGAACGATTTGGTATCTTCGGTTTCAAGGATTGGGCCTTGACGTGCTTTTGAAATTGCTCGTGAGTACGAAATTCTTCACGTAATCTAGCAAGGGTGTTAATACCTATGCATCAACTCGTAACGTAACGATATCTTTGCATTTCTGATAAGAATTCGTACGGTACATTGTTCGGATATGGGAATCTTTAGTCTACCTAACAAAGTTTCTACAGCGAACTGGTATTCTTCGAATGGTTCGTGTTCTGACTGTCGTCTAACATTGATCAAGTCCCAAATGTCCATATCGGAGTCCACTTCCTGAAATTTTTCTCGAAATTCCTGTTGGAAGGTTTGCCAAGAGAAATTAGGACGAGAACGATGAAACTTCCAAAACCATTCATTCGCCTTTCCTGCGAACAACAAGTACAAATGATCACACAAAAGTTGATAGTCGCCTCCTAAATTTTGAGCTGTAAGGGAGCGAATACGATATAGGAAGTCTTCGACTTGCATGCTGTTTCGCGCACCGTCAAATTTAATCCGCCAGCCTTGTATAATGCTAGCGACTTTTTCGGGGGAAATACTGGACGTTCTAGAATTTCCGGCTGATGTCTCACTATGATGACTGATATTTCTCTGAATGGGTGGTAATTGCGATTGGTAATCGTCAAAGCATCGGGGAACGCTAGGTGACCTTTGGTCCTGTTCTGTTGACCCGATATTAAGGGAAGTCATTTTGCTTTTTAGAGCTTGTTCTATCGATGAGTTAATAATTTGGGATATATTCTGCAACATGTTGTTTTGTTGAGCTTGTATACATGATTGTACTAAATCCGTTATTTCGGTTCTGCCTAATCCTTCTCGATGGTTGTCGCTCTCGAGGTATGAGTCACTTGACTGTCCCTTACGTTGCATAGACCTTGTCTGTACCCCTTTTCTTGCTATAGCACCTTTCCCTCTGTTATATGGATTAGCTCTAATTGGTTCAAGACTGGGATCTAACATTTCTCCTAAGGCCTCTGCCTCGTTTATTTCAACCGTTACGTTATTGTTAGTAAGGGATAGTCGGTTCACTGAGCAACTACTGCTGCAAACGGGACAAATTGATTTAACTTGTAAAAGTGGCATTAAACAGCTGTAATGAAATTTATGATTACAGGGAGTCGTAGCCAACATATCGTTTGAACTCGTGGGTTCGCGACAAGTGGAACAAATAGTTTCCTGCTCTCCTACGCCTTCTGCTGGATTCTCTAAGCTGTGTCGTACTGCCATGGTAAAATATCAAATTATCTATTCAATATATAAAAAAAATTACTATAAAACTCCAAAACTAAAAATACGCCAAATAAAAAAAATCAAAACCAATCCGCCACCAAAATTCGTATAGCGCTTTTCGGAAATCCGAAATGTGCTGAAACACTTTACTGATCAAATCTCTCTTTCTCTGATACTGTTTGGGGATACACTAAAAAAAATTACTGACTCGTAAAACTTCCGATAATATGTACATCCAGTAGGTCAAGAGCTAAAACTCTTTCAGCGTCTTGCGATTCCTAACCAGAATCTATTATTCGGACCTGATAAATCTGAAATTATTCAACTTGGAGAAGTCAAGTTACACACAACAGTCGCTCTGGTCGATCAGTCCAAGCTGCTGAACTGCAATCGCAATTCCTAAAGACGAACAGTTGGTGAATTCCATCGAAATTCAAGTTAAACAGATCCAATAGGTTTTACTAAAAAAAAAATACTACTACGATATATCATTGTCTAATGGGTCAAGATGCCAAAAAAACTCTAGCCTCTTGCAGTTCCACAAAAGACGATATGAAAAAAAAGGAAACTGACTAGATAACTCTAACCAGGCCTCACCGTTTGGGCGCCAATTTTGTAATGTGTGGGTGTGGTTCGAACTCCCTACGTTGTTAGCCAACTTCTAACGTGGGGGTGTACGGGCTGTAGTTAAACAGAACCAAATTGCAAGATCTACTGCAAGGTCCAGAGGATATACCTTGGGGACGTATGGATGGGAGTGAAGGGCGTGCACTTCTTGTGGTCTTAGACTAAGCTCGACGGATGGGGGTGGTTCTTTTCACGTATCCATACTACACATCATCAAAATAAATTTAAGTGCACTAACTAGATGCAAATTAATAACGAAAACCCGGATGATTGTCCTACTGACTCAAATCCAAAAGAAAACTAAGGAAACAAATCACCTAAAAGGCAAACAGGCTCAGAAGAAAGAGAGAGAGAATGACTTTGATCAGTTGTAGGGTATTAGATGTTCATTATACCCTATTCTTAACCCACCCGACCTTGGCGAGATCTACGACGTTTGATTCGCCCCATATCACAATCCTATGTGATACCTATTGTGGTTCCAGCATGGCTATTTGAAGTTTCGGTGGCGGATCTGTAATGGCCTTAAGCCTTCATGGAGTTCCTAACACACAAATTTAAATTGGAGCGAACTTGATTCATTTTTCCCAGTCGGGTATTTCTATTTCATTATAAAATTTCTCCTTAACAGCTACTTTATATAATTTCATTAGAATTCATATTAATATATATATATAAATTTATATTTAGATATAAAGAAGAGATTTAAAAATATTGGGTTAAATTCAATAAATCAGTTTAACTACGTTTGGGATTAATGTAGTAATTAAATTAGGAATTATAAAATTTGCGATTTCATTAGTTAAAATTATTATTAATCCAAAATTATTCAATTCATGCCTCGCTAAAATTTACTGTTTGCTTCGCAAAACTATTAAAATTTAATTTAGGGATATTCACTCACCGATGTTCGCCGCCGTTGAGCTCAAGGACAGGAATAGCTAGAGATGTTTATAATTATTAATTTAAATAGAACAATAAATTAGCCTGGCCATGCTCGAATATTATCGCAAAGTTATCATTATTTAATTCAATCTAAATTCTTTCCTTATATTTTCATATCACTTATATATATATATTTACATAAATCTATATATTTATAATAAAATAACAACGGATATTAAGATATTAATTATTTAAAAAAAACTGAAGGGTGTGCAAAATTCGAATTAAGATACAATATTCTTTCTTTCCGCAGAATAATTTCATAATTAACAAAAGGGATTTGAGCTTTGAATAAAATTCAGCAGGCCAATATTCACATAATTGCACTTCTTATAGTTACAAATTTATAAATAATTCGCCGGAGTTTTCTCTCCGTGTAGCGAAAAGGGGGCTTGTCGTCGAATCCAAAAATATTTATCAAAAGATTGCGATCCCGCGTCGAATCTCTGCACTAGTTAATTCCCATATTTCATCCATTTCGGCCTCCAGATAGCCGGTTGCATAATAGGGTGCTAGACAATTACATAATCCTGTACTAGCCGATTAAAAAAAAATCTGGTGCTAGCCGCTTACATAATTTGGTACTAGCCGCACTGGCACGTGGCACTGGGGGGGTAATAAATTCATGAAAAAAACTGCACTGCACTGAATTTATAGCATACCTGGCATAAAATAACTAAACACTTATTAAATGAATCCCGATTATTCGTCTGGGATTTGATTTTATTTAATGTTCAGCACAATTTAAATATTTATTAAACTTGGCTTACAATTGCAGCCGTATTGCTTTCAAGCTCGTCAAATAATGTCAAAGCTCTCCTATGCAAATCTAGCCCTAACTATGCTAGAGAAAAAGCTTTTACATAACGGCACTCTCGATATGCAAAAACATAGATAAGAATCGCGTGATGTTTCGTTCACTTATCCAAGGTGACCGCAGATCAATGATATTCGGTGATAAGCTTTTAAGCTTTTCAAGGTCTTTCTTATGACCGCTCTTCGCATGCGTGCCCTGTTGGAAATCCACACACTACATACTAGACTCCACGAAGTAGTTCCAACTTACTACAGAGGCATCAAATTTCGCCAAAGGTGCGGCCTTAACACAGATCCATAGACCAATAACATTCATATTGTGTGCTCTCTCCAAATCGAAAGAAAAGTTCGCTACGAACGAAAGGGAAATATTAGCTATTTTATGGTCTCTCCCTTTATCTATACGCATTGATTAAAAAACTGCAGTCGAAGTAGAATAAGTCGACTGCTTCGACTGCTGGCGACTTCTTAAAACCAGCAGTTGCTTTTGCAGAACTCGCAGCCGAAGCAAATATTAAAATCAAAACATTTGCTTGCTTTCTTGCTTTCTGCCTTGCTGTTGCTTTCGATCATGAGCACAAGTCAAAGCTGCAGCTTTTGTCGATTTCCAAAAATGTTCGGAAGACGCAGTCACATAAGTCGACGCATTCGACTATTTGCTATTTATGATTTTAGTAGCTGTTGCTTTCGATCAGTGGCTCTTCGACGTCCTCTTCATTGTTTTGTTCAAAAAGATATGATAAAATATTTGTTATTGTTGTTTGCACCGTTGTCAGATGTATTGGAGACAATTAGAATTAAATTTATATTATATCTGTTAAGGAGTCGGTGGAATCACTTCGGCGGCAAGATTATTGGATCCACTTGATCCTGCACTTCTTAATTCAATCATTCCAAGAATAATTGATTTTATTTGAGCAGCCCTTATGTATTGTGCACTTATTCCAAAAATTTTTCTGGATATTCGGGTTGCACTATCTATTTTTATACTATAATGTGTGCTCTATAATGTGTTCTTAAGTTCAGTTTTTATGTGAGATCTTATATTATTTGCTACTACTTCCATTATATTTTTGCAGTTTAATTTCATTATTTTGCCGTCCGCAGTCTTAAGGCCTTCGCATATTGGATCGATAATATTCCTTCTATTTGGCAAATTTAAGACAATAAACGGGATGCTATCTTCTGTTACTAGTCCTATATAAGATCTTATTAGTTGTTTTTTATTTACTTCTATTTTTATTTTTTTTCGACTTTTATACCCTTGCAGAGGGTATTATATTTTGGTCAAAAGTGTGCAACGCAGTGAAGGAGGCATCTTCGACCCTATAAAGTACATATGCATATTCTTGATCAGGAACATCTCCTGAATCGATATAAGCATGTCCGTCTATCGCTCAAAGCTATCGAGTTGAAACTTTGCACACATCCTTCTTTTGTATATAAGTCGGAACGGCGGTAAGTCCAAGTCTGTGGGGTGTAGTACGGATGAAGATGGGTGAAACGCCCTCATTCAGGCGTTTATTTTTTTTTGTCGTTCCCCAGTTTTTATTCAGTTTTTATAAGCCATTGCCGAGTACCCCAGCTTTGGAGCCGAAAGATGCGATCATAGGAGCGGAAATCTGGAAACTGTGGGTACCATTACAGCTGGTGGACAACGTTCTAAAAAATGCACACGATCCCCCAGTCGTGGAGTCGACTGTCGCAGTGAAATATGTATATGAAAGAAGAATTTAAATTTAAAAGTTAAAAGAAAAGCCCCAATACCTAGTTAATAGCCCTAATACCCAATACATCCCAATCTAAGTTATGAAAAAAGAAAAGAAAAGCACACAAAGCTAAAAATCAATACAAAATTATAAATAGTTTAAAATACAAATTAAAATTAAGTAAAAAAATTCCCACATGCTAAAAGAAAACAAAAAAAAAAATTTGAAGTGTATTAGAAAAAGGTTAGAAGGCGAATGGGGATAATGGAGATTAAATGTCCAATTCTGTTCGGTCTCGATGTGGGTGTATGTGCTGGTAAAAAAGTTTTCGCTGTTGCATATACATATCATCTCGACTCAGAACCGTAATTTTTAATGAATTAAAATGAAATCAAAACGTTAAGAACAAAATTAACGCCTCAAATAAACAAATAAAGTTAAAATAAAAGGAAAGCAGATGAATAGGTTGAACACCAATCGCAGCACACAAAAACGTTTTAATAATGAAATCTTAATATAATCCTAATTAATTGCTAAAAATAAATATTATATTTATATTTCTAAATTTTTATTAATAAATATTAATGTTAAAGAATCCTGAAAATACTTAAAAACACCTACCTGAATACATGTACAAAATAGGTATTATATTTATATTTCTAAATTTCTCTTATTAGAAATATATTTTGGAACATTAATATATAAATATTAATGTTCCAAAAAAGGAAAGCTAGCTTCGGGCGGAGCCGAAGTTGATATACCCTTGCAGAGAAGGTTGTGCCATTTCGTTCAGTTATATGGCGGCTATAGGATATAGTCGGCCGATCCTTCTCGGCCGATTCATACAAGTTAAAATTAAGTAGAAAATTCCCAGATATTAAAAGAAAACAAAAAAAAATTTGAAGGCGAATGGAGATAAGAACCTGTGGGTACGAATAAAATTTCATTACTAAACATAAACAAAGAAGACCAATTCTAATAATGTAAACAAACTTTAGTTGATACTTAGTAGTCGATAAACATTAGTCAAATAAAATAAGTCGAAAAAAGTTCACTATTACAGCCACTTCAAGCTTTTAAGGCGAACTATCTGGCAACTCCGTATTCTGACAACCGAATTTCCGCCCAATCCAATTGTTCTTTTGCGATCAAAACTCACAAGTGAACAGTTGGCCATATCACAATAATACAGTGAATTATATCACCAAACGTGGAAATTATTTGAGTTCCCAATACGGTACACGAGTGGGACTTGGAGTAGCAGCGGAACATTGGCCGTGAATGTGCACAGCCGTTCGCATCAACACGTGTATTTGTGGTTGTTGCGAAAAAACCTGCAGTTGAGCCGACCGATATGTCGCCCATTAGGATAATAATAAAAGTGTTCTAGGTAGTGTTCAAAACCCGTTTGCGTAGCGCCCAACAAAAGCCTACGACAAGCAACGTATCCTGTTCCGACACAGAGGTCTACGGCGGAGCCACCGCGTGTATCATCGGCCACGCATCCAGGAAAAGCTTTCCTCGATCAGCCACTAATCGTGCGCGAAACCGGACCAGACTCAAGCCACGAAAGGCGAGGTCTTTGGCCGGCGACGTGTGTGTGGTTGGGGCCGCAGTGGATCAGGAGCGGTGTTGGAACCTGGCCAACCTGGAGCGTGGAGGTGAACATAACCTCACTTTCTGGCGCAGAACCTCATATCCATATAATTCGATCTCGACCATGTGATGGGCTAGCACGACGATCGCTGCGGCAACCATCTCGTCCATAGTGACGACTAAACAACAACAACCAGGAGAGAAGCATGACAAGTTGTGCCAGGATTAGCGTATTCTTAATAGCGTAAATTAATTCTTTTTTTTTTCTTTTGTAAATTATATTGAACCAAGACTCATCCTCTTTTCCTGTAGAGCATTGATCAATTTTTGGCAACATGAACATCAAAACCCCATAATTTAATTTGAATTTAACCCGTTCAACAAAATTTTCCAGCGCTCTTGTGTACAGGCCTGCGGACGTCGAGGGATGGTTGCGTGAGTAAATATTTTGCTCAACGCTTGATGCTCCGGAGCGATCGAGAGAGCCCGGGAGAGCGCGAGACAAACGCTAGTGCATGACGGCAGATGCAGGTGGCCGATCGAATGCACGAGAGCGGGCGACGCGAACATAAGTATAAAAGAAAGTGACGTCACGAAATCAATAAATTATTGCCGGCCAAACTACTCCCCCCGTTGGAAGATGAACTTTCAGCAACTTCATGAAGGGGCAGACACCATTTGTTGATTGCCCGCCTTGAAGCTCCGGACGCCGTCCTCAGCAGCGTACCCGACACACTCCGTCGCCGTCGTCTTCATCCTCGATGCTACTGCAACTGGGCGATGGCATCTCGGTAGCCATTTCGCTGCAAAAGTCCAAGAGCGGCTTCACATCCACACTGGGTAACATATGACCTATCACACTAGCCACCACTGTGCAGATCCCAGCAAGACGCTTCTCCATGCGCTGCTCGAAGTGACGACGGTGCCTGTAATATTTCTCCTTCTCGCTGAGCACTTTGCGGAGGGGCTTATTCTTTAGCTCGGAAACACAACTGCGATGAGACTTCAAGGAAATGAGGCGCTACTCCAGGAATTTTCCAAGAGCTGACGTCCAATGCAAAATTGGGCTGAAGGTCCGTAATGTTAGAGGCTACGATCGCAGTTAATTACGCAGAGTAGTCAGAGCATTGGGATTGCAAGCTGACACGGAAAACCCATCTGTAGAGAACCCTGCGCCTCCTATACCGGATACAGTCACCGGAGTCCTAATCTTCCGCAGCTGCAGCTGGTCCGCCAGCCTTGAAGTGACTAGATGCACCTGCGAGCCAGAATCGAGCAGCGCTCGGCAGGGCAGTAGATCTCCGGAGCGGTTCCTAACCAGAATATTGGCAGTGCTCCACATCACCAAACGATCCTTAGCGACGAGAGAATTGAGACTGGCGGACGCTGAACTAGAAACAGCGTCGCTAGATGTGGAACCGTCAGGAGAGGGGTTTCGGTCTTGAGCTGGCGATTGCCTCTAAAATGCAGCAGATTATGATGCCTGCGTCCACACGCACGGCAGCTTGACGCATGGCAATGCCGTGAGAGGTGCCCAGATCCAAGGCACTTACGACATAAATCCAATCGCCTAACTTCGCCTAAACGATTTGTGATCACAAATGCAGATTTACCTGGATGAAAGGGTCTACGTCGTCCTACCGCAAGGTTCGGCAAATCCATGCTCTCCAAAGTCCGACATCTTTGCTCAAGGAAGAGTCAGCTTGCATTTCCTTCCACTTAGACTGCGTGGCATCATCAACCTTCTGTAACAGCACTTGGATAATGATGCAGCTAGCAATCTGCTTCGTTGCGAAGCCTCGTCGCCGATGCGGACTCTACGGCCCTCAGATTCATTATCTCATTAACATGAGCTTGAAAAATGCCTTAACCTTTTGTTTAGCAGCTCCAATGCGACGTCATAATTTTTGACCGAAATTCAAGCCACTCCGCATAACCTCCACTAAAAGTGGGCAGTGGCAGTGGCGGCAAAGCCTAGAAAGTTCTGCCAAACGATGGATCGTAATTGATGGCAGAAGATGCGTTGATCAGCGTCAAACTTGCCGCCAACAGCATGGAGCGCCTCATAATCTCCTGATCCAGGATGAAGCGTGGCTCCCTCGCCGCATCGTTGAAGTTGACGCGCAGCTTGCTCCTGAGTTCTGCAACATCCATCTCGGACAGCTCCTTATGTGTGCTCTTAAAATCCGCAACGATTCCCTTCAATTCGCTGAGCCGCCATAAATTAACATCGCCTCCGGAAATGTCTCCTCTGATTTCAATGAGGACAACAACCTTTGGCTCAGGAATACTTTCCTTCCAGGAGAGGCACAATCGAAAAACGGATTCGTTTTCGCACCAAAAAATTTATTTTATTTTGTTTATTTATTGTCAGCTCACTGTGCCACTTCTATATAACGGGGTAATATATGTATGAGCGATTGTTGCACTCTGCAAACAGCGTATGTATGTCAACAGATGCTAATATTTTGCGCATAAATCACAAACCGAATAATGTTTTTTAATGATTTTGTTTATTTTATATTTTAAGCCGCTCAAATTTTCAACGGAAAATAATTTAACGAATTA
Source organism: Drosophila ananassae (assembly GCF_017639315.1). Taxonomy (NCBI): domain Eukaryota; kingdom Metazoa; phylum Arthropoda; class Insecta; order Diptera; family Drosophilidae; genus Drosophila; species Drosophila ananassae. The sequence continues at coordinate 603,251 of NC_057932.1, read as the reverse complement.
TTTTCCTATGCACAATCACGTCGGGGTTCACCAAATGTTCAGTTACCGAGCGTTTTCGGGAGCTATATTCAACATTCTAAATATTGGCTTCAATAAACAAGCCCAGTTTAATTTAGAGATATTCATACAATTTATTTAAATGTTTTGGGTTTATACAAATTATATATGTATGTATATATGTGACTACGAAGGGTTGAGGACCGAATTAGAAATACAAATGCGGGAGCGCGGCTCAACGCTTGATGCTGCGAAGCGGAGAGACCGGGAGAGAGCGAGACAAACGCTAGTGCATGACGGCAGATGCAGGTGGCCGATCGAATGCACGAGAGCGGGCGACGAGAATAGAGCGGGCGACGCGAACATAAGTATAAAAGAAAGTGACGTCACGAACTCAATAATTTATTGCCGGCGTATGTGTATAGTTCGAGTACCACCTATTTTTTCTTGTCTTACCGTTTGTTAAGCTATCTCTTGTCCGGCCGAAATTGGCTCGTTTTGTACGCAAATAAAATGATAAATTCCAGATAACTAAGAGCACCTGTAAGCTATAACCGTTAAAGAACACTACTTTATTAGCTGACGAGCTAGAGCCGAAATTTAATGCGTGCATGGTTAGTAGCTTGTAAAGAACACCAGCTCCTCGTTGTTCGTTACAATTTCGGTCGCTTTTTGATTTGCTTCGACTTCAGCAGCATTTTTCTGAAGCAAAAGCAAAATCATATGAAATTAAACTTACAACAGTTTTTCAAACACTGTCTATACGAATATTCTAAAGTAACAATTTATACACACCAAATAGAGCAAATAATCATATTATTGGCGAATATAGCCCCGTGATTAAATACTAGCCCGGCTTGGCTAATGTGGTAGCAGATGCCTAATCCAGAACTCGACTACAAATTAATTTAATCCATGCTGATTCTAAAACTCACAGCGACGAAAGTTTCTTACACAATTTTATATTCCCATTTCGAAATTTCATTCCCAACTTTTTATCGCCACATAACATAATAAAAAGAATTCTTACACAGAACAGGAATCATAAATTACTCTGAGTCCGATTAGATCCCAGAAGTATCAATAGTATCCACACTTCAAAAGAAACAATGGGAAAAATTTAAGGAATTTACCGTACAAACTTTAAATCTTACAAAATCAGGATTACTAGTAATCAGGTTGATTATGTACCCTCAGAAACAATACAGAATTATTACATTAGAGCACAAAGGGGCACACAGAGACGCGAACGAAAACAAAATACAGATGTTTAAGAAATATTTTGTTCCCACAAGCTCAAAAGAAAATCCAACTCCTTTGAGAGAAACGCTGATAGCATTTAACTAGTCTCTCAGTTTTAAAGCTATCGAGTTGAAACTTTGTACACATCCTTCTTTTGCTTGGAAGCAGTATATAAGTCGGATCTTTTGACTATATCCTATAGCTGCCATATAATTGATTGATCTGAAATGGCAAAATTTTTTTGGTTTTTAAGTTAGAAAGACGGGACTTTCTACGGATTCCATTTTGGACAATCTAATCCGATCTGACAAATTTCATAAGGATCGTCCGACTATATCCTATGGCTGCCATATAACCGAATGATCGAAAATGACGCAACCTTGCTATTTTTAAAGATGCTTGGGGCTGTTTCCAACATTTTTATTAAAAAATGTATTTCATAGTGAACCGTGCATAAGGGTCGGCCAACTATATACGATCCGATATATATATTTAAGTTAACACCCGGTACTTTCGGGCCACTTCACCCGCTGACACCACACACGCCGACACTGCACACGCTGACACCACACATAGAGTTGGAGTGGGAGGTCGGCCGATATCAAACTGTCGATCGGAGGGTCACAACTCCGGGAAGTCAGTCTATTCTTGACCGCTTAAGAAAAAATATAAAAAAATAAAAAACTAAAATAGATAGAGAAAGGTAAAAATATAAAAACAAAGTCAGTTTCACTCCGAGCTACAAAGAGTAAAGACGTGCAACTAGCTTACGCTCCAAACAACACCTTATCAGCTTAATAAACGACCCGATCCACAACTACTTCGTGTCCAATTACATTTAAAACAACAAAATTCAAAGAACAAGTAAACTTCTTTACATATTGCAGGGCCCGAGCCCAAAAAACACCGCAATGTCCCGTCCACCCGAACGCCCGTCGACAATGATAAACTTAAGGTAGTAGACCAATGTGATGGGTTCAAAAAATCGATTTTTTTTTTCAACATTTTTTGAAAGAACCACATTTCAAAAACATGCTGTTAAATTTTCAGACCAAAATTTAGAATATTGTTAAAGTTATTGGCAAAACAAGAGAGCGCGCCGTAGTGTGTATGAACGCGTGTCGAAACTTTGAACGCGTTTTTCTCGAAACCAGGTTTTTGAAATTTCGGGGAAGCACTGACTCAAAACTATTCAACCGATTTGGCTTAAAATTTAACTGAATATTCTACATACACGTATCTAAATACCTAACCTTTAAAACATTTAAATTTCGAATAATAAATTGATTTTTTCAAACATTTTATCAACGGAAAAACATTGATTTTGAGTATTTTTTTTTTCAAAACTCCAACATTTATACAATTTCTCACTTTCTATGCATATTTTTGGTTCAGTCACTAGAATAGGGCCTACATAATAATAATTTCTTTGATTTTTTAAATTCTGATGACTACGGAAGGCTGTGTGCTTCCCCGAAACAGCTCACCATTCTTTCGTGACCTCTACTTCAACAGAAAATACTGTTAATAATTTAAAGTATAATTAAGTCAACTAAATTTTTTTGTACCCTAGAAATTATTAAAATAAACATGTAAAAGTTAGAAGACGATCGCATTTTATTTTCTTGTTAAAAAAAAATTAAAAAAAAACGTCCAAATTTGGGCCGTCACATTGGTCTACTACCTTAATAACAAGTGAACCGAAATATATTAAAATCAATAGAACAGACATCTTTGAAAAAATATCACCGTTTATTGTTAAAAAAGTTGTAGATTTCGCCTGCAATGGAGAAGTCATAACTTGCAAGAAAACCAGATCCGGTCTCCTTGTCAAAACAAAAAACCACATTCAGGCAGAGAAACTCCTTAAAATAAAGTCTTTTCACAACTTCCGGTCCACGCTGAAGAACACAAAACTATGAACTCCTCCAAAGGCATTATCTATTCCAACGACCTACGAAATATCGACGAAAAAGAAATCGACGAAACTAAAATCTCAAAAAGTTACTGACGTCCGTAAAATACTAAAAAAAAAAAAACAATGACCCAAATAAAACAACGGAAACAGGCCTAATTATACTAACTTTTTCAACAATTACCCTACCCGAAAAATTGTGGATAGGATATGAAGTAGTTAACATACGTCCATACATTCCGCCCCCAATGAGATGCTTCAACTGCCTTAGATTTGGACACCCCTCCGCCTACTGTAAAAGCCCTAAGACATGCGCCAACTGCTCCGAAAAAGTCCACACAACAAACAATGAACCATGCACCAATACCCAAACCTGTATCAACTACAAATATGAAGATGACAAAATCAAACACCACAACGCAATGGACAAATCATGCCCTGCCTTTATAAAACAAAAAGAACTTACCGCAATCAAAACGACTCAAAAAGTAGACAACAAGACAGCCCGCTCTATATACAACGCACGCCATACACACCCACCCATACCATACGCCCAAATAGCAGCAATTTCAACAAAAAAACACCAGCTATAGAAACACATATTAACTCATCAACACCAAACACTATGACCAGACAAATTATCACCTACGAAGACTCCTCTGAAGAACACATGGACACCACTGCATCAACATCATTACACGCCGCACGTTCTGAAACTTCCGACTAAAACTGAAAATATTCTCAACTAAATCAAATAAATTAAGCACCTCCTTGAAATCGAAAGATAAAAATAACCAAAAAACCAAAAATGATAAACAAACCAAAAGAAAGACATCTGGCGATAAGTACAGATGAAGATTTAGAACTATAAAATTATAATAATAATAAAATATAATCCAAATTATTTTAGTTCTAGTTAACCTTAACCAATATTCTTATACTTAACATGCTAAAAATATTACAATTAAATGTAAATGGCTACCTCAATAATTATAACCACCTACAGATACTCATAAAAAAACACAACCCTAAAATAATACCCATTCAAGATACTCACCTCCACTCTACAAATAATATTCCCATCCCAATAAACTTCTCCATTTACCACATAAATAACGCGAACAACCCTTATGGCGGAGTAGCTCTCCTACTCCACAACTCCTTATAACAACAAACCCAAATCCGCAATATAAGCATTGACTCAATCGCCGTAACAGTACATTCTAAAATCAAATTCACTATAATTTCTAGTTATATACCTCCTAACAAACCATTCACTCTACAAGAATTACAAGACACTTACACCTACATCAACACTGCTATCCTAATAACAGGCGATTTTAACAGCTGGCACAAAATTTGGGGATCACAATATAATAACCCACGAGGAAACTAATTATTCAAATTTATAAACCAATCCTAACCACTCTTAATAATGGCTCCCTCACCCACTTCACCACACACCACACCTTTACACATATTGACCTCTCTCTAGCTTCCCCTGAACTATACTTACACTATAAATGGACAATTGAAAACCAACTCTCAGATAGTGACCACTTCCCAATTAAAATCCAACTTTTTGAAAATATATCATATAATAATCATATACTGATAAAGCCTGATAATAATATAAAATAATAATAAAGCCTGGTATAATACTGATAATATATCATATACTGATAAAGCCAACTGGCCCCTCTATCAAAAATTTAGTAAACAATTTTCCGACGACAGACCACTCAGCCAACAAATAAACCAAGAAACTGCCCATCTTTGTGCCATTATAAGACACAGTGCTCATTTATCCATACCACAATATCACCCAAACTCACCCAAACATGTCCCCTAGTGGGACACCGATCTACAAAAACTAAAAACCAAAAAAAATTAGCCTGGCGAAACATGTGTCGCAACATTAATATAATAGCCTAGTCTAATATAATAGCCTACAAAAAGGCCAACGCAATACTCAAACGAGAAATAAAACAAAAAAAACGCAAAGTGTTGCACGAATTTACCTCAGACATAAATCTACAAACTCCAATTCCTAAAATATGGAAAAAAATCAATCGATTCTGTGGGCTCAAATATAACACCCAAATCCATTGTCTAATTAGCCCTAATAACACATCCGATACCCATACAAACAAATATGACATCTCGAAAGCGCTATGTGAATTCTGGTCGAATGCATCACTTAATAATAACTTCCATCCTACATTTAGAACACACAAAGAAAACTTAAACTACAATTTCTCCCATAATACATCCGCTCTAACCCAACCCTTAGAATGCGATATTTCTATTATTGAACTGAAAAGTGCCATAAACCAACTTAAAGGCAAAACACCAGGTAGGGACCGTATCAGTTACCCAATGATAAAAGATCTACCAGATTCGGTAATGCAAAGACTACTTAAACTCTACAACAATATCCTCAATGCACACATTCCACAGAAATTTAAAGTAAGCAACATTATACCAATATTAAAACCGGACTCAAACAAAACAGAAATACCTTCATACCGTCCTATATCCCTAAATAGCTGCCTATCCAAAGTAATGGATAAAATAATATCTAAAAGACTATGGTGGGTAGTTAACAACAGCCAACTACTCGATAGTCATCAAATGGGTTTCAGAAAAGGTAAATCAGTATCAGACTCTCTAGCAACGCTAGATTATCTGACTACCACCACCCTATCCAGAAAAAGTCACCTTTCAATAATTTCACTAGATTTTTTAAAAGCATTTGACAAAATAGGAATTCACACAATCATAGATGAACTCGTTGATTGGAAATTAGCGGCAAAAATGATCAAATATATGTAGGGTTGTACAAATTATAATTTATTATATTCTTTTGGGTAACGTATACAAAAAATGAATGTTCTTTTTAATAATAATCGCGACTTTCGCACTCGATGGGCTTCGGTAGCTTTTTTCCCGCGTCTTCTCTTTTCTGCGTTCAACTCTCTTCTTCTTCCCAAACGACAGTGTTGTATATCATTGTCTTTGGATTGGTGTTTGGCAAATTGGTATTTTCTTAAGTGTGGCCCTTTCTATAAGTCCTAATATGTCCCAATCCCACATTCGGCCATCCTGATTTTTCATTCGACCCCAAATGAACTCCATTTTTTCATATACTCGGCCGATGTTGTTGTTTTCTTTGGTCCTTCGTGATTTCCCTCTTTTATAACTTCATATCGACCGTGATTTAGTTCATTTGTAATTTTATAAGGGCCGAAAAATTTTGGCCTAAGCTTCATGCCTGTTCCGTATTGTGTCCTTTTTATAGCTACTAACTCGCCTACTTTATAATTCGACTCTTCCCTTCTTTTCTCATTGAAATATTTTCTGTTTTCTTGCTGAACCTTTTCAATATTTTGTTGCGCCTGCTGACGTATATCTTCCCTATTATCGTTTAACTCTTCAATTTGAATCTCCTCAAAAAGTTCTCTTAGCTCGCCGTCTTTCTTTCTCATTGTTAATCCTGTCAGTATTTGAAATGGGCTGAATCTGGTAGTTCGAGGTGGCGAGTTATTTTTATTTTCTGAACTCTATCTACATGGCGATACCAATTCCCTGGATTTTCTTGACACAACTTGCTTAGCATTGGTATAAAGATTTTATGGATTCGCTCTACTTAACCGTTTCCTCTGGGCATCCCTGTGGTTATGTGAAGCAATTGAATGCCTTCGCGGCTACAGTACTCCTGAAACGTTCCTGATGTAAACGCTGTACCTCTGTCTGTAACAATTCTACGAGGATTACCAAAAATTGCTGCCTGTTTTTCAAGTGTGTCTACTACTTCGTCTGTTCCAGTCGACTTCGTCGGGTAAAGCCAAGTAAATTTAGAAAATCCGTCCACTATTGCTAGTATATGATTGTATTTTTTTTTCGTGTCCGTTAACGGTCCAACATGATCAATGTGATATGTTCCGAGAGGTTCCTGAGCTTTATCGATTGGTGATAGTAAACCTTTTTTTCCCCTTTTTTTGAATCAACTATCAGGCATTGTACGCAACCTTTAACAATTCTTTCGACATTTTTCTGTATCTCTGGTATGAAGTAAAACCTTTCTAGCATGTCTCGCGTTGTTTTATATCCGAAATGTCCATCTCTATGTGCCATACTGATTATTTCGTCCTGCATTGAATCGGGTACCACTAACAATTCCTTCACTGTATTCTTGTGTAGTCATTATTAAGGAAATAGTCTTCATACTCATTTCCACCTTCCAGAATAGTTTTTACTGCCTTGATCCACTTGTCATTATCCTGTGCTTCAGTTATTCTAGATTTTGTTGAATCTTCAATTAAAAAGCACGAAAGGCGGCTGAGAGCATCAACATGTCGCATTTTAGTACCAGCTCTCGGTTCTACGGTAAATTTAAATTCTTGTAAGGCCATAATCCACCTTTCAATCCTGGGTGGTATTTTCTCTTTTTTTACTGTCATCGAAAAAGCACTGCAATCTGTCACTACTTTGAACTTTTTATCTAGCAAGTATACCCTCCATTTCCTAAGAGCATTCACTACGGCTAAAACTTCTAATTCGTAGGCACTATATTTCCCTTCGCAAGCATTCGTTTTGCGACTCATATACTCTACTGGGTGGAACTGCTGATCTTCTGAGTCTTTTTGCATCAACGCGGCGCCGAAACCATATTTGCTTGCGTCTGTATGAACTTCAGTATCTGCTGACGGATCGAAGAATTTCAGCACGGGTTCTGAGACTAAAAGATTTTTTAGCAAACTAAAAGCTAATAATCCTTGGTCATTCAGCTCTATTTCTTCTCTAGGTTTGTCGCTTTTCTTCCTTAGCAAGTCTGTGGCTTGGCTGCCAATGAGTAGTCCTGAGACTAAAAGATTTTTTAGCAAACTAAAAGCTAATAATCCTTGGTCATTCAGCTCTATTTCTTCTCTAGGCTTGTTGCTTTTCTTCCTTAACAAGTCTGTGGCTTGGCTGCCAATGAGTAGTCCTTGATAAAGCGTCGCATGTATGAAGTCAGTCCTAAATACCTCTGTAAAGATTGCCTATTATTTGGGGCTGGAAAATTAACAACGGCTTTTATTTTTTCGTCCGTCGGCGCTATTGTCCCGTTTTCTATCTTATATCCCAGGAAGGTTATGCTACTTTGTAGGATCTGTGCCTTTTCCCATTTTATTCGTAGTCCTGCCTTGGATGCAACTTCTAAAACCTTCTCTAGTGCCTCAACTCCTGCAGCTTCAGTCTTCGTAGGAACAATGATGTCGTCCATGTAGACCACTATTGTTTTAGCTTGGATAAGCTCCCTTAACACAGCTGATGTATAGCGACAAAAAACTGCTGGCGAGTTGCATATACCAAACGGTACAAAGGTAAATTCGTATTGTCCATTGTGCGTCACGAATGCTGTGAATTTCCTAGAGTCAGCCTCTACTGGAACGTGAAAGAATCCGTTCATCATGTCAAGAGTTGTAAATACTTTTGAACCCTGCAGTCTTTCGAGAACGTCGTCTATCAATGCCATCGGAAAATTATCTTTCTTGATCTTCAGATTAAGCTTACGGTAGTCACAGCAAAGTCTTTTTGAACCGTCCTTTTTTGAAACAAGTACCACTGGTGATGCGTACTTAGAGTAAATTGGCACAATAATTCCTTCCTGTAGCCATTTCTGTATTTGAGCCTCAATCACGCATCTGTTCTCATACGAAGTGCGTCGTGGGCGTTGGCAAACCGGAATGTCGTCTTCTAGAATAATTTTCATACTAACGGGAGATTCGATTGATTTACAGGGCTTGTATTCATTTATCATCATCTCCACCCTATCTATCACATCGTTCTTCAGATGCGATAGTTTGACTTTATCTACTACTGTCTCCTTTTCAATAATTTCCGTTGCACACAACCCTTTGAACACAAATTCATTTTCCTTCTCTTTAAATTTTACGCCGTTTGAACTAAACATCAGATCCACTGTTTCTAAAACGTCATTTCCCACGATTGCTGGATAATCAAAATCATTGTGCTTTACAATGTGAAAAGTTACAGGGAAGCAAACTCCATATGCCTCTAAATTTGTTTCGAAAGATCCTATCGTCCGTAACTCGCCCTTACCGATACTCTTGAGATATCTCACTTCTGGCTTTATGCTTAAAACGTCGAGAGTTTTAAAAATGTCTTCTCTTATTAAGCATAAATCACATCCCGAGTCAATCATGGCCGTAAAAACTATTCCTGCCGCTGTTACTTTCTTGTAGGTTAATCCTTCTGATCTTCTAACCCTTAGCATATTAGCCGGTTCATTCGTAATGGAAATATTTGGCATTTTCTGTTCACAGTTTTTCGATATGTGACCCCTTTTATTGCAGTTATAGCACACTACTTCCCCCTTGCAGTCCTTGGCAATATGGCCTTCTTTGTTACACTTGAAGCACTTTTTCTGATAATTTGAGTCTTTCCCTTGAGTCTGTTTACTTTCTTTATAATTAGTCGTCTTATTTCTTATCTTCTCATATACTGTGATCTCATATTTAAGCTCCTTAATCGTTTTTGCCCGATATAATCCTGCCTTGTTCATTCTCCCATCGGGTATTCCATCTACAAAATAGGATATTAAACTCTCTTCATCAAGTTTAATCGGCTTGCCTATCTCCATTAAGCTGTAAAGGTATTCGATACATGTTTCTCTTGCCTGCTTCTGTCTTTGCTTTTTGCTCTTTGCGCACAACCTTTTGCAGAACGCATCTTGTAGCACCTCTTTAAGTTTAATCCAACCTCTAACACCCGTCTGACTCTTAATGTAAAGCTTAGCAGCCCCAGCTAAAAGCTGTTTCGTGTAAATAAATTTTTGTAGCTCATCCCAGCCAACAGTAAATGCAACGTCTTCAAACTCAGACACCCAATGATTTACATCTTCTTGTTCCGACCCTGAAAACGAAGAAACACTGTCCTGTACATCTCTTAAAGTAAACCTTGAACTAAAAATCTGCGGTGCTTCTTGGTATGCCGACGAGTTTACGCTCTCTGCATCTTCGTTACTTCGTTCTTCCACGTTATTCGTTGCTTCAAGTCCAATATGCTCAAACAACCGATCTTGCAATGCCCTCTTTAACCCTGTCGTTTGCAAGTTCAGTTCAGAGAGTTTTGCTCTTAAGTTTTGCCCAGTCATTCTTAAAATTTCCTCAGCATCCATGATGCTTATGATTACGAATTTTACAGAAGTACAATGTTTTACAAAATTTCTTTTCTTAAAATTAGCGTTTAACAAAAAAAAATGAATGTATTGATTGAGTTTCTGGATTTTCTCTCGCTCACCCAAGCCAATTGGATTTGGCTGACTTCGTCGATGTCTGTCGTTTCTGTGGAATAAATGTGGTCACCGAGCTCTTTGTTGCTCGCCGTTGGATTGATTCTCGGAGTTTCTTTCCCGTGTGTGTACCCCACGTTGCACTCGTTGATGGTTCTGCTTTTCTTCTCGTCGTCTCGTCGTTTGCAGCTTCTTTTTTCTTCTCGTCGTCCAATTCGTTTGCGGCTTCTTCTTTTTTCTCGGAACCGAACTTCGTTTCTGCTTTTTCGTCGTATTTTCGTTTGCGGCTTCTTCTTTTTTCTCGGAACCGAACTTCGTTTCCGCTTTTTCGTTTTTGTTTTGTGGTTTCTTACTAAATTTGATCCGTTCCTCGTGTGGATAAAACTTAGCCGTCGTAGTTTTTGATACCGAGAGCCATCAATATCCCAGATCTATGTATTCTTCCTCGTTTCACAATTGCTCTGCCATCAAATTCCTTTTAGAGCATTCTCGTCTCTACAGATCCCGACTCCTTGATCTCTGCCTGATCGTGCTTCTGCGTGATCGTCCTTTTCTTGTTCTTCTCCGTTGCCCAGCTTTTCGTCGAATCTTCGTTGCGGAATATGCGCCTTTCCTCGTCGTCTTCGTCGGCGGCCACTTTCGTTTTTCCTCGTATGTGCCGCTTCCGCGCTGCGCAATTTCCAAGATGGCGGTTCACAAGCTCACACACACATAAGTTGATGTTCGTGTGTGTGTGTAGTTTTCATGCACCTGTGATCACCTTCGTTGCACTTATATTGTTTATCGAGTCACAAATCTTGTTCACTTTCACGTTTTTTTCTGCTTTTGATTGTACTTTCATTGCATCGTCTACTTTCCGCGATTATTATTCTGTGTTAGCGCACTGATCTTTTTTTTTTGTAACGAATTCCCGGATGAGCCCCCAAATAATTTGTAGGGTTGTACAAATTATAATTTATTATATTCTTTTGGGTAACGTATACAAAAAATGAATGTTCTTTTTAATAATAATCGCGACTTTCGCACTCGATGGGCTTCGGTAGCTTTTTTCCCGCGTCTTCTCTTTTCTGCGTTCAACTCTCTTCTTCTTCCCAAACGACAGTGTTGTATATCATTGTCTTTGGATTGGTGTTTGGCAAATTGGTATTTTCTTAAGTGTGGCCCTTTCTATAAGTCCTAATATGTCCCAATCCCACATATATAATAAATTTCCTAACTAACCGAAAAATCTGCGTTCAAACTCAAAATATACAATCCCAACCCTTACCACTGGAAAATGGAATCCCACAAGGATCGAGTATAGAATAGATATATATAATAGAATCATAGGTCTACACAAATCGTTCAAATTTACAGCATACGCTGATAACTATACAATTATAAAAATACATAATAGAAGAGATTCCTCAATAAACATAAACCCACTCCTCACAGACATTCAAGAATGGTGCAATTACTCTGGAGCCAGTCTTTCTATTCCGAAATCTAAATATCTACACATTTGTCGCAAGAAGAAATTCAACTTCAAAGTAACTAGCACTATCAGTTTAAAAAACGAAAAATCATTAAAAATACTAGGTTTAACTATAACCAATATAACCAATAATGCAAATTTCTAAAAGACTAAACATTATAAAATGTCTCTCTAGCACAAGTTTCAACTGCCACATTAAAACCATTGTTTATGTAATCAACTCAGTCATCATGTCAAAAATTGATTATGGGTTATTTCTATACGGAAAGGCACCCAAATCAAAACTTAATAAAATAAAAACCATATACCACTCAGCTATTAGAATAGCCCTTGGGGCATTTCGCTCCTCACCAATAAACAACCTGCTATACGAAGCTAACATAAGTACTACAGAACAGAGAACCAAGCACGCCATATTAAAAAACTTTAAAATGATTTCCACATCCAAGAAAACCCCTCTAGAACAGATTATTAAAAAAATCTCAAAAACAAAACGAATCCCAAAATTGTCATCGACAATATAAGATACGATTGACCAATGCAACGAAATGCAACTATACTCTATCCCTTTAACAATTAGAAAAGAAACCACGCCATCGTGGTCCTATAACCTTACTAAAATAAACAAATCCTTACATACTTCAACAAAACCAAACACACCACCATTAGTATATAAGCAAAAGTTCCAAGAAATAAAAGATACCCTCAAACAGCACACATTCTTATACACGGACGGTTCCAAGTCCGTCAGTGGAGTTACCTACAGCGTAACCTCTACACATCACATCATAACACAGCAAATTCTGCCATATAAATTCGTCCTAATATGGGTCCCAGGCCACTGCGGCATTAAGGGCAACGAGTTTGCAGACCAAGCTGCTAAACAAGCACTCACACTGCCATTAATATCAGGAATTAACTACAACGTACCAGATACCCTTAAATATATCAGCAATCACATAAAAGCCCAAAATGACCTTATATGGAACAACACATCTGCACACTACAAACACATCAATTCAAAAAAACAAAAAAATATCGCACTTTTAAAACCAACAATATCTCGAATAGATACCATCAAATTTATGAGACTCCGAATAGGACACACGAAACTGACACATAGCCACCTTTTTGATAAAACTCCACCACTCATATGCCAACAATGTAACATTAACCTTACCCTATCACACATATTCCTAGAATGCCCTACCTACATTAAACACAGACGTAAATTCCTCCAAAAAACTTTAGAAGAAATAGTAGGTCCCATAAATATAACTACAACTATCCAATTCCTAAAATCCACAAACCTTTACAACAGCATATAAGCTTTACTTTACTGCACATACATAACTATAATAAATTCATATATAATATAAATATTTATACATATATATATAATATATATATATTAGGGTGGGTCGATTGAAAAATCGCTTAGGCACATATGATTTTTGGATTCTAGGGATCAAAATAAGAAACTTTGCTCAAGAGACCATACCTCTAAAATGAATTCTGATGTCCCTCGTTTTAACGTGAAGGAAAAATCTTGTTTTGATCCATTTAGAGTGCCCCAATCGAGTCCAAATGTATGAACGACCCCCACTAACTTTGGAGGGTCGACCCACCCATGCTTGTGGTACCCCCCTAGGATCCCACAGGAGGGATTCTCCCTTACAAAAATATCACAAAATCACAGCACCTAAAAGTATGCTATGAAAATGTAACTCAAAACCTGTTGCTCCGCCCACCGCCTCTCCTCCTTTTCGTCCCTTGGTGGCCCCAGGGTGGTACCAAAGGGGGGTATGGGTGGGTCGACCCTCCAAAGTTAGTGGGGGTCGTTCATACATTTGGACTCGATTGGGGCACTCTAAATGGGTCAAAACAAGATTTTTCCTTCACGTTAAAACGAGGGACATCAGAATTCATTTTAGAGGTATGGTCTCTTGAGCAAAGTTTCTTATTTTGATCCCAAGAATCCAAAAATCATATGTGCCTAAGCGATTTTTTTCACCCCCTACAAATCGAACCGCCCTAATATATACATATATATTACCACATTTACCATATTACCATATATAACATTTATACATATATAAACTCGATAGCATACATGTAAATACCCATTTAAGCTAAAAAAAAAAACCAATATCGCCAGAAATATCATATTATATACTATCCATCTATCCATCATTGTTACATAACACATGTTACATATCATAAAATAGAATTTAAGCAGAAGGCCATTGTAGCTATTGCTTAACAAATAGCAAAAATTGCCCACTTTTTATAATTGTTGGCAATTTCTTTATAATAATAATAATAAAAACAAAGTAGAAAAGATTTTTCTCAAAATATAAAAAAAAAGAAAATAGGAAAAATAAAGAGCAAGAGTAAAATAAAAGTAAAAGTGAAAAAATATAAGAATGAAGTAGCAAAGATCTTTCTCGAAAAAAAAAAGAAAACAGAAAGGAAGTAGGAAAAATAAAGAGTACAAAAGTAAAATATTGCCGTTTATAAAAAAATAAACAGAACCACCGTGAGCATATTCGCGAGAGCAAGAAGTATAAATCAAAAATAAAAATAAAAAAATGGTGTGTGGCAACCTACTGGAAACGCTAAGAGGTGTGGAATGCACCCAAAAAAAGCTGCCCAGTGGGTTGTGTGAGCAACCGTACCTGAGTAGGCCTACGGGATAAAACGGAACAGTACGGACCACCGCGCCCAGTGCCAAAGAAATAAAAAGAACACAAAAAAAAAAAACCCAAAACTAAAAATACACAACCCACAAAAGAAAAATTAAAAGTATGCAACACAAAAGAAAAATTAAAAGTATGCAACACAAAAGAAAAATTAAGAAGTATGCAACAGAAAGAACAAAAAGAATATAACAAAATATGCGAAAATATGCAACAAAGCAGCACCCGTAATACACGTTCACTTTACACCCTGTTATAATTAAATAATATTGAATTCTGTTATTCCACATATTTAAAAAATTTTCTTTTTTCTCATCATCAGAAGAATTTAAAGAAGACCAACACGAACACTACAATATTGATACACTTATGCTTGTAAAGGCTTCCTCCCTTTCTCCTCAAGTCAAATAAAGATTGAAAATTCTCTTTTATTATAACCATAATCATTAAAATTATAAATACTAAACTATATTGCAAGAATTTAAAAAATTGAATTACTTACTTACCTATTATTTTTATAAGACTTTACACGTTATTCTCTTGTGGCCCCTTAACACAATTTTTATAATATTTTTTTTTCCGAACAAAATATTTTTCCCTCCCTCTTAAAATGGAAGAAATCAAATCTACCCTTCAAAAATTCGACGAGAGCCTTAAGACCCTATTAGACCAGGTTATAGGAGTAAAGGAAGATATTAAGAAAGTCGGGACAAGGCAAGTGCAGGAACTCTTAAACGGAGGAATAAAAGGACCATCTGTCAGCCCATATAACTCTCCGCTCTGGATTGTCCCAAAGAAACCTAAACCAAATGGTAAAAAACAGTATCGCATGGTCATCGACTTCAAGCGCCTGAATGCGGTTACGATATAAATTCTACTCTGGCTAGCCTTGGAAGAGCCAAATATTTCACGACGATTGACCTAACGTCTGGCTTCCACCAAATCCACATGAACGAAAAAGACATTCCTAAGACAGCCTTCTCCACCCTCAATGGGAAATACGAATTCCTTCGTCTACCATTTGGCCTAAAAAATGCCCCGGCAATCTTCCAGCGGATGATTGACGATGTTTTGAGAGAACACATCGGCAAGATCTGCTACGTCTACATCGACGATATTATTGTTTTCGGCGAAGACTATCAGAGTCATTGGAAAAATTTGCGTGCGGTCTTCCAAAATCTTCGGAAGGCCAAACTCCATATAAACTTGGAAAAAACACGTTTCCTCTCCACACAAGTTGAGTTCTTAGGTTACATTGTTACGCAGGACGGCATTAAAGCAAACGCCCAGAAAGCAATAACCGATATGAAACCCCCTGCTAACATGAAGGAACTGAAAAGTTTTCTTGGAATGACCTCGTATTATAGGAAATTCGTTCAGGACTATGCGAAAGTTGCAAAGCCATTGACGAATTTGACAAGAGGAGAGTTCGCTAATATTAAAGCATCGCAATCTAGGAAAGTCCCGATAGAGCTACATAGATGATGTGGCTTTACAAGCCTTTAATGACCTCAAGGCGATTCTTGCCTCCTCTGAAGTCCTAGCCTTCCCCGATTTTAATAAACCATTCCATCTGACCACTGATGCGTCGGACTATGCCATAGGTGCTGTTCTGTCTCAAGACGAGCAGGGCAAGGATCGACCGATAGCGTATATTTCTCGTTCACTGACTGAGATCGAAGAAAGTTACGCTACCATAGAAAAAGAAATGCTCGCGATAGTATGGGCATTAGATAATCTTAGATCTTATCTCCACGGCGCAGGGTCAATCAAGGTATATACCGATCACCAACCACTTATGTTCGCGTTGGGCAATCGCAACTTCAATACGAAACTCAAGCGATGGAAGTCGCGAATTGAGGAATATGGCTGCACACTTTTGTATAAGCCCGGTAGATCCAACGTCGTCGCAGACGCTCTTTCGCGTATTACGACGCAAGTTAACTACCTCGGGTCAACTACGTGCACTGCCTCTGAAACTGACTCCTTGGCCACCGTTCACAGTGCGCTTGAGGATGCTTCCCAATTAATATCACATGTGAAAACACCAACGGTACTAAATTACCTCCGGACGTTGGAGATCGAATTATATTATAGCCCCACTCAAAAGAGCGAGGTTAACGGCCAGGTGGAAACATTTCAATCGACCTTCTTGAAAATTTACCGGTGTTTGAAATTTGAACATCCCAAATTCACAAGTGCACAGTTAGCGCTGATCGCTGTAGACAGATACAACAACTCTGTACATTCAGTGACAAACAAAAAGCCCGTTGACCTATTCTTAAACCGCGTATCGCGCATCAATTATCAGGGTTTATCGAACTTCAAGGAAAAAACGCTTGAAGACGTTAGAGGCCTGATCGAGCGAAACCAGACTATGGCCAATATAGGACATACAATAAGTAGGACTGAACCTAGACAATATGAGTCGGGGGATAAGGTTTTCGTCGCTAATAAGCAGATTAAAACTAAAGAAAAACAACGTTTCAGACCGGAGGAGGTCCAAAAGAATCGCGGAGTCACGATTAAAACTAGATCAGGAAAAATTTTGCATAAATCAGACTTTAGGAATTGAAGAGCGCTTTATGAACCTCTCTATTTTTTATTAGAAAATTTTTCTATTTTTAACAACACACACAAAACATTTCTCTATTTTAACATACACACAAAAATCATTAAATGTAGTACACAAATAATTTAAGCATGAATACACAAATATTATACACACAAATACACAAATATTTTAAGCATGAATACACAAATATTATAAGCGCGAATAGTATATACACAAGCTTTTCTTTCCTTCTCGATCACGATGCTCCACGAGTCTTGCAATCATCGGCGTCACATCAGCCGCGCGCATATTCAAGTACGACGCACCCGTCGTTCCCCTGCAACAAGGAGCAGTATAGCGGATCAATGGAGTGTTTAAGCGCGGCAACCCTGATGGACCAACGCGATAGCACAATAACGAGACACTACCAGGAGCAAGCAGCGGAGGGAATAAACAGAGTGATGAGGCCATCATCACGCAGAGCTCGAGCAATAAACTGGGTTCAGCCTGGAAATGGATTGCAGGATCACCAGACGCAAAGGACTGGAATGCGGTACTCAACTCGGAAGAGAAGATCGTCGAAAACGGCGACCAGCAAATTCGGATCAACGTCAACGCCCAAAATATACAGCTAATGTCTGGCGTTTCACGAGGCGTAACCTTTTCCTTTGTCTTGGAGGTTTCGCTAACAGTAGGGGTCTTCTCGATCCTGTTCATCATCTGGAGGAAGTTGACCTCCACCAAAGGAATACCAACCACGAGGGTTATAATCGAGGACCTGGAAACCCCAAAGAGGATGTCGACAACAGCTCACCATTATCTGCGGGACGCAGACTTTTAGAGGGGGAGGAGTTAACACCAGGCACTTTCAGCCATTCATTCTCCATCGACATATAAAAATATACCCCTTCCGTTAAATAAGAACTTACAAAACTGATTGTTAATATTAAGCGACACGAATAAATTGTATTCCCAACGTTATCCAAGAATGAACCAACGACTTTTCATCAGGTGAACCATGGAAGGACACCTTAACTTTAATATAAGCTGTTTTCTTACTGCAACGGTATATCAATTTCGGCTACGCCCTAAGTTAGATTTCCTTTCTTGTTTTGTTAGAAAAATGATTTAATTCTGAAATTTAATTGAAGATTGGCCGACTATTTCCGATCCGATATACATCTAATAATATAAGCTGTTACTTACATGCAAGGGAATATCAACTTCGACTCCACACAAAGTTTGTTTTCCATATGTACACCCTTGCAGAGGGTATTATAATTTTGGTCAAAAAAGTTCAACGAAGTGATGGAGACATCTCTGACCCTATAAAGTATAAAGCAAGTTCGTCTGTCTGTTTCTGCTTAAAATAGTCTACCAGCTATTAGCTTATCAACTTTAAATGTTGCGCATATCTTCTTTCCTTTTCACGCAATTTATATTGGTCGGAATGAATATAAGTCGGCCGGATCAATAGACTATAGCTGCCGTTTAACTAATTTATCAGAAATGCCATAACTTTGATGTTTCTTAAGTTAGAAGTATGGGACTTTCTATGGATTTCATTTTGGGCAAACGATCTACCAAATATCATATGGATCGGCCGGCTATAACCTATAGTTGTCACATAACTGAATGATCGGAAATAACACATCCTTGCTTTTTTTAAAGACTTTTAGAAATTTAGAATATAAGCTGTGACTTAAATGGAAGGGTTTATAAACGTCGGCTCCTACCGAAATTAACTTTCCTTTGGAGAAATTTGGGTAAAAGAAAAACAATTTTAATTCACCAAATTCAGTGGGAACATCCTCATTTCACAAAAAAAAGAAATCTAATATGTATATTTTCCGCTATTACGTATACTAGATCCGTAGTAATCACATTATGGATTGGTTTGGTTACTAATAAACGCATTGAAAAGTAACTTTATACATTAACTCAGTTTATTAGTAAATATACTGTTTTAGAATAACTGACTTTATGTGAAAAACAACAAACAGCCACACCTAAATCCTTTTAAAGAGAAGTTTAGAGACGTCAGCCTGTCATGCGGCTGCGCCGCTAAGCATTCGTATCTAACTTTTCGTACGCCCAAGCCCAGAACACATATGTATGTGAATGCTTCAGAACGTTATTTTAAATCGAGAAAGCATCAGAAAAAAATGATGAACGGAGTTTCCGAATAGACGTAAAGCTCTAAAGTAGTAAATAAATAGGCAATTAACAAAAATATAGAAGTGAAATAACATGAAATATTAATTTTTGCAAGCGTGATATAGCAAGAAAAGAGAAACTTTTAAGTAAAGTCTAAAATGTGAAACAATTATAAATGAAACGTAGCGTAATTTAAATATGCACTCTAATGGCCAAAGAAATCAAAGAAAAAAGATTTTCTTATTTAATAGCATCGGATTTCTAATATTTACATATGTATATAATTTAAATAAACTTAACTCTATCGAATAGTAAATGAAAAAAGTGCAGAAGTTGTTTTAGACTTTTTTTTATGTGCGAATTGAAATAGTGTGTCGATAGGTCGATAAAATCCGAAAAATTTTTTGATTTGATACTTTATTTGAAACTAAAATAACGGTACGCCTTGGTAAGTTAAATGTATATATACATATGCATATACGTATACGTATACATATACATATACATATACATATACATATACATATACATATACATATACATATACATATACATATACATATACATATACATATACATATATATATACATATACATATACATATACATATACATATACATATACATATACATATACATATACATATACATATACATATACATACATATACATATACATATACATATACATATACATATACATATACATATACATATACATATACATATACATATACATATACATATACATATACATATACATATACATATACATATACATATACATATACATATACATATACATATACATATACATATACATATACATATACATATACATATACATATACATATACATATACATATACATATACATATACATATACATATACATATACATATACATATACATATACAATACATATACATATACATATAAATATACATGTGCAAGGTGCGGCCGGTTGCGCATGACATCAAAATTGGTGTCCCACACAAAGTTTATGAGAATATATACATACTTACACTTAAGATTATTTTTATATATTATAAAATAATATATGTTAATATAATCATTATATAATATTCAATATAACAACAAAAATATATATAAATATGTATACAAAAATTATACAATATAACGACTGAAGACTTCTAATTGTAGGTAACTTAACCAGATATATTATATGCGCATAGATTCAAGCTTTATAGTAATTTAAATTCAAAAATAATTTTATTTGATCTTCCGTTAAGAAACTTCATTTGTTTCGAAAAGAACAGAAACTTGTCAATTTCTGCATGGAAACAACACCCAAACAGTATCGTATAAATCGGTTCTACATATTATACATATTTCAAAACTCGTATTACATACATATGGCCCCTCGGATACTAATGTTTCATATACTCTCCCACTTGTAAGTTATTTCCATCCTCATACCTATTTAATATTATATTTTTATTCAAAAAGAGAATTTCATACCAAAAATTATACTAGTTTACAAAATTTCAAAAACTTTCTGCCTTTTACATCCCACCATAATTTTTAAATACATGTAGGTCTAGTAAACACGAAAATTACTTTCATAAATTTTTTTATGGTAAAATTTTTTTTTGGATTTTTTGAGATGTCCAGTCTTTCTTAAGTATATCTCGCGTTCTAAGGAACCGATTTTATCGAAGGAGCACTTATTTTAATGGTAATTGAGTTTGCCACAACTTTCATTTATTAATTTTTTGATTCGTTGTTAATTTCAGGCGGTAGAGGCTCAAAAATGTAAAAACATTTCACTTTTTTGAGTAAACTCAACTGCAAAAATTTACATATCGTCCCACGAAAAATATAAATTGTGAAGATAAGTTATGTTTGAATTATTTTAATCAAAGCTTACACTTTTACGGCTAAAATAAGCTATTGATGATGAAAATCTATTGGAAATGATGGATTTTATGAATATTTCAGTAAATCACTCAATTTGAGCATTTTTACTATTCGAACGTTTTTTCTCATTCTCATTCAATGTTATGTATTTTGCTTGCATATAAACTCTATTAAATAGCATTTGTATTATGTATTGTATATTATGTATTATATATCATGTATTTATTTATCCTTTATTTATATTTATTTATCATTTATTTATATGAAAACTTCCCCAACCGTATATTTTAAAGATGTTTATTATTTATTATCAAGATTATTTAAGTTGTTTTTAATGGATCCAGCTGGGTATAAAAAGACCTAACAAATCAAAGGATGACCGTAAGGTTTTCAAGAAATGAACGGTTTTTGCAATGTGTGCGGTGAACATATAGACCGTAAAAATGTACGATCATTTACTAATGACTTACGACAAAAGTACTTTCATTACTTCAAAATTGAACCGAATCTTAACGATCCGTGGACCCCACAGAGTGTATGTCAATATGAAAAAATTATAAAATCCATTATTTTTCGTGGATTTTCATCAACGATAGCTAGATTTGGCCAGTAAAGTGTACGCTTTAAATAAAAAAGTTCGAAAGTAACTTATTTTTAAAAGTCATTATTTATGGAGATCCCCAATCCCCCCAGTGATTAACATTTGGGATTTTTGGTATCTCCTTTGTCAGAATTTAAAATGAAAAATGAATTATTTATTATAAATAAATGATAAATAAACACATGATGTATAATACATAATATACAATACATAATACAAATGCTATTTAATAGAGTTTATGTGCAAGAAAAATACATAACATTAATTGAGAATGAGAAAAAACGTTCGAATAGTAAAAATGCTCAAATTGAGTGATTTACTCAAAAATTCATAAAATCCATAATTTTCCATAGATTTTCATCATCAATAGCTTATTTTAAACGTAAAAGTGTAAGCTTTGATTAAAAAAATTCAAACATAAATGATTAAATTTCCATGAATTTTCTGAAATTTCCAACGAATCGACAAATTGATAAAATTAAAGTTGTAGCAAACTCACCATTAAAATAAGTGCTCATTTGATAAAATCGGTTCAAAAAAGAACGCGAGATATACTTAAAAAAGTCTGCACATCTCCAAAAATCCAAAAAAAATTTTCAAAAGTGAATTAAAAAAAAAATTTATGAAAGTCATTTTCGTGTTTAGTAGACCAACATACATCAGAAAATCATAATGATTTACGAAAGGCATTTTGAGTGTAAACTAGTGTTATTATGGGTAGTATAAAGAATTTATCCGGAAATGTGTGTTGTTTTTAAACTCTAAACACAGTAAATTTGCACAGTAGTTTGCATAATTTTATTCCCATAAATTATAAAAAAAAAAACCCAAAAAGGCCGCTATACTCGATGTTAAATAAGATTATTTTATCTTAACAAAATTACAAAGAAAGGTGGCTATTTATTATAAAGTTTCGAAAACCACGAAAAATAAAAATACGTGCACTCAGCTATACGTTATAATTATATACTCAAGAATAAAACTTAAGCCTAGCTTATCCATTGCGTCGAAGCGGGACGAATTCGCAAGAGGGCGCAACTGAGCTTTTATTTCGCTCCCGCTCCGCCCTATGCTAACTTATACTACACTTCAGTTTGTTCTAGACTTTAGTTTGTTCTAGACTTCAGTTTGTTCTAATCATGCCACACCGGCCCCGTTGAAGGGGTCCATCCGTCTTCAACCAACTGGCAGCCTCGCCAGCTTATGAATTGCCCTCTTAAATATAGCTCCAGAGCTAGTCCTCACGACGGCGACCCTGACCCTTCCGTCCGCGCCGGCGTGAGTTTCGACGACCCTGGCGGTGATCCACTGTTGGGGCGGCTGATTATCTGCAGCGACCAGGACCAGACCGCCCTTCCTGACGTCCACCTGCTCCCAATGCCACTTCGACCTCACCTGTAGGCTCAAGACGTACTCCCGGGACCAACGCTGACAAAAGGTTTGCTTGATTGTCGAGACAAGCCGCCATCGCCGCAATCACGTTAGACCCTGCTAGTTCGGGGTCCTCGGTGCTGGGCGCCCAGGGGCCTCGTATTCATCACGGCCTCGACTCCAACGAGGACGCTTTGCAGCTCCTCTGCGGTCAACCTTGCGCTGCCCCCCGCTCATAGGAGTAATTGCTTTGCAGATTTGACACCAGCCTCCCATAGTCCGCCCATGTGCGGAGCCCGCGGCGGTATGAACGCAAATACGCATCCTTTTTTGATGCGTATTGTCGCAACTTCGCTTTGTCCTCGATTTGCTGCCGCAGTGCCGCAAAGTGTCGACTCGCTCCCACGAAGTTCGTCGCGTTGTCGCAGTGCACGATCTGTGGACATCCTCGGCGCCCAACGAACCTTTGAAATGCCAATATAAAGGAATCAGTTGATAAATCAGACACTACTTCTAAATGAACTGCCTTGGACGCAAAAAAAAAAAACAAAAAGGGCAGTGTAGGACTTGTAGGGTCGCATATCACGAATTTTCAATGTCGTTTCAATACGGCCACAAAAATCCTACGGAAAGGCAAGCCCAGCCTGAGAAGTTTCATGGACAAATGGATTTAGCTTCTGTAGACTTGGGCTAACAACCAGGTTTTTTCGAATATTTTTAATTTCCTCTTGATACGCGTGCTCTTGAACTATCTGGAAAATTTTATTAAAAGCTTCTTCATATTCGACAGCTGAAGGTACACTATCAAAAAGAACTATAAAGCGTGTAAACGAACACTCGTAGCAGTTTTCTCGCGGTTCCCACTGCATACGTACAGCCCACCTCCCGCCCAACCGAACGAGGGGCGTCTGCCGCATAACGTACGGCTCGAATCGCGGGAATATTAAGGTTGTGTAGTAGGGTGGGTCGAATTCCAACAAGTTGTTCAAATCGAATTCTAATAGTGCGGAAAACTTGCTACGGAATACTACAAGCATTTTGCAAAAAAAAATTTTGAAATCGGAATTCATTATAAATGTAACTATGTGAACTAAGTTTTCGGAGGGCTCTTCACTCGATATGTATAATGTAATGCCACTAAGTACTATGAAAAAATAGCAATAAAAAAAAATGGGATCAGATTTTTCACTACGTCCTCGTCGTTGATCCTGGGGAAAGCTGAGCGTGAAAAACAATCGTAATGCATGAAATTTGTACTAAAAACTTATTTATTTTAAATTCTTAAAACCACTATTGATTTACCTAATTACGAAAAAACCTTTTAAATGATTCAAAATAAATATAATAATAAGTAAAACTTTGGAAAATTGCGACTAAATCGTACTTTTAAGAAGTTTTGAAAATTCGGTATTTTCGAAACTTTGAGTGCGATGCGCGAACTGAAGATATTGACCGATTTCAAAATGTTTTTTTGCAAAATGCTTGTAGTATTTTGTAGCAAGTTTTCCGCACTATAAGAATTCGATTTCAACAACTTGTTGGAATTCGACCCACCCTATTGTGTAGGAAAACGACACCCAGCATTGTTCTACGATTTTTTAAGGAGGGTAAGTTTATTAGTAGGAGTCTACTATTATACGAAGGTAGGTGAAGATTTGCGTCCCAGTTAAGTCCCCTAAGAGCAAATAATAAGAAGTTCTTTTGTACGGATTCTATGCGGTCTTGATGAACACCGTATTGGGGACACCAGACACATGAACCGTACTCCAGTATCGGGGGACCAAGGATATAAATAAGCTTTTAGTAATATAAGGGTCGTTAAATTCTTTAGTCCATCTTTTAATAAAACCGACAACACCTTTAGCCTTATTAACCATTAAAGAAATTTGGTCGGAAAAATTAAGTTTTATGTCTAAAAGGACACCCAGATCATTAACCTGAGTTAATTTTTCTAAGGCAATCCCAGAGAGATAGTACGAAGCCTGGAGAGGACTAGTACGATAAAAAGACATAAGTTTGCATTTTGATCCGTTAAGTATTAAGTCATTAGCTAAACACCATTTTTGAAAATTGTCGAGATCCGACTGGAGTCTGTTTTGGGCAGACGGAAACTTATATTGCAGACAAAGCTTAACATCGTCTGCGTACATTAGTACCAGCGCGTTCGTTATGGATGGGGGCAAGTCATTTATAAAAAGAGTGAATAGTAATGGGCCAAGATGGCTTCCTTGAGGGACACCAGATGTGGCACGGACTAAGCGGGAGTATTGATTTTTAAATAAGACTCTCTGTGTTCCTCCATTTAAATAGCTGGAGATCCACGTAATGATGTCGGTTGAGAATCCAAAAAGATTTAGTTTACTCAACATGAGTGAGAGTTTTACTGAATCAAATGCTTTACTAAAGTCTGTGTAAATAACATCAGTTTGAAGTCCCTTTTGGAAGCCATCTAAAACAAAGGATGTCAACTCCAATAAATTAGTGGTGGTAGAGCGACGCTTAATGAAACCATGCTGACATGGAGAAATTATTGATGAGCATAGGTGTTGCAAATGAGGAGTTATTAATTTTTCGAATAACTTTGGAATCGCTGACAATTTTGAGATGCCTCTGTAGTTGGCAGCATCGGATTTTTCCCCTTTTTGTGCAGAGGAATTATGAAAGATTCCTTCCATTTAAAGGGGAAAATCGAAGATTCCAAAGATAAGTTAAAAAGTTTTTGAAGAGGTTTGCACAGAGCCCTAGCACAGTATTTTAGCACACAGCCTGGTACTCCGTCGGGGCCTGGCGAATAAACTGGTTTTACCTTTTGAAGATCCAATAATATATTGTTTTCAGAAAGAAATGGAACAAATATACTATTAGTTGGTTGAATGTTGTAAGCGTATGGCAGATCTGAAGTTTTAGGAGGTGAATAAGTTGTTTGGAAAAATTTTGCGAATAAATCCGCAATGGCCTGATCCGAAGTCGCTGATAAATTTTGATACGTAAGTAGGGAAGGAACTTTATAACTTCGTGTTTACAAAGTTATAAAACTGCTTTGGATCCTGAGTGAACTGAATCCGACAGCGGCGAATATAATTTTTATAACATTCGGCGTTATGCACGGTCAAATTTAGCCGAGCTATTAAGTATCTTGAGAAATCTATGCTTCTACAGGTTCTTTTATATTTATTTAAAAGCCTGTCTTTATATGTTTTTAATTTTGTTAGGCACCTTGTAAACCAAGGGATTATTTGTAGCGGACGGATATTTCCACGGCACACTTAAGTCAAAAAATGAATTTAATGTCAAATAAAATTTATCTATGCCAGCATGCCAGAATATCGGACCAGTCAAAAGTATCAATTAATAAATTAAGTTTACGAAAATCAGCCTTACGAAAACAACGAATCTTCTTTGATACGCAGAAAGGCTTCTGATTGACACCAGAATTGGTTTCAATTGAAACTTTAAGCGTAGGGTGGTATGGATCTTCAGGGGTTGAGAGGGGCAAAGCTCTGGAAAGTGTGGTACTATCTGGATCAGATACAAAACATAAGTCAAGAAGCCGACCTAACAAATTTCTAACATGGTTGATCTGGCCTAGGGACAAGTCAAAAATGCCCGCCGTGAAATCATGATGGGTGGAAAGTGATAAGAAAGTTAAATTTTCAGTAATTGACCAATTGAGTTCTGGTAAATTAAAGTCGCCAAGAACTACCAGAAGGTCAATATCTGACATAAGATTGGTAACAGCCTGTATAGCCGACAAGTGATGCCAGTATGTAGGCGGCTCGGAAGATGGTGGAAAGTAAGAACATGTAAAAACAAAGATTGAGCTGACAATATGACTTTAACGCAAATAAATTCCAAATCACCAAACTCTGGTAACTTTACCTCTTCAGAAACGAAATTGGAGTCAATAGAAATTAAGACTCCTCCTCCTCTTCGCAGCGGTCGGTCACGTCTAAAAGTGATGTACCTACTTGGAAAAACTTCGGAGCAAAAGATCTCCGGCTTTAACCAAGTTTCAGTAAAGACTATAATA
Organism: Drosophila ananassae; assembly: GCF_017639315.1. Classification (NCBI taxonomy): domain Eukaryota; kingdom Metazoa; phylum Arthropoda; class Insecta; order Diptera; family Drosophilidae; genus Drosophila; species Drosophila ananassae. The sequence goes on along the minus strand of NC_057932.1, from coordinate 576,032 downwards.
TGGGACGCAAAGGAAAGACTATCAGAATAAAGTCTAGGGAGCTTGCTACGTAGGCCCCGACAGTTCTGATAGGTAAGATTGATAGAACGTGTTAGTTTTTTGAAGAGTCGGATTGGACAGATGTTGGGAGCTTGACTCCAGCAGGCTTCGAATTTTTTTTCTTTACCTTAATCGGCTGATGCTCTTGTACAAATATGTCCTCTGGCCAGAAGCCAGGCGAACATATTGTCACAAACATCGGCACTGGCACACGTATCATGAAGGATGACATGCGCCTCGAGTAGGAGTATTTAAATTTCCTAATGTCTTCCACTCTAATAACGGCCTTGGTTTTGGCTTTGATATAAGCCGAGATATCAATCTCCGAGGTATCGGGGGCTAGCCGTGAGACAAATATTTTTGTCTCCGTGTTAAGCCGTGAGCTGCAACTTCCTTAGTAGCAGATTTTTTCCGCTTAGGAGGTTCATTCAACAGCTGAAGGAGACAGATGCAGTAAGGCCAGCACATTTGGCATGTGAGACACTTTCGCACAGCCAACAATAGATGCTGGCCTGGGACGAAGATATCGGCTTATTGCACGATTTTAATGAGCAGACAACATTGTATTCCATTTTTAAAAAATTACAAATTACCAAAAATGAATTTATAATTTTTTAAATTTTCTATTATTATTATTATTTTTTTTTTTTTTTATTTTAAGCAAATAATCCTTCAACCACTGTACCAACTAAGGTTTATAAAAGGTAGGTAGAGGAGGGAGTTAGTGAAGAGAGCTACGGGAGAGCGCAAGTGTAAAGAAATGCGCGCAAAAAGATAAGAGCAGAATTAACTGCAAAAATTAAAAAGGCAGAGAGTAAAAAAGAAGCAGAGCTATATTTGGATTGCGACTTTTTAATTTTATTAAATGCTCACCCAAATATGGCACTTCACAAGCGCGTAGCGATACGGGTATAACTTTAATATTAAGACACAATATTAGTAATGAAAACCAAGTGTTTAAATTAAGGTTTCAAACCCGCGTTTGGCAAAAATAGAATTTATCGCAAGCGCAAAAAATAATCACGACCGTTCGCTATGAAGTGAAGGAAGAGAGTGTTCCACATCTGGTGACGAATCAAAACGGGTACTCGTTGGCCTCTTATCTTCTGGCTCCGTTAAAAACGATGGACCTGTAAACCTGATCGATTCCACAGTCTCCTTTACGTCTCCACTTCTTGACACGACAGCTGCCGGATTCTGTTTAGTTGCGTTCTGAAGAACCTGAGTTACTTCAGACTTAATTGTCTTTAGCTCCTCCACGCAACCAGCACCCGTTTACATGTCTACGTAAAAGTCAGACCCAATAACTTGAGCAGCTCGAGGGAATGTATTTTTCGCCGATTCACTCAACCTCTTCAAACACCTTATGGCCAGGAATGAGGCTGGTGCAGTGTCATATGTAACGAAGTTGAGCTTGCACAATTTGTGCTTTGTGCTTGAATTGCACAAAGACCCATCGGAGTTCTTTTCTCCGCACTATCTACTGGTATCACCTATCTGCTTCATTCACTATTACTTGGCGATACATCTTTTTAATGTCCGCTATCAGTGCGAATTTGTTTAGCCAAAACTGAAGAAGAATTGAGTACAGCTCTTCCTGAATTGTTGGACCCACCATCAACAAATCATTCAAACATTTTTGTGTGGATGTCTTACAGGACGCATCAAAAACGACTCGTAGTTTGGTCGTTGTACTTTGAGGCCGTAAGACACACTGGTGGCGTATTACGTAGTGTGGAGTAGCAAGAACCTCATTGCTTACAGGGGACATATGACTTAGGGATTCGTATTCTTCCATGAATTCTACTTACGTTTTCTTTAAGTTCGGATCTCGAGATAATCTTCTCTCGAGCGACAAAAAACGGCGTTTGGCTATCTCGAATGATTTGCCCAAAACGCTTGGATCCGACTTTAATGGAAGTCTGACTTCGAATCGACCTGAAGGCAGTATTTTAGTAGTCTTTTGATAATGTTCCTCACACAAATACTGTTCTGGCGACAAAATCTTTTTTGAAGATGGAACTTCTTCCAATGACCAGAATTTTTCCAAATTGTGATCTATCGAATCTAATATTTCTTCTTGGCAATTCAGACTAGAGACCGACTTTTGAGCAGTTGAGGAATTTGCCATGTATTTTCCCGGTACTATCCATCCAAGAAGGGTTTTTTGCAGTATGGGATAGTTCGGATCTTACTTTATTTGGTCAACAGACAAAAGTTCGAAAAATAACTCAGCTCCAATTAACATATCTATCCGCTGAGGTTTATAAAAATATAGGTCTGCTTAGGGCAAGTTCTTTGGTAGGGTCCAATCCTTCACGTTCACTGACTGGTCAGGGTGATACCTGAAATAGTTTTTAAAATCCAAAAGTCGAACGGAAACTCGCTACCGTTGATTCTCGACTTCACCACGGTGTGTATCTTTTTTTTTACTTGTGAATTAGATTGACCAATTCCAAGCAAGTTGATGCACGATTCCTCCCTACGGATCTGTAAGCGTTGAGCAAGATCTTCAGTAATGAAGTTGACCCTGAGTCAAGTAATGCTCGGGATAATATGTGCTCGCCACTTTTTGATCGAACGCTTACGATCGACGTCGCTAACAATACCCTTTCTAGAGCTGAGGGTTGCAATAACTGCAAGCTGGTTTGGTGTTAGCAGAGGAGCAAGCCAACGAACTTCTATTAAGTTGCTTGCTAAACCCAGTTTTCTCCTGTTTTGTTTTGCCAGTCTCTTCAGCGGATAGATGCTGGTATCTACGACTTAATACCTTTTCGAAATCGGACCACAGCTGCAATTCCTCATAATCCAGTGACTCTTCCCATTTTTGCCTGGTCACTGGATCTACTCTACTCAAAACTAAATATATAATCATAGAGTTTTCAATTTTAGTATCATTTCCTATGGATAATAGTGATCCATAAATTGATGACAGTGTCGATGAGACCCCTTAACGACGACGCAGACGGCTGAGAAATTTTCGGAAGGCTAAACAGTTGACGTATTTGGTTCGCAAAGATGAGACATTCGTTATCATAAACTCTTTTTAGACTAGCGATAGCTTTGTCGTAATTACTCTCGGTGTCTTGGAATGCCTTGATTGTTCCTAAGGCTTCACCAGAGAGGCAAGAAATTAAGTGAGTAAATTTCTCAATAACAGGAATGTTTACATCTTAGTGTACCAAGGTCTCGAACAGGCTTATAAAATTTTTGAACTCCGAATAATTTTCACTGAGTTTTGGTAATGCCAAACGAGGAATTCTAGCTCGAGTTGAGGCTGCAGAAATTGCAGTAGCTGGGCGGGAGTCTTCAGCTGTATTGAGACATAATCCTTGCCTTGGTTGTTAATCCCAATTCTTCAGACTCGGCTCAAATTCATCCATTTCGTCTAATTGCTCGATCTGGTCTTGCAACTCGTTTGTTTTAGAAATTGTCTCATCTAAAACCTGAAGCCTACATTCCAGCTCGGTCTTTTCTAGAGGAAGTGATCCAGCTTCCAAACGTTCCTCTAACCGGCGAATGCTTTTTACTTTAACATTTAATCATTTTCTTTTTAAATCATAAAGGGTCGTGAAATTAAGTTTGGGTTTATTACTCTTCATTCTTTAAAAAATATTTCTTATCTAAAAAGAAGCGAATTCAATGCAAATTTTAATACTTAAAATTATTTATTTAAATATATATATATTTTATTAATTAATAAAATTAAATAAATTTTAATTTTAATTTCGATACAAAAAACAAAAACGACAATAATTAATTAATTTTATAAATAATACTTATATTTAAAATTTTTATTTTGAAGTAATAAATTTTTTTAAACAAAAAATAATTTATAAATTTTCAACCAACGAAAATAATTAATTAACTGATAGTATTAGTTAGTGATATCGAAAGAAATATACCCAACCAAATTGTAGGGTATCGCGTCACTTGGGGTTCCGCTGAACAAATGGCGCCAAAAATGCATATACGTGCATACATACAGCAGCGGATAACGGAGGGAGGCGAAAACGATAAGTTCACCGCTGCATCAGTGATTGTGGAATAATTTATGCGTCTTAATTTTGCTCACAGGCAATTGTTTATTTATATTGGCTACAATTTAATGAAATTTCTATACAACTTTATTATTTAATATTAATTTATTTATTATTCACTTTAGCTGTACTATTTTGAAGTACATATGCGCGAAGAATTCTATCTTCAATTTCTGTAAAACTACTGCGGAAACTGTGGGTGATGGAACCTATGTTTGTTCTGGACTTTGGTTCAGGGGAGCTTAAAGGTTATGGAGCAGATTAAATTATGCGTGAAGATTTTTTGCTGTTGGCCTGTGTAATTTGTCTTTTCTTGACTTTCAATTTTTTGCACAAATACCCGGTTCTGAGTTCGGATCGTTTAATCCTGCGGCCACTTTCCTAGTACAGTCGATGCAGGTGCAGTGCATGGGGATGACGATGACTCCTTCCATTTAATAAAGATGCTGAATAAATCCAGTTGCCAGTTGATAAATAATTGTTGTTTCGCGACGCGGACTTTAAATTGTTTTCCTTTTTTTTTGTTTATTGTTTATTGTTTTTAAAGTTCTCAGCTCTACCGTCGCGAGCAACTCATTTATTGGAACGAAGTTTCTTATGGCGCGGTATGAGTTTGGCGGAGGAGGGCTAGCCGAGAAAAACCGTAACGTAACGTTAAAAGGCTCTCCGTCTTCTTCTCCTTCGTAGAGTGAGAGGATATAACCATTTTTCCTCACTCTCTCTCTCTCTCTGTCTCTTATTATCTCTTATGTATTTGAAGAAATGCGACAGATGATTTTGAAATTGTAATTCATTTCTTCAGTTTTCTTTGTCAATCTCAATTTTTCAATATTCAATTGTCCATTTGTTTAAATTTTCAAATTCAATTTTCATTTGCAATTTTCAGTTTCAATTTTTAAATTCAATTTTCAATTTTAATTTAAAATTTCAGTTTAAATTTTCAATTTCAATTTTCACTTTCAATTTTCACTTTAAAGTTTCAATTTAAACTTTCAAATTCAATTAAAAACAAGAAAGGAAAGCTAACTTCGGGCGGAGCCGAAGTTGATATACCCTTGCAGTTCAGTCGCAGTCCGCTAGGTGGCGCCACCCATCTTATTTTATTAGATATATAGCGGATCGTTTATAGCCGATCCCTATGAAAATTGGCAGATCAGATTGTTTTCCCCAAAATAGAATCTGTACCAAATCCCATCTTTCTAACTTAAAAAACACCAAAGTTATGCCAATTTCGATCGTTCTATGACAGCTATAGGATATAGTCGGCCGATCCTTATGAAATGTACATAAGATATTTTGGTCAAACATAACATGTGTGGAAAGTCCCAACCTTCTATCTTAAAAAACACCAAAGTTATGGCATTTCCGATCAATCAGTTATATGGCAGCTATAGGATATAGTCGACCGATCCCGGCCGTTCCGACTTATATACTGCCTGCAAAGGAAAGAAGGATGTGTGCAAAGTTTCAACTCGATAGCTCTAAAACTGAGAGACTAGTTTGCGTAGAAACAGACAGACGGACAGACGGACATGCTCATATCGACTCAGGAGGTGATCCTGATCAAGAATATATATACTTTATAGGGTCGGAGATGTCTCCTTCACTGCGTTGCACACTTTTGACCAAAATTATAATACCCTCTGCAAGGGTATAACAAGAAAGGAAAGCCGACTTCGGAGGGAGTCGAAGTTTATATACCCTTGCAGTTCAGTCGCAGTCCGCTAGGTGGCAACACGCATCTTATATTATTAGCTATATAGCGGATCGTATATAGTTGGCCGATCCTTATGAAATTTGGTACATCGAATTATTTTGCCCAAAGGGGGATCCATTGAAACTCCCATCCTTCTAACTTAAAAAAACAACGAAGCTATGGCATTTCCGATCAATCAGTTATATGGCAGCTATAGGATATAGTCGACCGATCCCGGCCGTTCCGACTTATATACTGCCTGCAAAATAAAGAAGGGTGTGTGCAAAGTTTCAACTCGATAGCTTTAAAACTGAGAGACTAGTTTGCGTAGAAACAGACAGACGTACAGACGGACATGCTCATATCAACTCAGAAGGTGATCCTGATCAAAATTATGTATACTTTATAGGGTCGGAGATGTCTCCTTCACTGCGTTGCACACTTTTGAACAAAATTATAATACCCTCTGCAAGGGTATAATAATAATCTTCCATAGGAAAATGTTTCGGGAAAAATCATAGAAGACCAAAAATTAATGTAGAAAATCGGAGATCTCAACTTTGGATGAGTATTCCAAAGATATGGAAACTGCTAGAATTTTAGTTGATACACATACATTTCAAAAATGTTATGCATTAGAAACAATGATGGTCATCGCCATTACACGGCCTACATAATTCCATATATTATATATGATATATGGTTAAATTTAATTAATTTCTTTTCTTAGGTGTACCGCGGAAACTGTGGGTAATAAAACCTATGTTTGTTCTGGATGTTGGTTCAGGGGAGCCTAAAGATTATGGAGCAGGTAAAATTATGCGTGGAGGAAAAAAAAAGTTGGAAATTGTCGGCCTGTGTTATTGTTGTAAATCATTTGTCGCCTTCATTCACTCCTGTTTCTTCTTCACAGTCCTCCACATCGTAATCTGCTAAACGAAAACATGCCAAAGTAACTTCGTTCCTCACGGGTGTCCCTAGACACACACTGTTTTTGTACCCTTGCAGAGGGTATTATAATTTTGGTCAAAAGTGTGCAACGCAGTGAAGGAGACATCTCCGACCCTATAAAGTATATATATTCTTGATCAGGATCACCTCCTGAGTCGATATGAGCATGTCCGTCTGTCCGTCTGTCCGTCTGTCCGTCGGTCCGTCTGTCCGTCTGTCCGTTTCTACGCAAACTAGTCTCTCAGTTTTAGAGCTATCGAGTTGAAACTTTGCACACACCCTTCTTTCCTTTGCAGGCAGTATATAAGTCGGAACGGCCGGGATCGGTCGACTATATCCTATAGCTGCCATATAACTGATTGATCGGAAATGCCATAACTTTGGTGTTTTTAAAGTTGGAGGGTTTCCACACATGTTATATTTGACCAAAATAACTTGTGTACAAAATTTCATGAGGATCGGCCGACTATATCCTATAGCTGTCATAGAACGATCGAAATTGGCATAACTTTGTTGTTTTTTAAGTTAGAAAGATGGGATTTGGTGCAGATTCTATTTTGGGGAAAAAAATCTGATTTGTCGAATTTCATAAGGATCGGCCAACTATATCCTATAGCTGTCATATAACTGATTGATCGGAAATTCTATAACTTCGTTGTTTTTCAAGTTAAAAGGATGGGAGTTTCAATGGATTCCTCTTTTGGCAAAATAATTCGATATGCCAAATTTCATAAGGATCGGCCGACTATATACGATCCGCTATATATCTAATAATATAAGATGCGTGGCGCCACCTAGCGGACTGCGACTCAACTGCAAGGGTATATCAACTTCGGCTCTGCCCGAAGTTAGCTTTCCTTTCTTGTTTTATTTTTATTTTGATTTTTTTTTTTTATTTTATTTTTATTTATATTATAGGTCATGAATTTGTAGACAAAACCTTTGGTTGAGAAAATATTTTAAATTCTTATTTTCAATTTAAAAACTTAAATTTTCCATATTAAAATAAAAATTAAACAAAAATCTTATTACTAATTTGCAGAGGGTATTATAAATTTGGTCAAAAATGTGCAACGCAGTGAAAGAGTGAAGTAAAATGCAATGACAGATGGTTTAGATGGTTCAAAAGACTCCTATAATAAAATCGCAATTCAATTTTGATTTAAATTTCTTCCACGCCCCCTTCCGCTCATATTTCTGTAGCGCCAGCTCAAGAAACTCTTTAAAAAAAGTTTTGATGTAAAATGTTATCCTAATGTCTAATTTTAAACTGCAAAAATAAATTTTGACAAATTAAACATTTTATTTAGAAGAATATTTTAAGACTTTTTGATCTTCTTCTCTACTGGATTGTTTAAAAACATACAAAATTATTCAACATAAATTTGATTTTAAATCAACATGTAGTTTAAAAGGTTAGTTTCTTTAAAAATCTTTTAAAGCTAAAAGGATGAGGGTAAAATAAAAAAAGTACTGGGTATCATATAGTCGAGAAACCGGACTAACGTTGTGGTTACATGTTTTTATCAACTCGTCGTTCAGATCCATAATATAATTTATAAAGCCGGAAATTATGCATTAAAAAGATTTGGATATGTCAGTATAAGTATTAATACAAATATGAATTATATAAATTAAATAAATATTTATTTTAATTTTAATGTTCAATTTTATAATTTTTTTTTTTAAATTGAGTAATTGATATATAACTGATAGTAAAGCCAACTTCGGACGGAGCTTGATTCGGATTCGGACGGAAGTTGATTCAGCGATTTCAATTAAGTGAAAGCTTATATCCAAAGATATATTTCATTTCATATTAGCTCCCGAAAACGCTCGGTAACTGAACATTTGGTGAACCCCGACGTGATTGTGCATAGGAAAATAAGTTGTTAAATTATTTTCCGTTGAAAATTTGAGCTGCGCGGCTTAAAACATATAAACATAAACAAATTAAAAAACATTATTCGGTTTGTGATTTATGCGAAAAATATTAGCATCTGTTGACATACATACATACGCTGTTTGCAGAGTGCAACAATCGCTCATACATAAATTACCCCGTTATATAGAAGTGGCACAGTGGGTCATGAGCTGACAATAAATAAACAAAATAAAATAAATTTTTTGGTGCGAAAATGAACCCGTTTTTCGATTGTGCCTCTCCGGGAAGGAAAGAATTCCTGAGCCAAAGTTCGGCTGTCCTTTTTAAGGATCTTCAAGGTTTGTTGTCCTCCTTGAAATCAGTGGAGACATTTCCGGAGGCGATGTTAAATGTGCGGCTCAGCGAATTGAAGGGTATCGTTGCGGATTTCAAGAGCACACATAAGGAGCTGTCCGAGATGGAAGTTGCAGAACTCAGGAGCGAGCTGCGCGTGAACTTCAACGATGCGGCGAGGGAGGCACGCTTTATCCTGGATCAGGAGATTATGAGGCGCTCCAGTTTGATGGCGGCGAGTTTGACGCTGATCAACGCATCTTCCGCCACCAATTTCGATCCATCGTTTGGCAGAACCTTTCAGGCTTTGCCGCCACTGCCACTGCCCACTTTTAGTGGAGGTTATGCGGAGTGGCTTGAATTTCGGTCACTGTTCTCGACCATGGTGGACACAAACCCATTCATTAGTCGGGTCGAGAAGCTTCATCGGTTGCGGTCCTGCCTTCGTGAATCTGCCTTGGAGACTGTTCGATCGTTGGAGCTCACGGACAAAAATTATGACGTCGCATTGGAGCTGCTAAACAAAAGGTTTAGTAATCGCCGGCTAATTTTTCAAGCTCATGTTAATGAGATAATGAATCTGAGGGCCGTAGAGTCCGCATCGGCGACGAGGCTTCGCGAGCTTTCGGATAAATTTAATTCGCATATGCGAACCCTGGCAAGCATGGGCACGACGAAGCAGATTGCTAGCTGCATCATTATCCAAGTGCTGTTACAGAAGGTTGATGATGCCACGCAGTCTAAGTGGAAGGAAATGCAAGCTGATTCGGATTCCTTGGATTCCATTCCAACGTTGGAGTCCATCGCCTGTTTTCTTGAGCAAAGATGCCGGACTTTGGAGAGCATGGATTTGCCGACGACATCACATGCACCAAACTTTGCGGTAGGACGACGTAGACCCTTTCATCCAGGTAAATCTGCATTTGTGATCACAAACTCTTCCGCATGCATGATCTGTGATGGCCATTCTCACGTGATAAACTCCTGTCCAAGGTTTTTAAGCTTGTCCCCTGAGGATCGTTTAGGCGATTGGATTTATGCCGTAAGTGCCTTGGATCTGGGCACCTATCACGGCTTTGCAATGCGTCAAGCTGCCGTGCGTGTGAACGCAGGCATCATAATCTGCTGCATTTTAGAGGCAATTCGCCAGCTCAAGACCGAAACCCCTCTCCTGCGGTTCCCACATCTAGCGACACTGTTTCTGGTTCAGCGTCCGCCGTCGTCAATTCTCTCGTCGCTAAGGATCGGTTTGGTGATGTGGTGTTGCTAGTCACTGCCAATATTCTGGTTAGGAACCGCTCCGGAGATCTACTGCCCCGCCGAGCGCTGCTCGATTCTGGCTCGCAGGTGCATCTAGTCACTTCAAGGCTGGCGGACCAGCTGCAGCTGTGGAAGATTAGGACTCCGGTGACTGTATCCGGTATAGGAGACGCAGGGTTCTCTACAGATGGGTTTTCCGTGCAAGTCAGCTTGCAATCCCAATGCTCTGACTACTCTGCGCAATTAACTGCGATCGTAGCCTCTAACATTACGGACCTTCAGCCCAATTTTGCATTGGACGTCAGCTCTTGGAAAATTCCCGACAATAGAGCTAGCGGATCCTCATTTTCAACAGCCTCAGCCAGTTGATTTGCTAATTGGAGCTGGACTATTTTACGAGCTGCTTTGTGTGGGACAAATACATCTGTCTCCTGGTTTGCCCTCAATCCAAACTCTGCTTGGTTGGATTATTTGTGGAGGCGGAGGCCCTGACGATGGTAAGGTTCTCATGACAGCTGAGTAGTCAGAGTTGCTCGTCCAGCCTCAGACGGAGCCGGTGAAGGTGGAGTCTCATCGCAGGTTTGTTTCCGAGCCAAAGAATAAGCCCCCCGCAATGTGCTCAGCGAGAAGGAGAAATATTACAGGCACCTTCGTCACTTCGAGCAACGCATGGAGAAGCGTCTTGCTGGGATCTGCACAGTGGTGGCTAGTGTGATAGGTCATATGTTACCCAGTGTGGATGTGAAGCCGCTTTTGGCTTTTGGCAGCGAAATGGCTACCGAAATGCCATCGCCCAGCTGCAGTAGCATCGAGGATGAAGACGACGGCGACGGAGTGTGTCTGGTGCGCTGCTGAGGACGGCATCCGGAGCTACAAGGCGAGCAATCAACAAATGGTACCTGCTGCCCCTTCATGAAGTTGTTGAAAGTTCATCTTCCAACGGGGGGAGTATGTCGGGTCAAGCAGCCGACGGAAAGAAGATTGGCCGGCAATAATTTATTGAGTTCGTGACGTCATTTTCTTTTTTACTTATGTTCGCATCGCCTGCTCTCGTGCATTCGATCGGCCACCTGCATCTGCCGTCATGCACTAGCGTTTGTCTCGCTCTCTCCCGGGCTCTCTCGATCGCTCCGCAGCATCAAGCGTTGAGCCGCGCTCCCGCGTTTGTATTCTAATTCGGTCTTCACCCCCTCGCAGTCTCATCTATACATATATCATTTGTAAAACCCAAACATTTCAAATAAATTGTATGAAATTGAACTGTGCTTGTTTTTACTAAAACCTAGATTTAGAACATTGAATATAGCTCCCGAAAACGCTTGGTAACTGAACACCGACTCTTGTGAATTTTATTTAAAAAATGTATTTCTTGCAATACAAATGTACAAAAAAGGTCCCAGCCTTCTATCTTCAATAACACGAAAGAAGGTTTATTTGTGATGGCAGCTATAGTCGGCCGATCTTTGTGAAATTTAGTCGGATGAGTTGGCTCAAAATAGAATTCATAGGAAGTCCCATCCTTCTATCTTTTAAGTTTTATGCCAGCGATAGGATATAGCACACCAATTCCCGCCGTTTCAAATTATTTACTGGATGCTAAGAAAAAAGGAAGTCTGCAAAGTTGGAATGGATAGCTTCAAAACTCTGGAACTATTTCGCCTCATCAAAGGCAGAAAAGTTTTACACAAAGTTTTAACACTACACATGAGTTAACTGCGCTGCCCGAAATTTGCTTCTACGCACAGCGCATAGGACGGTGCTGACAAAATTATAATGCCGCCTGCAAGAATATAAAAACAAGAAAGAAAAGCTAACTTCGAGCAGAAGCTTATATTATTATTATATATATCGGATCGTATATAGTTGTCCGATCCTTATGAGAATTTCACCATCGAATCAATTATCGAATAAAAATGTTGGGAACAGCCCCAAGCATCTTTAAAAAAAAGCAAGGTTGCGCCAATTCCGATCGTTGAGTAATATGGCAGGTATAAGATATAGTCGGCATATAACATGTGTGGAAAATCCCAACTCTCTAACTTTAAAACTTAAACTAAAACACCAAATTAAGGCATTTCCGATCAATCAGTTATATGGCAGCCATAGGATATAGTCGACCGATCCCGGCCGATCCAACTTATATACTGACTGAAAACAGAAGAAGTATGTGTGCAAAGTTTAAACTCGATAGCTTTAAAACTGAGAGACTAGTTTGCGTAGAAACAGACAGACAGACGGACATGCTCATATCGACTCAGAAGGCGATCCTAATTAAAACAAGAAAGGAAAGCTAACTTCGAGCGGAGCCGAAGTTGATATACCCTTGCAGTTCAGTCGCAGTCCGCTAGGTGGCGCCACGCATCTTATATTATTAGATATATAGCGGATCGTATATAGTCGACCGATCCTTATGAAAATTGGCAAATCAGATTGTTTTTCCCAAAATAGAATCTGTACCAAATCCCATCTTTCTAACTTAAGAAACACCAAAGTTATGCCAATTTCGATCGTTCTATGACAGCTATAGGATATAGTCGGCCGATCCTTATAAAATTTTGTACACTAAATATTTTGGTCAAACATAACATGTGTGGAAAGTCCCAACCCTGTAACTTAAAAAACACCAAAGTTATGGCATTTCCGATCAATCAGTTATATGGCAGCTATAGGATATAGTCGACCGATCCCGGCCGTTCCGACTTATATACTGCCTGCAAAGGAAAGAAGGATGTATGCAAAGTTTCAACTCTTAGCTTTAAACTGAGATAGCTTTAAAACTGAGAGACTAGTTTGCTCATATCGACTCAGGTGGTGATTCTGATCAAGAATATATATACTTTATAGGGTCGGAGATGTCTCCTTCACTGCGTTGCACACTTTTGACCAAAATTATAATACCCTCTGCAAGGGTATAAAAACAGAGAGAGAGAAAGAGAGTGAGGAAAAATGGTTATATCCTCTCTCTCTACGAAGGAGAACCTTCTTGATGATGCGCTTCTCTACGACTGAACAACTAAAAAAGTTCAATGAGATTATGAGCGTAAAAACGAGCGTAAGATGAGAATAAGATTTTCTCTGGTGCCCCCGGGGGCCTGTCGCATGAAATTTTTGCGTCCATTTTGGTTGTATGAAATGAAAAGTCTAGATGTTGTATGGTTAGTGGTTCTATTCTCTGGTCGTGTAACCCGTTATATCATTGTTACTCTGAAGCGGTTATTCGTCACGGCGTCCAGCTTTACACGCATACCTCTTTTGTTACGTCTTCTCTTCGACGTGCCTAATCCGAACGTGCCTCTCTACCACAGCGTTTCTAACTGAACTCTTCTCGCTCTCACTACAGTAGACGAATCTCAGTCAATAATGAGTCTAATTTGCACTGCCGAAAAATACGAGTTTGGAGGATCCATTTCTTGTGAATCTTTTCTGTCCTGCTGTCTTTGCAATAATTGCTCGCATATTAAATGTGCTAGTGGTGGTCACAATGGACGGATAAGTGGTCTTATCACAAAGAATAGTGGCCTGACATGGTCTTGCATTGCCTGTAGAGAGACTGAGATTGAGACGAAAAATTCTTTTCTAGATGTCTGTAGGCAATTTTCTGGACTTAATGAGCAATTCCTTGCACTTTAAACTTAATTTTTTAATCTTATCTTATGGGTGTATGGGTGTAATTGTATCTTATGGGTTTTCCTCCAAATATCACACATTTCATATTTCATATCTTTCGAATCGTATGCAGCGTGTTTTATTCAAGGACATCACATCACGAGTTATAAACGTTACATCTAGTGTTCCTTCTGATCTCTGACCACTTCTGTTTATCATCTTTGTTAACGACTTACCTAGTATTGTAAGCTATGCTACTACACTTATGTATGCTAATGTAATGTCAAGCTCTGGTTTTCTTTCCCTGACCACTTCCTTCATAGAGGTGTTCTTGTGGTGCTCCAATAATCGCCTCTCACTAAACTGCTTAAAGTGCAAGGTTATGACGTTTTATCGTAGCATGTCTTATGTGATCTCCTACTCACTTGAGAATTACTTTTTAGATCGGGTTTCCTTAATTAGAGTTCTTTTCGATCACATGCTGTTGCAATGAATCTATTTTTGTAACAGTTAATAAAGCCAGAGGAGTATTTGCTTTAATCAAGCGCTGTTCAAAAGAGTTTGAAGATCCCTTCACCTATAAAACATTGTTTGTCTCTTTGATTCGACCGATCCCTGAATACTATTCATGCGTTTGGAGTCCGCAGTACATGATTCATTTCATGGTTCAATTTTCCCTAGATTTAATGATATGTAATTGGATTGTATCGCTATTAGAATAATTTAGCCTTACTTTTATTTATAATTAATTTAAAATAACAGATAATTGTTACAATTAATAAATAATGGTTGTGGTAAAGTTCCTACAAATTTCCTTTCTTACAAATTTGGTTCTTTCTCTTTCAAAACCCAGCAACAGTTTTCGTAAGACTGCTGAACGCAAGCCAGTCTTTTAGAATGAATGAATGTCGGTAGATTGGGTAACAGTATTTGTAGGCCCAAAAGAATGATTTGCATTGTTCGATGTCGCTTTTCCTCTAGCATTTGTAGCATAAAAGTATTATTTTGTACTAAAATAGTTTCATTGATTCGTTCAACAGAACGTAAAGAAACCAGCAGTAGATTATTCTGTTTTTTCTCTGCACCGGTTCAACGTACGGTGAAGTGAAATTCCTGGCTTTTAAACTAAATGCCAATATTTCAAGCGAAAACACTAGGAGTTCAGAAGTACACAAAAATATCATTCTTAGATGTAAACTTTTTAGCTTGGAGAAATCGTTTTAACATTGATTACTCATTAGTGAAATGTTAGTTAGAATTAGTTGAACCTCTCTGTTCAAAAAATTTAATTTTTGAATAACTTTAGATACTGGTCGCATACACTAAGTTTCATACTCATACATACTCTCGCATAATCTCTACAACATGTTTTCGTTTTCAAATGACAATTTTTATGTTTTAACAAGAAAGGAAAGCTATCTTCGGGCGGAGCCGAAGTTTATATACCCTTGCTGTTGAGTCGCAGTCCGCTATGTGGCGCCTCGCATCTTATATTATTAGATACATAGCGGATCGTATATAGTCGGCCGATCCTTATGAAAATTGATAGATCAGATTATGTCCAAAATAGAATATGTACCAAGTCCCATCTTTCTAACTTAAAAAACACCAAAGTTATGCTAA
This sequence comes from Drosophila ananassae, assembly GCF_017639315.1. Classification (NCBI taxonomy): domain Eukaryota; kingdom Metazoa; phylum Arthropoda; class Insecta; order Diptera; family Drosophilidae; genus Drosophila; species Drosophila ananassae. Next base: position 560,599 of record NC_057932.1, on the reverse strand, counting down.
TTTCGATCGTTCTATGACAGCTATAGGATATAGTCGGCCGATCCTCATGAAATTTTGTACACAAGTTATTTTGGTCAAATATAACATGTGTGGAAACCCTCCAACTTTAAAAACACCAAAGTTATGGCATTTCCGATCAATCAGTTATATGGCAGCTATAGGATATAGTCGACCGATCCCGGCCGTTCCGACTTATATATTGCCTGCAAAGGAAAGAAGGATGTGTGCAAAGTTTCAACTCGATAGCTCTAAAACTGAGAGACTAGTTTGCGTAGAAACGGACAGACGGACCGACGGACAGACGGGCATGCTCATATCGACTCAGGAGGTGATCCTGATCAAGAATATATATACTTTATAGGGTCGGAGATGTCTCCTTCACTGCGTTGCACACTTTTGACCAAAATTATAATACCTCCTTAACAATCTGAAAACAATCTGATTTGTTGAATTTCATAAGGATCGGCCGACTATATCCTATAGCTGCCATATAACTGATAGCTCGGAAATGCAATAACTTGGATGTTTTTCAAGTTAGAAGGATGGGAGTTTCAATGGCGTTCCTCTTTGGGCAAAATAATTCGATATGCCAAATTTGATAAGGATCGGTGAACTATATACGATCCGCTATATATCTAATAGTATAAGATGCGTGGCGCCACCTAGCGGACTGCGACTCAACTGCAAGGGTATATAAACTTCGGCTCCTCCCGAAGTTAGCTTTCCTTTCTTGTTTTTTTTATAAATTTTATACAAATTATCATACCGCCGCCCAGCTTGCGGTGCGGGTGGGCGTGGCCAGTGCCCCCGTCGGATATGATATTGATGTTGATGTTGATATTGACGTCGTGCTTCTTGCCGCGCACGTCCTTGACGAGATTGTTAACGACTCCGGTATCCCCCGGCCCTCTCCCTATCCATATCCCTATCCCTATCCCTATCCCTGTCTCTATCTCTGTCCCTGTCTTCAGAGATGTCTTCCATTTCATCACCACTTTCTTCGTCACTGGAGTCATCCCAATCGAAGTTGACAATTCTCTCAATATCATCATTTGATAAACCTTTTTCTTTTGCTCTCATATTTTGGTGGTGCAATGGCCCAAGGTTGCTCACAAGCAACTTTATTACTTTGAAAATTCCTCAGCTGTTTTTTAATAGAAATCAATTAGATTGAACTACAACATGCATTAAAGAATTCATTTATTAACAAAATTCCCTCACATTCTTCATCTTTTAAGCGTAATTTTAAAGTAAACTTTTTTTTCAATATACCTCACAATACAACAAACACTTTTTACGCGAGGCACGTCCAGCACATTCCAAATAATTTCGTCAAATGATGCGCAAACTAGAATTTTTTTGCTTACATTATAAGTATACACATCAAAGCACCGTTATCTCGAAGAATAAGCAGACAAAAACAAAAGCACCGACTACCGATAGCCGTTAAACTTTTGAAATTGCTCACAGGCAACTTCGGGGTCGAATGGGTTAATATATCAATTAAATTAATATTTACTGCTTCAGTCGCCGAGTTGCTCTTAGTAGTGTTCCTCAGCTACCTTGTAGAGTTACGAAGATTATGTTGCGGAGTTTACTGTCTCTGTTGCCGCTGGCCTAGTGACTCAGCCGGCAAAGAAAAGATAGATAATTATGACGGTGATTGCCGGAGTTAAGTCTTTATTGAGCAGTGCGTTCTAAATTCTTTGAGATACAGACTTAAACTGAAACTCTTTAAATCTAAGCTATGGTCAGTGAACCGACCGCGCATAACCTGGATGTGCTGACTATGCACTTCATGCATAATACACCACATCGGGAACCGAACGGCTTAAATCCCGCGCCCTACAAGCGGCAACGCTGACTCAGCATAAGGCTGGACTCAGGCCCGGCGGATCATGCTCAGCCCGAGTGGGTAGTTGTAAAAAAAAAAAAAAAAAAAAAAAAAAAGAAAAGGTTCACAGGAAAATATTCAAGTGGTTCTCTTCATTGTTTATTTCAGCTTATAAAAGATAATAAGTATATAAATATTATAAAAGATATAAGTATCATTTGCGCAACGCAAATACAGAGCTCCGTTTAGCATTTTTCGAAATGAATTCATTTAACAATTCATCCAAATCAAGTTTGTCGGTAGTTTCGCGATAAACATGTAAGATTGCTACGTTATTCAGTCGATATTGCGATATTGTTGATCTTAAATAAGTTTTAACCCTGCGAAGAACCGAAAAACTTCTTTCATTTGAACAGGATGACCCTGGTATTGTAATTAGCAGACGAACGAATCGCACAAACTCTGGAACAAGCCCTCTCATCCATTCGTATTTCTTCAAGAAATCTACAACTTCCCTCAGATTATTTGTGTGTTCATTCTGCCTTTTCACAAGTTGCAAAAACATATTTCTATCACTGAGTAACCTGTCCTTGTCAAAATCATTCTTATAATGCTTCACGATTTCATTGATATCTACTGGCTGACCTACTGCAAATCTTTCCAACATTTTAAAAAATCGCGCAGAATCATTTTCGAATCGATTATTTAGAGACGAAATCAATTGATCGAAAACTTCAAAGTAAGATTTTCTGAAAAACTCGATTGGTTTTTTAAATTCAAAGTTCTCCGCTTTGCCTTGCTCAAGAGTCTCGAGATGTTTTGGGATTTTTCGACGACGTGGAATTTGTGGCTCGCTTAGTTCAAGGCCAGCAGCAGCTTCAATGCTCTTGCTCCAAATTTCATTGAACTTAGCATCACGTGAAGCGTTCAGAACGTCGGAAACTGCTTGTATTTTATCATATGATTCGATGACGCAAAGATTCGAATTTTGCAAATCTTTGTTTAATATCTCCACGCGATCGAAAATTTCTATCATCATATTCAAGTGAAACACGCACTCAAATGTCTCCATGTAGTCATAAAACCCTGACGCTTTTGCTGATACGGCGCTGTTGACTTCTTTATCCTTGACTTTCTTTAAACTTGTAGTTTGCTTTGACAGTTTTCAAAGATTTTATTCTAACCACCCATCTATAAAATGAAAACAAACATGTATATAAACCTGAAAACATAATTGAATTAAGTTTTTTAAAGTATACCTGGTCGGGCAATAAGCTGCAAGAGAAGGTAAGTCGTTGCCTTGCTCTTTTCCCGCATCAATCTGCAAGTCCCTAAACTGTGCAACGCGTTTCGGCGAATCTCTGACGAAATTTATCAGCTCTTTTATTGTTCCAATAAATTTTCTTGCCAATATCACTCGTTCAATTGAATCTTGAACAACAAGATTCAAATTATGGGCATTGCAGTGGACGAATAAAGCCCGAGGTTCTTCTTCAAGAATTCGCTTTTGCAATCCTGAGATTTTTCCAGAAACATTTGATGCTCCATCGTAACATCGACCCCTCAGTTTGGAAATTGATAAATTATGTTTTTCAAAAACTTCTTGAACAAGGTTAAATAGGGTTTCTGATTTCGTATTAGGAGTTGAGAAAAATCCAATAAAATATTCTTTTGCTGTTAAATTTTCAGAAACAATGCGAAGGCACACAGAGACTTGCTCGACCTGGGACACATCCGCAGTTTCATCCAAGGAAATCGAAAAATGTTCGGCGTTTCTTATTTCGATCATGATTTCAGATAATACTGAGGTTGCCATCAAATCGAGTATTTCATTCTGAATATCATGATGGAGCCATCTGTGATTATCCCTTTGCAGCCAGTTTTTTAGTTCCACCACATCTTCTGCGCGAGCTTGTAGAAACGTCATGAAATTGGATCTTTCGTCGTTGTTGTTTCCTCTTATGGGTAGACCCTGTTTTGCTAACGCTTTCAAGGAGCTAAAAATTTTCAAAAGCGCCGTCCGGTTGTTCATAATTTCCTTCATATTGGCTGTTGATATTTGTTGCACCACGCTACTTTTTTTAACGTCGTCCAATGCTTGAGCGCAATCCAAATGTAATTTACTCGTCAAATGGATTTTTATTCGATGTGCTCCATGCTTCCAGTTAGAAAATCCCTCGTCAACCCAGGCTTGTTTTGATTTCATTGCTCGCGTGTCTAAATTAAGAATCAATTTGCGTCCACATGCTTCTGTACAAATTGAGCAGATTCCACGATTGTTCTTGTTGAGCTGAAGCCAAGAGTAGAGCTCCTTCCAGCGTCCAAAAACGGCAGGCACTGAAGCAATGTCCACAGCTGGTTATTCATTAAATTAATTTCCATTTTTAATATTAAATGATGTTTATTTATATTTCAGTTTATTCATTTCGTGTAAAATCGATTTAGTTATATTTATTATAATAATAATTTCTTTGATCTGTAGCTAGGCCTGGTAAGTTGTCAGCCTTGGATTTCTCTTAACAGAACCAATAATATTGTCCTGCGCGCGTTTAGTTAGCAGAGCTAGGCTCGATCTGGCCGAGCTTTTTATATGATACTACTAGTTAAGTTGTAATTGTTTACTATTTTTTGGATAAAGCAGTGGGCTCTACCAATAGGAGCACCGAAAGAAAAGAATTTTCATTCAATTTTCCGCTTAGGAACTGAAATTGCCTTGCCTTTTCACTTTATGTTTCAATTTTTGTAAATGGGAATAAACATTTTAATTTCGACCAAACAATACATACAGTTAGGCAACGCAAAGACGATCGGCGCCACAACAACCTAACTGATACATATGTAAGTATGTGTATTAATATGTAATACCTTGATTCGAAGTGTCAATGTCACACTGTTGCAGTTGTGCTTTTTCACAATTAACTTTAATGAGCTCAGATGATGAGGCTTTCTCCGCCTGATTTTGCTGCCGAACAGCATCATCTACGCTCTCGTCGTTATTTCTTTTCAGACGAACTACGAACTTATCCATGTCTTTTTCCGCCTATTTACTTGAACTTTCTTTTCACCACAAGTACATAAAATCACCGGTATCAGTTGTTTCGAGCTGACAAAGAAATTTTCTGTATGGTTTTCCGGCCGCTATTTAATCTAGAAACAATGACTTTCTGATCAACAACGACAGTTACGTTTTGCCCACTAAAAACTATGACGTAGGGTAGGGCTACATTACTTAAAACGTATAGCTTAATAGCTAAAAATTATGCCCGCTACGTGTCGCTTTCTTACTAGCGCCATCTAGGGATCCTACATGTAATAGGTTTTTTTTATTTGTATAAATTTACATGCCAGCTGATTTGCAAAACTTAAGCCACCGCGGCAGAAAAAAAAAATTTGGCGAGTGAGAAGGATTCCGAGTGGGTATTTTCCCCACTCGGAAATTTCCGAGTGGGTACAACTACCCACCATACCCATATTATCCGCCGGGCCTGGCTGGACTTAACTATAAGTATTTACGGCTGGTGCCTATTACATTGGGTTTTTTTTATTAGTGTTTTAATATTATTTGTTATTTATTTCATTATGTTTGTTAACTATTGTTAACTACTCCCTCTTCAAGATTAAGGCCACCCTCGGCTGACCCTATTCCAGCGATCACCTCCTTATGTTTGGCAGCGGATCTTCTTGCCAGGATGACTCGATGACAGGTGAGCAGGATGCAAGCTAACACGCAGAATACTGCCATCATGGCTAGTACTATCTGGCCATTGATTTCTTGTCGAACCTTCTGGATGAACCTCAGATTACGTTCATTCAATCGATGAAGGTAAAGGAGGCTTAAAACTTCGTGGCCTATGGTTATATTCAACAATGGTGATTTCGCCACTCCTGGATTTTTCTTCCGAATGTTGTTGTGATTGATATACTGTCTTGTTGATCATGACGCGCTCGTCGAATGTTATAAAGTACGTCTAACCTGCGCTGAACAGTCATTGATGATAATATTACCCTCATCTACGTGGGTGTTTGGGAGCAAGTTGCTTGACTGGGCTTCACAGTGTGCAGTTCCTCCTGCGTGTAGATCTCTGGCGCATGAACTACTTGCTGCAAGCCGGCAAAACGTGGCACCGGGCGATGTGCTGCAATCATTAATTTGGTGGACCTCTTTTCCACATTCTGCAACGACGTTGTTCTTTAACTGAAGGACCGTGTTGGGCAACCGGGTATATTGTGACATTCTTACATGCAAATTTTACCTTAGGAATTTTATTTTATAACGTTTAAGACGTGAACGGATTGTAATATTTCACAGACGAGACGGACGAAAGATCCCTTATGGGGGTGCTGGTGGGCTTTTCCGGCCAAACTGACTCCAAATCTGCGTGACCTAATATGTTGGGGCTGACGATATTGATTTTTGCCAAGGCAATAGCAATCATTAAATTTTGCAACTCCATCATTAACATTCTTTTACGAGACAATAATGTCTCGAATAAATGGCCAGTGTAGATTTGTGAAATTTTGGCTGAGTTCAGAATCTGATTGACCGCAGTCGTTAGCAAATTGATTTGGTTTTGAACTTTAGTATTAATTTATATTTGTCTATTGTTTGTATTGAGAATTCCCACCACCAAAAGGTATACCTTAAAATAACATGATCCTATAACTAATGCCAAGGGGCAAAAATCTATAACTATAGGAGGCATATAACCTAATAATGTTATTTAAGATTGTGCTTTTGGACCACCCTCTCCTTGATGAGGGCCGAGGTCCGCTTCAAAGGTTTTCTCCTCACACAAAGGTGTGAGTTTGTTTCCGAGTCTTCGGTTTAATTTTACCAGGACTTTGTCGCCAACTTCAAAAACACTGTTTTGGCGAGAGACGTTTTCCCTGGCCCTGAGCGCAACTTCGGCGCTTCAATAAGGTGTCTTTGCCTTCGGGAAGTAATTCATGAGCTGCACTAAGGCTGGGTTTAAGTCTTTGATTGTTCTGGAATCTTTGGATAACTTATCTATGCAGATGAGGAAGTACTTTCTATCTGTGGAGAAAATGTCAATGTGTAACAATTCCCCCACATGAGAGCGGATTTTTGTCTCTCCTCCCCTCTCCATGTTTACTCGGGTGTCTATCATGTTTGGCTCTGGCGCATGTTTTGCAATTGGTTACAATTTCGTTTGCCAGTTTAGTCATTTTTGGAAAGTAATACTCGGTGAGTATCTGCTTCACGTTTTTTATGGGCCTGTTATGTTCGGCCGTAAGAATTTCTCTCCTCTCGTCAACTGCAATAATATCTGTCACTCTATTTTTGCAGTGCTAGAACTTTGTGGCCGAGAATGCACGGACCAGATCGTCTTGGACCATTGCAAGTGTGTGTAAATCACGATGTATTGCGTTCACACCTTTGGAGACGACTGTGTCTGCGAGCTCATCAAGTAATGTCTGTTTGCAGATTAAATTAATTTTATGCCGCCTTTTGTTTCCAAAAAGTACGAAACCCTGTTTCTGCGGGAACGATTTTTCTAGAACGATTTGATTCTGGAAGCAATTTTTCGGCTTTTCAGTTGTTTTAATGGTATGAGAGAGCGAGCGCTCACTGTGGATCGTAGCTGCACAGGACTCGGCTGCTTACTCTCCCTCTGCATTAAGCTGTTGTCTGGATAGGACATCAGCAACTAAATTCTCTTTTCCGGGTTTGTAGAAACTTCGCGCGCCGCTTTCGTCGATTCGTCCTTTTCATCTTTTAATCTTTACGTTGGGATTCGAATCCGACACTGCATAGGTTAAAAGTCGATGGTCGGTGTAAATGTTTATATTCTAAACCGCATATGGGTAATGCCATGGGGTAATGGGGCATTAATGTTTCGATTACCCGCCTCATCGATTCCTTTCTTGGAACAGGTCTTGGATTTCCTTATTGACGAAATCCGCTGCTCCCATAGGATATGGGTAAAGTTTGGCATAAATGGAGACTTCGCTCACCGTTCCTATGGTGGCTAAAACTGAGGTGTTGTAAGGTAAGGCTTCGTTTGGATCTGCAAAGGATTTTTTCCTATTCTTTAGCATTTCCAAGAATGCCGTCTTTACCAAAGGGGGTGCGTCTGAGCAATCTATTTTCGTAAATTTGACATCAGCACACTTATAAAATGAAATTTTCTCAACTTCTGTGCCCCATTTGAGGTGCCCAGAAGCTAAGCAAAGGGATGCCCCTGCCTGTTTTAACAGGTCGAGGCCCATTATACCATCAAAGGATGACAAGTCCGGTAGTATGAAGAACGTCGCTTTTCTGTTGAATAGGCGGGCAAAGCATTTGTTTGTTATTGTAGTTTTGTCGTGAATTGAGTGACCTGGGCGGACACCACGCAACACCTTGTGGGGTCGGATAAAGTTCTTGGATGCATCAGTGTCGATTAGAAAATTCATCTTCATCCCCGCTACTCTTCGTCCGACGAGAGGTAGCAGGGACTTTCCCCTAAAAAATTAACGGCATCTGAATCATAGTCTCAGATGGCGTCATCGTCTATTTCCCTTGCCACGTCGGTAGCATTACGGTCGTATGCCTTCTCTACGCCCTGGGCAATATGGTTCAGTTTTTGCTGTTTTTTCGGGACATTCGACCACTCGGAATTAGCAGGCCTCCTATTCTGGTGAGGCTGGTGTGGGTAGGCGAAATAATTTTAGAGAGGGAGGGATCGACCTCCATAGGTTCTGGCTTAGGGGTTTTTTGATATTTGTAACCTTGCTGATCAGCATGAACTTTGTGCTGTTTATTGAAGTGTGGATTATTTCCATCAGGAACTTGAGCATTTGCCGACTAAGAAGTCTTTTCCTGTTGGCGATCTTGCGTTTTTTCGCTCGGTCTACGCTCCCTTTCTTCATGATTTTTTGCGAAGGTAGCCGCAAAGATGTTTCTTATTTTATTGGACTCCACCTCTTGAGCTAGCGCCAAGGCCGACGGCAAGTCTTTCGGCTTTGCCGCGAAGAGCACATCTGTCAGGTTTCGCCTAAGCCTGATATGAACACACGCAACGCATCGTCGCGAAATTTTCCACACATGTTTTTCGCCACTTCTTTATCGTAGGACATCGTATTTTATCGTATTTTATTGGATAACAAGATGAGCTTTTTCTCTACCTCGTCGTAATACTGCAATAAGTTTAGGTCTATACTGCAATAAGTTTAGGTCTTCTTGTCTTAAGGTTCCTAATTCCTGCTCGATGACGTGCATCGGCCGTTTGTCACTGTATGCGAAATCGAGGCGACTTATTATCGTGTCGAAATTCAATACCGAGCCAAAGGAGGATAATACTGCATCGGCAGGACCCCTGATTTTACTTCCAATTATGATGACGGCCTGGTAGTGGCATGAGCTGCCATCGTACCGACGAAATATGCGATATGCGGTAATGGCCGCTTCTCTCCAAGAGACGTACAATTCCTGAGTCCCCGCAAATTGTGGTAAACATTTGACGGCATCTAACGGCTCGTCACAACGGACGTCGTCACATTGTCTGAAATTTGTATCTCCTCATACACCTTTATTTCCGGGGTTTGTGCTGAGGATTGCGACACACTCATCGCTGCCACTATGGCAGCAAGCGGATCAATTGTTTGGTGTATCAATTGTTTAATTACTGTTCTCTTTGCTGGTATTGAATGGCTTGCTTTGCCAAAGCATTGCCGACGCAGTGTTTATGATAGTGCTTAGCTGTGTGGGGTCCATGATTCTTCGCGAGGGGTTTCAATTGAAAGTTTCGTCAATTATACTAGAACTCCCCCTTGGCCCTCAGATTCCGAACCGCTAGAGTAATTTTTCCTGCTTCTATGGCGGCTAAATGAATCGGTCATGAGTAGCTAGATTGATGTTCCTAGAAATGTGACCGTATCAGCAGCCTTGACAAATCCGCTACCAGGAAATTCAGCTTCATAGGCAGCTTAGATTACATCCACGGAAAATATTTGTATGGGCAGCGACAATAAGAAACAAAGGCAAAGTCAGCCAGCGCATAAGTGGTCGGATTATTCCCACGGAAATTTGTAGGGTCAGCAATAGGAAATAAAAAAAAATTGTTCGACTGCGAGTTTTATATAACCGTCCGGGCCGGGAAAAGTTATGAACAACAAAATTGATTTAAATATAAGACGGAAAAAATAAATCTTGTCTGCTTTTAAATTGTGTAAAATAACTAATTTTCTTTTTTAATTAATTTATTTTTATTTATACTTTTGTATTTTTTTTGTACATCAGATTTAGTGTAAAACTTAACTGCAGCTAACTCTCTTCTACTATATGAGTCGCAATCAACTTCTGAACTAGCATCAGATTAAAATCTCTTTTTAATGAGTTGCATTTTTTTTTATTATTAGCCCTTCTGTCGCCTAGGCTTACAAACACAATTTTGTTGCAAAATAAAACACTTTGATTTTTATTTTTTTTCAGTTCTTAAGTTCTTTAAAAAAATATTTTCGTCTTGTAGAGTCCTAATTTTTAAAATTAGAATCCTATATCCTCTTATATTCAATTTCTTTTTGGGTATAGGTAAATGTTGGTTGGGCGCCAATCAAGTTAATACTTCAATTAAATTAATATATTACTACTTCAGTCGCCGAGTTGCTTTTAGTAGTGTTCCTCAGCTACCTTTTAGAGTTACGACGATTATGTTGCGGAGTTTACTGTCTCTGTTGCCGCTGGCCTAGTGACTCAGCCGGCAAAGAAAAGATAGATAATTATGACGGTGATTGCCGGAGTTAAGTCTTTATTGAGCAGTGCGTTCTAAATTCTTTGAGATACAGACTTAAACTGAAACTCTTTAAATCTAAGCTATGGTCGGTGAACCGACTGCGCATAACCTGGATGTGCTGACCATGCACTTCATGCATAATACATCACATCGGGAACCGAACGGCTTAAATCCCGCCCCCTACAAGCGGCAACGCTGACTCAGCATAAGGCTGGACTTAACTATAAGTATTTACGGCTGGTGCCTATTACATTGGGTTTGTTATAAGTATTTTTATGTTATTTATTATTTATTTTATTATATGCGTTAACTATTGTTAACTTACATAACCAGATATAATAAATAACCTTGAATAACCAAATCGATACAAAAAAATTATGAGAAGCTCTAGAACTCTTGTCTTGTTATAAGGATAACCAATTTTTGTGGTTTCAAGATTTGAGCAACAAGATTTTCAAAAAAACCTTGTTTGCCCCACAGAGGGTAGGAGAGACTTGATTCGATCCAGACCTTTCATATTATTCACATTAATTGAAATGGAGGTTGTGTAGTACTTGAATTGATTTGAGTTTTTGTGACTAGTGATACTATTTGACCTAATTCGTCTTTTTTAAAGAGAGATTGTATTATACACGTTGAAATTTTTCAGTGTGAAACTCGATGACTTTTCGTTTAAGTGAAACCCGGAGACTACCTGTTTTTGGGCGTTTCCAAAATCCCGTCCCGTCCCAACATGTCAAAAAGCAAACAATTCTTTTTTTAGATGAATAAATGGTATTTTATTATCACTATTTGATTGGTGCAAAGATGGATTTCGAAGATATAACGGAAGTGCCTTGCGAAATCAACTAATTCAAATGTCAATTTCAGCGAATCCAGACGCAATATTTAAATGAAAATAAATTTTTGTTTACTAAGCTCAATTTTTGTGCATTGATGCTTTTTAAAAATGGTTATGATTTTTTTTAAATTATGACTTGTGCATCGGGACAACGCGCACGGGACTTGTCCATTACATTATTAGTTAATTTTCTAGTAACTAGAACCATTTTTATACCCTTGCAGAGGGTATTTTAATTTTGGTCAAAAGTGTGCAACGCACTATAAAGTATATATATTCTTGATCCGGATCCTAAGTCGATATGAGCATGTCCGCCTGTCCGTCTGTCTGTCTGTCCGTCCGTCTAGTCTCTCAGTTTTAAAGCTATGCAGTTGAAACTTTACACACATCCTTCTTTTGTTTGCAGGCAGTATATAAGTCGGAACGGCCGGGATCGGTCAACTATATCCTATAGCTGCCATATAACTGATTGAGCGGAAATGCCATAACTTTGATGTTTTTTAAGATAGAATGATGGGACTTTCTTCGGAGTCCATTTTGGGCAAATTTCATAAGGATCGGCAGACTATATTCTATGGACGCTATAGATATATCTGAATGATCGGAAATGGAACAACCTTAACTGCAAGGGTAGGTATATCAACATCGGTTCCGCCCGAAGTTAGCTTTCCTTTTTTGTTTCATTTTACAATGCACAGGGCAATCATTCCAATTCTAATACTTTTGAATTCAAATACGTTTAATAGACACCTTATAAAAAGATTTTTTATTAAGAATAGAAACAGATTAAATGTTTTCCATGCGAAATAATTATATATAAAACTACCTTTAAATGGGCTAAAAGTAGGTAAAAACAAGAAAGGAAAGCTAACTTCGGGCGGAGCCGAAGTTGATATACCCTTGCAGTTCAGTCGCAGTCCGCTAGGTGGCGCCACGCATCTTATATTATTAGATATATAGAAGATCGTATATAGTCGGCCGATCCTTATGAAATTTGGCAAATCAGATTATTTTGTCCAAAATAGAATCTGTACCAAGTCCCATCTTTCTAACTTAAAAAACACCAAAGTTATGCCAATTCCGATCGTTGTATGACAGCTATAGGATATAGTCGGCCGATCCTTATGAAATATACACAAGATATTTTGGTCAAATATAACATGTGTGGAAAGTCCCAACCCTCTAACTTAAAAAACACCAAAGTTATGGCATTTCCGATCAATCAGTTATATGGCAGCTATAGGATATAGTCGACCGATCCCGGCCGTTCCGACTTATATACTACCTGCAAAGGAAAGAAGGGTGTGTGCAAAGTTTCAACTCGATAGCTTTAAAACTGAGAGACTAGTTTGCGTAGAAACGGACAGACGGACAGACGGACATGCTCATATCGACTCAGGAGGTGATCCTGATCAAGAATATATATACTTTATAGGGTCGGAGATGTCTCCTTCACTGCGTTGCACACTTTTGACCAAAATTATAATACCCTCTGCAAGGGTATAATTATATTTTTGTCCATTTGACAATGAACAGGGCAATATTTTCGAGAAAATAAGCGGTATGTGGTAATAAACAATTGTATAATTGTATTTTTTCGAAAATTTTTTTGGAAATTACCATATCAAAAATATTTTAAAAGTAGAGTAGAATGATGTAAAACAAGTATTGAAACCTTTTTGATCAAGCCTTTTTTATTTCATTTTTAATATTGTGGTGTTTTATTTTCAGGAATTTCAAGAAAAATTTTAACAAAGTATGACATGCTATCTCATTGGCCAATCCACGTTCGGCCGTCCTGATTATGCATTTGCATCAAATGTGGCTTTGTTGTCACCATCAAGCTTGATAAAGCTCTCGGTATTTCTTCGCAAGCTAATACGATTATAGGACCATTGCAGCTGCCAATATTTTGGATTTCATATGTTTTTATGATCATGTTTGGTACGTATTTTGGTATTGACATACTTTGATAAAGATATATAAAGATCGAATCTTCTCTTTAGAAACTAACGACAAAAAGGCAAATATTGAAATAATATCTATATAGGATAAAGAAAATATGCTATATAGATGTACAAAATTGCATATAAAAAATATTCTTGTTCGGCACGTGACTGATTTTTTTTTTGTTTTTCTTGCACGTGCCGAACAAGAATATTTGTTATATGCAATTTTGTACACCTATATATATTTTCGTCACTAAAATTGATATCAGATATTTTGGGTTTCGTATGCAGGTTCGTCATCGGTACTTTACCTCGTCATGAGTTTTTATACCCTTGCATAGGGTCAGTAGCGTAGATAGGGGGGGGGGGGGGGGGGGGGGGGGGGGGGGGATCAGGGGGATCTTCTCCGACCCTATAAAGTGTATATATTCTTGATCAGGATCACCTCCTGAGTTGATATGAGCATGTCCGTCTAACCGTCTGTCTGTCTGTCTGTCGGTTTCTACGCAAACTAGTCTCTCAGTTTTGGAGCTATCGAGTTGAAACTTTGCACACATCATTCTTTCCATTGCAGGCAATATATAAGTCGGAACGGCCGGGATCGGTCGACTATATCCTATAGCTGCCATATAACTGATTGATCGGAAATGCCGATCGGAAAAAGTTGCGTCATCTCAAAAGCTATCTAAAAGTTTATTTTCAGTGTATTTTTTTTTTTTTACTATATAGACGTTTGCTCTCAAAGAAAGTAAAATTTATATTTAACAAACCATTTCAACAAAGTTTTTTTAACTTTTGACCTAAGCTTAAGGTATTTCAAAAAGTTGTAGAACAATAGTTGCTCATATGATAGTAACAAACATTTTCCAATTTTTTTTCAGTATTTTTAAGAAAAAAATAGTGCAAACAGACAAACCGACGCAAACTAGCTTAATTTTGAAGAAGAAGAACAAATTTGTCGAATAACTTCTGAATGAAATGTCGGATCGGGTCGATTGAGGTACCAATCGACGCGTATTTAGCTCTAGAATGCGAATATATGACAATATTATATCTGGGGACTAAAATGTGTCCACCAGCCAGCACTTTAGTGATTACAAATTTTTTTACTTTCACCCTAATTTTTCCCAAACCAAATAACTTTTGGAATATGTTTCGACAAAAATTATCTAATTGAAACAATACCTTTCGATTGGTATATCATTCATTTAGATCGGTTGCCTACAGAAAATTTTTAATTCTTCGGCTATATATAGAGTTTCCTCGCGCACGCCTAAGCATGCAGGTCGTCACCTCGTGGACTTCCGTCCACAGTGATTATATTTTTATCAATTTTAAAACACGCATGCCACGCTCAAAATATCTGATTTCGTTGGTAACGAATAAAAACAACATACGTATAAACAAAAAATGGAAAGCTAACTTTGGGCGGAGCTTTTATGTTATTAAATATACATCGGATCGGACATAGTGGACCGAACTAGATGAGAATTTCGCTATTAAATGAATTTTCTAACAAAATTTCTAATTCAAAAATAATAATGTTGTTTCATTTTCGATGGTACTTAACAAGTTAAAATCGGCCGATCCTTATGAAATTTGGTAAATTGGATTATTATCGGATGCTTAGAAAGAAAAATTTTTGCAAAGCTTGAAGTCGATAGCTTTATCGATAGCCCATGCCATCATCTTTTTTGCCAATGTAGAAATGTTGGACATTCCAAACGTGCAGGCCCTACAGCATCAGTATAGGACACCTTTCACGAGTTGGCCTTCACTTGTGTTCTAGTGGGTGTCGTGCTGTCCACGAATAAATGCGAACTTTAATGCAAAAACCAGAGACTGGGATTAAAGAGATGCTAGGCAGTCTCTACTGCACGTCTGCATGACACTCAATTTAATACAGCTATTGAATAAGTCGTCTAATCCACTCATGTCTCTAGCTAATTAAAGGGCAAGATCGAAGAAGAAAATTTCAGTTTTCGAATGTTTCTCCACTAATGAGAAATCGTTCTACCTCAACCTAGTCAATTAAATCTAACCCCGGTAGCTTCCCCTTAAGGAAATGATATTTGATATATTTAACATAAAACTCACCTTTGAAAAGTTTTACAATACTGCATATATATGCTTTGTGTCATCTTGCCGTGGAAATCTTTCGCTTTAAATAATCCCTCTTGGTGTACAAAGTGCCTCCATGCTTTAAAATGAATATAAAAAAGCTTTCAGCAGTATAGATTTTTTAAGATATTTAAGAGCTCGGTCAAATTTTACAGTGAATAACGTTGAATGTTATACGAATAATATTCGCCGTTGGTGAATTCTGTTTACTAGAGATTCGAAGTAGTAGTTTCATAACTTGGTAAACACTAAGCGACATGTCTGCGCCATTCTTCTGGTTCTTACGTTTGAAAATTTATCTGCGACCTTTAATCAGGATATCTCCGATTTATTGCGCCAAACCTCTCTGTTGAGCGATCAGCTTTTTGATAGCGACCGAATTAAAGACGAGATTCAATTGTTTATATTTAATTTATTGAGCTAATTCCGCACAATAAAACAAATAGCGGCCCGTCAATAACAACTCTTCAACTACCACACAAAGAAGAACAGCTTTGGCGCAGAAGCTCTTCCAAAGCTCCCAAAAGCGCATGCGCTACAAAAATGACAACAAAGTGCATGCGAATCTGGGAGTCAAAAGAGAAGATTAAATGCCGCTGCAGATGAACAAATTATCAATATTCTAATTAGCCTATCTGGTGGCTGCTTAGCCCAACATCCTCCCCCCTATTGAAGGGTGGGCCTTCAATAACAATTTTAGAAGGGCAGCAGACACGTCTTTTTCATTAAGAAGATTTAGAACTCACAGGGCGAACAAGGCACACCAACTTCTTCCAAACTCTTGACCATGCATTGCTCCCCCCAATAGACCAATGTGGGAATCGAGTTCTCGTAACGAGTGCAGGGGGTCCGGAACGTTGATTCTTCTCCTTCTGCATAGGGCAATCCAGCATCCCGCGATAGTCCATTGCGTCCAGAAACTACCCATCCAAATAGTGTATTTTGGACAACTGGGAGGCAGTGACCTAATTGGATTTGGCCAACTGACAATAGGTTGAAGAACAGGCTGGCTCCAATTAGCAGGTCCACACCTTGCGGTCTGTGGAAGTTGGGATCAGCCAGCGCTACGCCGTGAGGAATCTTCCATTTCGAAATATCAATTTTAAAGCTGGGCTGACAGTCCGCAATATGAGACACTATAACCGCCTCTAGGTTCGCACAATATGTGGTTAGTCGAGACTTCACACACACATTAACGGAGGATCCATCCGTAGCAAACTCAGTGCCGCCGAGACCGGCGACCGCTACACAGCTTTTGGTGCGACGAAGCTGAAGTTGACTTGCCAGCCGCGATGAGATAAGGTGAACTTGTGAACCAGAGTCCAATAACACCCTGCAAGGCAGGAAGGCACCTGATCGACCACGGATGAGGATATTGGCGGTTGGCAGAAGCACTTCAGTAGGGCGATCCTGCGTCAAGACCGTGTTGATTGACTGGGACGGTGGGGTAGCAACGGCAACACCAACGGCGGAACCCAAGCTTCGTAGTGGTGGGGAATTGTTTGAGCTGGGCAGCTTCCCGCAATGGTGCAACAAAGCATGATGTCGGCGATTGCACTTTGGGCAACGGGCAGCTGAACATCCGCGTGCAAAATGACCATCCTCCAAACATACAAAGCAGCGGGTCAGCCGTCGCACTTCGTCGTACCGTTGACTAAGTGGCAAGGCAATGAAGCTTGGACATGTAGGAAGCGGGTGCGCCAAAACACCACACAGGGCGCATAGAGCTGGACGGGCGTTGATAATCATACATGACGATCGGTTATTCGAAGATCTCCCTCGGCCCACTTGGTTAGATGGTGGATACGCAGCCAAAGAAAAGTCGACGCATTCAAGAGTCCGGCACCTTTGCTCCAAGAATCGTGCCATGGACTCCCAAGACGGAAGGCTGTCGTTGTTTCCGGCGAGAGTGTCTTCCCACTTGGCTCTTGTGGCCGGATCCAACTTCTGAAGGACAATCTGGATGAGCAAGCATCCTTGGATCTCGGCAGCTGATCCGGAACTCATGAGGGCCCGCATATGCCCATTGAACCGATCCGACAGCTCCCGCAACGTAGCAACAGAACCTGGCTCGACCACACGAAGCTGCAGGATCTCGTTGATGTGAGACTGGAAAATTAATCGCCTATTACTAAACCGATTGCGCAATAGGTCAAGAGCCACATCGTAGTTCGCGTCAGTAATTTCCAGCGCTCTCACCGTCTCCAAGGCTGACTCGCGCAGGCATGAAATGAGCCACCGGAGCTTTTCCATATTTGTTAGATGAGGATGGCTGTCAATCGTGGCCTTGAACAGGGCGAAGAAATCCGGCCAGTCAACATAGCCGCCGCTAAATGTTGGCATCGGCAACGCTGGTAAGGAGGGGGCTGGCTTGTATGGCATGGGTGAGACACCGGCACCGTCGAGAAGGGTGGAGTGGGCAGCAATTCTCATGGAGTGCTTGGCAACCTCCACCTGAATGTCCACCTGTACATCAGTCGCCAGCTGCGAGAATCTCCAATAAAGGTCACTCCCGATCTCGCTGAAGTTAAGCTCCTCCAACTCTTCTTGAAGCTCGGTGAACCGCTCACGCAAACGCTTCTCCACTGACTCCAGCGCCACAATGGTGCCATCCTCATTCCGCGCTGCAGCCTTCACCTTATGATGCAGCGCCTCCATCTCCTGGCAGGTAACCTCTGCTCTTCTCCGCAGCATCCTTTCCCGGCTTGCGGCAGCAGATCCAATAGTTCCACATCCAGACTCCATCCCGCAAATCTCCAGCGCGTGTGAACCAAATCGAAAACCAAGAGATGTTTGTTATTTTTTTTTGTTTATGAGGTTTTCGTACCGCAGTTTTTTCAGTTTCTCGGGCAATTAAACTGATTGAACTTCGGGCGCGATCACGTCGGGGTCACCAATGTTGAGCGATCAGCTTTTTGATAGCGACCGAATTAAAGACGAGATTCAATCGTTTATATTTAATTTATTGAGCTAATTCCGCACAATAAAACAAATAGCGGCCCGTCAATAACAACTCTTCAACTACCACACAAAGAAGAACAGCTTTGGCGCAGAAGCTCTTCCAAAGCTCCCAAAAGCGCATGCGCTACAAAAATGACAACAAAGTGCATGCGAATCTGGGAGTCAAAAGAGAAGATTAAATGCCGCTGCAGATGAACAAATTATCAATATTCTAATTAGCCTATCTGGTGGCTGCTTAGCCCAACACTCTCCATAAAAAAGAATTTCTTATTAGTTGCTCATTGGGGAATTAGGAATGCAAATTTTCACCTTCCTTCGTATCGTATCTTACCCTATCTTTCTATCTCAGCTCTAGATGCGAGTAAAATGCAATGAGAGAGGGTTTATAATATGAAGACTCCTTTAATAAAATCGCAATTAAATTTTGATTCAAATATTTCCCACGCCCCTTTCGCACATATATCTGTAGCGCCAGTTCAAGAAACTCTTTAAAAAAAGTTTTGATGTAAAATGTTGTCTTGATGTCTAATTTTTATATGCAAAAAAATATTTTGCCAAATTGGACAGTTTGGACAGTTGTTTTTTTAAAAACATACAAAACTATTTAACCTAAATTTGATGTTGAATCAACATGTAGTTTAAAAGGTTAGTTTTATTAAAAATCTTTTAAAACTAAAAGGATGAGGGTAAAATAGAAAAGTACTGGGTATCATATAGTCAAGAAACCGGACTAACGTTGTCGTTTCTTGTTTTTATTAACTCGTCGTTCAGATCAATAATATAATTTATAAGGCCGGAAATGATGCTGTTGGGCCAAGCAGCCACCAAAAAAATGGAGAAGCGTTTGCGTGAGCAGTTCACTGCGCTTCAAGAAGAGTTGGAGGAGCTTAATTTTAGCGAGATCGGGAGTGATCTGTATTGGAGATTCTCGCAGCTGGCGACTGATGTGCAAGTGGACATTCAGGTGGAGGTTTCCAAGCGCTCCATGAGAATCGCTGCCCACTCCACACTTCTCGACGGTGCCAGTGTATCGCCAATGCCATACAAGCCAGCCCCCTCCTTGCCACCGTTGCCGATGCCAACATTCAGCGGCGGCTAGGCCGAGTGGCTGGATTTCTGCGCCCTTTTTAGGACAACGATCGACAGCCATCCTCACCTAACAAAAATGGAAAAGCTCCGGTGGCTCATCACATGCCTGCGCGATTCAGCCTTGGATACGGTGAGAGCTCTGGAAATTTCTGACGCGAATTACGATGTGGCCTTTGACCTATTGCGCAATCTTTTTAGTAATCGGCGTTTAATATTTCAGTCTCACATTAATGAGATCCTGAGGCTTCGTGTGGTCGAGCCAGGGTCTGTTGGTACTTTGCGGGAGCTATCAGATCGGTTCAATGGGCATATGCGGGCTCTTATGAGTACCGGATCAGCTGCCGAGATCCAAGGATGCTTCGGCGCACGAGCTTCCTTCTTGTCCAAAGTTCAGTGCTTTGCCAATTGAGGAACGGTACGATGAAGTGCGGCGTCTGAATCGCTGTTTTGTTTGTCTAGCGGATGGCCAGCTCGCTCGCGGATGCCCAGCTTCCCGCTGCTCGACGTGTAATCACCGTCATCATATTTTGTTGCACCCTCGCGGCCAGGTTTCACCGCACGAGTCTCCCGTCCATCGGTGCAGTTTCTATTGCGAACCCATCCCGCTCAATCAACCCTGTTGGGAACAAGGATCGTAATGCTGAGCTAGTGCTCCTGCCAACAACCAATGTACTCGTTCGTGGTCGATCTGAAACCTTCCTGCCTTGCCGAGCTTTATTGGATTCCGGTTCACAAGTGCACCTCATCTCGTCGCGGCTGGCGAGTGAACTTCAGCTTTGCCGCTCCAAATGCTCTACAACGGTGGTCGATTTCGGTGGGGCTGGGTTTGAAACGGATGGAGCATCTGTTAATGTGTGCGTGAAGTCCCGCCTTAGCTCTTATTCAGTGGAAATTGAGGCTGTTGTAGCTTCACATATAACAGACTATCAGCCTAGCCATGACTTAGATGCTTCGTTCTGGAAGATTCCCGGCAATATGGATCTAGCTGACCCCAACTTCCACAAAGCGCAGCGGGTGGACCTGCTGATTGGAGCCAGCTTATTCTTTGACCTATTGTCGGCTGGCCAAATCCAGTTAGGTCACGGGCTTTCCATTGCATAGAACACTCGATTTGGCTGGGTGTTTTCTGGACGCGGTGAACTATCACGGGATGTGTCTGCGCGCTGTGCTGGGGAGGACAACCCACGGAATAACCACCGCAATAATGTGACCTGTAATGTGACTTCAATAATGTGCTGCCCCTTCCCACATTGTTATTGAAGGCCCACCCTTCAATGGGGGAAGAATGTTGGGCCAAGCAGCCACCAAAAAATGCATGTAAAATAATTATAATATACTTAGCTGCAGCTGTTGTTATTAGCATGTATTCGTCTCTGTTTTGTCTCCCAGTTTTGCATGCGCTTTGTTGCTCTTTTGTAGCGCATGCACTTTGGGAGCTTTGGTGGAGCTTCTGCGCAAGCTTTTAGGTTTTATGCACTTTTTATTCGGCATTGTTTTGGATCGGCCGCGGAATTTGTTTTGGGGTTAAATTGACCCATAATAAATTTAATATTATAATTGAACCTTGTCTATTAATTCGGTCGCTATCAAAACGCTGATAGCTCAACAGATGCATTACAAGCATTTGGAGAAAATTATAATATCCTAAACCGGTATAATAAGTATTAATTTTAATTTTAATGTTCAATTTTATAATTTTTTTTTAAATTGAGTAATTGATATATAACAGAGTGTAAATCCAACTTCGGTCGGAGCTTAAATTGATTAAGCAATATCAATTAAGTGAAAGCTTATATCCAAAGGTATATTTCGCAAATATTGGCTATAGTGAACCGACCCTTGTGAGGATTTTATTAAAAAATTTATTTCTTGCAATACAAATTCCTTCTATCTTTAAAAAAAAAGGTTCATTTTTGATGGCCTGAAATATCGTGAAATGGTTATAAAATCGTAGCGACGTCTTGTGCTCGATTTCGGCATGCATCGTCGCTACAAGCTCAGACACATTCCATCGCAAGTCTTTGCTTTGAAATATCCAATTCTTCAACCTCCCCGTGGATAGCCTTAAAGTCCTCATGGCGACCAACTGGCCATAATGAACGTGGCGCATGGCATCGTCCACCTTGGACACTGGGTGGAGGGCTCCTTGGATTCTCTTCAAATCCTGGATTTTACCCTTTGCCTTGCATTTTAAAATAGCACTCCGAGCTGGAGTGGGTTCTCCTGTGACGGTGCCGCTGGAGTTCATCGTCACTAAAATTGAACTACGATCCATCACAATAATAAAACCATCACAATAATAAAACGCACTAAATAATTGCGCCAAAATTCTATTTTTTATAATTTATTATATTTGATTATATTTAATTATAATTGGGCGCGGCGAACACAATTTATTGAACTCTGCGCTCAGAACCGTACACTAAGACGTGGAATATATAAATTGTAACTTTTTTGCTTTGTTGTGGATCGTTTCACCGAATTTATGTATTCAACGTGATTGCCCGAGCCCGTCGAACGCTCGTCCTCCCGGTGTTCACCGGACACCTTTTTCTATACTCGCGCTCGAGTCTAAGGCTGCCGGATCCTTTTGCACTCGATCTAATTCTCCCACTTGAGACTGTCGGACTGACCCACGGGGGGTTCGTCAGCCTATCACTCCTAATTCCTCTAAGGAAACTATCCTGCTTGAACGTCGAACTCTCCAAAGGAAGTCTCCTAGAAGACTCGGTCCCAATTCGCTCCAGTGGCCCTCCTTATATAGTCCCAGTGGCGCCCGTTAATCCTCCTTAATCTCATTTGCCGCCGTTAATCTTTCTTCTTCTTGCTTCGATTTCCGCCACTAATATTTAGCCGCGCTACTCCCTCACCGCTGCTGACCCTATTGCCACCTGTTCTATAACTTCGTTGTTTTTCAAGTTAAAAGGATGGGAGTTTCAATGGATTCCTCTTTTGGCAAAATAATTCGATATGCCAAATTTCATAAGGATCGGCCGACTATATACGATCCGCTATATATCTAATAATATAAGATGCGTGGCGCCACCTAGCGGACTGCGACTCAACTGCAAGGGTATATCAACTTCGGCTCTGCCCGAAGTTAGCTTTCCTTTCTTGTTTTATTTTTATTTTGATTTTTTTTTTTTATTTTTTTTTTATACCCTTGCAGAGGGTATTATAATTTTGGTCAAAAGTGTGCAACGCAGTGAAGGAGACATCTCCGACCCTATAAAGTATATATATTCTTGATCAGGATCACCTCCTGAGTCGATATGAGCATGTCCGTCTGTCCGTCTGTCCGTCTGTCCGTTTCTACGCAAACTAGTCTCTCAGTTTTGAAGCTATCGAGTTGAAACTTTGCACACACCCTTCTTTCCTTTGCAGGCAGTATATAAGTCGGAACGGCCGGGATCGGTCGACTATATCCTATAGCTGCCATATAACTGATTGATCGGAAATGCCATAACTTTAGTGTTTTTTAAGTTAGAGGGTTGGGACTTTCCACACATGTTATATTTGACCAAAATATCTTGTGTACAAAATTTCATAAGGATCGGCCGACTATATCCTATAGCTGTCATACAACGATCGGAATTGGCATAACTTTGGTGTTTTTTAAGTTAGAAAGATGGGACTTGGTACAGATTCTATTTTGGACAAAATAATCTGATTTGCCAAATTTCATTAGGATCGGCCGACTATATACGATCTTCTATATATCTAATAATATAAGATGCGTGGCGCCACCTAGCGGACTGCGACTGAACTGCAAGGGTATATCAACTTCGGCTCCGCCCGAAGTTAGCTTTCCTTTCTTGTTATTTATATTATAGGTCATGAATTTGTAGACAAAACCTTTGGTTGAGAAAATATTTTAAATTCTTATTTTCAATTTTAAAAACTTAAATTTTCCATATTAAAATAAAAATTAAACAAAAATCTTATTACTAATTTGCAGAGGGTATTATAAATTTGGTCAAAAATGTGCAACGCAGTGAAAGAGTGAAGTAAAATGCAATGACAGATGGTTTAGATGGTTCAAAAGACTCCTATAATAAAATCGCAATTCAATTTTGATTTAAATTTCTTCCACGCCCCCTTCCGCTCATATTTCTGTAGCGCCAGCTCAAGAAACTCTTTAAAAAAAGTTTTGATGTAAAATGTTATCCTAATGTCTAATTTTAAACTGCAAAAATAAATTTTGACAAATTAAACATTTTATTTAGAAGAATATTTTAAGACTTTTTGATCTTCTTCTCTACTGGATTGTTTAAAAACATACAAAATTATTCAACATAAATTTGATTTTAAATCAACATGTAGTTTAAAAGGTTAGTTTCTTTAAAAATCTTTTAAAGCTAAAAGGATGAGGGTAAAATAAAAAAAGTACTGGGTATCATATAGTCGAGAAACCGGACTAACGTTGTGGTTACATGTTTTTATCAACTCGTCGTTCAGATCCATAATATAATTTATAAAGCCGGAAATTATGCATTAAAAAGATTTGGATATGTCAGTATAAGTATTAATACAAATATGAATTATATAAATTAAATAAATATTTATTTTAATTTTAATGTTCAATTTTATAATTTTTTTTTTTAAATTGAGTAATTGATATATAACTGATAGTAAAGCCAACTTCGGACGGAGCTTGATTCGGATTCGGACGGAAGTTGATTCAGCGATTTCAATTAAGTGAAAGCTTATATCCAAAGATATATTTCATTTCATATTAGCTCCCGAAAACGCTCGGTAACTGAACATTTGGTGAACCCCGACGTGATTGTTCATAGGAAAATAAGTTATTAAATTATTTTCCTTTGCAAATTTGAGCTACGCGGCTTAAAACATATAAACATAAACAAATTAAAAAACATTATTCGGTTTGTGATTTGTGCGAAAAATATTAGCATCTGTTGACATACATACATACGCTGTTTGCAGAGTGTTACAGTCGCTCATACATATATTACCCCGTTATATAGAAGTGGCACAGTGGGTCGTGAGCTGACAATAAATAAACAAAATAAAATAAATTTTTTGTTGCAAAAATGCATCCGTTTTTCGATTTTGCCTCTCCGGGAAGGAAAGAATTCCTGAGCCAAAGTTCGGCTGTCCTTTTTGAGGATCTTCAAGGGTTGTTGTCCTCCTTAAAATCAGTGGAGACATTTCCGGAGGCGATGTTAAATGTGCTGCTCAGCGAATTGGAGGGAATCGTTGCGGATTTCAAGATCACACACAAGGAGCTGTCAAAGTTGCTCGTCCAGCCTCAGACGGAGCCGGTGAAGGTGGAGTCTCATCGCAGGTTTGTTTCCGAGCCAAAGAAAAAGCCCCTCCGCAAAGTGCTCAGCGAGAAGAAGAAATATTACAGGCACCGTCGTCACTTCGAGCAGCGCATGGAGAAGCGTCTTGCTGGGACCTGCACAGTGGTGGCTAGTGTGATAGGTCATATGTTACCCAGTGTGGATGTGAAGCCGCTCTTGGATTTTGGCAGCGAAATGGTTACCGAGATGCCATCGCCCAGCTGCAGTAGCATCGAGGATGAAGACGACGGCGACGGAGGGTCTCGGGTGCGCTTCTGAGGACGGCATCCGGAGCTACAAGGCGAGCAATCAACAAATGGTACCTGCTGCCCCTTCATGAAGTTGTTGAAAGTTCATCTTCCAACGGGGGGAGTATGTCGGGTCAAGCAGCCGCCGGAAAGAAGTTTGGCCGGCAATAATTTATTGAGTTCGTGACGTCACTTTCTTTTTTACTTATATTCGCATCGCCTGCTCTCGTGCATTCGATCGGCCACCTGCATCTACCGTCATGCACTAGCGTTTGTCTCGCTCTCTCCCGGGCTCTCTCGATCGCTCCGCAGCATCAAACGTTGAGCCGCTTTCCCGCGTTTGTATTCTAATTCGGTCTTCATCCCCTCGCAGTCACATCTATACATATATCATTTGTATAAACCCAAACATTTCAAATAAATTGTATGAAATTGAACTGTGCTTGTTTTTACTAAAACCAAGATTTAGAACATTGAATATATTTATTTGTTCCTTCCCCTTTATTTTTTGTGTGATGTTTTTTTATTCATTATGTATATATATATTTTTTTTCCCATTTATTTCTCCATCTGTATCCTCTCTATGCTTGTGGCTCCGACTCCTCTGCTTGGGCTTTGATGTCACTCAGATGTGCCCCCTTTTCTTTTTTCGTGCCAACGTGACGCAGCACAGTAATTACTGGCGACACGAAGTTCACCACCGTCGCCAGTAAATACCGCAAAACCTTCGACCGCTTTAGACAAGTGGTGCTTCTTTTCCCACACTACGTCGCCAATCTTTGGGCTCCACTCCCGCCTCCTTAGGTTGTAGTGCCAAGCCTGATCCTGCGCCGCCTGCTTCATGTCACTCCGTACCAGCTCAAATACTTCTTGGAGCATTGCGGCGTTCTCTAAAGGCGTAGTTTGTTCCGCTCCCGTCCTCAATGCATCCTTTTCATACAATGCCTTCGGCATCCTTGGCTTTTTACCTTGGGTTACGAAGCACGGCGAAAACCCCGTGTAGTCGGACACGTTTGAGTTCACTGCCAACATTAACTCTGACCAGTGATCGTCCTATGGGCTCAGGCCCTGTCCTGCAATTTGGGCGATCATGGTTTTGACCCTCCTGTTTGCCCTTTCCGTAGGATTTTGAAAATCGGTCGATCATCACCAACAGCATGGCGTCAAGGTTTGACTGTCTGATAAACCTCCAAATAGCTTAGAGAGGCAGCACCTCGCCATCTCTGCGTTCCTCATATAAGAGATTGAATTGAACCGAAAATGACCAATCCCGTACTTGTTTGGCCACTTTTGCGTAGTCCACCTACACCAGGACCTGCTTTCGAACTTGTGGCTCCATGCTCCTCATACTTTTCATTCTGGTACCGTCAGACTTGAAATGAGCTTTTTTAACTCGCTCACCGTTCTGTGACTTGGCGTGGATCTCTGTGTGAATCTTTCTACAAATCCACGCGTGACCACCAATATTTTGTCGTCCTTTGTCTCATCGACCCACTTTGCTACTAATACCCTCATTGTTTCTGATGTTCCCTTCGCTGGGAGACCCTTCGCTGGGAGACCGAGCTCTCTACATACTTCACTCAGCTCCACCTTGCGCAGCGCGTATATCCATTTTTTTCTTTCCATCTTGAAGCTCTGTTATTTCTAAATTCGAATGCAATCACGTAGTTTGATTTAACGGACTGTTTGGCTTTCTTTATGCTCGCAATTACCGCGGCTAGCTCACAGAGTTTGTGGATTGTTGTACTGAATTTATATATCCTGCCCGTGCCTAGAAATAACACCAAAAGCATTTTTTTTAGCCTTTCCTCTTTTATTCTAGGTTTGGTTTGTTTACAAATTTTGGTATTAAAATGGCGGGTCTAACCCGAGTTGACTCCTCCGCATGATCCTCGCTCCTCCTCCGGTCGCATCTGCTCGTCTCCGCCGTCGAAAGCTCGTCCCGTTGTTCACCGATCACCGTTTCGTGTTGGTGCCAACATACACACCATCTCTTAAGCTCTCGCATGGCAGGATATGCGGTCTTGGTGCCTGGCGCCGGTTCAGGACACACCCCGGTTGTGTTCGCGACTCGTCGCCAAACTCAGACATGCAACGCCGAGGTTGGTCGTCGCGCCTCCTTTACTTCAGAGGAACACAGTGATCCAGTGATACGCCCCAACGAGCCTGGATTAGGAGTTTCCGGACAAGACCGTGGTGTCCCCAAACGATTTCTTTGCCACTCCTTGCTTTGCAACTTCACTCCTGGCTGTTGCCGTCAGTATGCGGTATTCTACGTCAGACCGGTCCGTTTTTACGCTTATACATGAGGAAAATGGCCCAACTCGTCTCGTTTCAGATGTGCCATGGACTACAGGTCTTTCCGCACTTTCTTTTATATTCTCGATGGACTCGAACTTTCCTGCTTGATTATCGGACTCGCCAATGGCAGACTTCTAACTTAACACTTCCGTCTTCCCTAGAAGACATGGTCCCGAATCGTTCCAACGGTTCTCTTTACATAGCGCCAGAGGCAATCGTTAATCCTCTATGATTTGGTTCCTTTCCTCTGCCTTTAATCTTTCTTTCCATAATCACACACACTTGGTTGGCGGGTTTCCTTTTCTACCCCCCCCCCGATCTTTTTTGATGCTGGATTTCTGATGTTGCCCTCCCAGGGATCGCCCCACTCCTCACCCCATTCCGTACCGGTAGAGATTCTCCTCTGCCGAACTTTCTAAACTTCTTCTCCACTTTCTCCTGGTCCTTCCGTGCACTGCCGCGCTGTCCCTCCAAGAACCGTTACGTTCCTCGTCGTCTTCGCTTTCTCTCTGGCACGGCCGCTCTACCTCCTTCGCTCCCGAAGCTGCTCCTCCTTGCCACCTGTATTAGCATGTGGGAGATTCCATCTCCTTACACGAAACTAAACAACTTAAGGATTTCAGTCAGCGATAGCGCCAAGTACCTAGGGGTTGTACTAGACAGGAGGTAAAACTGCAACCTAAAAATAGATGAAGGGTCAAAGATGGCTGCTATTGCCCCCTTTACCTACAAAAAAGCAATTGGATTCAAATGAGCACTTTTCTGCTCTCCTCCAAACAATATTTTGGCGATCCGATCCAGTGCATACACCACGACGACCTGATGCATTAGAGCCCCAATCTCTGTACGATGGCATGCAATGCAAGCCGGAACTGGTAGGTCGCTCGGTGCTCCGTGAGAATCGGTCCTACATTCGCTACTATCAGTGTGTGGTGCTCGTGCTGCCTATCGAGTCTTTTGATTTATATTTGCCCACTTATCTCTGGAAGATTTGGGAGGGCGGGCGACTCAAACACCTCTGTGCCGACTTCCAACAGGCGGTTGTGTGAAAGGCCAAGAGCAAAGCCCATCTGGAAAATCTGGTGAGCTACTTCAACAGCGACTACAAGGAGACCCCTTTTTTGCTATTTTGCTAGCTATGTGCTCTACGAAATTTTTAATCTGACGATAAGTATCGTAAACACACTCCTGCTGGACGTATTTTTTGGCGACTTCTGGGAACGGGGATACTCGGGTAATCCAAAGCGCGTCAAGTGCGAGGTGATCAATATCGAAGCCGGCGTCTCGGACAATGTCTACTATAATCTTTGCCTTCTGCAGTTCAACATGCTGAACGAAAAGATCTTTGGCTTTTTATGCATTTGGTTTCTTCTGATAACTGTGCTGGTGGGGCTGAAGTTTATCTACCGCTTAGCCACCGTACTGCATCCTGGGATTCACTTTCATTTGATGCGAGCCAGGGGTCGCCTTAGACATTATCAATAAAATTGTTAAGAAATGGGAACTTAAGAAATTTTCACAAAGACAGCCAAACAGGCAGACAGACGAATAGACGGTCAGGCGGGCATGCTCATAACGACTCAGAAGGCGCTCCTGATCAAGAATATATATACTTTATGGAATCGGAGATGTCTCCTTTTCTGCGTTGCACACTTTTAACCCAAAGTATACCCTCTGCAAGGGTATAATAACTCAAACTCTTATTAAGAGGAAACCCTTACCAAGAAAACAATTTTAAAGAACCTAGAATTTATTATATGAACACGCGTATTTATTCCATTCTCTTCGGTTGTCTGATAATATTCTTGTTCTTAATCCACCTCTGGTTGTATATCGAATCGTATATCGTTGCACAGTTTTGACCAAAATTGTAATACCCTCTGCAAGGGTATAACAAAGAAACAAAGATTAAGTTATATTCAAATACATTTTGTCAGAAAAGAAATGGTCCTCGATTGTTTCTTTTAAAAACATATTTTATTATTTAGTTTATTAGTTGTGTATGGATTAACAGTTATAACTGACTTAAAATCTAAATGCAACACAGCGGCAATATGTACATGAGTTGAGGATAAAACGGAACATGTAAACGAACACTCGCAGCAGTTTTAGATGTGAGCAAAATCGTTCTATCACCTTCAATAAATATAAGGTAGACCATTGGGTCAGGCATTCGTTTTTGCTTCCATCTGTATAAGCTCTGGTGACAGATGAAACCACGGGATCGTTGTCCATTTATCTTCCGGCTCCTTTAAAACGATGGACCTGAAAAGCAGATCGTTTCTACCGGCCGCCTAATATCTCCACCTCTTGATACAGTATCTGCAGGGTTCTGTTTTGTTGGTACATGCCGCCACGTGCTATCCTCTGACCAGTCTTGAATCTCAGCAGCACTATTTGATATGAACGTTGACAACAACGATGGATGGCAACGAATCCATTGAAGACAACCTTCTAAATCCTACAAATACATACTTTGTTCAATCGGTACCTCAAAAAGAGACTTGATATTACGGCAAAGAACTTTTAGACTTTGCAGTCAACAACGAGACTAATACCACTAACCATACAACACATAGACTTCTTTTTTCATACAACGAAAACGGACGCAAAAAATATGTTTTATAATTTAGCTTCTATATTTGTTATGGAATACGATTAAGTGGTAGCTGTAAAATGCTCCTATCTTGGTAAAATGATTTTTAATTATATAAATTCATAATTTTGTAAATATGTATAAAACTATGCTGAAATATTACAAAATATAATATAACATACAATAAACTTTTTTTATAATAATAAATATTCCCATTTTCTTAAGGTAGCATGCCTGAAAAGTTACAAAAATCAATAATTTTAGGTGGTTTCAAAACGAAGTCGAATGCACACACATGAAAAAGTGCAAAAACAGTCAGAAAAAGCGTAAATTTTAAATTATGACATCGGCTCTGTCATCACTTATCACGGTATTGAGACACGTACATTTAAATACGTCATCTTTAGGAACCCAAGCGATTCCTAATGCTTTAGTCAGCTCTAAGTCCGAAAGCGTTATTGGCTTAACGCTGCTCTCGGATGCAGTAACTTCAGGAGAGTTTAAAAACCACTAAATTCAAGCCCAGCGTTTTGAAGAACCTGAGTTACTTCAGACTTAATTGTCTTTACCTACTCCACGCAACCAGCATAGTCTCAACTTTTCAATTCACTGAACATTTTCAAATAGCTTATGGACAGGAATGGTGCAGTACCATATGTAATGAATGAGCTTGCACAATTTCATGGTCTCAGATGAGTCTTTTCTCCACACTATCAACTGGTATCGCATATGTGCTTCATTCACCATTACTTGGCGATATATCTATTTTATTCCAGCTATAAGAGCGAATTTGTATAGCTGAAACCGAAGAAGAGTTGAATACAGGATTTAAGGACCAACCGTCAATAAATCATTTAGGCATTTCTGTGTGGATGTCTTACAGGACGCATAAAAAACGACTCGTAGTACGGCTTTGAGGCCGTAAGACACACTGGTGGGGTATACCGTGTGCAGTAGGAGAGCTTGCAGGGGACATATGACATTTTTCATATACAAGGTGCGTTCCAAAGTAAACAGGACTTTTTGAATCTAGCGCCCTCTAGTGGCGTCATCTATATGTCAAATGGTGCGTTAGAATTTGCTATCCGTTATCGACTTCCAGTAAAAATTGCATGACATTTCATCTAAGTGAGGTTATTGCGTTTTAAGTGTCAGTATGTTTTTGTCATCGGTGCGAAAATGAGCTTCGAACAAAGAGCCAACATTAAATTTTGTTTTAAAATTGGTTAAACTTTTACCGAAACGTTTCAATAGATAAAACAAGTTTATGTATTCGTATGTATCCGTATTCGACGTGTTCGGCCCGAATATCGCGAAGATGGAAGTTGGCGTTTGTTGCACGATAATGCGCCGTCTCATCGATCGACGCTTGTGACCGATTATTTGACCAAAAATCACATTTTAAGAATCAACCACTCCCCGTATTCATCTGATATGGCACCGTGCAACTTCTACCTTTTCGGAAAAATGCATTTGCCGATGAAAGGAAAGCGTTATGCAGACGTAGAGGCCATTCAAAAGGCTTGTTCCGGCATACTGGCGGTCATACCGGGTAACGAGCTAAAACACTCGGCGACAAAATCTTTTTAAGAGATGGAACTTCTTCCTACGACCAGAATTTTTTCAAATTATTGTCTATTTATTCTATTATTTCTTCTTGGTCACTAAGGCTAGAGACCGGCGGTTGAGGAGGGGAGGAATTTTCCATATATTTTCCCGATACTACCCATCGAAGGAGAGGGTTTTGAAGTTTGGTATGGTTCGGTAGGGATCACGACTGCAAAACATGTGAAGTAGAAGGGCCATCATGCGTTAACGCTGAAGGAGAAATTTCTGTTGGTGGTGGTAACGCTAAACTTAGAAATAACTATTTTCAGTCACTGTAAATCGGTACAGAAGTTTATGGTGCGATCTTGTACAGATTTGACATCTAGTCGATTTGCATTTCGCTACCGTGTGAACTTTTTAGCAGGCAATTGGGCAGAGAAAGGCTGAATTAACAAACCTTTGCATTACAGCACGGCGAGCGATGCTACATACAATACAATATTGTCTTACAATGTGGCGTTACAATAACTGCAAGTAAGTTTGTTGTTAGTAGAGGAGCAAGCCAACGAACTTCTATTTAGTTTCTTCCTAAATCCAATATTCTCTTGTTTTGTTTTACTAGTCTCTTCAGCGGACAGGTACTGGTACCTACTATATAATATTTATTTGAAATCGGACCACAGCGGCAAATATAAATATGGGTAATTCTCTAATGTTGAACGCGACATTCGTACGCATTTCCACTTCCAAAAAAAAACTAGGTCTGTCACACGCGACACAGACAGAAGTTACTTTTAAAAAACCATTTCAACCGCTGATTTCAGCGAAGCTTGATGGAAAATTTGTCTGCAATCCATTTCAAAACGTTATTTATTAATTGATCTTAGTAATTCTTTTTGTTTTACTTAAAAATATTTAGTAATTTTTTTTTAAATTCAATTTTATTTACTGTCGCATGGGACATTTTCTTCCATCATACTTTTTTTGTTGTTTTTGAACTTAAATAATGAAAATATTGTAAATTGTAATATTGGGATATTGTAAATTAATAAGGAACTAATTTAGAGCTAAACAAAATAAATGTATAAAATATAGTTTTTAAGCTAAACAAAATAGTTTTGTTTGGCTTAATATCGCACGCGACATAGTCTGATAAGAAATTCAAAATAATTATAATTAGCAATAGCATAGTTATTTTTATACCCTTGCAGAGGGTACGAGGGTTGCTATATATATTTCTGGCCTAATAATAAAAATGCGAATATTTATGATTAAAAATGGTTTTATTGTTTTTCAAAATATTCTCCAGCAAGACTTATACACTTTTGCTTGCGCTCAAACAAATTGACTCAACTCCGATTGAGACACCTCCAAAACATGGTTTTTGAACGCTTCAACAGTATCTTCTGGCGTCGAAAATAGTTGACCACGCATTTTTCTCTTGATGTGCAGGAATAAAAAGAAGTCATTGGGTGTCAAGTCAGGGGTGTATGGCGGATGACTCATCAATTCGACATTTCGGCCGGTCAAAACGGCGCTGGTTTGAGCTGATGTGTGAGAGCTCGCATTGTCATGGTTCAGAATGATCCGCCTTCTCTTGTTCGTTTTCCGAATATTTCTGAAGATTTCAGGCAAACAAATTGTGGTGTACCACTCAGAATTGACCGTCCTTCATTGCTCAAGCGGAACAGTCGCCACATGACCTGTTTTACCCAAGAAACAGGCAAATGGAAACAGGCAGGAAAAATTTCACGAGTTAATTCCATTTTCTGCCAAATTTATTTTATCAAGTCACTGTAATTAACACAAATTATGGCCGTACGTCAAAACGTTCTGAGCACGTTTCTGCTAAAACATGTCAAACTTTCCAATAAAAATGTCAGATGGCGCCAGGCAAAACTAAGTATGGCCTAGGCCAGAAATATGTATACCAACTCTCGTATTATAATTTTGATCAAAACTGTGCAACGCAGTGATAAAGACATCTCCGACCCTATAAAGTATATATATTCTTGATCAAGATCACCTCCCAAGTCGATATGTCTGTCTGTCTGTCGGTTTCTACACAAACTAGTCTCTCAGTTTTAACGCTATCGAGTTGAAACTTTGGAACGGCCGGGATCGGTCGACTATACCATTTAGCTGCCATATAACTGATTGATTGGAAATGCCATAACTTTGGTGTTTTTTAAGTTAGAGGGTTGGGAATTATGTTATGAATGTTGGGTTGGGAATTATGTTATACACGATATTGATTTAATGGTGAAATTTATATTTGATATAATTATTGTTAGGCCAAGCACCCAAGCCAAAAGTGCCAAGAAAACGCCGTTGATGTTGTTACAAGTTGCATTTTAATTGAAAAATGGATTCTGGAGTTGAGACTATATCTGCCACAACCCGGGAAAGGATGCTGCGGAGAAGAACAGAGGTGACCTGCCAGGAGATGGAGGCGCTACATCATAAGGTGAAGGCTGCGGCGCGGACTGATTATGGCGCTGGAGTCAGTGGAGAAGCGTTTGGGTGAGCGGTTTACCGCGCTTCAAGAAGAGTTGGAGGAGCTTAATTTAAGCGAGATCGGGAGTGATCTGTATTGGAGATTCTCGCAGCTGGCGACTGATGTGCAAGTGGACATTCAGGTGGAGGTTGCCAAGCGCTCCATGAGAATCGCTGCGCAATCCACACTTCTCAACGGTGCTAGTGTCTCACCTATGCCATACAAGCCAGCCCCCTCCTTGCCATCAATGCCGATGCCAACATTCGCCCGGATTCGGATTTCTGCGCCCTTCTTAAGACTACGATTGACAGCCATCCTTACCAATCACAAATAGAAAAGCTCCGGTGGCTCATTTTATGCCTACGGGAGTCACCCTTGGAGACGGTGAGAGCGCTGGAAATTTCTGACGCGAATTACGATGTGGCCCTTGACCTATT
This sequence comes from Drosophila ananassae, assembly GCF_017639315.1. NCBI lineage: Eukaryota > Metazoa > Arthropoda > Insecta > Diptera > Drosophilidae > Drosophila > Drosophila ananassae. Next base: position 526,136 of record NC_057932.1, on the reverse strand, counting down.
GCGGAATCTTTTTAGTAATCGGCGTTTAATTTTCCAGTCTTACATTAATGAGATGCTGCAGCTTCATGTGGTCGAGCCAGGGTCTGTTGCTACTTTGCGGGAGCTATCGGATCGGTTCAATGGGCATATGCGGGCTCTCATGGGTTTCGGATCAGCTGCCGAGATCCAAGGATGCTTGCTTATCCAGATTATCCTGCAGAAGTTGGATCCTGGCACAAAGGCCAAGCGGGAAGAAACTCTCGCTGGAAACAACGACAGCCTTCCATCTTGGGAGTCCATGGCACGATTCTTAGATCAAAGGTGCCGGACTCTCTAAAGCGTTGACTTTTCTTTGGTGGCGTATTCACCAGCAAACCAAGTGGGCCGAGGTAGATCGTCCAATAACCGATCTTTGTGCATAGTTATTAACGCCAGTCATGCTCTATATACTCTGTGTGGCATTTCGGCGCACGAGCTTTTGTCCAAAGTTCAGTGCTTTGCCAATTGAGGAACGATACGACGAAGTGCGTCGTCTGACTAGCTGTTTTATTTGCCTAGAGGATGGCCATCTCGCCCGCGGATGCTCAGCTTCCCGCTGCTCGACGTGCAATCACCGTCATAATATTCTGTTGCACCCCCGCGGTCAGGTTTCACCCGCACGAGTCTCACGTCCCATCGGTGCAGTGTCTGTTGCGAACCCATCCCGCTCAATCAACAACCGCCTCAATCCCGCAGAAAAGGGATTAAGCAACTGTTAATGTGTGCGTGAAGTCCCGCCTTAGCACATACTCTGTGGAAATTGAGGCTGTTGGAGCTTCACATATTACGGACTATCCACCTAGCCCTGACATAGATGCTTCGGGCTGGAAGATTCTTGGCAATATGGATCTAGCTGACCCAAACTTCCACAAAATGCAGCGAGTGCAACTGCTGATTGGAGCCAGCTTATTCTTATTGACCTGTAATCGGCTGGCCAAATCCAGTTAGGTCACAGACTCCCCATTGCTCAGAATACTCGATTTGGCTGGATGTTTTCTGGACGCAGCGGACCTATCACGGAAAGTGTCGTTTAGAGAGCCATGACTTTTGAAAATATGATATTAACAACTCCAATTTAATTGACGAAAAAATTTCTTAACCACCTATAATAAATTCAAAAAAATTATTTCGAGTTCTTCCTTAAATCCAAAATTAAAACATGGTATTATCTACTAGTTTCAATAGGAAAATAAAGTGCTTCCATATGAAAATGTTTGGGGAATAATCATAGAAAATTTGAGATTTCAACTTTGAATGAGTGTTGGGCTAAGCAGCCACCGGATAGGCTAATTAGAATATTGGTAATTTGTTTATCTTCAGCGGCATTTAATCTTCTCTTTTGTCTCCCAGATTCGCATGCACTTTGTTGTCATTTTGTAGCGCATGCGCTTTTGGGAGCTTTGGAAGAGCTTCTGCGCCAAAGCGGTTCTTCTTCTTGTTGTATTTTGGGAGTTGTTATTGACGGGCCGCTATTTGTTTTACTGTTTACGGAATTAGTTCAATAAATTGAATATAAACAATTGAATCTCTTCTTTAATTCGGTCGCAATCAAAACGCTGATCGCTCAACAATGAGTATTCCAAAGATATGGTAACTGATAGATGCCAATTTTTAATTTATGTTGGTACAAATACTGCGATATGTACTAGAAACAATGACGATCATCGCCATTACACGGCCTACATAATTCAATATATGGTAAAATTTGATAAATTTCTTCTCCTAGGTGTACCGCCGAAACTGTGGGTGAAAGAACCTTTGTTTGTTCTGGATTTTGATTCAGGTTAGCCTAAAGGTTACGGAGCAGGTAATCATGCGTGGAGGAAAAAAAGTTCAGACTTGTCGGGGTCACCAAATGTTACGCTATCAGCGTTTTGATAGCGTTCGAATTAAATAGAGAAGGTTCAATTTGTATTTCATATTTATTATGGGTCAACTGAGCCCCAAAACAAATGTAGCGGCCGATCAAAACAATGCCAAATATACAAGTGCATAAAACTAAAAGCTTGCACAGAAGCTCCACCAAAGCTCCTGTTCGTCCATAAAGCGTTATGCGGCAACTACGTCAATCTTGAACTCGCGGGAGTAGCGGTAGGTCTCGGAGTCGTAGTAAAATAACGTAAATAGTCTGACTAAATTTACCTGGATTCTGCAACGGACTGCTCGGGTTGACCAGGCGCTTGCTTTGATCAGGCTGGAGTTGATGTGGGGTGCTTCAAGTCCTGGGCTGTATTTCCTTAAATACCGGTGGTATGGTGGTTCGGCTGATTTCCTATCGGCCGGTCCTACTGGCGGTAAGTACTTCGGTACTTCGAGCAACACTCTGTGGTGGTCTGTTTCACGGGAGCAACACTCGAAATAGACTGGTATACCGCGGGACCTCCTCGTGGACCGTTACACGGGAGCAACACTCGAAGTAGTTAGGTAACGCGGGGTCTACTTGTGGTCCGTTTACACAGGAGCCACTCAAAGTAGATTCGATGATAAAAGTTCTACTGGTGGTCCGTTTACACTGGAGCCACGCGAAGTAGATAGCTTTCAGAGAGCCTTCTTGTGAACCATTTTACACAGGATCGACAGGAGAGTTCGAGGATCCCTCCAGGGATCCGTTTGTTAATCCGTCTTGTGAATCGTTTTACTGAGTAACGAGACGATTCACTCTGATTTCGCAACTATCTTCATTTCAGAAGAACAATTCCTATATAAGATGCTAAATTATACATAATTAAATCTATGGAAGGTCAATGTTCAACGTGCTAAAATTAATGTTAATGCCAGGGTCACCCACCTCTGAGTCTGCTGACTCGGCTTAGCTAGCTGGTTTTTGCTTGTTTCGGTCAGTCGGTCATTCTTCACGCTGATAATGCTGATTTCTACTTCTGGCGCCGTCTACTAGTGCTGGGTTATTAGGTTGGATACTGTTTTGTGCTTATTGATAATAGGTTAGTGGGTTTTTATATTGCAACATGCTGATGCATATTGATTGGATCAAATTACCAAGTGTGCTTATAGGGTAGTAGGGTTGGCACTTAGGTGCCAACAGCTCGCCAAAGCGCATACGCTACAATTAACAATAAAGCGCATGCGAAACTGGGAGGCAAAACAGACAAGAATATATGCTGATAACAACAGTTGCAGCTAAGCATATTATGATTATTATACATTCACTTTTTGGTAGCTGCTTGGCCCAACATCATCCTTACGGAAAAATTTAATTTTATGAGATTTAAGTTGCGACTTAAGGTCAATTCATTGGTTTCCATTAAAACCTCAGGAGTGGGATGAAAAATTCTGGAAAGAGTTATTTCAACAGGATCTGAGACGAAACAGAAGCTCAGCAGCTGACCTAAAGAATTTCTAACGTGTTTAATTTGACCGAGTGACATGTCAGACATGCTCGGAGGAAAGTCGTGGTACGCCATACTGGGCATATGTCGACCGACAATAGTTAAAGAATAGAGGACAAAATTTCTTATCCTATTAGGAACATTAAAATTATAATATTAAGAACATATATCTTAATATATATAAATCTCGTGTCACAATGTTTGTCCTCAATGGACTCCTAAACCACTTAACCGATTATAATAAAATTCGCACACCATGTGCAGTTCGATCCAACTTGAGAGATAGGATAGTTTAAATCTCAAATTGTAGTCGCAATTTTAATTAATTGCTAATTATTTGTCTGTTATTATTTGACAGTCACAATTATTTGTTAACTCCAAATGATTCTAACAGATGGCGTTCGCAGCTCCGAAAAGCTGACTCGGTGAATAGTGAACTAAATACCTTTTAAATTTTTGGTGTCATATGTTACTTAGACCTAAGTGTAAATTAAATTGAAGATAATACAGTGAATATGCCACCGAAAAAATCGAACCTCAACAACGCGAGCAGCAGAGATTCACGACGCAAACGTGTTGAAAGAGCTCAGCAATTACCACAACAAATCGAAACAATGAATGCAGCTCAAAGAATCAGGACTGCAGAAAGTCGTGCACAAGAATCTCAAGAACACCGTGACGAACGTCTGCAACAGAATATTACGAGAATAAGAGCGGCACGAGAAGGAAACATAGGTACAGTACGAGTACTAGATCTTCGAAGGCAACGGATCAGCCGCTCATTACCACGTGCATCATTCGTTCGGCTTGCCTTTGAATATGCACCAGATATTAACTACTCAACGCATTCAAAAATAGCTATCGGCGGAATGGATAAAGTATGTCAATATTGTAAGGCATATACTGCTGATTTCTGCTTCTGGGTTATTAGGTTGGATATTTTTTCATTCTTATTGCTCATTATTACTAGGTGTTCCAATACGTTAGTCGTTCTGATCATTGCTTATTGCGACATATTGATAAACATTGATTATATCAGATTACTAGGTGTGGATATAGATTAGTAGGTCTTGGCACTAGACGCCAACAGGTATCCTTTCAACCAGTTAGTTTTCTTAATCTTAAGCTTAGTTTTCTTAAGAAAAGGAAAATTTAACTATAAATAAAATAGATCAAAGATCCTAATGTTAAATGAATAGTCGATGGCGTAATCGTATAGACACATTTATATACTTTTTAAGTAAAATTTATCATATCATATAAAACAAGAAAGGCAAGCTAACTTCGGGCGGAGCCGAAGTTTATATACCCTTGCAGTTCAGTCGCAGTCCGCTAGGTGGCGCCACGCATCTTATATTATTAGATATGTAACGGATCGTATATAGTCGGCCGATCCTTATGAAATTTAGCATATTGAATTATTTTTCCCAAAATAGAATCTGTACCAAATCCCATCTTTCTAACTTAAAAAACACCAAAGTTATGCTAATTTCGATCGTTCTATGACAGCTATAGGATATAGTCGGCCGATCCTTATGAAATTTTGTACACAAGATATTTTGGTCAAATATAACATGTGTGGAAAGTCCCAACCCTCTAACTTAAAAAACACCAAAATTATGGCATTTCCGATCAATCAGTTATATGGCAGCTATAGGATATAGTCGACCGATCCCGGCCGTTCCGACTTATATACTGCCTGCAATAGAAAGAAGGGTGTGTGCAAAGTTTCAACTCGATAGCTTTAAAACTGAGAGACTAGTTTGCGTAGAAACGGACAGACGGACATGCTCATATCGACTCAGGAGGTGATCCTGATCAAGAATATATATACTTTATAGGGTCGGAGATGTCTCCTTCACTGCGTTGCACACTTTTGACCAAAATTATAATACCCTCTGCAAGGGTATAAAAACCTCTTGACGAGGTAAAGTACCGGTGACGAACCTGCATGCGAAACCCAAAATATCTGATATCAATTTTAGTGACGAAAATATGCTATATAGGTGTACAAAATTGCATATAAAAATATTCTTGATCGGCACGAGCAAAAAAAAAAAAAAAAAAAAAATCAGGCACGTGCCGAATATATGATTTCAGTTGTTTTTTGTATATATTTATCTTCAATTATTTCAAATAGAACACATAATATATAGAATATGAAACATCTGGACAGGCGATTCACAGTTTGCAATACTTTAATTGTAAGGATAAACACCACAACTATTTTTTTTAGCTCCATTGATTTTGACATTCAAGAAGGTGGAATAATTAAAAACCTTTCCAAAGACGTAAAGAATAGCAAAGGTTTTGGAATTTGGTTAGTTTAAAAATTTTAATTTAAAATTTACCCAAAATTCTATTTAAAATCCAAAATTGTTTCGTAATTGTGAGAAACCAAATTGTTTAAACAAATTAACAGATGGGAGGCCTATCCTTATGAGAGTTTCTCTATATAATAAATTATCAGAAAACAAGAAAGGAAAGCTAACTTCGGGCGGAGCCGAAGTTGATATACCCTTGCAGATGTGCCATTTTCGATCGTTCAGTTATATGGCGGCTATTGGATTGGATATGACATTTGGCAAATCAGATTATTTTGCCCAAAATGGAATCTGTACCAAGTCCCATCTTTCTAACTTAAAAAACACCAAAGTTATTTTTTGCGCGGTTCCCACTGCATACGTACAGCCCACCTCCCGTCCAACCGACCGAGGGACGCTGCCGCATAACGTACGGCTCGAATCGCGGCAATAGATCCGAGATAGATAAGCGAGGATTTGGAGAAAGATATTACGAGGAAGAGTGTTGCACAGATAAGGCGGTTAATATAAGCGATTTAAGATTGTTAGTAGGGCAAAGTGACAAGATGTGGTAGAGACCATTGTAGTCCGAACATAATACCCTGAACGGATCGTGTTGGGCATATGTCGAACTACAATGGCTGAGGAGCAGAGGACGAAAGTTTCTGGTCCTTCTACTAGGAATGTTAAAATTTAAGCGTGATAGTAAATGCTGGCTGTCTATATTTCCATAAATAAGATTATATAAAAACATGACACCCAGCATCGTTCTACGATTTGTTAATGATGGTAAGTTGATTAGTAAAAGTCTACTATGATAAGAGGGGAGGTAAAGATTTGCATCCCAATTAAGTCCCCTAAGCGCAAAAGTAAGGAAGTTTTTTTGTACAGATTCAATGTGATCTTGGTGTACTCCATATTGAGGACTCCAGACACACGATCCATACTCAAGAATCGGACGAACCAATGATGTATATAACGTTTTTGTTATGTACGGGTCAGTAAATTCTTTTGACCATCTTTTAATAAAGCCAAGCACACCCATAGCTTTATTAACCATGGTAGATATATGGTCGGTAAATTTAAGTTTCAAATCTAATAGGACACCTAGATCGTTAACCTGAGTTAATCGTTCTAAGGCGTTCCCATAAAGAAAGTACATAGCCTGGTGAGGACTGGATCGGTAAAAAGACATAAGTTTACATTTCGATCCATTAAGCTTTAGGTTATTTGCTAAACACCAATTTTGAAGTTTATCCAAATCGGATTGAAGTCTAGACTGGGCGCTAGTGAATTTATACTGAAGGCATAGCTTAACGTCATCAGCGTACATAAGTACAAGTGAATTAGTTAAGGCAAGAGGCAAGTCGTTAATAAACAGAGTAAAAAGTAGGGGTCCAAGATGGCTTTCTTGGGGCACTCCCGATGTGGCGCGGACTGAACGCGAGGTAACATCTTTAAGGAAAACACGTTGGGTTCTCCCTGATAAGTAGCTCGAAATCCACATAAGAAGGTCAGTTGGGAAACCCAAAAGACTGAGTTTACTTATAAGAAGCGAATGGTTAACAGAGTCAAATGCTTTACTGAAGTCAGTGTATATGACGTCTGTTTGTAAGCCATTCCGGAAGCCATCCGTGATAAAAGATGTTAGCTCCAATAAGTTGGTAGTGGTGGAGCGGCGCTTCATGAACCCATGCTGGCACGGAGTTATTATTGAACTACATAGGTGTTGCAAATGTGGAGTGATAAGTTTTTCAAAAAGCTTTGGAATTGCTGACAATTTAGAGATGCCTCTATAATTAGCAGCGTCGGATTTTTTCCCTTTTTTATGCAGCGGAATAATGAAGGATTCCTTCCACATAAGGGGAAAGATCAAAGTTTCCAGCGATAGATTAAAGAGTTTAACAAGCGGTTTGCACAGTGCCTCGGCAGTACTTCAGAACACAGCCTGGTACTCCATCAGGGCCTGGCGAATACACGGGCTTAACCTTAAGAAGATCCTTAAGAAGGATCTTAAGAAGAACCTTAACCTTAAGAAGAACCTTAAGAAGATGGGCAAAATATAAGGTTGACTGATTGGATATTATTAGTGTAAGGCTGAGCTAAACTGCTGCTAGGTGAATAGGTAGTTTGAAAAAACTGTGCAAAGAGATCGGCCATTGCCTGATCGGTGTTCGCATAAGAGTTCTCAAACGTAAGCAGTGGGGGAAAAGATACATGTTTACGCTTAGTGTTTACAAAGTTATAAAACTGCTTCGGATCCTGAGTAAACTGAATCCTGCAGCGGCGAATATAGCTCCTATAACATTCTGCGTTATGCACGGTGAAATTGGACCGAGCTTCTAAGTATCTTGAATAACTAACTGTACAGCCAGATAATCTATGTTTGTTTAAAAGTCTACTCATATTATTCTTTAAATTTATAAGGTGCCTTGTATACCAAGGCGGATTCGTTGAAGCGGACGGATATTTCCACGGCACGCAAGCGTCGAAAAATATGTTCAAAGTGTAATAAAATTTTTGTAATGCGATGTTTATATCCTCGCATGCCAGTAAATCAGACCAATCAAATTCCAAAATTAACTTATTTAATTTCGTAAAGTCAGCCTTACGAAAGAAACGAACTTTCTGAGATTTAACTGTAGACTTAAGGTCAAAAAAATAATTATTTTCGATTGAAACCTCAAGAGTGGGATGATATGGATCCTCAGGGTTAGAAAGGGGCAAAGTTCTGGAAAGAGTAATTCCATCAGGATCAGAAACGAAACATAAGTCCAACAGCCGACCTAAAGAATTTCTAACGTGGTTAATTTGCCCGAGTGACATGTCGAACATGCCCTCAGGGAAGTCATGGTGGGAGTTAAGCTGTAAAGACGGTGAATTATCAACATTTGACCACATAAGTTCTGGGATATTAAAGTCACCCAGAGCTATCAGCTGGTCACCATCAGACAGACGATCGAAAATCAAACGAATAGCGGACAAATGTTGCCAGTATGTTGGCGGTTCGGACGCAGGTGGTATGTACGAACAGGTAACATACAAAGATTGATCGGACAAAGTGATTTTGATGCAAAGAAATTCAATGTTACCAAACTCTTGTGATTTTACCTCTTCAGAAGCGAATTTGGAGTCTACAGAAATTAGCACTCCTCCTCCCCTTCGCAAAGTTCTATCACATCTAAAAGTGGTGTACCTACTAGGAAAAACTTCGGAGCTTAAGATCTCCGGCTTTAACCAAGTTTCTGTAAATACTATAATGTGGGATGCAAAAAAAGAACTATCAGAATACAGTTTGGGAAGTTTACTACGTAACCCTCTTGTATTCTGTTAATGAAGACATTAGTTTTTTGAGATTGAGGAAGATGAGGTGGAAGGTTGATCAGTGGCCTTATCATGTGGGAGTTTTACACCCACAGGTTTGGTTATCTTTTTTTTCACCGTACTTGGTTGATGTTCTTAGACGAAAATGTTCTCTGGCCAAAAGCTGGCGGAACAGATCGTCTTGAACATCTGCAAGGGCACACGTATTTTGAAAGATGACGTGTGCCTGGTGTAAGAATATTTGAATTTTGTAATATCCACCACCTTTATGTCGGCTTTTGCTTTGGCTTTGATGTAAGCCGAGATATCAATCTCCGAAGTATCAGGGGCAAGCCGGGAAACAAAAATGTGTTTCGATGGTGGGATCACCTGCAAGGGTTTTGGTGCCGCCGTAACTAATACTGCGGCATCAGTGCGTACCGGGGGTCCGGACGGTTTATTACCCTGTTTTGTGACTGTTACAGGAGTTTCAATTATTGGCTCTGGGATCACTTGAAGCGATGCCACAGAGGACATATCGGACAATTGCTCATTGATTCCGAGACATTCGGAAGCCGAACTTTTCTCAGATCCGGCCCTTGGGATGGCCAGAGATATAAGCGGCTGCATAGTTGTCGGCTGAGCAGGCTGAAGATTATTCGACCCGAGCACATCACTAAAAGCGGATTTCTTACGCTTTGGAGACTCATTTAGTAGTTGAAGGCTACTAAACTGTGTATCAAGTGCACAGAGTTGGTCATTGATTTTTCGAAAACCACTAATCAACTCCTTGAAACCGCTTTTAGTCTGCCTCATGAACGATCTCATTTCGTCCTGAACAGCACGACAACCATCACAGCAAAAGTGGAGACCAGACCTACGCGAGATTGCATCCGAAACTGAGGCCGTGAACCCGGCACACTTAGCGTGTAAAACGTTTTCACAGAGCCAGCAATGGATGGTAGGCTGGGAAGACGAGATTGTCTTATTGCAAGACTTTAATGCACAGACCAATTTAAAATCCATAATTATTAAAAATTTAATTAATTAATTTATTAAAATTATTTAAAATTAAATAATTAATTTATTAAAAATTATTAAAAATTAAATAATTAATTTATTAAAAATTATTAAAAAAATTAATAATTAATTTAAAAATATTATTTGATTTTATTAATGAGGAACCTTGAACCACTGTACCAAGGAAGCGAGAAGGGCAGATTAAAGAGAGCAGTTAGTGCAAGTTAGTAAGATTTAAAGAAATAGAGATAAGAATCTCTATTGAGCGAGAGTAGAAGCAAAAGAATAGCAACAACACCGTAGGAGATGAAGAAGCAGAGCAGGGCTATGTTTGGAAAGTAAATTAAATAAATAATTATTTTACCTCCAAATATATCACTGCACACGCGAAGCGATACGGATCTAAAAAATTGCAATTTGTTTTTATATCAGTAAAGAAATAAACACCGATTGTTTATAGAAAGCTTATTGCAAATTTTACAAAAACGTAGTGCGCACAAAAAAAACACTTCCGTGCGCTTTAAGATAAAGAGAGGAATGATAAGTTATGGCATTTCCAGTTCAATCAGTTATATGGCAGCTATAGGATATAGTCGACCGATCCCGGTCGTTCCGACTTATGTACTACCTGTAAGGAAAAGAAGGATGTGTGCAAAGTTTCAACTTGATAGCTTTAAAACTGAGAGGCTAGTTTGCATAGAAACCGACAGGCAGGGTTGGGTTGGGACTTTCCACACATGTTATATTTGACCAAAATATCTTATGTACAACATTTCATTAGAATCGGCCGACTATATCCTATAGCTGTCATAGAACGATCGAAATTGGCATAACTTTGGTGTTTTTTATGTTGGAGGGCTGGGACTTTCATCCACACTGGATGAAAATATATTAGGGTATTGACCAAATATGCAGACTCCAAAAAGCAAAGTTGCCAATCAAATATACACACATGTATAAGTAAATGCAAGCTTCACAGGAGGCTGCACAAAATGGGTAGCTGCACTTACAGGACTATATCTTGAGTTAACGGATTTTGCCAGATATGAGCGATATTTCAAAAGTTGCGTCATCTCAAAAGCTATCTCATTGTGCAATATAAAAAGGATCAAACGAGGAAATTTTGAAAAATAATATTTTTTCTTTAAAAAAAAGTTTATTTTCAGTGTATTTTTTTGTGTGTACTATACAGACGTTTGGTCTCAAAAAAAGTGAAATAGATATTTAAAAAACCCTTTCAACGGTGTGTAGCTCTTTTTTATCTTTAAATATCTTTCTTAATTCTAAAGTTATGAATTTTTTAATTAACAAAATTTTTTGACGTAAGCTTAAGGTATTTCAAAAAGTTGCAGAACAATAGTTCCTCATATGATAGTAATAAACATTTTATGTATTTAGCTCTAGAAAATAAAAATATTCGATCTGGGGACTAAAATGTGTCCACCAGCCCACTTTAGTTATTAAAAAGCCTCGCGCACGCCAAGGCATGCAGGTCGTCACCTCGTGGACTTCCGTCCACAGTGATTGTAAGCTGAGTTTAGGCATAATAGTACCAAATAAACAAATATATGTACGTAATACAGTGTCCTGCGAAGAGACTAATTTGACTACATTTTGTTTGTTTTCTTATCTTTTGATCATCTTAAAATTTGATTCTTAGTATTATTTACTTGTGATAATACTTATACCAACACATGAAAAACCTCATGAATTTTTATTGTAGCAGCCACGGCATAGATTTATTACCAAAATATAATAAGAATAGTTTTTCTTATCTTTTTTATCTTATCTCATCGCTCGGCCTCCACGGGCTTTACCTCTAGCATTAAGCTAGCAAGCTTCCGCTCAGACTGTGCTCTAAAGCGGGCACTCTCGCCTCTTATCTCGTTGCATAAGTATCATAAATCGGATCTTTTTGTCTCGCTACATTTCATACCCTCGCAAAATATACAATATAACATTTTAAAGATACATAATTTTGTGTTAATATTTCGAACGTGTAACGAACAACATAGAGCTGGTGTTCTTTGCAAGCTAATAACACGGCAACAATGCAATCCGGCTCTAGCTCGTCAGCGAATGGAGTGGTGTTCTTCAGTGGTATTAGCCTACAGGTGCTCATAGTTATCTGGGATAAATCAGTTTTTCTTGCGTGCAAAAACGAGCCAATTTCGGCCGGACAAGAGATAGCTTAACAAACAGACAAGAACTAGTATAGTACTCTTACTTTGCGCACCCCGAGATGTAAAAGGGGTGTCTTCAGCCCACCCTACCATGGCCAGTGCGTTTTCCCAACGATCCTGCAACAGGCACCTTTGAGTTTATGACCCTACGACGGCTCTGTGATCGGCATGGAGTTACAACAGGGTTTTCTACTCTTTCATTATAATGGCGTATTTATTAAACATAAAGGTGTACATCTCGTTTTGTTTACTTTCGTTTTCTTGAGTTAAAGCCTAAAATATTACTTCATTTCTTATTAACTACTGTTTTACAAAATTCTATTACTTAGAACCAATGATAATAATTTGTATTTGCTTTAAGGAAGGATTTCTTAACGTATTATTTATATATTTATATTTTACTAAGTGTAATGCAAATATTTTAAATCAAACGTATGTGATGCAATTTCTAATTCATTATATTCAAATATTTTTTTTTTATTTTTAATTTTATCTTCTCTTTTTTTTTCTTCAATAGTGCCTAACAAGTTAATTTTATTTTCAACGTTTTACTTTCATTTCATTTGATTTCCAATTTCGATTCTGAATCGAAATGACATGCATATGCAGACGAAAAAGGTAAATATTGGGTAGACTTTGCTCACCTGATATACTCCACCGTTGAAAGCGCTTCCAAATATCGGAGGTGTCGTAAGAAGTCTGTAAATAAATGCAAGTCCAAAGCAACTCGCGAAGACTAAAATTTTTCAGCACACACACCCACATCGAGACTTAACCGAATTTGTCTTATCAGCGTTTTTATTCAATTTCGCCCTCTTCTGATTCAACTTGTTACTCGTTTCTAATTACACTAGTTTACAAATTTAAATGTAATCGAGTGAACCTTAAAATTGATGATTGTTTTATAGTAATTTGGGGTCGGAGAACATGAAAATGACATCCGTTTATTTTTCTTAAGAACCGTTTTTGAGATATTTTTGAAAATCGTGTTTTTGAGGTCCTTTTTCAGTTTTTTGGTAATATCTCATGAAAAAAACTGTTTACAAACAAAAAAAGGATATTGATTGACAGGTATTGAAGTAACGTTTACGTGGATATATAAAATGTGCAGATTGAATCAAATCTCTGTAATGCACAAGCGAACAAAGTACAAAAATAGTGTCATTTTCGACCAATTTTGAAAATTTCAATTTTTCAGATCGATTTTTGCCAAAAAAAACAATTTTTTTTCTAAGGTTTCAATATTTGAGGGAAAAGATTTATTATTTACCAACAATTTAAGCCTAAGATTATCCAAATTGAGTAAGAAGTTTAAAAGTTATAGTAATATTAACATTTTGACACTTCATAAATTAGGTCGAAAAAAACATTTATCACTCAAATTTTTTCGTTTGTGATCAATTTTCTCTTCACGCACTTGTACTTTGTTCGCTTGTGCATTACAGAGATTTGATTCAATCTGCACATATTATATATCCACGTAAACGTTACTTCAATACCTGTCAATCAATATCCTTTTTTTGTTTGTAAACAGTTTTTTTCATGAGATATTACCAAAAAACTGAAAAAGGACCTCAAAAACACGATTTTCAAAAATATCTCAAAAACGGTTCTTAAGAAAAATAAACGGATGTCATTTTCGTGTTCTCCGACCCCAAATTACTATAAAAAACACTTTTTTATGGAGGTTCATTTTTGGTGTAAACTAGTGTTATCATCTTTTCTAATTTACATCACACCCGTTTTTGATCTATTCCTTTTTTTTTTTATTTTCCTTTTTTTTTTTATTTCCCTTTTTTTTTTTTTTTTAAAATTTGTATATTTTTACACAATTTTAGCTTGTGGTTTTAACCTCATTTTTTTAACCGATTTTAAATTTTCTAAACTAGGTTTTTAGATTATACTTTATATTTAGATTAACTAAAGACTTCATGTGGTTTTGATGACACTTGGCATGGACGACACCTTTGCCATCATCGCGACGTTCCCTAATTTTGGGTATTTGTTTGGGAGCTAATCGCACGGAGTTCTTAGCTGTCTATCAGCAACGCGCAAACTAAACCAGACACGAGCTTTTGTCTGCTCTTTTTCTTGTATCTGACGATCACCCTACGAAAACAACACCGCAAACCAATTGATGCTGATATGGGCTGGGCTGGGATGATGGGCTTGGCGTAGATCTGACGATCACCCTATGAAAACAACACCGCAAACCAATTGATGCTGATATGGGCTGGGCTGGGATGATGGGCTTGGCGTAGATAATGTTGAGTGGCGGAGTTCTGGTTCTGGTCGGTATGGGGAATTTAGCTGCCCTCTCGGGGCAGGAATTAGCGTTCCTATGCTCGCCTCCTTCGGCTCCAAAGCTGGGGTTACTCGGCGATAGCTTCAACCAAAAATTTGTGGATGGATCCGTATCTGACGTACATCCGTGCCGGTCCAGAGTCTGATTCCAAAAGAAAGCACGAGATTCTCGATCTCAGTTTCTACAAGATGGCTTACTCCCAGGGCTAGACTTCTGCTACTCCTAAAACGCTAAAGCAAATGCAGTCCTGCCTAATCCCTACGTCTAATGTTGCCAACGGGTGGTAACCGTACCGCCCGCTAGGTGGCACTAGTAAGCACAGGGTCTGCGGTTTTAAACCCCACTACAAACGTCATTAAAAAATCTCAATGACCAAACAATTGGTGACCCCGGCGTGATATATAATAATAATGAAATTATCAATTTCACGAACATAAAATAGAACTAGTGCGAATATATTAATAATTATTAATTATAATTAATGTATTATAAATAAATATATAAAAAACCAATACGATCGTCAATTGTTACTCGGTCCGCTACTTATATCAGGCATACATACGTTCCACTTGCAAGTGAATTCGCCGCGCATAAGCATTCATATATATATATACATTCTACAACTCAGTGTACACGCAATTATAATTAAAAATAATCAAATAAATTTTAATATAATTTTGGCGCAAAGGCTGAATTTTCGGAGCAGCGATGCAGGACTCTGGACGTGGCCATGGCCGCCTACGCATCTACATGCGTGCCTCGCTGCTAATTGTCGCAGTTTTGGGAAGAGGCATCACAGCCTTCTGCTTTTTTTTTTGAATTACAGTCATCCAACAGCCAGCCTTCGGTTGTTTCGTCTACGTCAGCCACAGCCGAGCTAATGGACGCTTCACCACCCGCGGCTAATGCACTAGTTGCCCAAGGTCACAGCGGTGAGCTTAACTGGCTATAGCGAACATTCTCATTCGAAGACGCGCTGAAGTTTTTGTTGCTCCTACGGTCCCGGTGCTCCAAATATTTGCCCGTTTGTCAACGCCCCAACATCACGGATCTCCAGCCTAATCTCAGCTTGGATGTCTCCAGTTGGAATATTCCGGCCAACCTCACTTTATCTGATCCGGCTCGAGTCAGGCGCCTCTGTGAGGCTTTCGTGGAAATGCAGTTGCTAGCATAATTTTACTCCCAAGATAGGCGGCGATTTCCCCTCCTTTAAAGGAAGCTTTGCTGTCATCCTCAATTGAAGGATCAGTATGCTGCGTTCATAAAGAAGTATTTTGAGTTGGGGCATATGTCTTCAGTCCCGACTAGTACAGTATTTCCTACCGCACCACTGTCTTTTGAAGAATAACAGTTCAACAACTAAGATCGGAGTTGTTTTTGATGGATCTGCTGCCACCACGGGTCGTTGGTCTTTAAATGACGTGTTGATGCCTGGTGTGGATATCCAGCCAAAGTTGCTGCAAATCATTCTTTTTTTAAACTGTATACTGTCACTTATGGGACAGAGCGGGTCTCATTTTTATCAGTTCGAGCAATGCATCAGTTGGCAGAGGATGAGCAGTCTATATTTCCCAAGGATGCCGAAATTCTGCGTCGCAATTTTTATATTGATGATCTTGTTTCCGGAGGTGGCTCTATAGAAGAGACTATCACCATAACGCAGAAAAAATTTCAATTGAGCAAGTGGTGCTCAAACTTTTCTGAAGTGCTGTCTGACGTGCCGGAAGAAGATCTGGAGTCGTTGATTTTACGAAGACTCTCGAAACTAACCGAAACCGGAGTTATCTGGAGCAGAATAGGTGGCTCGGCTTATGTTGGAAGTAGCTCTGTTGAAGGTCTCCGCTGGAAATTATTTCTGCTAGCGTTCGTTTTAATATTTTCGGCTCCAACCGGGTTTATACAATCCATAAGTTGACTAGGACGATGGAATGGCGGTATGATCCTACGTCTTTGATCCCGGCAGACATCATGTAGCATCCGGTCCAGCACTGCAGCGTCTTTTCGCTTATGTATACAAGGTCTCACAGCGAGTTCACCACAAGGGTGTCACTGCTAAGGTTATCAAGTCTAGAATGCAACTATTATTGTGACTAGTGCAGAGTGTTCATTTTTGAGATGTTATAAAGGCGCTTAAGAATGTGAGATAGATCACGTCATCCTGCATACTGTTGCATGTGAACGTGACTATTGACCACATTGACCGTTTTATTTTTATTCTGGCTATCATCAGAGCCTAATCAACCCTTTATAAATTTATATAAAATAAATTGACGAGCAATCAAATGGAGAAATTTTACACTAGGTGTACTGTTGGGAATGAGAGGGTCGTTTAGCAGAATGGTAGAGTGGGTGTTTTGTTAAGGTGGCTTCAATGCCTGATAGCCGCTACTTTTGCTTGTTTAATACCAGCTAGTCCTGGATTTGGTAAACTGAGTATGGCATTTAGGGCTTCATTTGGCGAGCTGCTGCTCGCTGAATTTTTTCCAGCTTCTTAAGGACATTTTTCTTTTTATGGGCTGGCCACCATACCAGAACTCCATACAGTAGTATGTGTCTGACTATGGCCAGCTTATAATATTTTCCATTCGGCTAGGGTTTTCAATTTTGCGCTCACAAGATCACATAGTGTCTGTGGGTATTTGCTTGTGAACAACCCTGCAGCCTCCGTCTTCCATCTTGCATAGAATCGAGTAGATAGCTATGTTCCATAGGAGAGGGGAGAGGACTCCTCCTTGCGCTGTGCCTCTACTGACGACCCTTGTTAAGGAAGATGAACCTAGTGAGGACGTCACTATTCTGCAGGTTAGCAGCTGATCAATGAGTTCCACCAGGTGGTCATCTATTCTAATGGTGCTGGTTATAGTGTTCGGGAGAACGTTATTAAAAGCTCCTTCTATGTCCAGTAATGCAACCAGGGCGTATTCCTTCTGAGAAAATAATTTTTCTGTCGATTTACCCTTTTTGTAAGCGTGAAACTCGAAAAAGTTTCAACTCGATAGCTTTAAAACTGAGAGACTAGTTTGCGTAGAAACAGACAGACGGACCGACGGACAGACGGACAGACGGACAGACGGACATGCTCATATCGACTCAGGAGGTGATCCTGATCAAGAATATATATACTTTATAGGGTCGGAGATGTCTCCTTCACTGCGTTGCACACTTTTGACCAAAATTATAATACCCTCTGCAAGGGTATAATTAGGATAGCAAATATTGACAATTTATTGCGTACCACGATCCCTGATATTTTAAACCTGAAATTATTTCGCTTTGTATTTATTATACCCTTGCAGAGGGTATTATAATTTTGGTCAAAAGTTTGCAACGCAGTGAAGGAGACATCTCCGACCCTATAAAGTATATATATTCTTGTTCAGGATCACCTCCTGAGTCGTTATGAGCATGTCCGTCTGTCTGTTTCTACGCAAAATAGTCTCTCAGTTTTAGAGCTATCGAGTTGAAACTTTGCACACATCCTTCTTTCCTTTGCAGGCAGTATATAAGTCGGAACGGCCGGGATCGGCCGACTATATCCTATAGCTGCCATATAACTGATTGATTGGAAATGCCATAACTTTGGTGTTAGAGGGTTGGGACTTTCCACACATGTTATGTTTGACCAAAATATCTTATGTACAAAATTTCATAAGGATCGGCCAACTATATCCTATAGCTGTCATAGAACGATCGAAATTGGCATAACTTTGGTGTTTTTTAAGTTAGAAAGATTGGATTTGGTACAGATTCTATTTTGGGAAAAACAATCTGATCTGCCAATTTTCATAAGGATCGGCCGACTATATACGATCCGCGCCACCTAGCGAACTGCGACTGAACTGCAAGGGTATATCAACTTCAGCTCCGCACGAAGTTAGCTTTCCTTTCTTGTTTTTGACTTTTTATTTTATTTTGAGGAAATTGTATAATATCCGGATGAACCGGGTAAATTAAATGCAAAAAAAAAAAAATGTAAACAATCCAGAGTTCCGTGTGCAGACCGACGGGTTGGCGGATCGGGGTCGTGAAATTCCCTGAAGCTTGAGGAGATCTCCGCCGAAGGGCTTACCGAAGTTGGCACACATGGGATCCATTGAATCCACTCCAAATCCACTGAATTCCAAATCCTGAATTCCACTATTCAGGAAAATATGCAATTAGCCAATGCAGAGGCTTAATATTAAATAAGACAATATTATATGTGGGGCTTAATATTTCCTCACCTAAATGTTGTTTAAATCACCCACAAAAATTTTCCACGATCTTGCTGAAGGCTTAGAACGGACGATGTTTAAATTCCGGGACCAAAACAAGAAAGAAGACTTTTTTTCAAAGAAGCTAAAGAGCAACAGTACAATGCCACAGAAAATAGCGTCAAAAACAAGAGCAGCAAACCTGGAAACTCGGCAGAGATGATGGGACGAGTCCACCAAGGGACTCTGTTATGCTATGTCAATGCCTGTCGAGGTGGACGTCATGTACGATCATTTTTAGCTTGGGCTTCATCCTACATGATGGGATTGGGCATCTTGTAACGTATGGGTGTTCGGGCTGCTGTTAAAACAGAACCAAATTGCAAAATCTTCTGCAAGGTCTAGAGAATATACCTTAGGGACTTAGTATGGGAGGATGTAATGGGAGTTTACTTATTGTGGTCTCAGACTAGGCTCAACGGATGGGGGTGGTTCTTTTCACATATTCAAAATACACATCAGCAAAACCTACGTAAGTGCACTAGCTAAAAAAAAAAAGAAACCCTCACGCTTGTACTAAAATTTGTTTTAAAATTGATTCATTTTGCCATGTTATGGATTTTTATTTGATTATAGCAATATCTTTTAACATTTAATACAGATATATAAGAGGAATTTTTTCTACTATTGGATTATTAATCAATAAATCATATTTCAACTATTTCAACTTTCGATATTATTAATTCAAATTATTCAAGTATGACTTGCAAGAACTTACTTTATTCATAACAAGTATATACAATTTCTTTGTGTGGTATCCGTTGAGCTCAAGGACAGAAATAGTTAGAGATGTTTATAACAATTTATATAAATAGTGCAATAAATTTGATAAATTTGAGTTACTAATTATTGGAATTTATAGTACTAAATTACTTGTATAATCAAAATCAAAATAAAGCAGAGTCTTTTTCATGCAATAACTCCTTAAGAAAATGAACAAAATAAATTTGAAAGCTTTGTATAAAAATTAAGCAGGCCGAGGTTTACAAAACTAAACTTCATATAGTTACGAATAAATAATTCGATGGAATTTTCTCTCTCTGTAACGAATATGGAGTGTCCCTAGGATACCGAAAAATGCATTGCCCGTCGCCTAAGGTTGACTCCAAATTGTATTAAAAGTTTCCTTCCGATCCCTCGTTTGGATCTTCACACTAGTTTATTCCAAGTATTTATTATTTTAGGCTTTTCTTTAGCTTCGTACTGGATGGTTAAATTATCTCGTAATAGTCGGTTACATAATCTGGTACTAGCTGCACTAGCACATGGCACTGGGGAGGCGTAATCATTTCTTTAAAGAAAACTGCACTGAATGTAAAACTTACTTGGCATAAATGTCACAAATACTTTACAATAAACAGCTTTCCGCTAATTCCACTGTAATCCATTGATTTTGTAGTGTTTCTTTTGATTTAGTAATTAATCAATATAATTAGTAATAGATAATTAGTAATAATCAATATTTTAATATTTATATTTAAAATATAAATAATATTAACACAAATCGTGGCTTTAACTTGCAGCTTTATCTCTTCAAAAATCGTCGGTTAATGTGTAAGCTTTCCTATGAAAATCGAGCCCTAACTATGCTTGTGATAAAAGTTTGTACATACCTGATGCTATTCTCCGTTCTCGATATTTAAAATCAATCCATCAACGCGAAGCTTTGGCCGGTATCGCCAGTCAGGGTCGGAGTGCCATACAAAGATAAACTAACTATGCACTGAAATATTTTTGCAAAGACCCCGCCAGCAACGCAACGATCTTAAACCAGCTATGGCCTTTAAGACTGTTGAACTCTATGCCTGTTAGTAAAGTTACTACAAAAGACTTAAAATACTTAAGTGTGAGTCAAAAAATCACTGAAAACAAGAAAGGAAAGCTAACTTCGAGCGGAGCCGAAGTTGATATACCCTTGCAGTTCAGTCGCAGTCCGCTATGTGGCGCCACGCATCTTATATTATTAAATATATAGCGGATCGTATATAGGCGGCCGATCCTTATGAAATTTGGAAAATCAGATTGTTTTTCCCAAAATAGAATCTGTACCAAGTCCCATCTTTCTAACTTAAAAAACACCAAAGTTATGCCAATTCCGATCGTTCTATGACAGCTGTTCGTCCGTAGAGCGTTATGCGGCAGCTACGTCAAACTTGAACTCACGGGAGTAACGGTAGGTCCCGGAGTCGTAGTCAAAACCGTAAATAGTCCTGACTAAATTTACCTGGATTCTGCAAGGGACTGCTCGGGTTGGCCAGACGCTTGCTGTGATCAGGCATGAGTTGATGTGCTTGAAGTCCTGGGGTGGTTTTCCTCAAGTACTGGTGGTATGGTGGGTCGGCTGATTCCTTATCGGCCGGTCCTATTGGCGGTCCGTTTCACGGGAGCAACACTCTAAGTAGGTTAGATAGCGCGGGGTCTGCTGGTGGTCCGTTTCACGGGAGCAACACTCGAGCTAGACTGGTATGCCGCGGGGTCTCCTCGTGGTCCGTTTCACGGGAGCAACACTTGGAGTAGTTAGGTACCGCGGGGTCTACTGGCGGTCCGTTTCACGGGAGCAACACTCGAACTACTTGTGAACCGTTTTACACAGGATCACTAGAAGTAGGTTGATTTTAAGTGCCGTGGTTCAGACACTGAGTAACGAGACGATTGACTCTGATTTCGGAACTGTCTTTATTTCAGAAGAATAACTCTTATATAAGATGCTAAGTTATACATCATTAAATCTAAGAAAGGTCAAAGTTCTGGACGTGCTAAACTAAGGTTAATGCCAGGGTCACCCACCTCTGAGTCTGCTGACTCAGATTGTTTGTTCATGTACTGCTTGCGCATTTCGGCTTAGCTGGCTGGTTTTTACTTGCATCGGTCAGTCGGTCATTCTTCCCGCTGATATGCTGCTTCTGCTTTTGGCGCCGTCTACTAGTGCTGGGTTAATAGGTTGGATATAGTTTTATGCTTATTACTAATTGTTTATAGGTGAGAAAATCGGTTAGTGGGTTTTTATATTGCGACATGCTGATGCATATTGATTGGATCAAATTACTAAGTGTGCATATAGGGTAGTAGGTCTTGGCACTAGGTGCCAACATTCTCCCCCCCCATTGAGGTACTCAATAAAAAGGGGCTGTGCGTTGTTGTTGGATCGTCTTAGTGAACCGATGTGTACCCTTGCGATAGAAAATATTGTGTATCTTAAAACTAATTACTAAAAATCTAAAGTTACTACAAAAAAAAATTTTGAATCATGTGGGTGAGATCTCTACCAACGATAATTCTATCCGACCTGTTGTCTCCTTCGCCTTGTTGCGCGCCCTCGTAACCATTCTCCTTGGGCATCCCATGAAGTACTACACCTTTTTTCTGGTTGGTCAGTGCGCATACAGGACTCATGGTCCTCTCTTGACCTTGCTTCTTGCTCCCTTTCGGAGATGCATGTTACCCATGCCAGATAGGAGGTGACTTCTACTCCTTGAATTTCCTTTGTTACTGGCCCTTTCACTCTGTGCTCTTCAGTTGTGAGTTGACAACCTTGGGCTTGTGGATTGGGGTCCGTCTGCGGCTCTCCTTGTTGATCTTGTCGTGGCTCGTTAGCTTCTTGTTGATCCGCAATGAGTGGGGAACTATGTACTCTTCCGGATTTTACTATTTGCTCCTTGCCGATGCATGCAATCAAACTTTGTCGTGGCTCGTTAGCTTCCGGTGTCCAAGCCGTCGTATTACCGACGACTTGTTCTGCCTTGCTATGAGGAGCTGATGCCGGTCGCACTGGCCCCATCACAATCCATCCAAGCGCGGTATTTTTTAGTAGTGGTTGTCCTTCTCCCAAATATGTCTGTTGTGGCCTCATAAGCTGGGAGATGATTTCGGCGCCCAACAACAGATCAATATTCTGGGGCTGCGTAAATTCAGGATCGGCTAAGCGCAACTGAGGTGAGATATTTCTTGGCGCTTGAATAGGGTGGGATGGTTGATTGGGCATTATTTCCGGTAGTACAACGACGTTGATTTGATCTTCGAAGTCAGTGGTTAATGATGATAGGGTCACCACAGCCTTTTTTCCTAATCTTGTTGTTGTTCCTCCCAGTGCAGCGATGTTCAGGGTTGATGGCTCCAATTGTAGTCCAAGTGTGTCAGCCATCCTTCTGGTGATTATGTTAATCTGTGATCCAGAATCTAGGAGTGTGCGGCATTGCTGATGGGTTCCGGCTGGGCCATGTATTGCCACTTGGGCGGTTGGTAAAAGAACGGTGGGCTTATCTGTAAGCAGGGCTGTGGCTGAACACACCCATCGTGATGAACTGGATCGAAGTGGAGCCGCCGACATATTTTTCTGCATTGTTACTTGACTGGTTGCCTGACGCTCAAGGTTTTCTAACATCTGCTTCAGAGATTGTCGATTGGTTGGATCGGTGACGGCTAGTTCTAGAGCTGACAGCGTGTGTGGATCCAATCTTTCTTCAATGATGTGTATCAAGATTGGGTCCCAGTTGTCTGTTGACACTTTGAGTGCGTCGAGAGTGGCGACCGTTCGGAGCACGGTATCATGTAAGCTGCGCAGCTGGTCCGCTGATCCATTTGTTCTGGGGTGTCCGAAAAGCTCTTGAATCGCGGATTTAATCAACAGCCGTTCATTGTGGTATCGATTTTTTAGTCGTTGCCATGCATCCTGGTAACTGGTCTGTCCGCCAATCGACGTTGCGATTAGGTTTTGTGCTTCACCTGTTACATGATTCTCCAAATGACGGTATTTTACTGCATCACTGTAGTCTTGATCGTGGATGCATTCCGTAAAAATTTCGTAGAATCGTAGCCAATGCCGGTAGTCTCCGTCAAACTTTGGAATTTCTACTGGTGGTATTACAAACGGAGGTGCAATCGCGAGTTTTTGTGTTGATGCTGAAGTTGATTTCGATTCTTCGCTCAAAAACGAAAAATATTCTGCTCGTACAACCTGAAATCTGTCATCGGTGTGTCCATCATTTTTTATGGCTGGTTCCAGGTCGATGAGATCATGGTATCCCGTGACGATTTCCTTCCATAGCTCCTTCATGTATTGTCTGACGTGTGTGGACACTTCCCGTCCTTCGGTGCGGTTGCACAGCAAGTCTTCCATATCGTCTAATCGTCCTTCATGTCTTCGTTTTAATGATGTTAATCGAAGGTCTTTTCCTTCGTTTCCTCGTGATGATTGTGCCTTTGGCTCGAGATTTTCGCCTGTTTTCCGGGGCCTTTGTGACGGGCCTGACACTGATGGGATTCCATCCGAAAATATTGCTTCATATTTTTTCACAAGCTCTTCTAGCGCTTTTGCCTTTGTGAAATACTCATTCTCAGGACTTAGTGCTAGCTCCTTGAGCTTGGCATCATTTTTTTTAAACTGGGTCCATGAGTGAGTGAGCTGTCTGAGTTTCTCTTTGAAGTATCCTCCCTTGAGTTTACGCTCTGCAGAGTCCTTAGTGAAGTTTCTTATTAGCCTTTGGATGACTATGTTGCTTTCAATTTGCTCATCAATGAGCATTTGGATTACGGGGTCTGATTCTGATCCCATTGTTGCAATGTATCTCTCCTCTCTCCTTTTTTTTTTTTTTGTTTCGTTGAGTTAAATTGCTTTGAGGTTTGTGTTCAAGTTGTGATCCTAAAGAATCACGTCGGGGTCACCAAATGTTCGTCCGTAGAGCGTTATGCGGCAGCTACGTCAAACTTGAACTCACGGGAGTAACGGTAGGTCCCGGAGTCGTAGTCAAAACCGTAAATAGTCCTGACTAAATTTACCTGGATTCTGCAAGGGACTGCTCGGGTTGGCCAGACGCTTGCTGTGATCAGGCATGAGTTGATGTGCTTGAAGGGTGGTCCTAGGGTGGTTTTCCTCAAGTACCGGTGGTATGGTGGGTCGGCTGATTCCTTATCGGCCGGTCCTACTGGCGGTCCGTTTCACGGGAGCAACACTCTAAGTAGGTTAGATAGCGCGGGGTCTGCTGGTGGTCCGTTTCACGGGAGCAACACTCGAGCTAGACTGGTATGCCGCGGGGTCTCCTCGTGGTCCGTTTCACGGGAGCAACACTTGGAGTAGTTAGGTACCGCGGGGTCTACTGGCGGTCCGTTTCACGGGAGCAACACTCGAAGTAGACTGGTATGCCGCGGATTCTACTTGTGAACCGTTTTACACAGGATCACTAGAAGTAGGTTGATTTTAAGTGCCGTGGTTCAGACACTGAGTAACGAGACGATTGACTCTGATTTCGGAACTGTCTTTATTTCAGAAGAATAACTCTTATATAAGATGCTAAATTATACATCATTAAATCTAAGAAAGGTCAAAGTTCTGGACGTGCTAAACTAAGGTTAATGCCAGGGTCACCCACCTCTGAGTCTGCTGACTCAGATTGTTTGTTCATGTACTGCTTGCGCATTTCGGCTTAGCTGGCTGGTTTTTACTTG
Source organism: Drosophila ananassae (assembly GCF_017639315.1). Taxonomy (NCBI): domain Eukaryota; kingdom Metazoa; phylum Arthropoda; class Insecta; order Diptera; family Drosophilidae; genus Drosophila; species Drosophila ananassae. The sequence goes on along the minus strand of NC_057932.1, from coordinate 500,963 downwards.
CATCGGTCAGTCGGTCATTCTTCCCGCTGATATGCTGATTCTGCTTTTGGCGCCGTCTACTAGTGCTGGGTTAATAGGTTGGATATAGTTTTATGCTTATTACTAATTGTTTATAGGTGAGAAAATCGGTTAGTGGGTTTTTATATTGCGACATGCTGATGCATATTGATTGGATCAAATTACTAAGTGTGCATATAGGGTAGTAGGTCTTGGCACTAGGTGCCAACATTCTCCCCCCCCATTGAGGTACTCAATAAAAAGGGGCTGTGCGTTGTTGTTGGATCGTCTTAGTGAACCGATGTGTACCCTTGCGATAGAAAATATTGTGTATCTTAAAACTAATTACTAAAAATCTAAAGTTACTACAAAAAAAAATTTTGAATCATGTGGGTGAGATCTCTACCAACGATAATTCTATCCGACCTGTTGTCTCCTTCGCCTTGTTGCGCGCCCTCGTAACCATTCTCCTTGGGCATCCCATGAAGTACTACACCTTTTTTCTGGTTGGTCAGTGCGCATACAGGACTCATGGTCCTCTCTTGACCTTGCTTCTTGCTCCCTTTCGGAGATGCATGTTACCCATGCCAGATAGGAGGTGACTTCTACTCCTTGAATTTCCTTTGTTACTGGCCCTTTCACTCTGTGCTCTTCAGTTGTGAGTTGACAACCTTGGGCTTGTGGATTGGGGTCCGTCTGCGGCTCTCCTTGTTGATCTTGTCGTGGCTCGTTAGCTTCTTGTTGATCCGCAATGAGTGGGGAACTATGTACTCTTCCGGATTTTACTATTTGCTCCTTGCCGATGCATGCAATCAAACTTTGTCGTGGCTCGTTAGCTTCCGGTGTCCAAGCCGTCGTATTACCGACGACTTGTTCTGCCTTGCTATGAGGAGCTGATGCCGGTCGCACTGGCCCCATCACAATCCATCCAAGCGCGGTATTTTTTAGTAGTGGTTGTCCTTCTCCCAAATATGTCTGTTGTGGCCTCATAAGCTGGGAGATGATTTCGGCGCCCAACAACAGATCAATATTCTGGGGCTGCGTAAATTCAGGATCGGCTAAGCGCAACTGAGGTGAGATATTTCTTGGCGCTTGAATAGGGTGGGATGGTTGATTGGGCATTATTTCCGGTAGTACAACGACGTTGATTTGATCTTCGAAGTCAGTGGTTAATGATGATAGGGTCACCACAGCCTTTTTTCCTAATCTTGTTGTTGTTCCTCCCAGTGCAGCGATGTTCAGGGTTGATGGCTCCAATTGTAGTCCAAGTGTGTCAGCCATCCTTCTGGTGATTATGTTAATCTGTGATCCAGAATCTAGGAGTGTGCGGCATTGCTGATGGGTTCCGGCTGGGCCATGTATTGCCACTTGGGCGGTTGGTAAAAGAACGGTGGGCTTATCTGTAAGCAGGGCTGTGGCTGAACACACCCATCGTGATGAACTGGATCGAAGTGGAGCCGCCGACATATTTTTCTGCATTGTTACTTGACTGGTTGCCTGACGCTCAAGGTTTTCTAACATCTGCTTCAGAGATTGTCGATTGGTTGGATCGGTGACGGCTAGTTCTAGAGCTGACAGCGTGTGTGGATCCAATCTTTCTTCAATGATGTGTATCAAGATTGGGTCCCAGTTGTCTGTTGACACTTTGAGTGCGTCGAGAGTGGCGACCGTTCGGAGCACGGTATCATGTAAGCTGCGCAGCTGGTCCGCTGATCCATTTGTTCTGGGGTGTCCGAAAAGCTCTTGAATCGCGGATTTAATCAACAGCCGTTCATTGTGGTATCGATTTTTTAGTCGTTGCCATGCATCCTGGTAACTGGTCTGTCCGCCAATCGACGTTGCGATTAGGTTTTGTGCTTCACCTGTTACATGATTCTCCAAATGACGGTATTTTACTGCATCACTGTAGTCTTGATCGTGGATGCATTCCGTAAAAATTTCGTAGAATCGTAGCCAATGCCGGTAGTCTCCGTCAAACTTTGGAATTTCTACTGGTGGTATTACAAACGGAGGTGCAATCGCGAGTTTTTGTGTTGATGCTGAAGTTGATTTCGATTCTTCGCTCAAAAACGAAAAATATTCTGCTCGTACAACCTGAAATCTGTCATCGGTGTGTCCATCATTTTTTATGGCTGGTTCCAGGTCGATGAGATCATGGTATCCCGTGACGATTTCCTTCCATAGCTCCTTCATGTATTGTCTGACGTGTGTGGACACTTCCCGTCCTTCGGTGCGGTTGCACAGCAAGTCTTCCATATCGTCTAATCGTCCTTCATGTCTTCGTTTTAATGATGTTAATCGAAGGTCTTTTCCTTCGTTTCCTCGTGATGATTGTGCCTTTGGCTCGAGATTTTCGCCTGTTTTCCGGGGCCTTTGTGACGGGCCTGACACTGATGGGATTCCATCCGAAAATATTGCTTCATATTTTTTCACAAGCTCTTCTAGCGCTTTTGCCTTTGTGAAATACTCATTCTCAGGACTTAGTGCTAGCTCCTTGAGCTTGGCATCATTTTTTTTAAACTGGGTCCATGAGTGAGTGAGCTGTCTGAGTTTCTCTTTGAAGTATCCTCCCTTGAGTTTACGCTCTGCAGAGTCCTTAGTGAAGTTTCTTATTAGCCTTTGGATGACTATGTTGCTTTCAATTTGCTCATCAATGAGCATTTGGATTACGGGGTCTGATTCTGATCCCATTGTTGCAATGTATCTCTCCTCTCTCCTTTTTTTTTTTTTTGTTTCGTTGAGTTAAATTGCTTTGAGGTTTGTGTTCAAGTTGTGATCCTAAAGAATCACGTCGGGGTCACCAAATGTTCGTCCGTAGAGCGTTATGCGGCAGCTACGTCAAACTTGAACTCACGGGAGTAACGGTAGGTCCCGGAGTCGTAGTCAAAACCGTAAATAGTCCTGACTAAATTTACCTGGATTCTGCAAGGGACTGCTCGGGTTGGCCAGACGCTTGCTGTGATCAGGCATGAGTTGATGTGCTTGAAGGGTGGTCCTAGGGTGGTTTTCCTCAAGTACCGGTGGTATGGTGGGTCGGCTGATTCCTTATCGGCCGGTCCTACTGGCGGTCCGTTTCACGGGAGCAACACTCTAAGTAGGTTAGATAGCGCGGGGTCTGCTGGTGGTCCGTTTCACGGGAGCAACACTCGAGCTAGACTGGTATGCCGCGGGGTCTCCTCGTGGTCCGTTTCACGGGAGCAACACTTGGAGTAGTTAGGTACCGCGGGGTCTACTGGCGGTCCGTTTCACGGGAGCAACACTCGAAGTAGACTGGTATGCCGCGGATTCTACTTGTGAACCGTTTTACACAGGATCACTAGAAGTAGGTTGATTTTAAGTGCCGTGGTTCAGACACTGAGTAACGAGACGATTGACTCTGATTTCGGAACTGTCTTTATTTCAGAAGAATAACTCTTATATAAGATGCTAAATTATACATCATTAAATCTAAGAAAGGTCAAAGTTCTGGACGTGCTAAACTAAGGTTAATGCCAGGGTCACCCACCTCTGAGTCTGCTGACTCAGATTGTTTGTTCATGTACTGCTTGCGCATTTCGGCTTAGCTGGCTGGTTTTTACTTGCATCGGTCAGTCGGTCATTCTTCCCGCTGATATGCTGATTCTGCTTTTGGCGCCGTCTACTAGTGCTGGGTTAATAGGTTGGATATAGTTTTATGCTTATTACTAATTGTTTATAGGTGAGAAAATCGGTTAGTGGGTTTTTATATTGCGACATGCTGATGCATATTGATTGGATCAAATTACTAAGTGTGCATATAGGGTAGTAGGTCTTGGCACTAGGTGCCAACAACAGCTATAGGATATAGTTGGCCGATCCTTATGAAATTTTGTACATAACATATTTTGGTCAAGTATAACATGTGCATAAAGTGCATTTAAAAAACACCAAAGTTATGGCATTTCCGATCAATCAGTTATATGGCAGCTATAGGATATAGTCGACCGATCCCGGCCGTTCCGACTTATATACTGCCTGCAAAGGAAAGAAGGGTGTGTGCAAAGTTTCAACTCGATAGCTCCAAAACTGAGAGACTAGTTTGCGTAGAAACCGACAGACAGACAGACGGACAGACGGACATGCTCATATCAACTCAGGATCCTGATCAAGAATATATATACTTTATAGGGTCGGAGATGTCTCCTTCACTGCGTTGCACACTTTTGACCAAAATTATAATACCCTCTGCAAGGGTATAAAAAGTATGCGTTCAAAGTTTGGAGTCATTAGCGTTAAAACTGATAAGCTAGTTCACGTATAAACAGACAGACAGAAATGTTTACATTGACTCAGGTCGGTAACGGTGATGAAGACTTTATGGGGTCGGGCATGTTTCCTATACTTTGTTCCCTTTTGACACTTAAAATCACTATTATAATATCTTTTATTGCGTCCTTCTTTTGAGATATTGCGACGTTTTAAGCACAGCTTCATTGTGCTTCTATGAGTACAATCATAAAATCATGGCTGTCTTTTTGGTGTCTTCTATATTATTACACTCCATTGCTCCTTTATAGCACACCAAAATTACCTACTGCAAGTGTTTGAAATTTATTTTACCGCTCGAAAATTTTGGGTTAAAATTAATTTTTTTCTTTTATTCGTGCTTTCAGCAGGTCACATAAATATGATCTAGGAGTTGACTTAATCTGGAAAGTTTAAGAGAGATTGACTGACAAAGCCTCTATTAAAAATGGTGAATAAAAATATCTCAATAAATATATATATCTCAATAAAAAAAATGGAACCTATCATGCTCCGAATTTTTTTACACGTTTTTATGTTCTAATTATAAAAAGAAAGGAAAGCTAACGAACGCTTCGGGAGGAGCCAAAGTTTAAACCTTTGCAGTTAATTAGCGGAATTTATTATTATATGCATATCATGTCGTATATAGTTGGCCGATCCTTATGAGAATATCACTAATAAATCAATTTTCGAAAAAAAAAATGTTGGAAGAAGTCCCAATCATCTTCAAAAATACAAAGGTAGTGACATTTCCGATCAGGGATTCAGTTATATGGCAGCTATAGATATAAGTATTCGACCGATTCTTATGAAATTGGTACATCAGATAAGTTTGCCCAACATAGAATCTGTAAATTCCCAATCTTCAAGCCTAAAAAACACCAAAGTTATGCCAATTTCGATCGTTCTATGACAGCTATAGGATATAGTCGGCTGATCCTTATGAAATTTTGTACATATTTTGTATATTTTGGTCAAATATAACATGTGTGGAAAGTCCCAACCCTCTAACTTAAAAAACACCAAAGTTATGGCATTTCCGATCAATCAGTTATATGGCAGCTATAGGATATAGTCAACCGATCCTGGCCGTTCCGACTTATATACTGCCTGCAAAGGAAAGAAGGATGTGTGCAAAGTTCGAACTCGATAGACGGACAGACGGACATGCTCATATTGACTCAGGAGGTGATCCTGATCAAGAATATATATACTTTATAGGGTCGGAGATGTCTTCTTCCCTGCGTTGCACACTTTTGACCAAAATTATAATACCCTCTGCAAGGGTATAATAATTATGATATTTGATGCTGGCACAAGTCCCAACAATACCCTCTGCAAGGGTATACAAATATGCATAAAAAATATTTATTATTTTTTTAATATGGTGTTTAACCTATTTTGTCCAGAAAACATTTCAATTATGCAAAAAAAGACTTTTTATAGGCGATAACTGAAGCAGAAATTTGTATGTCCTAGAAAATTCAAGGTTGAGTGGTAATAATGTAAATTGCACCAATAAAAGCACAAAATAAGACCTACTGCTTTGAATTAAGATTAGATGAAGGTACTGTACAGATATGGACGATAACTGAAATAAGGTGAATATTTTTTCTTAAATCATTTCCAACCCGTACATCCTTGTACTACATATGTAAAAGATCCGATATATATATAATAATACAAGCTGCTACCTAACTGAAAGGGTATATCAACTTCAGCTCCGTCCGAAGTTAGCTTCCTTTCTTGTTTTGCATTTTTTGTCGGAAGTGGTTAGGTAACACTCGAATATTTCATTTATCTCAAGTTATCTGGCTAGGTCTACACTTTGAAAAATTACCAAAAAGTACATTTTAAATTTTTTTGGTGATTGCGACATCTTATAAATCAACAAACAAGAAATACCGGCTATAGTCAAGTTTCTCGACTTTTTCAAACTTTTACTTTTCAAAGTATGGATTCTAAACTACTTTTTGTTGCATACGGTTGTATGTTTTAGGAAAAAACTCCAATAATCAAGTAGGAAAGCAATGAAGAATGAAAAGAAGAGTGAAAACTCCTCTAAGATTTGGCCGATTTGGTGGAAATTTATATCCAGATATTAATTGTTTGTTGGATAAATTTTGTGTTGTAGATATAAATAAGACATTAAAATATTTTGGCATCAAAACCATCTTAAAATTTTTCGGTAACGCCAGTTCCGAAGATTTCATTTTTGGAGGCGGGAAGAGTCTTGAAAAAAGATTTCCAAAACCATCTTCGGAGGTGCTGTAGAATCTTACATGCCAAATTTGTTATAGAACATTCGTACATAAATTTTCCGAAACTCCTGCATTCAAAAACGAAACAAGTCAATATGGGAATCAAAGTCTTTTACTCTTACACAAATCGGCTTAATTACCTTAATTATACCCTTGCAGAGGGTATTAAAATTTTGGTCAAAAGTGTGCAACGCAGTGAAGGAGACATCTCCGACCCTATAAAGTATATATATTCTTGATCAGGATCACCTCCTGAGTCGATATAAGCGTGTCCGTCTGACCGTTTGTCTGTCAGCTTCTACGCAAACTAGTCTCCCTTGCAGGTAGTACATAACGGCCGAGATTGGTCGACTACATCCTATAGCTGCCATATAACTGATTGATCGGAAATGCTATAACTTTTTTAAGTTAGAAAGATGGGACTTGGTGCATATTCTATTTTGGACAAAATAATCTGATTTTCCAAAAATTGAGACTTTCCACACTTGTTATATTTGACCAAAATATCTTGTGTACAAAATTTCATAAGGATCGGCCGACTATATCCTATAGCTGTCATAGAACGATCGGAATTGGCATAACTTTGTTGTTTTTTAAGTTAGAAAGCTGGGACTTGGTCCATATTCTATTTTGGACAAAATAATCTGATTTGCCAAATTTCATAAGAATCGGCCGACTATATGCGATCCGCTATATATCTAATAATATAAGATGCGTGGCGCCACCTAGCGGACTGCGACTCAACTGCAAGTGTATATAAACTTCGGCTCCGCCCGAAGTTAGCTTTCTTTCTTGTTTGTGATAAAAATGTTGATATATTTTCAATCCAAATCCATCCTTCTAACTTTAAAAATACCAAATTGTGTCATTTACGATCATGCAGTTATATAGCTGCCATAAGATAAGCTGTAAGATATAGTCTGCCGATACTTATAAAATTTATTGGATCGTATTGGTTTCCCCAAAATGATCTCCCGATTAATAAATTCGATTTAATAAATCTATAGAATAGTTAAAAAAGAAGAATTTCTATGCTCTCGTCCTATCAAGCCCTATCTTTTCTGGGCTTGTATAAAAACATATATTCCTAATTTCTTACGAGAGCATAGAAATTCTTCTTTTTTAACTATTCTATAGATTTATTAAATCGAATTTATTAATTTATTATAATGCGATAGAGCCCATTGCACTTTGAACATAAAACCCTAAGATGGTCATGAGGGCAAAAATCTAGCTACTATGGCTACGGAACAAAGAGGAGTAAAACTTTTAGTCCTATTAGGAACCTTTTTAACGTTAAGCATATTAGTAAATGAAGGCTATCTACATCACCATGATTAAGGTTTTGTACAAAAACCCAGCGATTGTTAGTAAGTCCATCTGTTGTAACGAATTGCGAGGTGGCATCTCTGCAGATGTCGGATGAGAGAAAGGGGTCGCACGCGGTGTCCGGCCAGATCTCGTCGGCTATTGGGCGGGTTCTGGAACACCCCCTTCTCTCCCCTCGATGCTGCCTTGGGAATCATAAATTATGTCGATAATGTTGCGTGCGTGACCTCAAGAATCGCGTAGGTCAAACTCAGGCTCCTGTGAACAGTGCGTATCAGGATCCTTCGGGGATCCCCAAGAATGTGCATGGCCTAGGCTAGCGGCAGGGCGATGGCAAGTCAAACGCGGCGAACTATGTTTTCATACTCCATTATAAACTTCATTTTTTTATTCCTTAACAAAAGACCTTAAATCTCTATATAATATCCTTATCCTAGCTTCCTAAATATCCTAATACTTCAATATATGTTCCTTCTGGCTATGCTTAATAATATCTTATCGCTAAAGATTTGTGAATTTAAATGTGTATTCGATTTGATAGGATTCGTGGACTCGCGTTCAATTTCATGCCACAGGATCCTAATTGCTAAAAGAGCTCTACTATAAAGTCCACGCGTGTGGTTGACTGTTCAACTGGTGAAGCCTCTTGGGCTGGAACTCGGAAAACGAGGAAAAATATTGATCGGAGAATTCCGTATCACTTCAGCAGGCCTGGCATAGATCGAAGATTACCCACTTTTTGTATCCGCGACGAGTCGTTTAAGCGCTTCCACTACTCGAGGCTGGAAGAGAAAATATGCAATTCGGGAGGGCCCTTGCCTAACCCGTTAACAATGCCAACAACAATACATACAGCCATCAGCAGTGCTCTAACGCGAAATCTCCGCCCACTACTTCTTCTTCTCCGCTTCCGGCACCGTTAGGCCATCAGCCGGTCAAGTCTCTCCGCTCTTTTGATCGGCAAAGCGCTTCTGTCCCTGCTTCCTATTCTATGGCCGACGGCTAGTCCACGGCTACTCCTCCGAATAACGGAACGCTCCTTGAAAGCGCCGCAAGCGCTCCGCTTTTGCTCCTGCTCCTATAGAATTGCGCCTATTTCACGGCGATTCCTCCGATCGACGGAGTGCTCCTTAAAAGCGCCGCCAGCACTCCGTCCTTGGCTTCGCTACCCCAGGATGACGCCTACTGCACGGCGGCTCCTGTGATCGACGGGGTGCTCATTAAAAGCGCCGCCAGCACTCCGTCCTTGGCTTCGCTACTCCAGGATGACGCCTACTTCACGGCGACTCCAGTGAGGTTACCCCCTTAAAGCGCCGCGAACGCTCCGACTGCTTCAGCTCAGGTCGAGCTCACTGTGTTCCCAGCTCCTCACTTGGTTTCGATGACCTTCCTCAGCCCCGCCTCGCGGGCGGCCTGACGGCGAGATTCACGCCGCAACTATGACCAGCTCTTCTCTTCTTCTTCTGGCCAAGCGTTGCTCGCACCACGCCTCGCTGCCACTAGGGGTCTAGCTTGTGCGCTGGTACCCCTGACCTAGCTAAACGAAAACACCTACGTCAGGCTCGCACAACCATGACCTAGCCTTAAGACTCACCTCGCTTCTGCGACCCGCGACCTGCCTTGTCTGAGCTGCACGTACACCGCCAAATGGCCGCTTGTGGTCTTCTTTTTCTACGACTGCTGGTCCTGCGCCAGCTCCTCCAGCACGATGATCCCTCAGCGGGTAAAACTTTGCTGCAGCTCTTTGTAAATTTCTGGATGCTTCCCCTTGCTCGCCTGAACTTTCTTGTTCCGTGGTTGAATCAATAAAAGAACGCTGCTCCCACACGGTTTCCTAACCTCCGCTTTAAGCGCGTTACCAGATCGATAAAGCCCCCCCCCCCCCCCCCCCCCCCCCAAAATACGACAAAATACGAAAAACACGAATAAAAGCCGAAAATTTCAGTTTGTTGTGTAAAAAACATCCTTTGTGTTGAAAAAAATCTACAACCTTAAACTATTGAAAAACGCCGGCAATTTTGAAATGGGCTTAAAAAAACGCGTTCAGGAAATTTTAAAGTCAAAAAAATTCCGAAAAATGGTTTTTTAACCATAAATCAAGATTTTGAGGGTGTCACAAATATTTCATACACGGTTTTGTGTTATACTCTACCAGATAAAAAATTCCTACTATGTAACTTTAAAAGTTCATTCACTTTTGTTTTTTTTGTAGCACTGTGTTATTCATTATAAGTCATACAACAAGTAAAAAAGTAAATAACAAGAGTAAGTACATTTTCAGGGATGTTAGAAGCAATATTTTCATCAATAATAACACAGTGTTACAAAAAAAAAAGTGAATGAACTTTTGAAGTGACATAGTAGAAATTGTTTATTGGATCGAGCTTTTGAAAAAAAAAATATATCTTCGAATTTGTTAAACAAAAAGGACAACATTTTTACACCAGAAACTGAAGTTTTCGACTTTTACTCGTGTTTTTCGGATTTTGACGCCAGTTTATCGGTACAACTTACAAAAATTCTGTCATCCATGCCACATATCAATGTTGTCTCATTAATTCTGAATAAAACGAGACAAATTTCATTCAAAAATAATAGAAATTGTTGAAGTCTTAACGCTTTTCCCAAAAAAAGTCAATAAAACCATGCAATAAAACCATATAGCTATAGCTATTGAAACTTTGCACACATCCTTCTTTCCTTTGCAGGCAGTATATAAGTCGGAACGGCCGGGATCGGTCGACTATATCCTATAGCTGCCATATAACTGATAGATCGGAAATGCTATAAGTTCGTTCTTTTTCAAGTTAGAAGGATGGGAGTTTCAATGGGCGTTCCTCTTTGGGCAAAATAATTCGATATGCCAAATTTCATAAGGATCGGTGAACTATATACGATCCGCTATATATCTAATAATATAAGATGCGTGGCGCCACCTAGCGGACTGCGACTCAACTGCAAGGGTATATAAACTTCGGCTCCGACCGAAGTTACCTTTCCTTTCTTGTTTTCATCACATTTCACCACCTCGCCGGACAAAGTATAGATATCAAACCGATTACAGCAAGGAATGGATACTTAATATTCAAAACTGGAAATATTGAAATAAAAACTAAATACGAATACCATGTTTTAAGTATTAATCTGAAAAAACAGAATTAACTTTTAATAATCTTTTATTAGAAAAAAAAAGAGTTCAGAGACATACTTCAAATCTAGTATCTCGTCGATAAACTAAATAGAAAAATAAACGGAATTAACATTGTTAAACGCAGTAAGAGAGGTCTTTTGAATATTGTAGGATCAACATAAAAATATTTATTTGGAACTTTAGTTATACTTTAAATGACAAAGAAGAATAAGAAAATAAAATAATAACATAGCAGACAATTCAATTCAGAATCATGATCTAAACCAAATAATCGATGTCATTAATAATTGTATTAATGTAATAAATCAGTTAAAACAAGAAAGGAAAGCTAACTTCGGGCGGAGCCGAAGTTGATATACCCTTGCAGTTCAGTCGCAGTCCGCTAGGTGGCGCCACCCATCTTATTTTATTAGATAAATAGCGGATCGTATATAGTTCACCGATCCTTATGAAATTTGGCAGATCAGATTGTTTTCCCCAAAATAGAATCTTTCTAACTTAAAAAACACCAAAGTTATGCCAATTTCGATCGTTCTATGACAGCTATAGGATATATTCGGACGATCCTTATGAAATTTTGTACATAAGATATTTTGGTCAAATATAACATGTGTAGAAACTCCCAACCCTCTAACTTAAAAAACACCAAAGTAATGGCATTTCCGATCAATCAGTTATATGGCAGCTATAGGATATAGTCGACCGATCCCGGCCGTTCCGACTTATATACTGCCTGCAAAGGAAAGAAGGGTGTGTGCAAAGTTTCAACTCGATAGCTTTAAAACTGAGAGACTAGTTTGCGTAGAAACAGACAGACGGACAGACGGACCGACGGACAGACGGACAGACGGACATGCTCATATCGACTCAGGAGGTGATCCTGATCAAGAATATATATACTTTATAGGGTCGGAGAGGTCTCCTTCACTGCGTTGCACACTTTTGACCAAAATTATAATACCCTCTGCAAGGGTATAAAAATACAGGAAAAATAATATTTGAAAATTTTATCATAGGTATAATTAAACAAGAAACAACAGAATGCAAATATTGGGAGGATTGGAAGCATTTTTTGGATATGTTTAAGGGATCCATCGGCAATAATCAGCGGCTGACCGACTGCCAACGGTTTCATTACTTAAACTCATATTTACATGGAGAATCCCTAGCCCTAATCAAACATATCGCCGTGATAAACGATAACTACAGCGAAGTGTGGGATAGGTTAAACGATAGGAAAAACTATAAAACAGGCGGTCACTCATCCTGCGATCATTATTCTAAAACTTCATGACACTTCCCAGCGCAACAGGTGGAAACATCAGTACTTTATGCAAGCTTGCAGATGGGGCCGACGAGGTGATTCGAGGACTTCGAGCGCTGGATTGCGAACAACGAGATCAATGCTTAATTTACATTTTATCATCCAAAATGCACCGTAAATTCGTCATAAATCACAAGCTGTGCTTCAAATTTCTTAGCACGGCTCACATGTTTTCGAACTGCACATCAAAACATGCTTGCCGCAAGTGCCGGTGTAAACATCACTCGCTACTTCACAACGCTCACTGTCACCAGGCGCAGCCAGCTCAGGTGAACCAATTGTCACTCATCACACGTTGGAATATATTCCTGCACCAGGCATCAAGGCTCTTTTGCCCACCGTCCTAGCAAATGTTGTCGATTCATAGGGCAAAACTACTACCTGCAGGATGCTACTTGACACTGGATCTACCCTAAAATTTACTTCGGAAGCATTCAGTCAACGCATTGGTGTACGTCGTACATTCATGCTCGAATCTCAGTCCTGGGTCTTGCCGCCAAAAGCACCGGTATTACTCGAGGAAGCGCTCAGCTAAAAATACAGTCTCGACTCTCCAAGCACACCTTAGACTTTGATTCGTTAATGTTTTCCTCATTGACGACTTCTCTACCGGCCCATTCTATAGACACATCTTCTTCATCATGGAAGCAGATTTCCGCGTTACCATTGTTTACCACACCTGGTCCAATCGACGTTCTCATTGTAGCCGAACAGTTATGAAATTTATACATTAGAAAAGGAAGAGATTTCGGAAAGGGCAATCCGTGTGAAATTAATACACTCTGCGGTTGGGTCGTTACAGGTTCTTACAATACCTGTGACGACAATCACATTGCCACCACGCATCATGCGGACCTAGACAGTCTCGTACGATCTTTCATGGAAATAGACCAGGTTCACCCCATTACGGAAATTATCGACGCTAGTGAGCCATCAGAAGCTCACTTCACAGCTACACACACACGTTCCCAGAAGAGAAAATACATTGTGGGATACCCATTTAAAGAGTCTACTTCACCATCGCGGCAACCCTACCCCAGGACATAAACATTTTGGCCGCACTGCAAAGGAAATTTCGTCGATGTCCAGACCTCAAGAAGCAATATATGAATAGGAGCTCAAACTGTATGTCCCTTTAAGAATCCCTTCCAGAAGACGACCGATGCTATGACCCCAGCCAACTTAACAACAGCTCTGCGGATCACCCGCAAAAGAGAGTTGCTGTCAGAATTATCAAGAGTATTCCACCCACTCGGACTTATCGCTCTAGCCACTTTCGTGCTAAAGCTACTCTTTCAGGAGAGCTAGACTGCAGCGCTTCATTAGGATGAGCCATTTCCCACAGCACTGATTGGACGATGGCGAACACTTATGGACCAGTGGCCAATGTTGTCGAGCTGCTGTGTTACTCGAAACATTGCCTTTTCTGGTCAACCGATTGAGCTGCAAGGGTTCTCCCATGTCCCATGGGAACGAGACCCCACATTTACATTTTATCATTCTCTTTTGTTATAATTTCCTATGTATTTGAAGCTCTTATGAGTTCTCAGCTCTTATCAGTTCTGTCTGGTGTACAGCAAATTCTGTACACCTTACACAAAGCGCATACGATTTGAGCTTTCCGTTGTACAGTATTCATAATCACGCCACTTGGGCGTTTATGTTCATCTTAATTTATCTTAAGCCTTTCTTATGCGAAGCTTGTTCCTATGGTAAAACCACGTAAATTTAAGTCAGTCACATTTTTGCTACCAACGCAAGCCCAGCGCATCGGGAATATACGTTAACTAAATATTCAGTGAACCCAAATAAGACTTAAATACATACAGATCTAACATCAATTGCCTTCAGGTCGATTTGAAATCAGACTTCCATTTTATTCGGATCCAAGAATTTTGGAAACTGATTCGAGATAGCCAAACCCCGCTTTCTGTCGCTCGAGAGAAGATTGTCTCGAGATCCGAATATAAAGAAAATGTATTTAGAACTTATGGAAGAATACGAATCTATATGATGAATGTCAAATGTCCCCTGCAAGCTCTCTTACTTCACAATACGGTATACTCCACCAGTGTGTCTTACGGCTTCAAAGCACATCAACTAAACTACGAGTCGTTTTTGATACGTCCTGTAAGACATCCACACAGAAATCCCTAAATGATTTTTTGATATTGAGTCCAACAAATCAGGAAGAGCTGTACTCAACTTTTCTTGGGTTTCAGCTAAACAAATTCGCTCTGATAGCTGACATAAAAAAGATACATCGTCAAATAATGGTGAATGAAGCAGATAGGCGATATCAGTTGATAGGAATAAAAGTTGACTAAAGCAATAGGAATCGGTTGGGTTCCTAAAAATTATGTATTTAAATTTTAAATTGATGCTTCAGTCATGGATCGAAGGGCGACTAAGCGACTTAGCTTTCTTTCGGCGACATCAAAGCTTATGGCTTATTGAGCCTAATACCTAATAAAGGAAAGATCCTATTGCAGGAACTGTGGATCAATAAGCTAGATTAAGATGAGTCAATTCCTCTGCACTTTGAAACAGCTTGGAGCAAAATACAGTTTTTCTTGTCGCAGTTACTGGTTATCTTAATACAGAGATTCGTGATTACCGAGCCGATGGCACCAATTCAAATTAATGTGTTTTTTGATGCATCGATCAGAGCAGTAACTCTTCATTGGATTCATTCCCAACCCGCAACTTTGTCAACGTTCGTATCACATAGATTTGCTGAAATTAAATAGTGGTCAGAGGATAGCACGTGGTGGCATGTACCAACCAAACAGAACCCGGCAGATATTGTGTCACCAGGTCGAGACGTAAAGGAGAAGGATGAATCAATCTTGTTTACTGTTTGAATTCAAGACCTGTTGCGAATTATAAAGTTGAATCGAGTGAACGTATTTTTCGGTGTCGTTATCAATTTGTTAATAATTTTATCCAGCCACCTTTTAGTTTAAAACGTGAGATAAACTAATCTATTACGCAATAATTTTTAAAGATTTATCGGATATATATTACTGCCTTAATTTCCTTTTTCAAATATTCATTTGTGTATATTTAAATCAATTCAATGCACTGGTATATTAGGAGGTAAATTAATAAATTTGTATATTTTTTTCAAGCATAGCTCTGCTCTCCATCTTCCTCTTTTTGTGTTTGCTATTATCCGATCCGATTATCGTCCGATAACGATTCTTATTTATTTTTTTTACTCTCGTTTCTCACTCTTATTGTTTGATTGGTACAGTGGTTCAATGTATCGTTATGAATATTTTTTCGATTTTAGATTTTACGATTAGTATTGTAATAAGACAATATTGGCAGCGTAACGCTCTACGGACAAACAGTTGTCTTTAGCTGCTAAGTGAGTCCATAGCGTAAGAAATCCGTTGTTGGTTATGTGCTTGGGCGATACTTGGGGCTTGGGAATAATTTTTAGCCTGCTCAACCGACAATTATCCAGTCGCTCATATCTCTGACCTCCCCAAGGGCTGCGAAAAATTCGGCTTTCGAAATGAGCAATCAGTATAAATGAGCAATTGTCCGATATTTCCTCTGTGGCATCGCTTTAAGTGATACCACCATACCCATTAATTTAAATCCCCTTGAAAGTCATCCAGCAGGATAATCAACCGTCCGGACCCAGGGTATAAGCAGTATTAGTTACAGCGACACCAAAATCCTTGAAGGCGATCCCACCATCGAAACACATATTTGTTTCCCGGCTCTTCCCTTATACTTCTGAGATTGATATCTCGGCTTACGTCAAAGCGAAAACTGACATAAAGGTGGCTTACATTACTAAATTTAAAAGAGACCTGTACTGGGCACGTGTCATTCAAGATGATCAATACCATTTGTGCAGCAAGTGTTTGGCCAGATAACATGGAAGGACCGAAAACTTACGTCCTCTACTCCATAGCCATTGTAGTTCGCAAAATGCTTAGCATGATCCCCTTTTTTTTTTTTTTTGCTCGGTTCCCACTGCATACGTACAGCCCACCTCCCGTCCAACCGACCGAGGGACGCTGCCGCGTAACGTACGGCTCGAATCGCGGGATTAGATCCGAGATAGATAAGCGAGGATTAGGAGAAAGATATTACGAGGAAGAGTGTTGCACAGATAAGGCGGTTAATATAAGCGATTTAAGATTGTTAGTAGAGCAAGGTGACAAGATGTGGTAGAGACCATTGTAGTCCGAACATAATACCCTGAACGGATCGTGTTGGGCATATGTCGAACTACAATGGCTGAGGAGTAGAGGACGAAAGTTTCTAGTCCTTCTACTAGGAACGTTAAAATTTAAGCGTGTTAGTAAATGGCTGTCTATATTTCCATAAATAAGATTATATAAAAACATGACACCCAGCATCGTTCTACGATTTGTTAATGATGGTAAGTTGATTAGTAAAAGTCTACTACGATAAGAGGGGAGGTAAAGATTTGCATTCCAATTAAGTCCCCTAAGCGCAAAAGTAAGGAAGTTTTTTTGTACAGATTCAATGTGATCTTGGTGTACTCCATATTGAGGACTCCAGACACACGATCCATACTCAAGAATCGGACGGACCAGTGATGTATATAACGTTTTTGTTATGTACGGGTCATTAAATTCTTTTGACCATCTTTTAATAAAAACAAGCACACCCATAGCTTTATTAACCATGGTAGATATATGGTCGGTAAATTTAAGTTTCAAATCTAATAGGACACCTAGATCGTTATCTTGAGTTAATCGTTCTAAGGCGTTCCCATAGAGAAAGTACATAGCCTGGTGAGGACTAGATTGGTAAAAAGACATAAGTTTACATTTCGATCCATTAAGCTTTAGGTTATTTGCTAAACACCAATTCTGAAGTTTATCCAAATCGGATTGAAGTCTAGACTGGGCGCTAGTGAATTTACACTTAAGGCATAGCTTAACGTCATCAGCGTACATAAGTACAAGTGAATTAGTTAAGGCAAGAGGCAAGTCGTTAAAAAACAGAGTAAAAAGTAGGTGTCCAAGATGGCTTTCTTGGGGCACCCCCGATGTGGCGCGGACTAAACGCGAGGTAACATCTTTAAAGAAAACACGTTGGGTTCTCCCTGATAAGTAGCTCGAAATCCACATAAGAAGATCAGTTGGGAAACCCAAAAGACTGAGTTTACTTATAAGAAGCGAATGGTTAACAGAGTCAAATGCTTTACTGAAGTCAGTGTAAATGACGTCTATTTGTAAGCCATTCCGGAAGCCATCCGTGATAAAAGATGTTAGCTCCAATAAGTTGGTAGTGGTGGAGCGGCGCTTCATGAAGCCATGCTGGCACGGAGCTATTATTGAACTACATAGGTGTTGCAAATGTGGAGTGATAAGTTTGGCAAATGCGATGTTTATATCCTCGCATGCCAGTAAATCAGACCAATCAAATTCCAAAATTAACTTATTTAATTTCATAAAGTCAGCCTTACGAAAGAAACGAACTTTCTGAGATTTAACTGTAGACTTAAGGTCAAAAAAGTAATTATTTTCGATTGAAACCTCAAGAGTGGGATGATATGGATCCTCAGGGTTAGAAAGGGGCAAAGTTCTGGAAAGAGTAATTCCATCAGGATCAGAAACAAAACATAAGTCCAACAGCCGACCTAAAGAATTTCTAACGTGGTTAATTTGCCCGAGTGACATGTCGAACATGCCCTCAGGGAAGTCATGGTGGGAGTTAAGCTGTAAAGACGGTGAATTTTCAATATTTGACCATATAAGTTCTGGGATATTAAAGTCACCCAGAGCTATCAGCTGGTCACCATCAGACAGACGATCGAAAACCAAACGAATAGCGGACAAATGTTGCCAGTATGTTGGCGGTTCGGACGAAGGTGGTATGTACGAACAGGTAACATACAAAGATTGATCGGACGAAGTGATTTTGATGCAAAGAAATTCAATGTCACCAAACTCTTGTGATTTTACCTCTTCAGAAGCGAATTTGGAGTCTACAGAAATTAGCACTCCTCCTTTCCTTCGCAAAGTTCTATCACATCTAAAAGTGGTGTACCTACTAGGAAAAACTTCGGAGCTTAAGATCTCCGGCTTTAACCAAGTTTCTGTAAATACAATAATGTGGGATGCAAAAAAAGAACTATCAGAATACAGTTTGGGAAGTTTACTACGTAACCCTCTTATATTCTGATATGTAAGTGTTAATGAAGATATTAGTTTTTTGAGATTGAGGAAGATGAGGTAGAAGGTTGATCAGTGGCCTTAACATGTGGGAGTTTTACACCCACAGGTTTGGTTATCTTTTTTTTCACCGTACTTGGCTGATGTTCTTGGACGAAAATGTTCTCTGGCCAAAAGCTGGCGGAACAGATCGTCTTGAACATCTGCAAGGGAACACGTATTTTGAAAGATGACGTGTGCCTGGTGTAAGAATATTTGAATTTTGTAATATCTACCACCTTTATGTCGGCTTTTGCTTTGGCTTTGATGTAAGCCGAGATATCAATCTCAAAAGTTTCAGGGGCAAGCCGGGAAACAAAAATGTGTTTCGATGGTGGGATCACCTGCAAGGGTTTTGGTGCCGCCGTAACTAATACTGCGGCATCAGTGCGTACCGGGGGTCCGGACGGTTTATTACCCTGTTAGGTGACTGTTACAGGAGTTTCAATTATTGGGTCTGGGATCACTTGAAGCGATGCCACAGAGGACATATCGGACAATTGCTCAATAATCCTGAGATTTTCGGAAGCCGAATTTTTCTCAGGTCCGGCCCTTGGGGTGGCCAGAGATATAAGCGGCTGCATAGTTGTCGACTGAGCAGGCTGAAGATTATTCGACCCGAGCACATCACTAAAAGCGGATTTCTTACGCTTTGGAGACTCATTTAGTAGTTGAAGACTACTAAACTGTGTATCAAGCGCACAGAGTTGGTCATTGATTTTTCGAAAACCACTAATCAACTCCTTGAAACTGCTTTTAGTCTGCCTCATGAACGATCTCATTTCGTCCTGAACAGCACGACAACCGTCACAGCAAAAGTGGAGACCAGACCTACGCGAGATTGCATCCGAAACTGAGGCCGTGAACCCGACACACTTAGCGTGTAAAACGTTTTCACAGAGCCAGCAATGGATGGTAGGCTGGGAAGACGAGATTGTCTTATTGCAAGACTTTAATGCACAGACCAATTTAAAATCCATAATTATTAAAAATTTAAATAATTAATTTATTAAAAATTATTTAAAATTAAATAATTAATTTATTAAAAATTATTAAAAATTAAATAATTAATTTATTAAAAATTATTAAAAATTAAATAATTAATTTATTAAAAATTATTAAAAAAATTAATAATTAATTTAAAAATATTATTTGATTTTTTTAATGAGGAACCTTGAACCACTGTACCAAGGAAACGAAAGGGGGAGATTAAAGAGAGCAGTTAGTGCAAGTTAGTAAGATTTAATGAAATAGAGATAAGAATCTCTATTGAGCGAGAGTAGAAGCAAAAGAATGGCAACAACACCGTAGGAGATGAAGAAGCAGAGCAGGGCTATGTTTGGAAGGTAAATTAAACAAATTATTATTCTACCTCCAAATATATCACTGCACACGCGAAGCGATACGGATCTAAGAAATTGCAATTTGTTTTTATATATGTAAAGAAATAAACACCGATTGTTTATAGAAAGCTTATTGCAAATTTTACAAAAACGTAGTGCGCACAAAAAAAACACGTCCGTCCGCTTTAAGATAAAGAGAGAAGTGATGAGCGCTTGGGGTATTATGTTCTGACTACAAGGGTCTTTGTTTCATATTTTCGCTTTACTCTACTTACTCTTACTTACTCAAACTGCAATATTTATATTCTTCATGATTTATTTGTTAATAAAGAAAATACAGGATAATATTAATCAGTCTCTCTATAGGTTTTAACTACTATTCCGCCACTTACCGTTACTCCCGCGAGTTCAAGTTCGACGATAGAGGCTGCATAACGCTCTACGGACCAACCCCGACGTGATCCCTTTCTCTTGGATCACAACCTGAATGCAAGCAGTTCAACCGTTATATAAGTTTTAACTGAAAATAAATAAAACAATCACCCATGGGATCCGAATCAAACCCGTAATACACATGCTCATTGATGCATATTAAAAACAGTATAGCTATCCAAAAACTGATAAATGCTTTACAAAAGATTAAACAGAGCGGCGACTCAAAGAAGGTTATATTAGGGAGCGACCAAGATAGCTTACCCACTTGTGAACCAAATTAAAAAAAATGGTACGCACCTTTAAAAGTCGTTGAAAGATGCTGGGTTTTTCAACAAAACCTTAATCATGGTGATGTAGATAGCCTTCATTTACTAATATGCTTAACGTTAAAAAGGTTCCTAATAGGACTAAAAGTTTTACTCCTCTTTGTTCCGTAGCTATAGTAGCTAGATTTTTGCCCTCATTGCTTACTTCCTCTCTTTATCTTAAAGCGGACGGACGTGTTTTTTTTGTGCGCACTACGTTTTTGTAAAACTTGCAATAAGCTTTCTATAAACAATCGGTGTTTATTTCTTTACTGATATAAAAACAAATTGCAATTTTTTAGATCCGTATCGCTTCGCGTGTGCAGTGATATATTTGGAGGTAAAATAATTATTTATTTAATTTACTTTCCAAACATAGCCCTGCTCTGCTTCTTCATCTCCTACGGTGTTGTTGCTATTCTTTTGCTTCTACTCTCGCTCAATAGAGATTCTTATCTCTATTTCTTTAAATCTTACTAACTTGCACTAACTGCTCTCTTTAATCTCCCCTTCTCTTTTCCTTGGTACAGTGGTTCAAGGTTCCTCATTAATAAAATCAAATAATATTTTTAAATTAATTATTTAATTTTTAATAATTTTTAATAAATTAATTATTTAATTTTAAATAATTTTTTATAAATTAATTGTTTAAATTTTTAATAATTATGGATTTTAAATTGGTCTGTGTATTAAAGTCTTGCAATAAGACAATCTCGTCTTCCCAGCCTACCATCCATTGCTGGCTCTGTGAAAACGTTTTACACGCTAAGTGTGCCGGGTTCACGGCCTCAGTTTCGGATGCAATCTCGCGTAGGTCTGGTCTCCACTTTTGCTGTGATGGTTGTCGTTCTGTTCAGGACGAAATGAGGTCGTTCATGAGGCAGACTAAAAGCGGTTTCAAGGAGTTGATTAGTGGATTTCGAAAAATCAATGACCAACTCTGTGCGCTTGATACTCAGTTTAGTAGCTTTCAACTACTAAATAAGTCTCCAAAGCGTAAGAAATCCGCTTTTAGTGATGTTCTCGGGTCGAATAATCTTCAGCCTGCTCAGCCGACAACTATGCAGCCGCTTATATCTCTGGCTACCCCAAGGGCCGCCCCTGAGAAAAATTCGGCTTCCGAATGTCTCGGAATCAATGAGCAATTGTCCGATATGTCCTCTGTGGCATCGCTTCAAGTGATCCCAGACCCAATAATTGAAACTCCTGTAACAGTCACCTAACAGGGTAATAAACCGTCCGGACCCCCGGTACGCACTGATGCCGCAGTATTAGTTACGGCGGCACCAAAACCCTTGCAGGTGATCCCACCATCGAAACACATTTTTGTTTCCCGGCTTGCCCCTGATACTTCGGAGATTGATATCTCGGCTTACATCAAAGCCAAAGCAAAAGCCGACATAAAGGTGGTGGATATTACAAAATTCAAATATTCTTACACCAGGCACACGTCATCTTTCAAAATACGTGTGCCCTTGCAGATGTTCAAGACGATCTGTTCCGCCAGCTTTTGGCCAGAGAACATTTTCGTCCAAGAACATCAACCAAGTACGGTGAAAAAAAAGATAACCAAACCTGTGGGTGTAAAACTCCCACATGTTAAGGCCACTGATCAACCTTCCACCTCATCTTCCTCAATCTCAAAAAACTAATATCTTCATTAACACTTACCTATCAGAATACAAGAGGGTTACGTAGTAAACTTCCCAAACTGTATTCTGATAGTTCTTTTTTTGCATCCCACATTATAGTATTTACAGAAACTTGGTTAAAGCCGGAGATCTTAAGCTCCGAAGTTTTTCCTAGTAGGTACACCACTTTTAGATGTGATAGAACTTTGCGAAGGGGAGGTGGAGTGCTAATTTCTGTAGACTCCAAATTCGCTTCTGAAGAGGTAAAATCACAAGAGTTTGGTAACATTGAATTTCTTTGCATCAAAATCACTTTGTCCGATCAATCTTTGTATGTTACCTGTTCGTACATACCACCTTCGTCCGAACCGCCAACATACTGGCAACATTTGTCCGCTATTCGTTTGATTTTCGATCGTCTGTCTGATGGTGACCAGCTGATAGCTCTGGGTGACTTTAATATCCCAGAACTTATGTGGTCAAATGTTGATAATTCACCGTCTTTACAGCTTAACTCCCACCATGACTTCCCTGAGGGCATGTTCGACATGTCACTCGGGCAAATTAACCACGTTAGAAATTCTTTAGGTCGGCTGTTGGACTTATGTTTCGTTTCTGATCCTGATGTAATTACTCTTTCCAGAACCTTGCCCCTTTCTAACCCTGAGGATCCATATCATCCCACTCTTGAGGTTTCAATCGAAAATAATTACTTTTTTGACCTTAAGTCTACAGTTAAATTTCAGAAAGTTCGTTTCTTTCGTAAGGCTGACTTTACGAAATTAAATAAGTTAATTTTGGAATTTGATTGGTCTGATTTGCTGGCATGCGTGGATATAAACATCGCATTAAAAAAATGTTATTACACTTTGAACATATTTTTCGACGCTTGCGTGCCGTGGAAATATCCGTCCGCTTCAACGAATCCGCCTTGGTATACAAGGCACCTTATAAATTTAAAGAATAATATGAGTAGACTTTTAAACAAACATAGATTATCTGGCTGTACAGTTAGTTATTCAAGATACTTAGTAGCTCGGTCCAATTTCACCGTGCATAACGCAGAATGTTATAGGAGTTATATTCGCCGCTGCAGGATTCAGTTTACTCAGGATCCGAAGCAGTTTTATAACTTTGTAAACACTAAGCGTAAACATGTATCTTTTCCCCCTCTGCTTACGTTTGAGAACTCTTATGCGAACACCGATCAGGCAATGGCCGATCTCTTTGCACAGTTTTTTCAAACTACCTATTCACCTAGCAGCAGTTTAGCTCAGCCTTACACTTATAATATCCAATCAGCCAACCTTATATTTTGCCCATCTTTCGATCAAAGTGGTGTGTTATCGGATCTTCTTAAGTTTAAGCCCGTGTATTCGCCAGGCCCTGATGGAGTACCAGGATGTGTTCTGAAGTACTGCGCCGAGGCACTGTGCAAACCGCTTGTTAAACTCTTCAATCTATCGCTGGAAACTTCGATCTTTCCCCTTATGTGGAAGGAATCCTTCATTATTCCGCTGCATAAAAATGGGAAAAAATCCGACGCTGCTAATTATAGAGGCATCTCTAAATTGTCAGCAATTCCAAAGCTTTTTGAAAAACTTATCACTCCACATTTGCAACACCTATGTAGTTCAATAATAACTCCGTGCCAGCATGGCTTCATGAAGCGCCGCTCCACCACTACCAACTTATTGGAGCTAACATCTTTTATCACGGATGGCTTCCGGAATGGCTTACAAACAGACGTCATATACACTGACTTCAGTAAAGCATTTGACTCTGTTAACCATTCGCTTCTTATAAGTAAACTCAGTCTTTTGGGTTTCCCAACTGACCTTCTTATGTGGATTTCGAGCTACTTATCAGGGAGAACCCAACGTGTTTTCCTTAAAGATGTTACCTCACGTTCAGTCCGCGCCACATCGGGGGTGCCCCAAGGAAGCCATCTTGGACCCCTACTTTTTACTCTGTTTATTAACGACTTGCCTCTTGCCTTAACTAATTCACTTGTACTTATGTACGCTGATGACGTTAAGCTATGCCTTCAGTATAAATTCACTAGCGCCCATTCTAGACTTCAATCCGATTTGGATAAACTTCAAAATTGGTGTTTAGCAAATAACCTAAAGCTTAATGGATCGAAATGTAAACTTATGTCTTTTTACCGATCCAGTCCTCACCAGGCTATGTACTTTCTTTATGGGAACGCCTTGGTTTTATTAAAAGATGGTCAAAAGAATTTAATGACCCGTACATAACTAAAACGTTATATACATCATTGGTCCGTCCGATTCTTGAGTATGGATCGTGTGTCTGGAGTCCTCAATATGGAGTACACCAAGATCACATTGAATCTGTACAAAAAAACTTCCTTACTTTTGCGCTTAGGGGACTTAATTGGGATGCAAATCTTTACCTCCCCTCTTATCATAGTAGACTTTTACTAATCAACTTACCATCATTAACAAATCGTAGAACGATGCTGGGTGTCATGTTTTTATATAATCTTATTTATGGAAATATAGACAGCCAGCATTTACTAACACGCTTAAATTTTAACATTCCTAGTAGAAGGACCAGAAACTTTCGTCCTCTGCTCCTCAGCCATTGTAGTTCGACATATGCCCAACACGATCCGTTCAGGGTATTATGTTCGGACTACAATGATCTCTATCACATCTTGTCACTTTGCCCTACTAACAATCTTAAATCGCTTATATTAACCGCCTTATCTGTGCAACACTTTTCCTCGTAATATCTTTCTCCTAATCCTCGCTTATCTATCTCGGATCTATTGCCGCGATTCGAGCCGTACGTTATGCGGCAGCGTCCCTCGGTCGGTTGGACGGGAGGTGGGCTGTACGTATGCAGTGGGAACCGCGCAAAAAAAAAATGACCATCTTAGGGTTTTATGTTCAAAGTGCAATGGGCTTTATCGCATTATATATCTTTTCCGGGCTTGTATAAAAACATATATTCCTAATTTCTTACGAGAGCATAGAAATTCTTCTTTTTTAACTATTCTATAGATTTATTAAATCGAATTTATTAATCGGGAGATCATTTTGGGGAAACCAATACGATCCAATAAATTTTATAAGTATCGGCAGACTATATCTTATAGCTTATCATATGGCAGCTATATAACTGCATGATCGTAAATGACACAATTTGGTATTTTTAAAGTAAGAAGGATGGATTTGGATTGTATATATATATATCAACATTTTTATCACAAACAAGAAAGGAAAGCTAACTTCGGGCGGAGCCGAAGCTTATATACCCTTGCAGTTGAGTCGCAGTCCGCTAGGTGGCGCCACGCATCTTATATTATTAGATACATAGCGGATCCTATATAGTTGGCCGATCCTTATGAAACTTGGCAAATCAGATTATGTCCAAAATAGAATATGTACCAAGTCCCATCTTTCTAACTTAAAAAACAACAAAGTTATGCCAATTCCGATCGTTCTATGACAGCTATAGGATATAGTCGGCCGATCCTTATGAAATTTTGTACACAAGATATTTTGGTCAAATATAACAAGTGTGGAAAGTCTCAATTTTTGGAAAATCAGATTATTTTGTCCAAAATAGAATATGCACCAAGTCCCATCTTTCTAACTTAAAAAAGTTATAGCATTTCCGATCATATAGCATTCCGATCAATCACAAAATTTATCCAACAAACAATTAATATCTGGATATAAATTTCAGCCAAATCGGCAAAATCTTAGAGGAGTTTTCACTTTTCTTTTCATTCTTCATTGCTTCCCTACTAGATTATTGGGATGTTTTCACAAAACATACCAAAATTATAATATTTTTATAAATTTTTGAATATTGTGTTAATTTGGTCCAGTTTATATAAAAACATTTCAATTATGCAAAAACGCCTTTTGGTAGGCGATTTCTGAGTCGTCCGAAGCAGAAATTTGTATACCCTAGAAAATTCAAGGTTGAGTGGTAATAATGTAAATTGCAATAAAAGTACAAACAAAAAGTTATTGTTTTGGATTAGAAATTGAAGAGGCACTGTACAGATTTGGACGATCACTGAAATAGGGCGAACCTTTTTTCTTAAATCCTTTCCAGCACTTACATCCTTGTACTACATATGTAAATCCTCAGCATATATGTATATAGTCTACGCAATTCTTACGGCTCATTTTAGTTACGAACTATTTTATGCATATTTTCAAAGACATCTTTCCAATTAGCACAAATTAAAATCATTTGCCCTTGAATTAATAGTGCTATGCCACGATTTATCACAGTGGACTGCTGTACATGTAGTTGACGAACCGCACTCGCAGAGTGCGCAAGGAGGCTTTTAAATATTTATATGTAGCCCAATAATTAAAAATATTCTGTGTTCTTCCGGTCTAAACAATCGGTACATAACTCGAAAGGTATTGTTTTAATTAAACTATTATTATATAATATAATATAAAATAATGTAGAAAATATTAAATAGGCTTAGAAAAAAATGTCTTTTTGTGGATTGGGGGGAAACTTGATGCAAATCAACTAATTGAAACTGGAAATATTTTACATTAAAAGAAATAAAAGGGTGTGTCAAGCCTACGCAAGACAGAAGTGAAACTTCTAGTATTCCTCTCTCACTATTTTCATTTCATCATCTCTATTTTCTCTCTTAGGTTAGTTTGAAAATTAGAGGTTAAATAATTCAACGACGAAGCATGAATTTGCTTTTTCTAATATTTTCTTATAGATGAATGACGTTCGATTAATGTATAGTTCCAAAAATTTTCAATTTATTCACAAGTATACAATATTACATAAATAACAATATTACAATTAACAAGAAAGGAAAGCTAACTTCGGGCGGAGCCGAAGTTGATATACCCTTGCAGTTGAGTCGCAGTCCGCTAGGTGGCGCCACGCATCTTATATTATTAGATATATAGCGGATCGTATATAGTCGGCCGATCCTTATGAAATTTGGCATATCGAATTATTTTGCCAAAAGAGGAATCCATTGAAACTCCCATGCTTCTAACTTGAAAAACAACGTAGTTATAGCATTTCCGATCAATCAGTTATATGACTGCTATAGGATATAGTCGGCCGATCCTTTTGAAATTCGACAAATCAGATTGTTTTTCCCAAAATAGAATCTGTACCAAATCCCATCTTTCTAACTTAAAAAACAACAAAGTTATGCCAATTTCGATCGTTCTATGACAGCTATAGGATATAGTCGGCCGATCCTTATGAAATTTTGTACACAAGATATTTTGGTCAAATATAACATGTGTGGAAAGTCCCAACCCTCTAACTTAAAAAACAACAAAGTTATGGCATTTCCGATCAATCAGTTATATGGCAGCTATAGGATATAGTCGACCGATCCCGGCTGTTCCGACTTATATACTGCCTGCAAAGGAAAGAAGGGTGTGTGCAAAGTTTCAACTCGATAGCTTTAAAACTGAGAGACTAGTTTGCGTAGAAACAGACAGACGGACAGACGGACATGCTCATATC
Source organism: Drosophila ananassae (assembly GCF_017639315.1). Taxonomy (NCBI): domain Eukaryota; kingdom Metazoa; phylum Arthropoda; class Insecta; order Diptera; family Drosophilidae; genus Drosophila; species Drosophila ananassae. The sequence continues at coordinate 473,201 of NC_057932.1, read as the reverse complement.
GACTCAGGAGGTGATCCTGATCAAGAATATATATACTTTATAGGGTCGGAGATGTCTCCTTCACTGCGTTGCACACTTTTGACCAAAATTATAATACCCTCTGCAAGGGTATAAAAATTACAAAGAAATTACAATGACAATTTACCAATCATGTGCCATTTTCATTGTCAATTTCATGAATATCATTTCCTAATGTCGTGATAATTGGGTTATGGTAACTAAAGTGCGAGATATATACGTGAGCACTTAAATCCTTAATGAATCGTGCAAAAACTGCATCGATTGTTGTCCCGTGTCTAGTCGTGCTAGTGTTCCTATCATTAACAATATCCAAATTGAGTGTGTTTTTGAAAAAGTTCAATAACGCAGTTCGCTGGTGTCTGAGAGAGAGGAAAGAAGAGAAGAGAGACAACGTTCGTGAGCGGCTCTCCCACCTCAACAAGCGCATATGGTGAGAGAGGGACAGTGAACGGTGAGGGGGGTGGGGTACTCGCATTTTCGTGTCGATCCTGACTCGGTTTTACTCCGTCCCCGAAAATCCATTACGCGCCTAAAGAAGTTTCACTTCAAAAGTCTAAAAACGCTTACATTGTGGACACCACTTCCGGCGAAGAGGAGTATTTTCGTTGGCAGCATAGCTCCAAGTAGTATCATCAAAAATAAATACAATATATAAAAAAAAAAAATAAAATTGGATTTTGGAAGGGCTTTTTACGAAAAAATTAAAATTTCAGTTAACTTAAATTTCGTGGTCATTTAGTTTGTTTGTGTTTGTATTTACTTTGTCAAAAATACATTGCCTAATTTTGTGTTTTTGGTTGGTTGACTAGACTGCGGAATTCGACTGAAACAAAAACTGGGAACGTGGTAGTAACCCTACGGGTGAGCCCGAAAAGTTTCTTGAGTACACAGAAATCTTCAGAAAATCTCAGAAATCTCAGAAATAGAAATAAATAAAGAAACAAGAAAGGAAAGCTAACTTCGGGCGGAGCCTAAGTTTATATACCCTTGCAGTTGAGTAGCTGCATATATTATATATTATATATATATATATCGGAAATTTTTTACATAATATATTTTGGCCAAATATACCATGTGTGGAAAGTCCCAACTTTCTCACTAGAGTTACCAAAAAATACCAAAGTTATGGCATTTCCGATCAATCAGTTATATGGTAACTATAGGATATAGTCGACCGATCCCGTTCCGACTTTAATGCTGCCTGCAAACAAAAGAAGGATTTGTGCAAGATTTCAACTCGGTAGCTTTAAAACTGAGGGACTAGTTTGCGTAGAAACAGACAGACAGACAGCCAATCAGACAGGCAGACAGACAGACTGAGGATCTGTCTTAGAACTGATTGATCGAAAACGCAATAACTTTTTATACCCTTGCAGAGGGTATTATAATTTTGGTCAAAAGTGTGCAACGCAGTGAAGGAGACATCTCCGACCCTATAAAGTATATATATTCTTGATCAGGATCACCTCTTGAGTCGATATGAGCATGTCCGTCTGTCCGTTTCTACGCAAACTAGTCTCTCAGTTTTAAAGCTATCGAGTTGAAACTTTGCACACACCCTTCTTTCCTTTGCAGGCAGTATATAAGTCGGAACGGCCGGGATCGGTCGACTATATCCTATAGCTGCCATATAAATGATTGATCGGAAATGCCATAACTTTGGTTTTTTTTAAGTTAGAGGGTTGGGACTTTCCACACCTTTTTTTTTTTTTTTTTTTATTCCTATTACTCCGCTTGGGAGCTTAGGGCATCCACATGTGTATTCCACCGGACCCGCTGTTCTCTTTGCCAAGTCCCCAGGTGACGTATTATTGTCTGCGAGTTCGCGTATTGTAGATCGGCGCCAGGTTAGCTTTTGGGGCGTCCCACTCTTCTTCTTCCTTGCGGGTTCCACTCCAGGGTTCCAATCCTAACTATGCCCATCTCCTTATTCAAACTGCGCAATTCTGGATGGCTCCATTAGGGTCCTCACATTCCATTGTCCAATTCGTGTCCGTTGCGAAAAGCGGCGGGTCGTCATCGGGCTGGGGATGTGGGTGTTTTTTTCCAATCATGTATTTGTTTCTGTAATCGTTATTGTTCAGTCGATCCGGTGATTAGCCGAGTGCAACCTATCTCAGAAGTGACAACGACATCTGGGAATGCCGGTTTTTCGGGTTTCATGCACATAATTATAAATAGCGAGAATCCAACGAGAGCTTTTTCGCTACTTACATCATATGCGCGAGCGCCGAAAAACTTGCAGGGCCATGCACTTGACACGAGTGGGGCTCGAACCCACGACCTCACGCTTAGCGAGCTAGTACACTAACCACTAGGCCATGAGGCCCCCCACACATGTTATATTTGACCAAAATATCTTGTGTACAAAATTTCATAAGGATCGACCGACTATATCCTATAGCTGTCATAGAACGATTGAAATTGGCATAACTTTGGTGTTTTTTAAGTTAGAAAAATGGGATTTGGTACAGATTCTATTTTGGGAAAAACAATCTGATTTGTCGAATTTCATAAGGATCGGCCGACTATATCCTATAGCTGCCATATAACTGATTGATCGGAACTCGCTATAACTTCGTTGTTTTTCAAGTTAGAAGGATGGGAGTTTCAATGGATTCCTCTTTTGGCAAAATAATTCGATTTGCCAAGTTTCATAAGGATCGGCCAACTATATAGGATCCGCTATGTATCTAATAATATAAGATGCGAGGCGCCACATAGCGGACTGCGACTCAACAGCAAGGGTATATAAACTTCGGCTCCGCCCGAAGTTAGCTTTCCTTTCTTGTTTAAGTGTGTTTAAATACATTGTTCGGAGTTAATACAGAATCAATATGGGGGTATAAACCTTTTTGTACAAACCTTTTAACGAAACATTGCATGCTTAACGTTTCGGAAATGTTTTGTTGCAAATATCGAAAATTAGTATTACTTTACGTGCTGGGTGAGTAGTTAAATTAAATAAATATTTATTTTAAGAATAAAAAATAAGTTTTTAAAACTTTTAGCTTCCATTTGTTGGCGAATATAAACTGTGGTCTGTAAATGAAGCGATTATTTTTTTCGTGCAGATACTCGAGAATATTTAAAAAAAAAATGCTTGCTAATTCATACCTTTTTTAAATTATTTCAGCTTATGGAAACTCAGAGAAATTTGTAACCTTGCCTAGTTTTGGTAAAACTAGGATATATAAATTTTGGCGTAAAAATTTGCAAAGTTCCGCAATGTGCATTAACGTCTAAACTAAGAGACTGGGCAAGTACCCTTTTAAGAAGCTTACGACCGTAAAACACTGCCAAAGCTATAAAGTGTATATTAAAGTTTGTTTAAAGAAGCAACTAAACAAGTACTAAAGCGACTTAAAAAAGGAACTTATAACGAATGTAAAGTCGCTCAGCTAACAAATAATTTGAAAAACCCAGAAAAATTTTGATAAAGTGAATTAGTGGAGAGATTAAAAAGACTAACAACTGATTTACATTTTGAGACCTTAATTGCAAAAACACAATTTCTGCATCCATCATGGGGACACGAATTGAATTGTTAATCCTAAGCTTTGCTATGCTGTGTGCTTTAGCCATAGCTGTCGGTGGTAAGTATATTTTAGATAAAATACATAAAATATATTTAACTTTCAACAATATGTACACTCAGAAAAACAAGTTCTTCCTCGGAAAAAACATGTTTTAGGTACGAAAAATTCTTTTGATAAAAATTAACAAATTTTTGTTTATTGCAAGAAATAAAAGTTCCCATACCAAATACGACAATTTCTTGAAGTAAAAACGCACCATTCTTTATTGAATCCCATTTTATTTAAATTGTTTTTATTATTTTTATAATTACAAAGTTTTTATTTACATTCTTATTATTATTTTTATGGCTACATAGTTTTTATTTGCCAATAGACAATAGATTTACCAATAGTATGGCTTACCATTTCACGAGCATTGGCTTGGGAAAGTCTCGGCTATTCCCTACGGAATTCATTTGCTTAATAGCTGCAGATCCTTGTGCCTCAGATGAAACGTTTTTTTTCCAATTGTCACAAACTGCGGCTCAGTCGGCTATCTCGTTTTAAAACAGCTTTTACACTTTTGACCACTTCTTCATCCAATTCAGAAGTTTCAGATGTCTCAAATAGATCTGATAGTTCAGATAGTTGAAGCTAAAAATAAATAAAAACAAGAAAGGAAAGCTAACTTCGGGCGGAGCCGAAGTTGATATACCCTTGCAGTTCAGTCGCAGTCCGCTAGGTGGCGCCACGTATCTTTTATTATTAGATATATAGCGGATCGTATATAGTCGGCCGAACCTTATGAAATTTGGCATATTGAATTATTTTGCCCAAAGAGGAATCTGTACCAAGTCCCATCTTTCTAACTTAAAAAACACCAATGTTATGCCAATTCCGATCGTTCTATGACAGCTATAGGATATAGTCAGCCGATCCTTATGAAATTTTGTACATAAGATATTTTGTCAAATATAACATGTGTGGATAGTCCCAACCCCCTAACTTAAAAAACATCAAAGTTATGGCATTTCCGATCAATCAGTTATATGGCAGCTTTAGGATATAGTCGACCGATCCCGGCCGTTCCGACTTATGTACTACCTGCAAGGAAACAAAGAATGTGTGCAAAGTGTCAACTCGATAGCTCTAAAACTGAGAGACCAGTTTGCGTAGAAACCGACAGACAGACAGACAGACGGACAGACGGACATGCTTATATCCACTCAGGAGGTGATCCTGATCAAGAATATATATACTTTATAGGGTCGGAGATGTCTCCTTCACTGCGTTGCACACTTTTGACCAAAATCATAATACCCTCTGCAAGGGTGTAAAAATTACTAAAAACTAATTAAATAAAGAATGTTCATACCCTAGTATAGTTTCCGGCTATACAATACCCAGTACTCATACCACCGAAACTTTAACCTTTCAAAATATAGATTCGCAAAAAAAAATGTATTGCATACTTTGTATGTTTTGAAACAAAAAATGCAACAAATCCAGTAGGAAAGCACAATAGATGTTACCATATACATATATGTCGACTTGTGCGTTAGAATCTACTATTTCTATCGATTGCCTAGTGAGTCCAATTTCATGAAATTTGATCAATTGGAAGTAAAGCATTAGAATATTTGAGTTATCGATGCGAAAATGAGCTTCGAACAAAGAGCCGACGGTTTTAAAATTGGTAAAACTTTTAGCGAAACTTTTCAATTGATGAAACAAGTTTATGGCGATTATGGCCTATCCCGTTGCATACTGCACGCGTGGCTCCAACGTTTTTGCCCAAAGAGGAACCCCCATTGAAACTCCCATCTTTCTAACTTGAAAAACAACGAAGTTATAGCATTTTCGATCAATCAGTTATATGGCAGCTATAGGATACAGTCAGCCGATCCTTATGAAATTCGACAAATCAGATTGTTTTTCCCAAAATAGAATCTGTACCAAATCCCATCTTTCTAACTTAAAAAACACCATAAGTTATGCCCATTTCGATCGTTCTATGATAGCTATAGGATATAGTCGACCGATCCCTATGAAATTTTGTACATAAGATATTTTGGTAGTAAGATATTACTTTATAGGGTCGGAGATTTCTCCTTCACTTCCTTATAATACCCTCTGCAAGGGTATAACAAGAAAGGAAAGTTAACTTCTTGCAGTTAGGTAGCAGCTTTTATTATTTTATATATATCGGATCCTATATAGTTGCCCGATCCTAATGAAAATTTCCTTGATTCGATAATCAATTTTCGAATAAAAATGTTGGAAATAGCCCCAAGCATCTTTAAAAATGGCAAGGTTGCGCCATTTCCGATCGTTCAGTTATATGGCAGTTATAGGATATAGTTGTCCGATCCTTATGAAATTTGGCAAATCGGATTATTTTGCCCAAAATCTATTGCCAAAATCCCATCTTTCTAACTTTAAAAACACCAAAGTTATGCGCATTATAAGAATTTGTAATATATAATATAATACTTTTAATATAATAATACTTTGTTGGCAAGGACTGAGGCGAAAAAATAAACGCCACGGAAAAATTACTGAAGTTTCAAAATTTGTTTCTGTTTAAACCGGTATACCGTTTTGGCATACCGTATTCGTCTGGCTGAAGTTCGTAGAATGTGCTCTGCCTATATTGTATTAGTTCAATCGGCCGATCCTTGAACCCAATCTATGGCCGATATTAGGCTCCTATATGGGGGTGATGATAACGTCCGTTGCTCATTTTTGCATTCGTTGATGAAGAAACGTATTGCAATTCGTTTGCGTTTCGTTCATGTGGATGAATTTCCGAGTGTGACAGATTAATCGGACATCGAACGGGTGATTTGTTGGTGCATAATATGTTTATGGTAATATGCTTTTTATTAGAGACTTTCGAATTTTGTTGAAAAAAATTGAAAAATGATAAAATTAATAGGAATATGTAAATCCCGTTTTTAAATGTAACTAGACTGGCTTAGCTTCGGTAGATCATAAAAAAAGGGTATTGTGGAGTTTTAGAATTCCTACGCTTTACCGTTGCATATGAAATTAGGCAAAGCGTTTGGATTCTGGAACCCTATGTATTCATTTTTATAATGTGTTTTCATAAATACAACACAAAAAGTTTTCCGAAGCTCGACGAAATTCCCACTCGTGAAAGTAAAATTCATATTCCCTAAAACAAATTCTGGTCAGTACAAAATTTTTGGAGCATAACCTCAAATTTAACAAGAAAAGAAAGCTAACTTCCGATGTTGAAATACCCTAGCAGTTAAGGTTGTTCCATTTCCGATCGTTCAGTTATATGTCGTCTATGGGATATAGACGGCCGATCCGTATGAAATTTGGCAGGTCGAATAACATTTCCCAAAATAGAATCCGTAAAATGTCCCATCATTCTAACTTAAAAGACACCAAAGATATGCCAATTTCGATCGTTCAGTTATATGGCAGCTATAGGATATAGTCAGCCGATCCTTATGAAATTTTGCAGATAAGATATCTTTGACACGTTTAACATGTGTGCAAAGTCCCAACCCTCTAGCAATCTAAAACACCAAAGTTATGACATTTCCGATCAATCAGTTATATGGCAGCTATAGGATATAGTCGACCGATCCCCGCCGTTCCGACTTGTATACTGCAAGGATTATATACTACCTGCAAGGAAAATAAGGATGTGTGCAAAGTTTCAACTCGGTAGCTCTAAAGCTGAGAGACTAGTTTGCGTAGAAACCGACAGAAAGACGGACATGCTCATATCGACGCAGGAGGTGATCCTGATCAAGAATATATATGCTTTATAGGGTCGAAGATGTCTCCTTCACTGCGTTGTACACTTTTGATTAAAATCATAATATCCTCTGCAAGGGTGTAAAAATTACTAAAAACTAATTAAATAAAGAATGTTCATACCCTAGTATAGTTTCCGGCTATATTATACCTAGTACTCATCTATTCCACCGAAACTTTAACCTTTCAAAATATAGATTCGAAAAAAAAAATGTATTGCATACTTTGTATGTTTTGAAACAAAAAATGCAACAAATCCAGTAGGAAAGCACGGGTGTGTTCCAAGGTGTGTTCCAAAATAAACTCTTAATCTAGCACCCCATGGTGTTACCATATACATATATGTCGACTTGTGCGTTAGAATCTACTATTTCTATCGATTGCCTAGTGAGTCCAATTTCATGAAATTTGATCAATTGGAAGTAAAGCATTAGAATATTTGAGTTATCGATGCGAAAATGAGCTTCGAACAAAGAGCCGACGGTTTTAAAATTGGTAAAACTTTTACCGAAACTTTTCAATTGATAAAACAAGTTTATGGCGATTATGGCCTATCCCGTTGCATAGTGCACGCGTGGCTCCAACGTTTTCAAAGTGGTCGTGAGGACGTAAATGACTTTTAACATGTGGGCCTATTAAAATTCGTGATCACCGCAAAGGTAATCGAAACTGTGCGTGAATTCATCAAAAATCAACTGCAATCATGATTGAACTTTATGGAAATGGATGTATGTGTCTGGAGCTATTTCCGAATCGACTGAACGACCTTATGGTGGCTGTTGACGAAATTCCGTTGCACACAACCTGAAGGCCAATTGAATCCTTGGTTGCGAAGATTGGATAGATTTTTGAGTTTTTAAGAGTTTTGCAGTTAAGAAAGTGGAATTCACCTAGACTGTTAACATTATAAGTCTTTTGTAAGTAAGTTTAGTAAGATTATAAGTAAGACATCGATTGAATTCGATTTCATTTAACCCTATAAAGCAATTGCCTTTTTTATGGCTAATGAAATTATCAAAATTATTCACAAATAAACAAACCAAGAACTTTTTACTAAAACCAAGTATGAACGGACATGGAAGCTGGCCGAAAATTTCACTATCAAATCATTTCAATCATTTCTATCAAATCAAAAAAGTTATGCCATTTCCGATCGTTCATTTATATGACAGGTATAAGATATAGTCGGTCGATCCTTATGAAATTTGGCAAATTGGATTACTTAAAAGCTGTACTTATATACTGCCTGCAAACAAAAGAAGGATGTGTGCTTGAGACTGAGAGACTAGGACATGAAAGTCGGAATGGCTTAACGTGAGCACCTGCCACATTGGCTTAAGCTCACGGCTTCCTTGGGCATGGGATATGAAATTATGCGTCAATCAGCGCCTATTTAAACCTCTTCCGATCCATGGGATCACGGCACCCGGTTGTATAACGAAACTTCACGTTGATCCAAAGGGCTCTACACGCATTTGGGTGATAAACCACCATACCATAGCCAGGGGCCTCAACCATATAGAAAAGTCCCGGATAGAAAAATACATAGCTGCTAGGAATAGATTACAGATGTTACAGTTTTATCCACCATGTTCTATCTATGTCTATTCCTTCCTCTTTCGCAAACCGGAACAATTCTCTGCTGCCCCGCTCGAAGACGGGCAGCTATGTTCCCAATAACTCTTAGGAGCTTGTGACAAGGCGTAGTTGGAACAACGTTTCCGTGGTACCAGAAAAATCCTCTGGTCAGGTTCGTGCAACTAAAAGAAGCACCCCCAGTTTCAGCTACCATAAAGCTCCGGGACTGGTCACCTGGGTGGCGGGCAAAAACACGGCGAACCTTTACTTGCACCTATTCACTTGATCCTGATTCAGGCACCATTTATCCCTAACACATCCCGGCATCTACAAATCAACGCATTCGTAGACAACTGAATACGGCTCTCGAAAACAAATTTTGTAGCTTATAGCTTACAGCCCTACGCCGTATCTCCAAGTCAAGGGGAGCTGCTCCTGGCATTGCCTCCGAGAGTGCGACACACAGGCATACACCCCAACAAAATCCCCTTCTGCACACGAAAAATGTTTCATTCTGCCCGTAACTGTCAAGACTGCCTCGCTGCACACAGGTGATCCACCTGTTGCGCAAGCAACAAAACGACCACCATATATGCAAAATTAACTTATTGAAGTCAGTCTTCCGGTGTGAGCGCCGTGTCCACATCGACCATCGGGAGGAGCTTGACGGCCTGGTTCCGCTCCATCCTCCATGACCTCAACTAACTTCTTCGATGCCACAACTTTGAAGGCCTCCAAGGCTGATGGTGTGCGGTTAATGGCTGCACGACGCTTCAGCTTCCGGACCTTGTGCACCTGCACTTTAAGGGCTGGTACAACCTCCTTTCGCACCTTCTCAGCGATCTCGTTGCTGGAGAGCTTCGGGTCGGCCTCCTTCACCACGCTGGACCAAGTCTCACGAACCTTAGTACGGGGGCGGCGGCCTGTCCAGCGGCGGCGGCGGCATGGTGAGCCGAGTCTCCAGCTCGGCCATCCGGCGCATCAGTGCTACCACCAGCTGGTCGTAACGACTCTCCGTAGCAGACACCTGTTGCTTGTTGCCGCTCAGCAGCGCGCCGCGGGGTTGTGGAGAACTCGGCCAGGACAGCCGCCTGGCCAGCAACAATGGCGGCGCGAGCAGCGACTTGCTCGGGGACGGCAACGGGGGCGGCAATGAAAGCGGCAGCAGAGGCAACAGTGGTGGCTCCATGGGCCTCCAGCCCAGCACCATTCAACCCTGCTGAGCAGGAGAAGATCTGCTCCGCGGTGGCCTTCTTCTTTGAGGAGCTCCGTTGGTCCGCGCCCTTCGGCTCCAGCTCCATGGAGATAGAGAGCTCCTTTGACTTTCTTGCCTGTCGGACAGCAATCGGGACGACAACGGCGACGCTGGCAGCGCTCGCTATGCTTAAGGGGGGGTTAGGGTCTGAGATTCAGTGGTTTTGAAGTAATGATGGGCACCGACTTTGAAAAAGTGAGTTTTGGGAAAAACGCTTTGAAGTTTTTCTCTCCGTTGGCCTGGCTCGGAGGTGGGGTTGCTAAAATCGCTGTATCTTTGTTAATAATGCACCTATCCATCTAAAATTTGGACACAGTATTCTTGAAAGGTTCTTTAATAAGAAAATAAAAAAAAAAATCGAAAAAAAAATTTTTTAAAACCCTAACCCCCCCTTAAACAACTGCCCGAGCGGCTGCGGCATCCTGGTCTACGGACAGGAAATTTAAATCCAACGCACCAAGAGCTTGCACCAAAATTTAGCATAATCTGCTTTTACAACACGGCCACGCTGTACACAGCTAATTCACTGTTTTTGGCCGATATGGCAGCACAAAAGTCAGCTGGAAAAAGCGTAAATAATATTTTCCACTGCCATGGAAGCATGGACGCACCAATGTTAAGAAGCTTTTTTATTGCTTTTTACGAACCTCGTAACCAGCAGAGCCAAAACTTAAAGCTTTATTGTTTACACTAAACCATGTGGATATTTTTCGCAAGGATACACACATGGGAAACAAACTTTGGGCGGAGCCGAAATTGATATACCCTTGCATTTAAGTAACAGCTTATATTATTATATGTATATCGAAACGGACATAGTCGGTGTTAAATTTCAGAATTCAACGAATTTTCCAACAAACAAGAAAGGAAAGCTAACTTCGGGCGGAGCCGAAGTTTATATACCCTTGCAGTTGAGTCGCAGTCCGCTAGGTGGCGCCACGCATCTTATATTATTAGATATATAGCGGATCGTATATAGTTGGCCGATCCTTATGAAACTTGGCAAATCGAATTATTTTGCCAAAAGAGGAATCCATTGAAACTCCCATCCTTCTAACTTGAAAAACAACGAAGTTATAGCGAGTTCCGATCAATCAGTTATATGACAGCTATAGGATATAGACGGCCGATCCTGATGACATTTAGCAGATCATATAAGTTGGCCCAAATTAGAATGCACAGAAAGTCCCATCCTTCTAACTTGAAAAACAACGAAGTTATAGCATTTCCGATCAATCAGTTATATGGCAGCTATAGGATATAGTTGGCCGATCCTTATGAAATTCGACAAATCAGATTGTTTTTTTCCAAAATAGAATCTCTACAAAATCCCATCTTTCTAACTTAAAAAACAACAAAGTTATGCCAATTTCGATCGTTCTATGACAGCTATAGGATATAGTCGGCCGATCCTTACGAAATTTTGTACATAAGATATTTTGTCAAATATAACATGTGTAGAAACTCCCAACCCTCTAACTTAAAAAACACCAAAGTTATGGCATTTCCGATCAATCAGTTATATGGCAGCTATAGGATATAGTCGACCGATCCCGGCCGTTCCGACTTATATACTGCCTGCAAAGGAAAGAAGGGTGTGTGCAAAGTTTCAACTCGATAGCTTTAAAACTGAGAGACTAGTTTGCGTAGAAACAGACAGACGGACAGACGGACCGACGGACAGACGGACAGACGGACATGCTCATATCGACTCAGGAGGTGATCCTGATCAAGAATATATATACTTTATAGGGTCGGAGAGGTCTCCTTCACTGCGTTGCACTTTTGACCAAAATTATAATACCCTCTGCAAGGGTATAAAAATGTGGCAAAATTCTCAATTTTCTATCTTGAAAAATACCAAAGAATATAGAAAGTGTCATTTTCGATCGATCAGTTAAATGACCCCTACAAGATTCCGTTATGTGCCTGCTGTAGAAAAAAATCGGCCGATCCCTATAAAATTTTATAGATCTGATAAGTTTAAAAAGGGAAATCGAAAATGGCATAACCAAGCTAGAAGATTGATTTTATTATGCCCTTGCAGAGGGTATTATAATTTTGGTCAAAAGTGTGCAACGCAGTGAAGGAGACCTCTCCGACCCTATAAAGTATATATATTCTTGATCAGGATCACCTCCTGAGTCGATATGAGGATGTCCGTCTGTCCGTCGGTCCGTCTGTCCGTCTGTCTGTTTCTACGCAAACTAGTCTCTCAGTTTTAAAGCTATCGAGTTGAAACTTTGCACACACCCTTCTTTCCTTTGCAGGCAGTATATAAGTCGGAACGGCCGGGATCAGTCGACTATATCCTATAGCTGCCATATAACTGATTGATCGGAAATGAGACTTTCCACACATGTTATATTTGACCGAAATATCTTGTGTACAAAATTTCATAAGGATCGGCCGACTATATCCTATAGCTGTCATAGAACGATCGAAATTGGCATAACTTTGTTGTTTTTTAAGTTAGAAAGATGGGATTTGGTACAGATTCTATTTTGGGAAAAACAATCTGATTTCATAAGGATCGGCCAACTATATCCTACAGCTGTCATATAACTGATTGATCGGAAATGCTATAACTTCGTTGTTTTTCAAGTTAGAAGGATGGGAGTTTCAATGGATTCCTCTTTTGGCAAAATAATTCGATATGCCAAATTTCATAAGGATCGGCCGACTATATACGATCCGCTATATATCGAATAATACAAGATGCGTGCCGCCACCTAGCGGACTGCAACTCAACTGCAAGGGTATATAAACTTCGGCTCCGCCCGAAGTTAGCTTTCCTTTCTTGTTTTTTTAATAAATTTTATTATAAGAAATTAATTTATACAAAATTCTCACTGTAACTTTAGCTGATATTTAAAAACTTTATTTTAAATAATAAGCTGCCACTTAGCTGCTTGTTAAAAACTTAAATTGATTAATTTTAAAATATGATGTGTTCAGTTACCGAGTGTTTTAGGAGCCTTATTTAATGCTCCAAATCTAGGCTTTAATAAAAAACAAGGACCTTTAGATTTCTATGTATGATTACAATTTATTTAAAATGATTTGGTTTATATATAGAACATATGACATATGTTTGTGACTGCGTAGGGTTGACGACCGAATTAGAATAAAAGACGCGGGAGCGCGGCTTAACGCTTGATGCTGCGGAGTGACCGAGAGATACCGCAAGAGAGCGAGAGAAGGATAGCGCATGACGGCAGATGCAGGTGGCCGATCGAATGCACGAGAGCGGGCGACGCGAGTAGAGACAAAGATGAAGAAAAGATAAACAAATTCAATAAATTATTGCCGGCCAAACTTTCCGGCGGCTGCTTGACCCGACATACTCCCCCCGTTGTAAGATGAGCTTTCAACAGCATCATGATGGGGCAGCAGTCACAATTTGTTGACTGCCCGCCTTGTAGCTCCGGACGCCGTACTCAGCAGCGCACCCGACACACTCTGCCGCCGTCGTCTTCATCCTCGATGCTACTGCAGCTGGGCGATGGCATCTCGGTAGCCATTTCGCTGCGAAAGTCAAAGAACGCTTCTTTATGCGCTGCTCGAAGAGACGACGGCTGCTTCTTCTTTGGCTTGGAAACAAAACAGCGATGAGACTCCACCTTCACCGGCTCCGTCTGAAGCAGGACGAGCAATTCTGACTGCTCAGCTGCCATGAGAACCTTACCATCATCAAGTCCTCCGCTTCCACAAACAATCTAACCCAGCCGAGTTTTTTGGATGAAGGGCAAACCAGGAGACAGATGAATTTTCCCCACACAAAGCAGCTCTTAAAATAATCCAGCTCCAATTAGCCAATCAACTGGCTGAGGCTGGTGAAAATGAGGATCCGCTAGTTTTACATTGGCGGGAATTTTCCAAGAACTGACGTCCAATGCAAAATTGCGCTGAAGGTCAGTGATGTTGGAGGCTACAATCGCAGTTAATTGCGTCGAGTAGTCAAGCATTGGGATTGCAAGCTGACTTGCACAAAAAACCCATCTGTAGAGAACCATGCGCCTCCTATACCGGATACAGTCACCGGAGACCTTATCTTCCGCAGCTGCAGCTGGTCCGCCAGCCTTGAAGTGAGAATCGAGCAACAGAACCTCGGAAGAGGGGTGTTAACCTTGAGCTGGCGAATTGTTACCAAAATGCAGCAGACTATGATGCCTGCGTCCATACGCACTGCAGCTTCACGCATTGCAATGCCGAGATAGGTGCCCAGATCCAAGGCACAGCGCAAATTCGCCTAAATGGTCCTCAGGCGACAAGCTTAAAAACCTTGAACAGGAGCTTATTACGTGAGAATGGCCATCACAAATCATGCATGCGGAGGAGTGTCTAATCATAAATGCAGAGTTACCAGATCATGCATGCGGAAGAGTTTGTGATCACAAATGCAGAGTTACCTGGATGAAAGGGTCTACGTCGTCCTATCGCAAAGTCTGGTGCATGTGATGTCGTCGGCAAATCCATGCTCTCCAAACTCCGGCATCTCTGCTCAAGGAAACTCCCACGTTGGAATGGAATCTAGGGAATCCGACTCAGCTTACATTTCAGGAAATTTACATGGAGGGAGGTCGGCTGTCGATAATATTGCATCGAATCCGTATGCATCGAGAGGCGTTCCATTGTACGCCGGCGTGAGAAGGATTTCATGAACTATAACTATTTAAAGGTGATATGCTGTGTCAGAACGCTGGTTTTATTGTTAACCCGCATGCGATCCGGTCCATAATTTATTTTGATAATGCTATCGTAGGCGCAGATAATAGCTAAAGGTTTCTTAGCTAGGTCTCGCAATTTATTACTCCACCAGCGTGGAGCTCCTGGGCGCAGGATATAATCGCTGCGAGCAGACAGAGGATGTGCTCTTGGTGCTATAGAAAAGTTCTGAATCGTATAAATTTTTCCCTTTACTTTCTGCCACTTCAGACATCATCAACCGTAACATCATTTTATGATGGTGTTGGCCCAAGCAGCCAAAGACAGGTTTCTAAAATGGATGATTTTCTATTAGGCTTGTTTCTCCCAGTATTTCATGCGCATTACTGGCCTTGTAGCACATGCGCTTTTGAAAGCTTTCGTAGAGCTGCTGTACACTAGTTTATCTTTTATTTGTGTGTATTACCCCCGCCTCCTCTTTCACCCGTTGAAAAATAGACAACTGTATTCTTCGGAGCTTCCTTTGCTAAGATTCAACTTCTTGTGCATTTGGAATTGGCTGCAAATTTGAAATGTTGAAATTAATGCTGCATCTCTTCATAGATTCGGCCACTATTTAAAACTACTAATAGCGTTACACTATGGGGATCCCGACTTGATTGCGCCACGGCACATTAAAGTGCCACGGAAAACTTGTTGTATTTTTTTCATAACGTTTCACTTAAGGGGGCAGGATGGTTTCAGAGGCTGAAAAAAACAGATTTTTGGGATTTTTTTTTCATTTCTGAGTGATTTTTTTTTCTCAATTTTTTTACACAGTAAAGGGCCATATTTGGAGAGTATCTAGGAATTTTTATTTTTAAGAAAAAATTATTATTTATCCCGTGACGGGCAGTCGGCTGGAGTCGCTTCAAAAAATTATTGTCTTGCGGTGCATAAAGTCTGGCCTTACAGTGTTATCGGAAACAAAAAAAATGAATTGATTAACCTAAAATATTAGTTTCTTGTGCGGATGAACGAAACCATTTTGAAAAATATGCGATTTTGAGTTTTTGGCGCGGTTGTGAAGTCGGAGGTACCATTTTTACACAAAAATTTGTCCATTATTGCCCGTAAAAATGGTAAAAAAAAAAATTTTTTTTTAAAAAGCGTTCGTTCATCCGCAAGTATTTATTGTATAAAAGATGTGTGAAAATTTTCACAAGATGGGGAAGTTCAGGTGGCTCATTTAATGTCTGCGAGAATATGTGTGCAGTCTTGGAGACCGTAAATGCGCTGGAGATTACTGACGCTGGCTATGATTTGGTGCGGTGTCTTGAAAAGTTGTGCATTCTTGCTCAAGGTTCTTTGCCTTGCCAGTTTCGTTTGCCTTAAGTCAGAGCCATTACCCCGCGGATAATCATCCTTCCGGGGTTGCAACCTCTCAGGTTCCTCCAACTAACACGTTTGTGACAAAAGATCACCACGCTGAATTAGTGTTCTTGCCTACCGCCAACATTCGCGTCCGTGGTCAATAGGAGCATTCCTTTCGCACCGAGCGCTACTTGACTCCGGCTCACAAGTTCATCTCATCACATCGCTGCTGGCAAGCCAACTTCAGTTTCATCGGTCCAATGGTGGATGCCATTGGAGACACTGAATTCTGAATTCTGTTCTGCCTCGCTTATACAAGTATTCTGTATGCATAAAGCCAATTGGGGCATCTCACATCACAAAACGTCAACTGTGTTATATATGTCTTCAACTGGAAAGATCCTGGTCCATAATTCTGACAGATCCAAACTTCCACACAGCGCCGTGGATATGGATTGGATTGGGGCCAGCCTGTTTTTGATCTGCTATCAGTTGGGCAAATCCAACACTGGACACGGCCGTGAAGACGTGTTTTGGATGGGTAGTTTGGATGGGGTAGTGACAGCCCACAGAATCTTCGTTTGGTCGCTGGATTCAAAGCGAGTCCAGCTGACTCTATAAATAATCTTAATGATCGTCTGGATTATCTTCTCTGTCAAAATAAAAGCCTGCACTGAGTCGATCGTTAATGCTACTAAAAAGGAGCTTGATCGCGATGCCTACTTCACCAGACACCACGTCTGGATTATTATTTGGTTGCTTATTTGGTTCGTCTTCCAATTAAGCCCAGTGGGGAGCTTTTGTGAAAATTCTATGAACAGGGTTGAGCGTAGGCTGGATCGTAATCCGAATTTAAGGGCTCAATATGCTTCGTTCATCAAGACATACATGGATCTGATTCATATGTGTCTGGTGCCTCAGCTATTGCCAGGTAAGTGCTAAAAATCTATACCCCACGAAGTGGCCTCTAGCCGGGATACTGGACCTGTTTCCTGGGCGTGACGGAGTGAGCCGCGTAGCCATTTTAAAGATAGCTATGGGAAGCTTTAATTACTTGTGTATTGGGCATTGTTTTGAGCGACTGCAAATTTAGGTCTAAATTTAACCCATTAATAAATATTACAATTTTAGCTTTTTATTGATTCGGCAGCCAATGAAAACTTTCAGTAGCGTAACAGATATCTCATTTGCATGGATTTTAATTTTAAGACTGTCTTTACGGCAAGCATTAGACTCTGCAGCTTCGTAATGACCATTCTATTACAAGGTAGTAACATTTTAAATTGGTGACCTGTGACACCAATAAACATTTTTGGCCAACTTCAGAATTTGATTAACAGTTTCCCAGATTTGTATACCCTTGCAGAGGGTATTATAATTTTGGTCAAAAGAGTGCAACGCAGTGAAGGAGACATCTCCGACCCTATAAAGTATATATATTCTTGATCAGGATCACCTCCTGAGTCGATATGAGCATGTCCGTCTGTCCGTCTGTCCGTCTGTCTTTCTGTCCGTCTGTCTGTTGGTTTCTACGAAAACTAGTCTCTCAGTTTTAAAGCTATCGAGTTCAAACTTTGCACACATCCTTCTTTCCTTTGCAGGCAGTATATAAGTCGGAACGGCCGGGATCGGTCGACTATATCCTATAGTTGCCATATAACTGATTGATCGGAAATGCCATAACTTTGGTGTTTTTTAAGTTAGAGGGTTGGGACTTTCCACACATGTTATGTTTGACCAAAATATCTTATGTACAAAATTGCATAAGGATCGGCCGACTATATCCTATAGCTGTCATAGAACGATCGAAATTAGCATAACTTTGGTGTTTTTTAAGTTAGAAAGATGGGATTTGGTACAGATTCTATTTTGGGAAAAACAATCTGATCTGCCAATTTTCATAAGGATCGGCCGACTATATACGATCCGCTATATATCTAATAATATAAGATGCGTGGCGTCACCTAGCGGACTGCGACTGAACTGCAAGGGTATATCAACTTCGGCTCCGCCCGAAGTTAGCTTTCCTTTCTTGTTTTAATTTGATCTTAGACTCTGTAGTAAATTACAATTTTTCTCTTATTGAAACTCCTTAGCTAAGTCTCCTTTAATTTGTTTGTTTAGTTTGTTTGTTAATTAATTTGTTAATTTAATTTAGTTTGTGACAAAAGATCACCACGCTGAATTAGTGTTCTTGCCTACCGCCAACATTCGCGTCCGTGGTCAATAGGAGCATTCCTTTCGCACCGAGCGCTACTTGACTCCGGCTCACAAGTTCATCTTATCACATCGCTGCTGGCAAGCCAACTTCAGTTTCATCGGTCCAATGGTGGATGCCATTGGAGACACTGAATTCTGAATTCTGTTCTGCCTCGCTTATACAAGTATTCTGTATGCATAAAGCCAATTGGGGCATCTCACATCACAAAACGTCAACTGTGTTATATATGTCTTCAACTGGAAAGATCCTGGTCCATAATTCTGACAGATCCAAACTTCCACACAGCGCCGTGGATATGGATTGGATTGGGGCCAGCCTGTTTTTGATCTGCTATCAGTTGGGCAAATCCAACACTGGACACGGCCGTGAAGACGTGTTTTGGATGGGTAGTTTGGATGGGGTAGTGACAGCCCACAGAATCTTCGTTTGGTCGCTGGATTCAAAGCGAGTCCAGCTGACTCTATAAATAATCTTAATGATCGTCTGGATTATCTTCTCTGTCAAAATAAAAGCCTGCACTGAGTCGATCGTTAATGCTACTAAAAAGGAGCTTGATCGCGATGCCTACTTCACCAGACACCACGTCTGGATTATTATTTGGTTGCTTATTTGGTTCGTCTTCCAATTAAGCCCAGTGGGGAGCTTTTGTGAAAATTCTATGAACAGGGTTGAGCGTAGGCTGGATCGTAATCCGAATTTAAGGGCTCAATATGCTTCGTTCATCAAGACATACATGGATCTGATTCATATGTGTCTGGTGCCTCAGCTATTGCCAGGTAAGTGCTAAAAATCTATACCCCACGAAGTGGCCTCTAGCCGGGATACTGGACCTGTTTCCTGGGCGTGACGGAGTGAGCCGCGTAGCCATTTTAAAGATAGCTATGGGAAGCTTTAATTACTTGTGTATTGGGCATTGTTTTGAGCGACTGCAAATTTAGGTCTAAATTTAACCCATTAATAAATATTACAATTTTAGCTTTTTATTGATTCGGCAGCCAATGAAAACTTTCAGTAGCGTAACAGATATCTCATTTGCATGGATTTTAATTTTAAGACTGTCTTTACGGCAAGCATTAGACTCTGCAGCTTCGTAATGACCATTCTATTACAAGGTAGTAACATTTTAAATTGGTGACCTGTGACACCAATAAACATTTTTGGCCAACTTCAGAATTTGATTAACAGTTTCCCAGATTTGTATACCCTTGCAGAGGGTATTATAATTTTGGTCAAAAGAGTGCAACGCAGTGAAGGAGACATCTCCGACCCTATAAAGTATATATATTCTTGATCAGGATCACCTCCTGAGTCGATATGAGCATGTCCGTCTGTCCGTCTGTCCGTCTGTCTTTCTGTCCGTCTGTCTGTTGGTTTCTACGAAAACTAGTCTCTCAGTTTTAAAGCTATCGAGTTCAAACTTTGCACACATCCTTCTTTCCTTTGCAGGCAGTATATAAGTCGGAACGGCCGGGATCGGTCGACTATATCCTATAGTTGCCATATAACTGATTGATCGGAAATGCCATAACTTTGGTGTTTTTTAAGTTAGAGGGTTGGGACTTTCCACACATGTTATGTTTGACCAAAATATCTTATGTACAAAATTGCATAAGGATCGGCCGACTATATCCTATAGCTGTCATAGAACGATCGAAATTAGCATAACTTTGGTGTTTTTTAAGTTAGAAAGATGGGATTTGGTACAGATTCTATTTTGGGAAAAACAATCTGATCTGCCAATTTTCATAAGGATCGGCCGACTATATACGATCCGCTATATATCTAATAATATAAGATGCGTGGCGTCACCTAGCGGACTGCGACTGAACTGCAAGGGTATATCAACTTCGGCTCCGCCCGAAGTTAGCTTTCCTTTCTTGTTTTAATTTGATCTTAGACTCTGTAGTAAATTACAATTTTTCTCTTATTGAAACTCCTTAGCTAAGTCTCCTTTAATTTGTTTGTTTAGTTTGTTTGTTAATTAATTTGTTAATTTAATTTAGTTTGTGACAAAAGATCACCACGCTGAATTAGTGTTCTTGCCTACCGCCAACATTCGCGTCCGTGGTCAATAGGAGCATTCCTTTCGCACCGAGCGCTACTTGACTCCGGCTCACAAGTTCATCTTATCACATCGCTGCTGGCAAGCCAACTTCAGTTTCATCGGTCCAATGGTGGATGCCATTGGAGACACTGAATTCTGAATTCTGTTCTGCCTCGCTTATACAAGTATTCTGTATGCATAAAGCCAATTGGGGCATCTCACATCACAAAACGTCAACTGTGTTATATATGTCTTCAACTGGAAAGATCCTGGTCCATAATTCTGACAGATCCAAACTTCCACACAGCGCCGTGGATATGGATTGGATTGGGGCCAGCCTGTTTTTGATCTGCTATCAGTTGGGCAAATCCAACACTGGACACGGCCGTGAAGACGTGTTTTGAATGGGTAGTTTGGATGGGGTAGTGACAGCCCACAGAATCTTCGTTTGGTCGCTGGATTCAAAGCGAGTCCAGCTGACTCTATAAATAATCTTAATGATCGTCTGGATTATCTTCTCTGTCAAAATAAAAGCCTGCACTGAGTCGATCGTTAATGCTACTAAAAAGGAGCTTGATCGCGATGCCTACTTCACCAGACACCACGTCTGGATTATTATTTGGTTGCTTATTTGGTTCGTCTTCCAATTAAGCCCAGTGGGGAGCTTTTGTGAAAATTCTATGAACAGGGTTGAGCGTAGGCTGGATCGTAATCCGAATTTAAGGGCTCAATATGCTTCGTTCATCAAGACATACATGGATCTGATTCATATGTGTCTGGTGCCTCAGCTATTGCCAGGTAAGTGCTAAAAATCTATACCCCACGAAGTGGCCTCTAGCCGGGATACTGGACCTGTTTCCTGGGCGTGACGGAGTGAGCCGCGTAGCCATTTTAAAGATAGCTATGGGAAGCTTTAATTACTTGTGTATTGGGCATTGTTTTGAGCGACTGCAAATTTAGGTCTAAATTTAACCCATTAATAAATATTACAATTTTAGCTTTTTATTGATTCGGCAGCCAATGAAAACTTTCAGTAGCGTAACAGATATCTCATTTGCATGGATTTTAATTTTAAGACTGTCTTTACGGCAAGCATTAGACTCTGCAGCTTCGTAATGACCATTCTATTACAAGGTAGTAACATTTTAAATTGGTGACCTGTGACACCAATAAACATTTTTGGCCAACTTCAGAATTTGATTAACAGTTTCCCAGATTTGTATACCCTTGCAGAGGGTATTATAATTTTGGTCAAAAGAGTGCAACGCAGTGAAGGAGACATCTCCGACCCTATAAAGTATATATATTCTTGATCAGGATCACCTCCTGAGTCGATATGAGCATGTCCGTCTGTCCGTCTGTCCGTCTGTCTTTCTGTCCGTCTGTCTGTTGGTTTCTACGAAAACTAGTCTCTCAGTTTTAAAGCTATCGAGTTCAAACTTTGCACACATCCTTCTTTCCTTTGCAGGCAGTATATAAGTCGGAACGGCCGGGATCGGTCGACTATATCCTATAGTTGCCATATAACTGATTGATCGGAAATGCCATAACTTTGGTGTTTTTTAAGTTAGAGGGTTGGGACTTTCCACACATGTTATGTTTGACCAAAATATCTTATGTACAAAATTGCATAAGGATCGGCCGACTATATCCTATAGCTGTCATAGAACGATCGAAATTAGCATAACTTTGGTGTTTTTTAAGTTAGAAAGATGGGATTTGGTACAGATTCTATTTTGGGAAAAACAATCTGATCTGCCAATTTTCATAAGGATCGGCCGACTATATACGATCCGCTATATATCTAATAATATAAGATGCGTGGCGTCACCTAGCGGACTGCGACTGAACTGCAAGGGTATATCAACTTCGGCTCCGCCCGAAGTTAGCTTTCCTTTCTTGTTTTAATTTGATCTTAGACTCTGTAGTAAATTACAATTTTTCTCTTATTGAAACTCCTTAGCTAAGTCTCCTTTAATTTGTTTGTTTAGTTTGTTTGTTAATTAATTTGTTAATTTAATTTAGTTTGTGACAAAAGATCACCACGCTGAATTAGTGTTCTTGCCTACCGCCAACATTCGCGTCCGTGGTCAATAGGAGCATTCCTTTCGCACCGAGCGCTACTTGACTCCGGCTCACAAGTTCATCTCATCACATCGCTGCTGGCAAGCCAACTTCAGTTTCATCGGTCCAATGGTGGATGCCATTGGAGACACTGAATTCTGAATTCTGTTCTGCCTCGCTTATACAAGTATTCTGTATGCATAAAGCCAATTGGGGCATCTCACATCACAAAACGTCAACTGTGTTATATATGTCTTCAACTGGAAAGATCCTGGTCCATAATTCTGACAGATCCAAACTTCCACACAGCGCCGTGGATATGGATTGGATTGGGGCCAGCCTGTTTTTGATCTGCTATCAGTTGGGCAAATCCAACACTGGACACGGCCGTGAAGACGTGTTTTGGATGGGTAGTTTGGATGGGGTAGTGACAGCCCACAGAATCTTCGTTTGGTCGCTGGATTCAAAGCGAGTCCAGCTGACTCTATAAATAATCTTAATGATCG
The DNA here is from genome assembly GCF_017639315.1 of Drosophila ananassae. Lineage (NCBI taxonomy): Eukaryota > Metazoa > Arthropoda > Insecta > Diptera > Drosophilidae > Drosophila > Drosophila ananassae. The sequence goes on along the minus strand of NC_057932.1, from coordinate 450,178 downwards.
TCTGGATTATCTTCTCTGTCAAAATAAAAGCCTGCACTGAGTCGATCGTTAATGCTACTAAAAAGGAGCTTGATCGCGATGCCTACTTCACCAGACACCACGTCTGGATTATTATTTGGTTGCTTATTTGGTTCGTCTTCCAATTAAGCCCAGTGGGGAGCTTTTGTGAAAATTCTATGAACAGGGTTGAGCGTAGGCTGGATCGTAATCCGAATTTAAGGGCTCAATATGCTTCGTTCATCAAGACATACATGGATCTGATTCATATGTGTCTGGTGCCTCAGCTATTGCCAGGTAAGTGCTAAAAATCTATACCCCACGAAGTGGCCTCTAGCCGGGATACTGGACCTGTTTCCTGGGCGTGACGGAGTGAGCCGCGTAGCCATTTTAAAGATAGCTATGGGAAGCTTTAATTACTTGTGTATTGGGCATTGTTTTGAGCGACTGCAAATTTAGGTCTAAATTTAACCCATTAATAAATATTACAATTTTAGCTTTTTATTGATTCGGCAGCCAATGAAAACTTTCAGTAGCGTAACAGATATCTCATTTGCATGGATTTTAATTTTAAGACTGTCTTTACGGCAAGCATTAGACTCTGCAGCTTCGTAATGACCATTCTATTTCTATATATCTATATATATATCTATATCTATATATCTACTTCTAGATATCTCATTTGCATGGATTTTAATTTTAAGACTGTCTTTACGGCAAGCATTAGACTCTGCAGCTTCGTAATGACCATTCTATTACAAGGTAGTAACATTTTAAATTGGTGACCTGTGACACCAATAAACATTTTTGGCCAACTTCAGAATTTGATTAACAGTTTCCCAGATTTGTATACCCTTGCAGAGGGTATTATAATTTTGGTCAAAAGAGTGCAACGCAGTGAAGGAGACATCTCCGACCCTATAAAGTATATATATTCTTGATCAGGATCACCTCCTGAGTCGATATGAGCATGTCCGTCTGTCCGTCTGTCCGTCTGTCTTTCTGTCCGTCTGTCTGTTGGTTTCTACGAAAACTAGTCTCTCAGTTTTAAAGCTATCGAGTTCAAACTTTGCACACATCCTTCTTTCCTTTGCAGGCAGTATATAAGTCGGAACGGCCGGGATCGGTCGACTATATCCTATAGTTGCCATATAACTGATTGATCGGAAATGCCATAACTTTGGTGTTTTTTAAGTTAGAGGGTTGGGACTTTCCACACATGTTATGTTTGACCAAAATATCTTATGTACAAAATTGCATAAGGATCGGCCGACTATATCCTATAGCTGTCATAGAACGATCGAAATTAGCATAACTTTGGTGTTTTTTAAGTTAGAAAAATGGGATTTGGTACAGATTCTATTTTGGGAAAAACAATCTGATCTGCCAATTTTCATAAGGATCGGCCGACTATATACGATCCGCTATATATCTAATAATATAAGATGCGTGGCGTCACCTAGCGGACTGCGACTGAACTGCAAGGGTATATCAACTTCGGCTCCGCCCGAAGTTAGCTTTCCTTTCTTGTTTTAATTTGATCTTAGACTCTGTAGTAAATTACAATTTTTCTCTTATTGAAACTCCTTAGCTAAGTCTCCTTTAATTTGTTTGTTTAGTTTGTTTGTTAATTAATTTGTTAATTTAATTTAGTTTGTGACAAAAGATCACCACGCTGAATTAGTGTTCTTGCCTACCGCCAACATTCGCGTCCGTGGTCAATAGGAGCATTCCTTTCGCACCGAGCGCTACTTGACTCCGGCTCACAAGTTCATCTCATCACATCGCTGCTGGCAAGCCAACTTCAGTTTCATCGGTCCAATGGTGGATGCCATTGGAGACACTGAATTCTGAATTCTGTTCTGCCTCGCTTATACAAGTATTCTGTATGCATAAAGCCAATTGGGGCATCTCACATCACAAAACGTCAACTGTGTTATATATGTCTTCAACTGGAAAGATCCTGGTCCATAATTCTGACAGATCCAAACTTCCACACAGCGCCGTGGATATGGATTGGATTGGGGCCAGCCTGTTTTTGATCTGCTATCAGTTGGGCAAATCCAACACTGGACACGGCCGTGAAGACGTGTTTTGGATGGGTAGTTTGGATGGGGTAGTGACAGCCCACAGAATCTTCGTTTGGTCGCTGGATTCAAAGCGAGTCCAGCTGACTCTATAAATAATCTTAATGATCGTCTGGATTATCTTCTCTGTCAAAATAAAAGCCTGCACTGAGTCGATCGTTAATGCTACTAAAAAGGAGCTTGATCGCGATGCCTACTTCACCAGACACCACGTCTGGATTATTATTTGGTTGCTTATTTGGTTCGTCTTCCAATTAAGCCCAGTGGGGAGCTTTTGTGAAAATTCTATGAACAGGGTTGAGCGTAGGCTGGATCGTAATCCGAATTTAAGGGCTCAATATGCTTCGTTCATCAAGACATACATGGATCTGATTCATATGTGTCTGGTGCCTCAGCTATTGCCAGGTAAGTGCTAAAAATCTATACCCCACGAAGTGGCCTCTAGCCGGGATACTGGACCTGTTTCCTGGGCGTGACGGAGTGAGCCGCGTAGCCATTTTAAAGATAGCTATGGGAAGCTTTAATTACTTGTGTATTGGGCATTGTTTTGAGCGACTGCAAATTTAGGTCTAAATTTAACCCATTAATAAATATTACAATTTTAGCTTTTTATTGATTCGGCAGCCAATGAAAACTTTCAGTAGCGTAACAGATATCTCATTTGCATGGATTTTAATTTTAAGACTGTCTTTACGGCAAGCATTAGACTCTGCAGCTTCGTAATGACCATTCTATTTCTATATATCTATATATATATCTATATCTATATATCTACTTCTAGATATCTCATTTGCATGGATTTTAATTTTAAGACTGTCTTTACGGCAAGCATTAGACTCTGCAGCTTCGTAATGACCATTCTATTACAAGGTAGTAACATTTTAAATTGGTGACCTGTGACACCAATAAACATTTTTGGCCAACTTCAGAATTTGATTAACAGTTTCCCAGATTTGTATACCCTTGCAGAGGGTATTATAATTTTGGTCAAAAGAGTGCAACGCAGTGAAGGAGACATCTCCGACCCTATAAAGTATATATATTCTTGATCAGGATCACCTCCTGAGTCGATATGAGCATGTCCGTCTGTCCGTCTGTCCGTCTGTCTTTCTGTCCGTCTGTCTGTTGGTTTCTACGAAAACTAGTCTCTCAGTTTTAAAGCTATCGAGTTCAAACTTTGCACACATCCTTCTTTCCTTTGCAGGCAGTATATAAGTCGGAACGGCCGGGATCGGTCGACTATATCCTATAGTTGCCATATAACTGATTGATCGGAAATGCCATAACTTTGGTGTTTTTTAAGTTAGAGGGTTGGGACTTTCCACACATGTTATGTTTGACCAAAATATCTTATGTACAAAATTGCATAAGGATCGGCCGACTATATCCTATAGCTGTCATAGAACGATCGAAATTAGCATAACTTTGGTGTTTTTTAAGTTAGAAAGATGGGATTTGGTACAGATTCTATTTTGGGAAAAACAATCTGATCTGCCAATTTTCATAAGGATCGGTGGACTATATACGATCCGCTATATATCTAATAATATAAGATGCGTGGCGCCACCTAGCGGACTGCGACTGAACTGCAAGGGTATATCAACTTCGGCTCCGCCCGAAGTTAGCTTTCCTTTCTTGTTTTAATTTGATCTTAGACTCTGTAGTAAATTACAATTTTTCTCTTATTGAAACTCCTTAGCTAAGTCTCCTTTAATTGATGTGCTTCTTATCCGTGGGAAAAATATAAACATGTACCGTTTCTCCTTTACGAGATGTTATCGGGGTTTCTCCTAGTTAAAGTTTTATCGTATGTCTATCATATATTATATTGCTTTTGCGCACGTTTTACAATTCGTCACGACTTTGTTGACTAGTTTCTCATTCTTTTCGGTTGGCCCTGAACAGGGCACGTGTTGCGCTCAGCGGTAGGGATTTCTGTCCTTCGATAAGACAGACTAATGTCTGTCACCTGGTTTTTGAATTTTCAGAACTTTTTGGCAGGAAACTTTCTGAGTATGACATCTTGTACCCTAACGTATGAAAGTCTTAATGTAGGAAATTTAAGCCTTTAGGTAGTAGTAGAGATTCACTGCTGTAGAGGCGAAACTAATCGTGTCTCATCTTTGGTTTTCATAAAGTACGAAGGTGCGTTTTTGCGTAGAGTGAGCTTTCTCCAGAATCATCACTTTTTAAAAGAATCTTAGGGCTTATTCGTAGTAAGGATAGCGTGATGGAAATCTTGCTACGCCATATTTTAATTTAAGAATTTGGATACCGATACCGCGTATGCTTGTAGTCTGTGTAGATGTATAGGTGGGGTCACAACTTGGCCAAAGCCCAAATAATAGTAAGTCCTTGAGATCTTTGTAATTGGACGCCTTTCTTGGGATAGCGCCGCGCCTATGCCAAAGGCCAAGGCATTTGTGGTTAGACTTGTTGGGTTCTTCCAGATAAATTCCTCGAAAGCGCCGCGCCTATGCCAAAGGCCAAGGCATTTGTGGTTAGACTCGTTGGGTTCTTCCAGATAAATACCTCGCAAGCCTGAGTTTACTTCTAAAAAGCGAATGGTTAACAGAGATGCTTTACTAAAGTCAGTGTAAATGACGTCTGTTTGTAAGCCATTCCGGAAGCCATCCGTGACAAAAGATGTTAGCTTCAATAAGTTGGTAGTGGTGAGGCGGCGTTTCATAAAGCCATGCTGGCACGGAGATATTATTGAACAACATAGGTGTTGCGAATGTGAAGTTATAAGTTTTTCAAAGAGCTTTGGAATTGTTGAAAATTTAGAAATGCCACTTTAATGCCTCTATAATTTGGATTGTTTCCATTTTTTATGCAGCTCAATAATGTAAGATTTCTTCCACATAAGGGGGAAAGATTGAAATCTCCAGCTATAGATTTAAGAGTTTAATGGAATCCATCAGGGCCTGGCGAATATACGGGCTTGACCTTAAGACCCAACATACCACTTTGATAAAAAAATGGGCAATATATAAAGTTGGCTGATTGGATTTTATACTTAATAAGGATGAACTAGAATGGTCATTGCCTGATCAGTGTTCGCATATGAGAATATCAATATGATTGTATACCAATGCGGATAAGTTGAAGCGGACAGATATTTCCACGGCACGCAAGCATTGCAAAATATATTCAAAGTGTAATACAATTTTTGTAAGGCATTGTTTATACCCTCACATGCCAGTAGATCGGACCAATCAAATTCAAAAATCAACTTATTTAATTTTATAAAGTCAGCCTTACGGAAGAAACGAACTTTATGAGATTTAAGTGTAGACTTTAGGTCAATTAAACTATTGTTTTTGATTAAAACCTCAAGAGTGGGTTGATATGGATCCTGAGGGTTAGAGATGGGAAAAGTTCGAGAAAGAGTAATTCCATTAGGATTAGCAATGAAACACAAGTCCAGCAGCCGATGTATGTTGCCAGTACAATAATGTGCGATGCCAAGGAAGAACTATCAGAATACAGTTTGGGAAGTTCACTACGTAACCCTCTAGTATTCTGATAGGTAAGTGTTAGTGAAGACATTAGTTTTTTGAAACTGAGAAAGTTGAAGTGGAAGGTTGGTCAGTTGCCGTAGCATGTGGGAGTTTTACACCCACAGGTTTGGTTATTTTTTTCTTCACCGTACTTGGCTGATGTTCTTGGACTAAAATGTTCTCTGGCCAAATCGTCTTGAACATCTGCAAGGGTGTATTTTGAAAGATAACTTATAGATGGATTATAGAAATTATCCTAGACGTATAGCTACCATGTAACTGAATGATCTGAAATTACACAACTTTGGTGTTTTTAAACAAAAGGTTGGATTTATAACCTTTTTTTAAGTTCATAATATTAGGAACCCATTCAATAATTTACCGAACTAGCTTTTAATATATTTTTTTGAACACGGGAATATATTTTGGGTACACCTTTATTTGAAAAAACTATTTTTTAATAATGTTCTCACATATGCTTGTGTATATGGCAGCTAAACTATACAGTCGACCGATTCCTTAATTTTTTTGAGCCTGATTGTCAAATCTGCTTTTAAGGATATTTCCTTCTTGTTGAGCTACTAATATTTTTTAATAGCGGCCAAATAAATAGACGATTTCACAGTTCAATTTCAATCAAATTTCAATGTTTTTATTTGAGGTTTCAATTCTAACCAAACTCGCAACCGCTCAATCAGTGACAAAAATACAAGTGAATCAAAGCTTAGCAATATGAACTCAGAACAATGCATTTGTTTATCATTTCGCTGGCAAGATTTCGAATTCAAGATTTGCTAGTGTGGAGCAGCTCTACAAAAACAGCTCCCCAATGCGTATGCGCTACAAATACCAGCAAAGCGCATGCGAACGGGGGAGAAATAAAAAAAACCGAACTGCTCCTCAGATTTAGAATACAACTTATTTTACATAGCTTTGTCTTTTTCTGCTTGGCTCAAAACCCTCCTACCCTTGAAGGCTGGATCTTCCCCAGAACCTTTGAGAGGCTGCAGACACAACCGTGACACCGCACGCTTAGTCGCTCCAACCGCTGTTTTAAGTATGGCTACACGTTTCACTCCGTCACGCCCAGGAACCAGCTCCAGTATCCTGGCCAGAGGCCACCTCATTGCTGGTAGATTCTCATCCTTCACCAGGACTATGTCCCAACAGAAATTACAGGGCCAGGATTTTCTGAAATCAACACAAGGGGTCTAGAATTAATGATTGAGGCTATGCGGCACAACAAAGTCTTCAATTCCTTGAAGCCAAGAATTGTGGGACCAACTGCCCGATATAGGGTGTGTTTCGCCGTCTTTTCGAGTTAGTAAATATAAGTTTAAATAGAAGGATTATAAAGAAAACGAGGAAGAATTAGTGTGCTTTTGAAGGTAATTTAAAATGGAAGTTTTCATATTTGACAGGGATGAAAGAGAAATAATATGATACAGACCATTATGATTCGAACATAAAATCCTAAGGGGATCATGTTGTGCATATGTCGATCTACAATGGCTTAAGAATAAAGGACTAAAGTTTCTGGTCCTTCTATTCGGAACGTTAAACTGTAAGCGTGTTAGTAAGTGCTGGCTATCTACATCACCATTAATAGGAGGGTAAGTTTATTAGTAGGAGCTACTATTATACGAAGGTAGGTGAAGATTTGCGTCCCAGTTAAGTCCTCTAAGAGCAAATAATAAGAAGTTCTTTTGTACGGATTCTAAGCGGTCTACACCGTATTAGGGACGCCAGACACATGAACCATACTCCAGTATCGGACGGACCAAGGATATAAATAAGGTTTTAGTAATATAAGGGTCGTTAAATTCTTTAGCCCATCTTTTAATAAAACCGAGAACACCTTTAGCCTTATTAACCATTGAAGAAATATGGTCGGAAAATTTCAGTTTTCTGTCTAAAAGGACACCAAGATCATTAACCTGAGTTAATTTTTCTAAGGCAATCCCAGAGAGATAGTACGAAGCCTGGTGAGGACTAGTACGATAGAAAGACATAAGTTTGCATTTTGATCCATTAAATATTAAGTCATTAGCTAAACACCATTTTTGAAAATTATCAAGATCGGACTGGAGTCTGTTTTGGGCAGACGGAAAGTTATATTGCAGACAAAGCTTAACATCGTCTGCGTACATTAGTACCAGCGCGTTCGTCAAAGATGGGGGCAAGTCGTTTATAAAAAGAGTGAATAGTAATGGGCCAAGATGGCTTCCTTGAGGGACTCCAGATGTGGCACGGACTAAGCGGGAGTATTGATTTTTAAATAAGACTCTCTGTGTTCTTCCATTTAAAAAGCTGGAGATCCACGTAATGAGGTCGGTTGAGAATCCCAAAAGATTTAGTTTACTCAACAAGAGTGAGTGATTAACTGAATCAAATGCTTTACTAAAGTCTGTGTAATTAACATCAGTTTGAAGTCCCTTTTGGAAGCCATCTAAAACAAAGGATGTCAACTCCAATAAATTAGTGGTGGTTGAGCGATGCTTAATGAAACCATGCTGACATGGAGAAATTATTGATGAGCATAGGTGTTGCAAATGAGGAGTTATTAATTTTTCAAATAACTTTTGAATCGCTGACAATTTTGAGATGCCTCTAAGTTGGCAGCATCGAATTTTTTCCCCTTTTTGTGCAGAGGAATTATGAAAGATTCCTTCCATTTAAAGGGGAAAATCGAAGATTCCAAAGATAAGTTGAAAAGTTTTTGAATAGGTTTGCACAGAGCCCTAGCACAGTATTTTAGCACGCAGCCTGGTACTCCGCCGGGGCCTGGCGAATAAACTGGCTTTACATTTTGAAGATCCAATAATATATTGTTTTCAGAAAGAAATGGAACAAATATACGATTAGTTGGTTGAATGTTGTAAGCGTATGGCTGATCTGAAGTTTTAGGAGGTGAATACGTTGTTTGAAAAAAGTTTGCAAATAAATCAGCAATGGCCTGATCTGAAGTCGCTGATAAATTTTTATACGTAAGTAGGGAAGGAAAAGATACATGTTTACGCTTCGTGTTTACAAAGTTATAAAACTGCTTTGGATCTTGAGTGAACTGAATCCGACAGCGGCGAATATAATTTTTATAACATTCGGCGTTATGCACGGTGAAATTTAGCCGAGCTATTAAGTATCTTGAGAAATCTATGCTTCTACAGGTTCTTTTATATTTATTTAAAAGCCTGTCTTTGTCTGTTTTTAATTTTGTTAGGCACCTTGCAAACCAAGGAGGATTATTTGTAGCGGACGGATATTTCCACGGCACACTTAAGTCAAAGAATGTCTTTAATGTCAAATAAAATTTATCTAGGATGATATTTAATCAGTGCATGCCAGAATATCGGACCAGTCAAAAGTATCAATTAATAAATTAAATTTACGAAAATCAACCTTATGAAAACAACGAATCTTCTTTGATACGCAGGAAGGCTTCTGATTGACACCAGAATTGGTTTCAATTGAAACTTTAAGCGTAGGGTGGTATGGATCTTCAGGGGTTGAGAGGGGCAAAGCTCTGGAAAGTGTGGTACTATCTGGATCAGATACAAAGCATAAGTCAAGAAGCCGACCTAACGAATTTCTAACATGGTTGATCTGGCCTAGGGACAAGTCAAAGATGCCCGCCGTGAAATCATGATGGGTGGAAAGTGATAAGAAAGTTAAATTTTCAGTAATTGACCAATTGAGTTCTGGTAAATTAAAGTCGCCAAGAACTACCAGAAGGTCAATATCTGACATAAGATTGGTAACAGCCTGTATAGCCGACAAGAGATACCAGTATGTAGGCGGCTCGGAAGATGGTGGGATGTAAGAACATGTAATAAACAAAGATTGAGCAGACAATATGACTTTAACGCAAATGAATTCGAAATCACCAAACTCTGGTAACTTTACCTCTTCAGAAACGAAATTGGAGTCAATAGAAATTAAGACTCCTCCTCTTCGCAGAGATCGGTCACGTCTAAAAGTGGTGTACCTACTTGGAAAAACTTCGGAGCAAAAGATCTCCGGCTTTAACCAGGTTTCAGTAAAGACTATAATATGGGACGCAAAGGAAAGACTATCAGAATAGAGTCTAGGGAGCTTGCTACTTAGACCCCGACAATTCTGATAGGTAAGATTGATAAAAGATGTTAGTTTTTTGAAGAGTCGGATTGGACAGATGTTGGGAGCTTGACTCCAGCAGGCTTCGAATTTTTTTTTTCTTTGCCTTACTCGGCTGATGCTCTTGTACAAATATGTCGTCTGGCCAGAAGCCAATGACATGCGCCACTCTAATAACGGCCTTGGTTTTGGCTTTGATATAAGCCGAGATATCAATCTCCGAGGTATCAGGGGCTAGCCGTGAGACAAATATTTGTCTAATAGGTGGGATTACCTGTAATGGTTTTGGTGCCACGGTCGGTAATACCGCGGCATCAGTCCGTTCCGGGGGTCCGGGCGCGGGTAACAATTTCTGGTGGAAGCTATGGGGTTAATTCTAGGGTATTCCTGGGAATCACTTGGAGTGATGCCATGGAGGACAAAGCAGACAAGTTATGCTCTGCTACGGTAAATTCGGGTGCTGACTCTTCATTTACCGTCCCTGCTCTTGGAGAAGCAAGGGAAATGAGTGGCTGCATTATTGCGGGAGGATCCAGCTGTCCCGCGATCTCTGGAGCTGCGACTTCCCTAGTAGCAGATTTTTTCCGCTTAGGAGATTCATTCAACAGCTGAAGGCTATTGAATTGAACATCCAGCGCACTGAGTTGATCATTTATTTTTCGGAAACCGACGATCAAATCTTTAAACCCACTCTTGGTCTGTTGCATAAAACATCTCATTTCATCTTGGACAGCCCGGCACCCACTGCAGCAATAATGGAGGCCAACACGGCGGGATATGGCATCCGAGACAGATGCAGTTTGACATGTGAGACACTTTCGCACAGCCAACAATAGATGCTGGCCTGGGACGCAGATATCGGCTTATTGCACGATTTAAATGAGCAGACAACATTGTATTCCATTTTAAAATATTAATTAGCAAATTAGCAAAAATGAATTTATAATTTTTTAAATTTTCTTTTATTTTTTTTATTTTAAACAAATTAGCCTTCAACCACTGTACCAACTAAGGTTAATAAAAGGTAGGTAGAGGAGGAAGTTAGTAAAGAGAGATCTATGGAAGAGCGCAAGTGTAAAGAAATGCGCGCAAAAAGATAAAAGCAGAATTAACTGCAAAAATTCAAAAGGCGCAGAGCTATATTTGGATTGCGACTTTTTAATTTAATTAAATGCTCACCCAAATATGGCACTGCACAAGCGCGTAGCGATACGGGTATAACTTTAATATTAAGACACATATTAGTATTAAAAACCACGTGTTTAAATTAAGGTTTCAAATCCGCGATGAACAAGAATAGAATTTATCGCAAGCGCAAAAAATAATCACGACCGTTCGCTATGAAGTGAAGGAAGAGAGTGCTGCTTTACTGCTGCTTTCCACAGACCGGCAAAATGGGGAGAGCGTGGAGGAATAAACCGCCCCTCGATAGATTCCGACAGGCAAAAATCCTTTATTCCGAGTCTCTGTCTTGTAGAAAAACGGTTCGCAAAAAACAACGTAGTTATACCTGTTACATCAAAACTTTGGAATCCTTCAACTCTCTCGGTTGGAAGATCAGCCATGACATGCTCCAGTAGACGAGACTTTGCGCGAAAACAGCGTATGCATTTGTTCAAAAACTCTTGGAACGGTCTTCCCCCCCAATGGGACAGTATTGAGAACAATTTTTTGCAATTAGTGCCCGAGGGCCAGAGTGCAGGTTCTTCTCATGAGTCACTATAGCCGAAGTGACGGGATGGCCTCTGGGAAGAATGATCAGATGACGTCAAATTTTAAGTATTATTCTGTATCACCTTCGGTTACTCCTTCAAAAACCTCTGGTATGTTGGAGCACCATTTCCTTAATTGAAACTGACCCTTGTTCAATATGCTCGATGTTTGAGCTATTATCTCAATCGCTTCAGTCTTCGTTGGGGCACCAGATATGAATTCGTCCACATAGAGACGGCAGACCGTCTCCTAGCTAGACCTAGTCCGACTGAGTGCAGATAAACCAAGAAAGGAAAGCTAACTTCAGGCGGAGCCGAAGTTGATATACCCTTGCAGTTGTACAATTTCTGATCTTTCAGTTATATGGCGGCTATTGGATATAATTGGCCGATCCCTATGAATTTTGGCAAATAAGATTATTTTGCCCAAAAATGGAATCTATACCAAGTCCCATCTTTCTAACTTAAAAAACAGCAAAGTTATGCCAATTCCGATCGTTCAGTTATATGACAGCTATAGGATATAGTCGGCCGATCGTTATGAAATTTTGTACATAAGATATTTTGGTCAAATATAACATGTGTGGAAAGTCCCAACCCTCTAACTTAAAAAACACCAAAGTTATGGCATTTCCGATCAATCAGTTATATGGCAGCTATAGGATATAGTCGACCGATCCCGGCCGTTCCGACTTATATACTGCCTGCAAGCAAAAGAAGGATGTGTGCGAAGTTTCAACTCGATAGCTTTAAAACTGAGAGACAAGTTTGCGTAGAAACCGACATGCAGACGGACAGGGGGACAGACGGACATGCTAATGTCGACTCAGGAGGTGATCGTGATCAAGAATATATATACTTTATAGGGTAGTAAATGTCTCCTTCACTGCGTTGCCCACTTTTGATTAAAAATTATAATTCCCTCTGCAAGGGTAAAAAAACCAGTTTATTATCAGTGTGGAAGGCAGTCCACGAGGAAACGAACCACATGTCTTACCTTGCGTGAGGCGACACTATCACTGTGAACGGCAGTCTACGAGGTGACGAACATGCTTTAGAGTGCGCGTGGAGACAATATATAATATATAGTCGAAGTATTAACAATTGTGTGTATGTAAAATCACGACTTCGTCATTGATGTTGAAAAATGTCTAAATTCGTTATCTTTTTATAATAGGTGTAGTTTATTATTATTGGTTTGGATTAAGTTAGAATAATACGTTCTCAGCAATGCTTCAACTTAGCAAGTTTTTTCGCTGAGATTTTGATAGCGACTGACTTAATTTTGCTTGATTCTCAGTGATCAATGCCCCGAGAACAGTAATAAATTTGTACGCTTCTAGTGACTCTCTCGTTGATCTGGTCTTCCCCTTCTCTCTCAAATCCTACATTCAGCCGGGGTTCATACCGAACTCCTTCGTATATTCTGTGGATGTCTGTGGACTTCTGTACAGTGGATGTCTTTTGAAGTCCCTCGGTATCCCCTACTCGTTCCATTTCAAACCTTCCATGATTATTCCGCCTATACTTTCACTATTTTGTATGACCCAAGTTTTAGTTTTAAGCCCACACCATACTGTGTTCGCTTTATGACGACTAAATCGTTATGCTTGTATTCTCTCTCCTTCTTACGTTTTAGATTGAAGCCCCGCCTATTTTCTTCTTGTAATGCTTGAATATTTTCCTTAGCGTCTTGGCGAAGCTGTTTACGTTCATCTTTTAACTCTTGTATTAAGGTTTGCTGTATTATATCTCTGAACTCTGACAAATCAACAGTTCGCATACCCATACCAATCAATAGCTTGAAATAGGTTACTTTTGTACTTCTAGGCTCGACATTGTGTATTAGTTGTTGCTATAAATGGATGCTGTATCTTCTGTTGTTCACAATATTCTTTAACTAAATGTGATGTAAACGCAGCTCCTTGATCCTCCGATAGGATTCGCAATGGGTTGCCAAAAATAACTGCCTGCATTTCTAAACAATTGATAAGTTCTTCTACTCCAGTGCTCCTTGTCGGATACAACCACATAAATTTGGTAAACGCATCCACTATTACTAGAAGATGACTATACCTTTTCTTTGTCACTTCCATTGGTCCGACGTGATCGATATGGTAAGTCACAAGCGGTTTATCTCCCTTATCAATAGGAGTTAGAAATCCAACAAGCTTACCTGCCTTTGCATTAACTACAGTGCGTTCTACACAATTGCATATCACCTGAACTACTTTATCATTAAGTTTGGGGATATAATAGGATTAATTTTTCACTAAATCGTGAGGTTTCTTTGCTACCAAATGACCCTTTCAATGCGCGATTTGAATTATCACAATTTCCATTTGTGATGGAGCAACTATCAATTCGCGATTTGGGTCCTTGAACAAGATCTGACTCTCTACTAAATTTCTAATAACTTTTCCATTCGTCAGTCATTTGCGCTTCTTTCAGTCTGTGTTCTACACTATCGGTCAGCACAACACATGCTACTCTACTCAAGGCGTCGAGGAACGATGTTCAATTTTGCACTGATAGTCTTGTAAAAACAATACCCTATACTATAGACTACTTTCAGTTTGCTTAATCCGTTGTTGACACCCTTGCTTGGAATAATTATATCATCCTATACACCACTGTCACGTTCTCTTGTATGAGCTCTCTCATTACTAACATAATAAAGCGATTAAAAACCTTTGGCGAAATAGAGATTCTAAAACTGAACGTAAAGAAACTCGTATTGTCCGGTCTGTGTAAAAAAAAAAATACTTTTGTGAATTTTCCTCTACCGGCACATGGAAGTTACAGTTCTTTAAATCTAACGTAGTGAAAATTGATGCTCCTTGCAACTTCTCAATCGCTCTTTCCATATGAACCATTGGAAAATTGCCCCTAACTATTTTTCCGTTTAATTTATGAGAATCGCAACATAAGCGTTTTTGTCCGCTCTTTTTCGCAACTAACACAATCGGTGAAGCATACTCGTAGGTGCTCGGTGGTATTATCTTTAGTTCAAGCCATTCACTAACGTGCTTGTCTACTAACTGGAGTTCACAATAGGGTAAACGCCGTGGTGCTTGATACACATCATCCGTTAAAATAAGTCTACTTTCCACTGGAGAAGTTACATTCGATTTGGCTGGTATCTCTCAACTAAGTCTTTTGCTTTCACTCTTTGTACATAAGAAATTCTCTTAATAATTCACTGCATGAATTATTATTCTTCGAATGTTCCACAATCTGTGTTCTTGATCTCGGTCTAAACTGTATGCCATTTTTCTGCACAATCAGACCTACACTTTCTAACAGAATTCTCTACCTAAAATTGCATTAAATGACATGTCTTTTTCGAAAAGTTATGAAATTCTACCCTTAGAACAAATCCATCTATTTTCATAGGTATTGTAAAACTTCCAATCTGTCCCAGTCGTAATTTGTCCCTTAGGTAAGATTTTTAGTCTGAATTTTAAATATATTTTTGCGCTCATTAAACACAAATCCGCACCTGTATCAATTAGAGCTTTAAGTTCCAAATCCCCGTAGAAAATAATCTTTAATTCCAGTCTAGAAACCGTAAAGGCATCATCTCATCTTTCTGAACCACACTGGCTGTTTTTATCTGATTTCTTGCCGAACTTTTCTTGCTTTTATGATTTATTTTTACCTGTGTTGAGGTTATATTCTGCCTTAATCTGTGGTTTTCCCACTCCTCGCATGTTTTGATATGCCCCATTTGGGCTTTTAACTGATTCATGGTTCTAGGCTGACATAACAAAGCTTTGTTGGATTTTGAGTCTGGTATTCCATTTACAAAATATTCAATTAAATCGTCGTCGTCGAGATCAATTGGTTTAGCCAAATCTATTAATGCATACAAATTTTCATGTTACGTTTAATTTTTTCTTTGTTGTTTTCCTAGCATTCGATGATTTTTGCTAATAATACTGTCCCTCATCGAATTTTTTAATAGTCCGAACTCATCTATTAACGATTTTTTTTAATAGTTTCCAATTCTCAATATCTCTCTGACTTCGTATAAATAATTTGGCGGCCCCACTACGATCAAATCTTTAAACCCACTCTTGGTCTGTTGCATAAAACATCTCATTTCATCTTGGACAGCCCGGCACCCACTGCAGCAATAATGGAGGCCAACACGGCGGGATATGGCATCCGAGACAGATGCAGTTTGACATGTGAGACACTTTCGCACAGCCAACAATAGATGCTGGCCTGGGACGCAGATATCGGCTTATTGCACGATTTAAATGAGCAGACAACATTGTATTCCATTTTAAAATATTAATTAGCAAATTAGCAAAAATGAATTTATAATTTTTTAAATTTTCTTTTATTTTTTTTATTTTAAACAAATTAGCCTTCAACCACTGTACCAACTAAGGTTAATAAAAGGTAGGTAGAGGAGGAAGTTAGTAAAGAGAGATCTATGGAAGAGCGCAAGTGTAAAGAAATGCGCGCAAAAAGATAAAAGCAGAATTAACTGCAAAAATTCAAAAGGCGCAGAGCTATATTTGGATTGCGACTTTTTAATTTAATTAAATGCTCACCCAAATATGGCACTGCACAAGCGCGTAGCGATACGGGTATAACTTTAATATTAAGACACATATTAGTATTAAAAACCACGTGTTTAAATTAAGGTTTCAAATCCGCGATGAACAAGAATAGAATTTATCGCAAGCGCAAAAAATAATCACGACCGTTCGCTATGAAGTGAAGGAAGAGAGTGCTGCTTTACTGCTGCTTTCCACAGACCGGCAAAATGGGGAGAGCGTGGAGGAATAAACCGCCCCTCGATAGACTCCGACAGGCAAAAATCCTATATTCCGAGTCTCTGCCTTGTAGAAAAACGGTTCGCAAAAAACAACGTAGTTATACCTGTTACATCAAAACTTTGGAATCCTTCAACTCTCTCGGTTGGAAGATCAGCCATGACATGCTCCAGTAGACGAGACTTTGCGCGAAAACAGCGTATGCATTTGTTCAAAAACTCTTGGAACGGTCTTCCCCCCCAATGGGACAGTATTGAGAACAATTTTTTGCAATTAGTGCCCGAGGGCCAGAGTGCAGGTTCTTCTCATGAGTCACTATAGCCGAAGTGACGGGATGGCCTCTGGGAAGAATGATCAGATGACGTCAAATTTTAAGTATTATTCTGTATCACCTTCGGTTACTCCTTCAAAAACCTCTGGTATGTTGGAGCACCATTTCCTTAATTGAAACTGACCCTTGTTCAATATGCTCGATGTTTGAGCTATTATCTCAATCGCTTCAGTCTTCGTTGGGGCACCAGATATGAATTCGTCCACATAGAGACGGCAGACCGTCTCCTAGCTAGACCTAGTCCGACTGAGTGCAGATAAACCAAGAAAGGAAAGCTAACTTCAGGCGGAGCCGAAGTTGATATACCCTTGCAGTTGTACAATTTCTGATCTTTCAGTTATATGGCGGCTATTGGATATAATTGGCCGATCCCTATGAATTTTGGCAAATAAGATTATTTTGCCCAAAAATGGAATCTATACCAAGTCCCATCTTTCTAACTTAAAAAACAGCAAAGTTATGCCAATTCCGATCGTTCAGTTATATGACAGCTATAGGATATAGTCGGCCGATCGTTATGAAATTTTGTACATAAGATATTTTGGTCAAATATAACTTGTGCGGAAAGTCCCAACCCTCTTACTTAAAAAACACCAGTTATGGCATTTCCGATCAATCAGTTATATGGCAGCTATAGGATATAGTCGACCGATCCCGGCCGTTCCGACTTATATACTGCCTGCAAAGAAAAGAAGGATGTGTGCAAAGTTTGAACTCGATAGCTTTAAAACTGAGAGACTAGTTTGCGTAGAAACAGACAGACGGACATGCTTATATCGACTCAGGAGGTGATCCTGATCAAGAATATATATACTTTATAGGGTCGGAGATGTCTGCTTCACTGCGTTGCACACTTTTGACCAAAATTATAATACCCTCTGCAAGGGTATAATGAATAACTTCATAATCAAAGAAGATATTAAAACGTGCTTTATGCCGTTGAAAATGGTGTTAAATATTTATTTCATTTTCTTTAAGACCAAATGTCTTAAAAGGAGACAAAAACAAGAACGAACAAGAAAGGAAAGCTAACTTCGGGCGGAGCCAAAGTTGATATACCCTTGCAGTTCAGTCGCAGTCCGCTAGGTGGCGCCACGCATCTTATATTATTAGATATATAGCGGATCGTATATAGTCGGCCGATCCTTATAAAAATTGGCAGATCAGATTGTTTTTCCCAAAATAGAATCTGTACCGAATCCCATCTTTCTAACTTAAAAAACACCAAAGTTATGCCAATTTCGATCGTTCTATGACAGCTATAGGATATATTCGGACGATCCTTATGAAATTTTGTACATAAGATATTTTGGTCAAATATAACATGTGTGGAAAGTCCCAACCCTCTAACTTAAAAAACCACAAAGTAATGGCATTTCCGATCAATCAGTTATATGGCAGCTATAGGATATAGTCGACCGATCCCGGCCGTTCCGACTTATATACTGCCTGCAAGCAAAAGAAGGATGTGTGCGAAGTTTCAACTCGATAGCTTTAAAACTGAGAGACAAGTTTGCGTAGAAACCGACATGCAGACGGACAGGGGGACAGACGGACATGCTAATGTCGACTCAGGAGGTGATCGTGATCAAGAATATATAAACTTTATAGGGTAGTAAATGTCTCCTTCACTGCGTTGCCCACTTTTGATTAAAAATTATAATTCCCTCTGCAAGGGTAAAAAAACCAGTTTATTATCAGTGTGGAAGGCAGTCCACGAGGAAACGAACCACATGTCTTACCTTGCGTGAGGCGACACTATCACTGTGAACGGCAGTCTACGAGGTGACGAACATGCTTTAGAGTGCGCGTGGAGACAATATATAATATATAGTCGAAGTATTAACAATTGTGTGTATGTAAAATCACGACTTCGTCATTGATGTTGAAAAATGTCTAAATTCGTTATCTTTTTATAATAGGTGTAGTTTATTATTATTGGTTTGGATTAAGTTAGAATAATACGTTCTCAGCAATGCTTCAACTTAGCAAGTTTCTTCGCTGAGATTTTGATAGCGACTGACTTAATTTTGCTTGATTCTCAGTGATCAATGCCCCGAGAACAGTAATAAATTTGTACGCTTCTAGTGACTCTCTCGTTGATCTGGTCTTCCCCTTCTCTCTCAAATCCTACATTCAGCCGGGGTTCATACCGAACTCCTTCGTATATTCTGTGGATGTCTGTGGACTTCTGTACAGTGGATGTCTTTTGAAGTCCCTCGGTATCCCCTACTCGTTCCATTTCAAACCTTCCATGATTATTCCGCCTATACTTTCACTATTTTGTATGACCCAAGTTTTAGTTTTAAGCCCACACCATACTGTGTTCGCTTTATGACGACTAAATCGTTATGCTTGTATTCTCTCTCCTTCTTACGTTTTAGATTGAAGCCCCGCCTATTTTCTTCTTGTAATGCTTGAATATTTTCCTTAGCGTCTTGGCGAAGCTGTTTACGTTCATCTTTTAACTCTTGTATTAAGGTTTGCTGTATTATATCTCTGAACTCTGACAAATCAACAGTTCGCATACCCATACCAATCAATAGCTTGAAATAGGTTACTTTTGTACTTCTAGGCTCGACATTGTGTATTAGTTGTTGCTATAAATGGATGCTGTATCTTCTGTTGTTCACAATAATCTTTAACTAAATGTGATGTAAACGCAGCTCCTTGATCCTCCGATAGGATTCGCAATGGGTTGCCAAAAATAACTGCCTGCATTTCTAAACAATTGATAAGTTCTTCTACTCCAGTGCTCCTTGTCGGATACAACCACATAAATTTGGTAAACGCATCCACTATTACTAGAAGATGACTATACCTTTTCTTTGTCACTTCCATTGGTCCGACGTGATCGATATGGTAAGTCACAAGCGGTTTATCTCCCTTATCAATAGGAGTTAGAAATCCAACAAGCTTACCTGCCTTTGCATTAACTACAGTGCGTTCTACACAATTGCATATCACCTGAACTACTTTATCATTAAGTTTGGGGATATAATAGGATTAATTTTTCACTAAATCGTGAGGTTTCTTTGCTACCAAATGACCCTTTCAATGCGCGATTTGAATTATCACAATTTCCATTTGTGATGGAGCAACTATCAATTCGCGATTTGGGTCCTTGAACAAGATCTGACTCTCTACTAAATTTCTAATAACTTTTCCATTCGTCAGTCATTTGCGCTTCTTTCAGTCTGTGTTCTACACTATCGGTCAGCACAACACATGCTACTCTACTCAAGGCGTCGAGGAACGATGTTCAATTTTGCACTGATAGTCTTGTAAAAACAATACCCTATACTATAGACTACTTTCAGTTTGCTTAATCCGTTGTTGACACCCTTGCTTGGAATAATTATATCATCCTATACACCACTGTCACGTTCTCTTGTATGAGCTCTCTCATTACTAACATAATAAAGCGATTAAAAACCTTTGGCGAAAAAGAGATTCTAAAACTGAACGTAAAGAAACTCGTATTGTCCGGTCTGTGTAAAAAAAAAAATACTTTTGTGAATTTTCCTCTACCGGCACATGGAAGTTACAGTTCTTTAAATCTAACGTAGTGAAAATTGATGCTCCTTGCAACTTCTCAATCGCTCTTTCCATATGAACCATTGGAAAATTGCCCCTAACTATTTTTCCGTTTAATTTATGAGAATCGCAACATAAGCGTTTTTGTCCGCTCTTTTTCGCAACTAACACAATCGGTGAAGCATACTCGTAGGTGCTCGGTGGTATTATCTTTAGTTCAAGCCATTCACTAACGTGCTTGTCTACTAACTGGAGTTCACAATAGGGTAAACGCCGTGGTGCTTGATACACATCATCCGTTAAAATAAGTCTACTTTCCACTGGAGAAGTTACATTCGATTTGGCTGGTATCTCTCAACTAAGTCTTTTGCTTTCACTCTTTGTACATAAGAAATTCTCTTAATAATTCACTGCATGAATTATTATTCTTCGAATGTTCCACAATCTGTGTTCTTGATCTCGGTCTAAACTGTATGCCATTTTTCTGCACAATCAGACCTACACTTTCTAACAGAATTCTCTACCTAAAATTGCATTAAATGACATGTCTTTTTCGAAAAGTTATGAAATTCTACCCTTAGAACAAATCCATCTATTTTCATAGGTATTGTAAAACTTCCAATCTGTCCCAGTCGTAATTTGTCCCTTAGGTAAGATTTTTAGTCTGAATTTTAAATATATTTTTGCGCTCATTAAACACAAATCCGCACCTGTATCAATTAGAGCTTTAAGTTCCAAATCCCCGTAGAAAATAATCTTTAATTCCAGTCTAGAAACCGTAAAGGCATCATCTCATCTTTCTGAACCACACTGGCTGTTTTTATCTGATTTCTTGCCGAACTTTTCTTGCTTTTATGATTTATTTTTACCTGTGTTGAGGTTATATTCTGCCTTAATCTGTGGTTTTCCCACTCCTCGCATGTTTTGATATGCCCCATTTGGGCTTTTAACTGATTCATGGTTCTAGGCTGACATAACAAAGCTTTGTTGGATTTTGAGTCTGGTATTCCATTTACAAAATATTCAATTAAATCGTCGTCGTCGAGATCAATTGGTTTAGCCAAATCTATTAATGCATACAAATTTTCATGTTACGTTTAATTTTTTCTTTGTTGTTTTCCTAGCATTCGATGATTTTTGCTAATAATACTGTCCCTCATCGAATTTTTTAATAGTCCGAACTCATCTATTAACGATTTTTTTTAATAGTTTCCAATTCTCAATATCTCTCTGACTTCGTATAAATAATTTGGCGGCCCCACTAATCAATTGCTTCCCATAAAAAAATATTTGCAATTCGCTCCTCGGAAAAAAGAAAAAAACCACCTCGGATTTCGGATAGTCTCACACCTTCGCCATCATTTTCTGCGTCCCCAGAAGTTACGGTGGCAAATGATTCGTCTGCCTCCTCACTAACCCTTCTAATTTATTTTCTTCCATCTGAATTCCATAGTGAGCGAGTAATCGCTTTTGCGATTCCTTCTTTCTTCCATTTTTGTTCAATCCTAACTCAGTTAACTTCGTGCGCAAATCCGTCACAGGCAATGCCAAAATTTCTTCCTTATTCATTCTACAAACCTATGGGTATCATATATCCTATATATATAGGAATATAGCTATAAAAATTAAAATGCTTATTAAATCTAAAGCAGAATGATTTTAACTTTTTAGTTTAACATTATCCTCTTCCGATTTTATTTATTGTCTATTGCATCTCACCAAGTCTCCTGATCCCAGCACCTCACCCATAAAAAATGGAATTCTGCTCTCTCGAACTTCTTCTATGTGTGTGTTTCATCGTCACTGTCCACTTTTTGCTTTTCTCGTTGTACGCAACTCCGCTCTATTCCCATGCCGCCGTTAATTTGTGGCTTTGCAGGATGTCTGCAACTCAGCTCTAACGAACTTCTGTTTCTCTAAATGCTCTTATAAGAAGTGTTTATTATTAATATTGGTTGATAAACTTAGAATGCGTTTTCAACAATGCTTCAAATCAACACGTTCTTTCGCTATAAAATGTTGACTTAATTTTGCTTGATTATCAGTGATCAAGAGAACAGTAATAAACAATGCCGCTTCTAGTGACTCTCTCGTTGATCTGCTCTTTCCCTTCTTTTGCAAATGTATGCGTCCGATATGAGTGAATTATATTCCAATCGAAAGGTATTGTGTCAACCAGGTAATTTTTTAGTAACCAGGTAAGTAAATATGTTTTGATGCACTAAATTGGGACTGGCGTACCATTTTAGGGCCAAGATAAAATATTTCTTTATCTGTTTAAGATTAAGATGAAGATTATTTTTATTCTACTCCTAAAGACGCGTCGATTGGTACCTCAACTATACATTTCGTTCAGAAGTTCGACTTTTACAGATTTTTCCAAATGAAGACAGATTGTCGCTCTGTTTGCACTGTTTGATCAATCATGAAAAAATTGGAGATACTAAAATTGGAGATTTGTTACTAAAATTTGGGCAACTTTTGTTTTAAAATTTGAATACCCTATAATAATTTTGGTCAAAAGTGTACAAGGCAGTGAAGGAGACATCTCCGAGATCTCCTATAAAGTATATCGTAAGTTTATGATCCAGTGGAGGCTGCTGGCTTTCAGTTTTAGGTGCATCTCTTGAATTCGATGTGCTTATCAAGGTGGTCAAGGTATCAAGGTGGTCACCAAGGTACGATACTTCGTTAGCTTGATTAATCTGCATACCGTTTAGTAAAGGCGGAGAGAATGTTTGTCTATTAAGAGTAAACGTTACATGTTTACACTTTTGTTCATTTATTTTAAAGCGCCAGTCGGACAGCCACCTTTCCACTACTATAAGATGTTGCTTGCGTTGGGCATCTGGAGCGACTAAGGATAGCGGTATCGTCGTCGAACATTGACGTTGTTAGTTATGAGTTTGTCTGAATATCCGCAGTATACAAAACATATAAACACGGACCAAGTGCGCTTCCTTGTGGAACTCCAGCTTCGATGATGTAGTCGCCCGAAGTAGCTGCGTTGAATCTCACTGAGAATACCCTATTGTAGAGGTATGATTCCAGTAGCTTGTGGGTGTATGTTGGCTAATACGTTTTAATTTTGTGCATAAGTCCATTAAGCCAAACTCGGTCGAAAGCTTGAGATACGTCAAGAAAAATAGCGCATCAGTATTTTCGCTGTTCAAGCGTATTTCGGAAGTTAATCTGTTCACTTGCTCGTTGGTTCCGTGATTTCTTCGGAAGCCAAATTGGTGTGCCGGGATAATTTTGCAAGCTTCCAGATGTGGTGTTATTCGAGTTAGCAAGCATTTTTCAAACAATTTAGACAAACAAGATAGAATGCTTATTGGTCTGTACGATATTTATGTGGTGCACTTGAAGCACTTAAGAAAGGGTCACATAGCATGTCAGCGTGCAGTCCGTTGATAAGTAGTTTTAAATAAATTTAAGATTTTCATGTATGTTTCTTGTTAAAGAATTGCAAGAAATAAAAACAGTTTTAAAACGGAACTCATTGGAGTAACACGATTATTTACGGGGCTCCTCTTAACATTTGTTCCATCGAGACACCCTGACGTTTTCCCCCCTGTGGTAAGAGACTCAGGTTTAAAAAACTGGCACCTATAAGTGGCTGTAGAAAAAATTAAAATTCTCAGCCCAGGGTAGCTAAAAAATAAGGCTGCGATCTGGGTAAAAAAAAGCTCAGTTTAAATATCGTAGTCCTCTGTTGTTTCCCCCCAAGAGGTAAGGAACACAGAGAATAAAATAATATAAATGCCAATGAGCATAATTGAATAGAAAGGAAAAACAAAAATTTATAAATATTTTTGTTTCCTTCTATCGTGGTTGTTCCGGAACGACACCGGAATAATAAAAAAATGTATATATTAAAATATATATAAAAAATAAAATTTATGTCTTGGCGTATCCGAGGCCTACATCGAAAAAGTTAAAAATAAAAAGTAATTGTGATTACTTGATTGTGGACAAACGAACTTTAAAAAAAATAAAATTATAAAGGTGTAGGCGTATCCGAGGCCCTTCACCGGAAAATTTAAAAAACATCAGTCAAAGCAGCAGTGAGCACCCCAAGCAGAAGCAACATCCGATCGACAGCAACATCAGGAGCAACAGAGGCCAAAGCAACAACGGAAACAAAAGCATCGGCAAGAGCAGTAAAACAACATCAGCAATTATAGTCATCGGCAAGTTTTGTTTTCTTTTTGGTTTTATAACTTCAATTTAATTTTAATTAAAAAAAAAAGTTTTCAAGATGTCCACTAAAATCAAAAAATTAAAAAATATATATAATATTACAGTCCACTAAAATATCGAATGAAAAAAGTTTTCAAGATGTCCACTAAAATCAAAAAATATATGTAATATTACAGCCCACTAAAGAATCGAATGAAAATAATTAATTCAAGCACTTTTGTGGCCCCTTGCAGGATGTTCAAACATCAAGTTGAACATGGGAGCTAATAAAATAACTTAAAAAATGTTTAAATATTTAACATTCTGAAATAGAATTATATAATTAACAACATATTGTTATCCAATTATAATAATAACAATTTTTTAATACTGAAGAAAAGAAATTTATAAAAGCAAAATTACATATATACATATACAGTCCGCTATCTAGTGTTATCAAAGGACAATATAATGAATCTAAAAAATATATAAAATGTACACCTTTTTTGTGGCCCTTTGCAGAATTTTCAAGCATGGAACACGATAATAATTTCAACATAGAATGTAAGAGATCGGACCCATGGGAATAAGTAATCAACAGCATGGTTTGAAAGATGATCTCCTGCAGTCTAACCAAATATTTATGTGGTGCACTTGAAGCACTTAAGAAAGGGTCACATAGCATGTCAGCGTGCAGTCCGTTGATAAGTAGTTTTAAATAGATTAAAGATTTTCATGTATGTTTCTTGTAAAAGAATTGTAAGAAATAAAAACAGTTTTTAAACGGAACTCATTGGAGTAACACCATCATTTAAGGGGCTCCTCTTAACAATTAATGATACTATTAAATAGTTTGCAGACGACCTCTATAGCGCCTTTTGGAAGTTCGATCATCATCTTTGGCGTCAGTAAATCACCATCGGAAGCCATTTTTGGTTTTAGGTTTCTTATGACTTTTTCGATTTCGTTCGGCCGGAATGAAGGTGCAGTTGACTGAGGGGTAGCCTCTGGCTGAATGACTGGCAGGAGGAATGAATTTGAGGCAGGGTTTGGCTGGAAGACGCTTTTGTTTTTTGTCACCGCAAAATCAATAAGGTCTGAGAGCTTGGGTCGGTTGGCCAGTATGTGGGACTTCCAGGGGAAATGTTTCCAGTCCAGTTTATTTCTCACATTTATAATTGCATTGTACAATTGCCTTTCTTTGGGAGTCACTAGACGTGATCCCCAGTGCGTATGTTTGGCGTTGTAGTCTCCTGCGGCTATAAAACAATCCCCAAGTGAGAAGTTCATTGTAGAAGTCCTTAAATTGTCCTTCCGAGATTGAGAAATGAGGAGGGCAGTAAACGGCAGCGATTGAAACGCTTCCGTTTCTTGACTGAATTTGTTGCAAACCTTTTGAGAAAATGGTGTTAAAAGCGTTCTCTGATTAGAACTCCAGTTCCGCAATATAGTTCCGCCTTTAAAAGTTGTATTTGCTTTTAAGATGTGTTTCCACCAGTAGCATAACGTCAATATGGTTTTCGAACAAGAATTGGGACAATTCTAGTTTATGCTGTGAGTCTGCATATATTATTTAGACTTTTGTGACTGCCTCGAGCAGCTATATTACCATGTTCTGGTTTTGAACAAGTGTTTTTCATGGTCGTTTTCATGAAGGACCATGATACTTTGTTGGAGGGTAAGCATCATAGTTTCCGTTTTGCTATGTGGCTGTTCTGGGGCCTGTTGAGCGCTTTGCGAGTTAGGCTGAATTGGATTTTCCATTCTTTTTGGCGAAGAAGACGTTTTGCGTAGCTTTTGATGCAATGTACACGTTCTGTGAATTTTGGTTGCGACTCTTCAACTCCTTGTACACCATACATCCTCTATAGTTTGCCGTATGGTTGCCTCCGCAGTTTCCACATTTCATCACGGTACTGTTCTTGTTTGTAGTGCAGTGAGTGGACTTGTGGGCGTCACAGCAGACTACACAGACAGCCCGAAGTGTGCATTATGACCTAGTGTTTCCATACTCTTGGCATTGCACTGGACCGTTGCGTTTATGTTCGAGCCTGCTTTCTGGTTCGAGCTTGACCTTGAAGAGGGGTTGTGGCATTTTATCTTTATTTAGAATGTTAATAACATTCTTGGTGGAGAAGCTCTTTTCTTTAAGGGCGGTTTTTATTTCCACGGCGGTAACATCAGGTTCGATTCCCTTTACTACTTTTAGTTTTTCTGAGCATTGTCCAGATATTTGGACATGATTCGGAAGTGCTTTTAAGCCTTGGTTGAAACCTTTGTTTCATGGATGTTCCCTTTGATAAGCGGGCAACATGACAATTGACCTGGGCACTCAAGTTTTTCTCCCTGATATAGATTGGAGGGGGCTTGGGTTTTTTTGCGGTATCTTGCGCTGGTTTGCTTTGTAGTTGGGCTTACAACCGCTGACCATGTTTGTATTAGGGCCACCTAGCGGGCGGTACGGACGGTAAATTGGCCACATTAGGCGTAAGGGATAAGGCAGGACTGCATTTGCCTTAGCGTTTTAAGAGTTCTGAACTTTAGCCCTGACAGTAAGTCATTTTGTAGCAACCGAGCTCAAAAATCGCGTGCTTCCTTTTTAATCAAACTCTCGACCTGTACGGATGTATTTCTGCCATATATATCCGGCGAGTATAAACGAGAAAGTATAGAGCTAACCACAAAAAAATTTATGCAGCCTAAGCTGCTGCAATAAGAGTGAACCCATCCAATAAAAGTGAACCCATCCAATAAATGTGTACCCATCCAAATTCAAGATATTGGCCCAATTCGGTGTGTTACCGAACCCTCATGGGTAAGTCCAAGTCTGTGAGGTGCAGTACGGGTTAAGATGCCCTCATTCACTCGTTTTTTTTTTTTTATTATAGGGGACGGTAGTTTTTATAAGCCATTGCCAAGTACCCCAGCTTTGAAGTCGAAAGAGGCGATCATGGGAGCTCTAATTTCTACCCCAAGAGGGCAGCTGAATCCGACCGTGTGAATCTGGCAGCGAAGAGCAAAAGGAACCCCATCAGTCGTCATAATCAAAGCCCAAAAGCTCGTCAATTAGTTTGCGGTTCTGTTTTCCTAGTCAGACTGTTTTTTTTTCCTTTTTTCTTTTGGTAGTGGGCGTTTTTAATGAATTTTATCTTGTATTTCAAACTGTTTTAAACTGATTTTAATTTTTTAATGATTTTAACTTTGTTAAACTAGGTATTGTGGGCTTTTCTTTTAACTTTTAACTTAAATTTTATTTCATGTAGATTAATTAAAATTTTTAAATATCCGATCCCAGCCAAAGTCTACCCAATTATTACTTTTTTTTTGCATATACATACATATCATCTCGACTCAGAACCGTAATTTGAAATGAAATTAAAACGATAAAAATAAAATTAACGCCTTAAATGAAAAGAAATAAATTTGAAATAAAAATAATGTATATGAGTAGGTTGAGTAAATAATCACAGCACATAAAAATGTTTGAACAATGAAATCTTAAAATAATCCTAATTAATTGCTACAAATAAATATTCTATTTCTATTTCTAAATTTCTATTAATAAATATTAATTTTAGTGAACCCTGAAAATACTTAAAAACACTTATCTAAATACATATACAAATTATCATCTTTTGTCCTTAGACATAAAAGTTCGTTGAAAACAAAATAATATGTTAGGCTTTAACTCTAAAAATGTATATCTCTCCTATGTTTAATAAATACGCAATAATTATAATGACAGAGTAGAATACCCTGTTTTAACTCCATGCTGACCATAGAGCCGTCGTAAGTTCATCAATATAAAGGGGCCTGATGCAGGATCGCTTAGGAAACGCACTGGCCATGGTAGGGTGGGCTAAGGACGCCCCATTTACATCTCGAGGTGTGTAAAGTGGAAGTACTATGTTTATTCTTGTTTGTCCGTTTGTTAAGCTATCCTCTTGTCCGGCCGAAATTGGTTCGTTTTGCACGCAAATGAAATTGAATTATTCCAGATAACTAAGGGCACCTATAAGCTATAACCGCTACAAAACACCACTCTATTCGCTGACGTGACATAGCCGGAATTTAATGCGTAGCTTGCAAAGAACATCAGATCCTCTTTGTTCGACACAGTTTTCGTCAACCTCCCCCAGTAGGGCAAATCTGTTACTACTGGATCTGCCTTGTTCTTCGTCGATCTTCTGGACGCGGTTAATTATACCCTTGCAGAGGGTATTATAATTTTGGTCAAAAGTGTGCAACGCAGTGAAGGAGACATCTCCGACCCTATAAAGTATATATATTCTTGATCAGGATCACCTCCTGAGTCGATATGAGCATGTCCGTCTGTCTGTCTGTCTGTTTCTACGCAAACTAGTCTCTCAGTTTTAAAGCAATCGAGTTGAAACTTTGCACACACCCTTCTTTCCTTTGCAGACAGTATATAAGTCGGAACGGCCGGGATCGGTCGACTATATCCTATAGCTGCCATATAACTGATTGATCGGAAATGCCATAACTTAGGTGTTTTTTTAAGTTAGAGGGTTGGGATTTTCCACACATGTTATATTTGACCAAAATATCTTATGTACAAAATTTCGTAAGGATCGGCCGACTATGTCCAATAGCTGTCATAGAACGATCGAAATTGGCATAACTTTGGTGTTTTTTAAGTTAGAAATGACCTAGTGTTTCCATACTCTTGGCATTGCACTGGACCGTTGCGTTTATGTTCGAGCCTGCTTTCTGGTTCGAGCTTGACCTTGAAGAGGGGTTGTGGCATTTTATCTTTATTTAGAATGTTAATAACATTCTTGGTGGAGAAGCTCTTTTCTTTAAGGGCGGTTTTTATTTCCACGGCGGTAACATCAGGTTCGATTCCCTTTACTACTTTTAGTTTTTCTGAGCATTGTCCAGATATTTGGACATGATTCGGAAGTGCTTTTAAGCCTTGGTTGAAACCTTTGTTTCATGGATGTTCCCTTTGATAAGCGGGCAACATGACAATTGACCTGGGCACTCAAGTTTTTCTCCCTGATATAGATTGGAGGGGGCTTGGGTTTTTTTGCGGTATCTTGCGCTGGTTTGCTTTGTAGTTGGGCTTACAACCGCTGACCATGTTTGTATTAGGGCCACCTAGCGGGCGGTACGGACGGTAAATTGGCCACATTAGGCGTAAGGGATAAGGCAGGACTGCATTTGCCTTAGCGTTTTAAGAGTTCTGAACTTTAGCCCTGACAGTAAGTCATTTTGTAGCAACCGAGCTCAAAAATCGCGTGCTTCCTTTTTAATCAAACTCTCGACCTGTACGGATGTATTTCTGCCATATATATCCGGCGAGTATAAACGAGAAAGTATAGAGCTAACCACAAAAAAATTTATGCAGCCTAAGCTGCTGCAATAAGAGTGAACCCATCCAATAAAAGTGAACCCATCCAATAAATGTGTACCCATCCAAATTCAAGATATTGGCCCAATTCGGTGTGTTACCGAACCCTCATGGGTAAGTCCAAGTCTGTGAGGTGCAGTACGGGTTAAGATGCCCTCATTCACTCGTTTTTTTTTTTTTATTATAGGGGACGGTAGTTTTTATAAGCCATTGCCAAGTACCCCAGCTTTGAAGTCGAAAGAGGCGATCATGGGAGCTCTAATTTCTACCCCAAGAGGGCAGCTGAATCCGACCGTGTGAATCTGGCAGCGAAGAGCAAAAGGAACCCCATCAGTCGTCATAATCAAAGCCCAAAAGCTCGTCAATTAGTTTGCGGTTCTGTTTTCCTAGTCAGACTGTTTTTTTTTCCTTTTTTCTTTTGGTAGTGGGCGTTTTTAATGAATTTTATCTTGTATTTCAAACTGTTTTAAACTGATTTTAATTTTTTAATGATTTTAACTTTGTTAAACTAGGTATTGTGGGCTTTTCTTTTAACTTTTAACTTAAATTTTATTTCATGTAGATTAATTAAAATTTTTAAATATCCGATCCCAGCCAAAGTCTACCCAATTATTACTTTTTTTTTGCATATACATACATATCATCTCGACTCAGAACCGTAATTTGAAATGAAATTAAAACGATAAAAATAAAATTAACGCCTTAAATGAAAAGAAATAAATTTGAAATAAAAATAATGTATATGAGTAGGTTGAGTAAATAATCACAGCACATAAAAATGTTTGAACAATGAAATCTTAAAATAATCCTAATTAATTGCTACAAATAAATATTCTATTTCTATTTCTAAATTTCTATTAATAAATATTAATTTTAGTGAACCCTGAAAATACTTAAAAACACTTATCTAAATACATATACAAATTATCATCTTTTGTCCTTAGACATAAAAGTTCGTTGAAAACAAAATAATATGTTAGGCTTTAACTCTAAAAATGTATATCTCTCCTATGTTTAATAAATACGCAATAATTATAATGACAGAGTAGAATACCCTGTTTTAACTCCATGCTGACCATAGAGCCGTCGTAAGTTCATCAATATAAAGGGGCCTGATGCAGGATCGCTTAGGAAACGCACTGGCCATGGTAGGGTGGGCTAAGGACGCCCCATTTACATCTCGAGGTGTGTAAAGTGGAAGTACTATGTTTATTCTTGTTTGTCCGTTTGTTAAGCTATCCTCTTGTCCGGCCGAAATTGGTTCGTTTTGCACGCAAATGAAATTGAATTATTCCAGATAACTAAGGGCACCTATAAGCTATAACCGCTACAAAACACCACTCTATTCGCTGACGTGACATAGCCGGAATTTAATGCGTAGCTTGCAAAGAACATCAGATCCTCTTTGTTCGACACAGTTTTCGTCAACCTCCCCCAGTAGGGCAAATCTGTTACTACTGGATCTGCCTTGTTCTTCGTCGATCTTCTGGACGCGGTTAATTATACCCTTGCAGAGGGTATTATAATTTTGGTCAAAAGTGTGCAACGCAGTGAAGGAGACATCTCCGACCCTATAAAGTATATATATTCTTGATCAGGATCACCTCCTGAGTCGATATGAGCATGTCCGTCTGTCTGTCTGTCTGTTTCTACGCAAACTAGTCTCTCAGTTTTAAAGCAATCGAGTTGAAACTTTGCACACACCCTTCTTTCCTTTGCAGACAGTATATAAGTCGGAACGGCCGGGATCGGTCGACTATATCCTATAGCTGCCATATAACTGATTGATCGGAAATGCCATAACTTAGGTGTTTTTTTAAGTTAGAGGGTTGGGATTTTCCACACATGTTATATTTGACCAAAATATCTTATGTACAAAATTATGTACATAAGATGTACCAAAGAAATTGGCATAACTTTGGTGTTTTTTAAGTTAGAAAGATGGGATTTGGTACAGATTCTATTTTGGGAAAAACAATCCGATTTGTCGAATTTCATAAGGATCGGCCGACTATATCCTATAGCTACCATATAACTGATTGATCGGAAATCCTATAACTCCGTTGTTTTTAAAGTTAGAAGGATGGGAGTTTCAATGGATTCCTCTTTTGGCAAAATAATTCGATATGACAAATTTCAAAGGATCGGCCAACTATATACGATCCGCTATATATCTAATAATATAAGATGCGTGGCGCCACCTAGCGGACTGCGAAGTTATCTTTCCTTTCTTGTTTTTATTTTATTGCCTGCCGGATTATTCTGCGGGCTGAGCTTGCGCTTAATTTGGATGTAGCGATGTAATTTGGATTACAGTCTGTGTAGCCGCGGCCGCTTTGGTACATTCCGAAGTTGTTGTTTTTGTACTCGCTGTAGTCGTTGCGGTATTTTGTTTTGCAGTGATTGTCGCTGTGGTTGCAAAAATTTTAGCACTGCTTCTTGTTGGTGCGAAATTTGTTTCTGCCATTGGAGGGGTGGTTTAACACTGCGAACTCCATGACGAGGGAGTCGGAGTGAGCAGGGCGGCTGAGCAAGACCGTGCCCTTTGGCTTTCAGCCGTTAGTAGAGCCGGGTTGCTCTTAATCACCGATTTTTCCATTTAGGTATCGCGGGTTAAAATGTAAAAGTAGAAGCCGCGTCTTTGGTTCACTGAGCTTCTACGCTCGTTCTTTTGATCGTTGTTCATTGCGTGGCACTTATTTATTCAAAACAAGGCACATCACAACAGTTATAAAAAGCTTACCTATTGCTTCTAAATAAATTTTGGTTCAGCGTCTTTTCGTTTATATTGGGTTACCTCAGATTTTTTTTTTTGGTTAACTGTTTTATTGAAACGATTATGTTGCAGTTTTCCCGAAGCTCGGGCAAAGCACGTCCGCTCAGTCCGGTAGTTCGATCTTGAACTATATGAAATTAACAAATTTAAGTAGTTATAAATTTACTTAAACTTTAAAATAATTTATTAAAACGGTGATATTCTTAAAAATCAAAGTAATACGCTTTTAATTTTTACAGAAGCGGATTACACTCTGGACGATTCCTTTTGGAATGAAGAAAGTCCCGTTGGTGAGTTTTTTAATAATATAGTCATGTACACCCACACATACCCTAACTTTAAGTTTTTAATGTTCTTTTGTTCACTATATATTTGCTTAAAACTAATGAAAATTATCAAAAAACGTTGCTAGCTGCGGATGAAGCTGTCGATGTGGTGAGATGCAGAAAAGGTTGTGTTTTTGTAGAGATGGCCTCCGGCGATATCGATACTCTCATAAGATATCGAGTTCGATTGTGTTATGGTAAGCACTTAGGGTTGCCACAGTACCCCCCTCCTAGAGTTCCTGTTAGGAAAGATACTTTGCTGGGAATCTGACTCGTCGTCCTGATCTTGATAACTGATCGGTTGGCTGGGCAGTTGGCGCTGTCGTTTTCTCTTGAGTCGAGGGAGATTCGTTTTGGAAGATGTATGCCGGTTTAAGTCTGTCGATAGACACCTTGTTGTCTTTTGTATGTCCTTTGAGTGTAAAGTACTTGTCGTGCTTTGCTAGCACTTCGAACGGACCCTCGTAGTTTGCTTCTAGAGGGGTTTTGACTCGATCCACTCTGACGAAGACGTGGGTACAATGGTTTAAATCCGGGTGCACAAATTCCTGCGGTGTATGATGGTGCACTGGCTTAGTGGTTGGTAGCCGAGATATGGTTTTTTGAAGATCCTCGGCGAACTCAGACTCGGTATGTTTTTGTGTGTTTGGTGTAAAAAATCCGCCAGGGACACGTAGAGCGGTGCCGTAAACCATTTCAGCTGGGCTCAGCCCGATGTCGCTTTTAACTGTTGTACGTAGGCTAGGAGGATTAAGTGCAGGGAACTGCTCCAGTTAATAGGATCGGCGCATTTTAAGGCCGCTTTTAATGTTCTGTGCCAGCGTTCGATCATCCCGTTGGCTTGTGGGTGGTACGCCGTCGTGCGCAGGTGCTTAAAACCGCAAATTCTGGCGAGCTCTTGGAAAAGTGTGGACTCAAATTGTCGGCCTAAATCTGTTGTGATGTGGAGAGGGATTCCGTACAGAGCGAACCAGCCCGAAATCAGAGCGTTGGCCACCGATTGTGCTGTGATGTCGACTAAAGGGATTGCTGCGGGCCATCTTGAGAAGCGATCGATACACGTGAAGCAGTATCGGTATCCGTTCGATGATGGCAGTGGGCCAACGATGTCGATATTGATGTGCTCGAAACGGACGTCGCTGGCGGCATACTCTCCCAGTGGCGATTTTGTGTGTCGTTGGATTTTAGCTTTTTGACACGGGATGCAAGAGCGTACGATTTTGGCCACATCCTTCGCCATGTGGGGCCAAACATAGTGTTTGCCGACCAATTTATTCGTCGCCTTAACTCCTGGATGGCTCAGCGAATGCAGGGCTTGAACCACGGTTTGGCGTAGACATCTGGGCACGAACGGGCGTATCTGGTTATTGGCGACGTGGCAGTACAATTTGTTTGAGCCTGAAAGAAATAATTTGGTTAGTGAGATGGTATTTTCTGGATCAGAATTGAGTAGTGATTGTAATTCGTCGTCGTTTTCCTGTTCCAGTGCCATCTCGTCGAAGTCGATGTGTTTGATGGCTTCGATGCGTGAGAGAAGATCAGCCACGTTGTTTTCCTCTCCTGTGATGTGCCGGATATCGGTACTGAATTGGCTGATGAAATCCAGTTATCGCGCGCGTCGCGGTGATACTTTCTCGCTGTTTTGATTAAAAGCGTACATCAGCGGCTTGTGGTCGGTGAAAATTATAAAGTTTCTGCCCTCCAATGCGAACTTGAAGTGCAAAATGGCCTGATAGATGGCAGTCAGCTCTCTATCGTAGGTGCTGTACTTCTTTTGCGTCGGTGTGAATTTCTTGAAGAAGAAACCCAGTGGTTGCGTCTGCTCGTTGACAATCTGATGTAACACGGCACCCATGGCGTCATCGGAGGCATCGGTAGTTAGTGTTAATTGCGAGTTAGGTGCCATGTAGTTCAGCAACGTTGCGTTTGCAAGCTCGTTCTTGCAGGCGTCGAATGCGTGGTCGGCTTCTGTGGACCAGAATATCGGGGTCTTGTCGTTCTTTTTATTGCCTTGGATTAGAGTCTGGAGTATGTGTTGGTTATCAGCAGCACGTGGGATAAAAGGCCGATAGAAGTTGATCATACCCAGAAACTTTTTTAAATCTTTAGCTATAAGCGGTTTTTTAAAGTGGCGAATGGCTTCCACTTTTGCTTCGGATGGTTTCAAACCGTGCTGGCTGATGTCATGTCCCAGGAACGTGAGTTGTGATTTACCGAATTGGCACTTCTCGAAGTTCACGGTGAGATGTGCCTTTCGAAGGCGGTCGAGGATCGTACGGAGGTGTGTCTCGTGCTGCTCCGCGGATTCTGAAGCGATCAGAATGTCGTCGATGTATGCGAAAACAAAGTCGAGATCCTGTATTACGTTGTTTATGTGACGCTGAAAAGTTTGCGCTGCGTTGCGTAAGCCGAATGTCATGAACAAGAATTCGAATAGCCCAAAAGGCGTGATAATTGATGTTTTGGGAATATCTTGCGGTTCGACAGGGATCTGGTGATATGCTTTTGGCAGGTCGATTTTTGAAAATATCTTTTCACCGTGTAGGATGCTTGTTACATCCAGTATGTACGGAATAGGGTATCGATCCGGCACTGTTACGTTGTTTAGTGCTCTGTAGTCGCCGCATTGTCGCCACTCTCCGTTTGCTTTCTTTACCAGGTGTGATGGACTGGACCAGTGGCTTTTTGAGGGGCGGCATATTCCTTTTTCGATGAGGTAGGAGAACTCAGTCTGTGCGGCTTTGAGTTTGAGTCGTCGTAGGATAAAATCGCGTTGATTTTACGTTGAGGCGCGTGACATGTTGATTCGTGCAGCGTAGCTCGATCGATGAGTTTGCGTCGTTTCATATCGACGAGTAAGTCGAAATGTTGAAGGAAATCAGCTCCAATGATAGCGCAGTTGACGTCAGCTAATACGAAGGTCCAAACGAAGTTTCATCCCAATCCCAGCGACACTGTTATGCGTTTTTCTCCATAGGTTTGTATCTTCGTACCATTGGCGGCGAAAAGAAGCTTTGGAGTGAGCATAGTTTTTGCGATTCTGCAGGGTGGCATCACTGAAATGTCGGCGCCGGTGTCGATGAGAAATTGAGTTTTGGAGTAATTGTCGTTGATGGCGAGGCGGGCAATTGTGTTGTGGTTTTCTTCGAATTTGTCCGCCGAATCCGAAGACTGTTTTAGTTTTTTGGTTCGGAGGAAAACGAGCACGGTTGGCGACATTTCTTGGCGGCGTTGCCAAATTTGCTGTGGTACCAACACAAGCCTGAAGTCGGGACGCTATTGCGATCCGTTAATGTGGGTGAACTGTTCTTGCGGTAACGGTTTTTGAACAGCGCGTTGATTTGTTGCTCGATGCGGTCTAGACGTTCGTCGAAAACGGTGCTGCTGGGTGGCGCCGATTTGGCGTCAACGGTGCGTATATGGTGAAAATCGCCGACTTCCATGACTTTGTCTGCCAACTTAGCTAAATCTGCTAGGCGGGCGTCCGATGCTTGCAAGATCGCTTGCACTTGGGTTGGTAGGCGCTGCAGCCACAGTGCTTTTAAGAAAGTTTCGTCAACTTTGTTTGCGGCGAGTGCGTTTAACTCGTTGAGCAGTTGTGTGGAGCGCTTGTCACCAAGGTCAGTCTCCGAAATCAACGTCTGGATTTTCTTCTGCTCGCTTTCGCAGAAGCGTTCCAAAATGCACGACTTTAAGTTTTCGTACTTGCCTGTGCCTGGTTGGTTGACGATGGCGTCGGCAATTCGGGCCAGTACCGGTGCTTCGATTGACGCCAGGATTGTGTTGAATTTCGTGTCGTCTGTAGTTATTCCTGCCAGAACGAATTGGGCTTCGATTTGCGACAGCCATAATTCTGGGTGCTCGGTCCAAAAGGGCGGAATTTTAACCGCCACGCGGTTAATAACTACGTCGGAACCGCGAGTAACGGTATCGTGAAAGACGTCGGCGTCGTCTTGTGTGGTGTCGTTGTTTGCCATTGTAAGCACCGGTACTTGCGTCTATATAGTGATCACGTCGGGGTCACCAATTTAATGTTCTTTTATTCACTATATATTTGCTTAAAACTAATGAAAATTAACAAGCTGTCGATGTGGTGAGATGCAGAAAAGGTTGTGTTTTTGTAGAGATGGCCTCCGGCGATATCGATACTCTCATAAGATATCGAGTTCGATAGTGTTATGGTAAGCACTTAGGGTTGCCACAAGTTCATTATGTATATACAGTATGTACACGGGCTTCCATTAAAAAGCTTGAATCCTAGCTTATGCTAAGATTAGTAATTAAGCAGGCTTGGAACAGTACGCATGTAAAAATAAATTAATTGTAAGACCAAACTGAAGTCTTTTTTTTGTGAAACCTTTTTTACTCGACAAGGAAGTCCGATCCGAAAGATTCGAAAGAGGTTTTTAATCGAATACCGTCACTATCAGCCTATAACCAACTAAGAAGTCGTGGCTGAAGGCATCGATCTACAAATTTCATAGCTGAGACGAAGAGGTCTCAACTTTCCATCTAACTATATAAGAAATAGCTGCGGGCACAACATTTTCATACATTTTGAAAATTTTATTTCATTTATTGTATATGAGTGCTTAATTTTTTCCCAATTTTAACAAATGTGTTTTAACAGAACTTCCTAGAGCTTATCGGATCGGAAAACTAAATCTATACGATGGCCATGATGGTCATCTTTTGGTTTTTTAATTTTTAAGACTTGGAGAATCAAGTATCTTGAAAAGTAAATATTATTTTAAAATTTTAAAAGATGGTCATTGTTTATCACACTAATGGAAAACGAATTCTGTAGTTTTTTTTTGAAAATTTTCTTTACCTGTTCAAAAAATTACCAAAACTAAAAACTTAAAAATTTAAAAAACAAAAAGTTTTTTCTAATTCTAAAAGATTTTGGGTCAATTTCTTTTATTTCAACATTGAAAAAAAAAAATCAAGAAGTTGATTTTGAATTTTTTGAAAATTTTTAATTATGTTCAACTTTGAATAATATCAAAACGGTAGGTGGTTATTTAAAAATATTGATGGTCATTGTTTATAACAATATTAAAAAACGATTTCAGTAGTTTTTTTTAATTTTTTTTTACCTGTGAAAAAAATTAGCTAAACTGAACACTTAAATATTTCAAAAACTAAAAGTTTTTTCAAAATTCAAAAAGACGACCATTGGTCAAAAATCTAAATTTTTGATAATTTTTCAAAAATTTTCTTTTTTGAATATTTACCAAACGGGAGGTGGTCATTTCAAAATATTGATTGTGGCATTTTGATGGGCAATCGATTACACCCTTTTTTTCCAAAAAATATCATTTCACTAGACCCAACTTCTCGTAGCATTAACTTGACCATGTACGATCGCGTAAGCGGATAAGATCACAATTGTCAATACGTGAAAAAATTTGTTGTTTATAAAAATATGTAAATATATATAATATAATTTAAAATAATACAAGAAAGGAAAGCTAACTTCGGGCGGAGCCGAAGTTCATATACCCTTGCAGTTAAGGTGTTCCATTTCGATCGTTCAGATATATGGGGCCTTTAGGATATAGTCGGCCAATCCTTAAAAAATTTGGCAGATCGGATTATATTGCCCAAAATGGAATCCGTAGAAAGTCCCATCATTCTAACTTGAAAAACACAAAGTTATGGTATTTCCAATCAATCAGTTATATGGCAGCTATAGGATATAGTCGACCGATCCCGACTGTTGCATATAACTGATTGATCGGAAAAGCCATAACTTTGGTGTTTTTTAAGTTAAAGGGTTGGGACTTTCTACACATGTTATATTTGAGAAAATTATATTTCGTGCAGCCACCTGTGAAGCTTGGTGTTACATGGATATGTATTTTTGATGGGGAATATTTTTTTTGAGCTTGTGCATGTGTGTGTGCAATCAACTTAAAAATATACTAAAAATTCTTTCAACTTTTACGTTAATTGAATAAATAAAATTCGAAAGTTGGGCGGAGGAATTTGTAGAGGATTTATATAAATTAAATAAAATTAAAATCTTACCAATGCCTAAGTTGTAATTAAATAAACAAAATTCAGCCAAATCGGAAATACTATTTAATATTAGTTTTTGTTATAAAAAACATGTAAAAAATGTTATATTCAATCGTATAAAAAACTTTTAGAAAAGATATTAAGTTTTGGAGAAATTTGAGGGAAAAAAAAAAATTTTAATTTTCATTAAATTGGAGCTATCATTGGGAACATTGAAGTTTTTTTTTTCGTCTGATTTATTTTACCAATCATTAATCCTAATTCTTCTTAATACGAGTCGATTGGGGACTGAACTATCCCAATCAGACATTCTGCTCAGAATTTAAAAAAACATGTCTGTCTATCAGTCTGTCTGCCAATTTGTTTCTACTCGAACTAGTCTCTCAGTTTTAAAGCTATCGAATTTAAACATTGAACACATCCTTCTTTATTTCGCACGCAGTATATAAGTCGACTGAGCCAAGATTGGTTGACTATATCCTATACCCGCCATATAAGTGAACGATCCAAAATGCCACAACTTTGGTATTTTTATACCCTTGCAGAGGGTATTATAATTTTTATACCCTTGCAGAGGGTATTATAATTTTGGTCAAAAGTGTGCAACGCAGTGAAGGAGACATGTAATATTTGACCAAAATATCTTATGTACAAAATTTCATAAGGATCGGCCGACTATATCCTATAGCTGTCATAGAACGATCGGAATTGGCATAACTTTGGTGTTTTTTAAGTTAGAAAGATGGGGCTTGGTACAGATTACTCTTTGGGCAAAATAATTCAATATGCCAAATTTCATAAGGATCAGCCGACTATATACGATCCGCTATATATCTAATAATATAAGATGCGTGGCGCCACCTAGCGGACTGCGACTCAACTGTAAGGGTATATCAACTTCGGCTCCGCCCGAAGTTAGCTTTCCTTTCTTGTTGAACATGGAACTTTTTCTTACCGAGTGTTGGGACTTGTGCCAGCTTCAAATAACATAATTATTTCTATTTAATTCTCTCAGTGTAACTAGCCGCAGCGGTCCACTAATTGCCCGTTATCAGCTGTTCCATATTCTTTGTTTCTCCCAGATTCGCATGCGCTTTGTTGTTCTTTTGTAGCGCATGCACTTTGGGAGCTTTGATGGAGCTTCGGCGCAAGCTCTTAGGTTTTTGCACTTGTATATTCGGCATTGTTGAGATCGGCCGCTGCAGTTGTTTTGGGTTTAAATTGACCCAATAAAATTATTGAAATTGAATTATGGAGTCTTTATTAATTCGGTCGCTATCAATACGCTGATAGCTCAACACCGAGCGTTCTCGGGAGCTTTAACTAATGTTCGAAATCTAGACTTAAATAAAAACTAGCTCTGTTAGATTTCTATATATAAACACAATTTATTTTTTATAACTAGAATTTGTTTATATATAAAAATTAAATATGCGATCTGCGTAGGGTTGAAGACCGAATTTAAGAGAGACGCGGGAGCGCGGCTCAACGCTTGATGCTACGAAGCGACCAAGAGACACCGCGAGAGAGCGAGACAACGTTAGCGGTTGACAGCAGATACAGGTGGCCGATCGAATGCAGGAGAGCGGACGATGCGAATAGAGACATAAAGATAAAAGAAAAGATAAACGAATTCAATAAATTTTTGCCGGTCAAACTTTTCGGAGGCTGCTTGACCCCACAAGAACTTTACAAATTTTTTTTTTCTGTTTATTTGTTTGAACAATTTGGTTTTCCACAACTACCATAAAATTTTGCAGTTTCAATTATATTAAGGTACAATTTTTAAACTAACGTTCCAAATTTTAAACCTTTGTAAATTAAAAATACGTATAACTTTAGAATCACTTAAGGGGGCAGGATGGTTTCAGAGGCTGAAAAAAAACAGATTTTTGCGATTTTTTTTTTCATTTCTGAGTGAATATATTTATTCAATTTTTTTACACTATAAATGGCTATATTTGGAGAGTATCTAGGAATTTTTATTTTTATGAAATAATTATTATTTATCCCGTGACGGGCAGTCGGCCGGAGTCGCTTCAAAAAATTATTATTTTGTGGTGCGTAAAGTCTTGCCATTTTGAAAAATATGCGATTTTTAATTTTTGGCGCGGTTGTAAAGTTGGGGGTACCATTTTTACACAAAAATTAGCCCATTATTGCCCGTAAAAAGGGTAAAAAAAATTTTTTTTAAAAAGTGTTTGTTCATCCGCAAGTATTTATTGTATAAAAGATATGTGAAAATTTTTATTTAGATCCGAGAATTACTTTTTGAGTTACGTTACGCACCGACTTGAAACAGTTGTTTTAAGAAAAAAACGCGTCTAAAGTTTTAAAAGCAATGGAAAGTATATGGATAGAAAGAAAGTAGAAAATCGGTATCTCAGCGAGCTTAAGTCCGATCGACATGAAACTTTCACAGGATATTCCTGAGATTATATAAAAAATGTTTGAACATCTATGGAGTAACTAAAAACAGTTTTTGTGTTTAGTCTTACATTTAAAGTATTGCTAACTGTATAAATCACCTGCCCAGGTTACTTTAATATACTATGTATATGTCGGGAAATGTTGGTCGTTTTTCTCAGTCATTTTCTATTTTTTACACGCAGCGAGTCGCAATGATATTCTTCCTTATGACCGTTCACTTCCGATGGCTGTTTTCAATTACCTTCCCTTTCCACTTCCTTCCTTCCATCATTGCGCCACGCTCAGCAGGGCTTTACTCTCTTTCCCTACCGCGCTCTTATCCTAATAAGCTTCTCTCTCTTCATTTTCAATGCTCATTTATTTCCTTTTGGACCATACACTTATCTTATAATTAATCAGTAAATATTATTTGAATTAAATCTATCTTATCTCCGACACGGCCTTCCTGACTATAACACGTCCTCGTGTTGCTTTGCATAGTACAAGATTTATCAGAACACATCATTGTCAATATTTTATATTACTTAGCTTATCCCTATGATTACAAAGCTTACTTATACTTCAAAACAAAATCAATTGCACTTCTTGTGCCTTCAAGCGTTAGTTTGAAGGGATAACACTTCTCAAATTCTCTAGAGTACAAGCTCTCTTCCGTACAAACCCAACCACTTGGATATCCATCAGAGATTAGCTTAGCAGGATAACTTTCTTTTCTTTCACATATCTTAGAGTACACGCTCTCTTCCGCTCAAGCTCAATCATCTGGTTACCAATTCACTTATCATCAAATCATAATTTTAGCAGGCTTCTCTCATACAAATCAGAGTACTACGCTCTCTTCTGCATAAAATTTCTCCCTCGCCCCCTCTTGGGTCACAGATCTCTTGCTTGCACGCACTACTTTTTGCCGTCGTCAA
Organism: Drosophila ananassae; assembly: GCF_017639315.1. Lineage (NCBI taxonomy): Eukaryota > Metazoa > Arthropoda > Insecta > Diptera > Drosophilidae > Drosophila > Drosophila ananassae. Next base: position 408,079 of record NC_057932.1, on the reverse strand, counting down.
GCTCTTCTTTAAATTCCAAGGTCTCTCGATCTTTAGGCACACTACGCACACTATCATGCGGGTATTTATACACCCTTCTAGTTGTCAATGATTTTAACAAATATCGGTCACCATCTAGCAATTGTACAATTTCGAATGGTCCCTTAAACTTTGGATCCAACTTCGTTTGGTGCCGCTCTTCGCTTTTCAGCAATACATGATCGCCAATTTTATGCCTTACTACCTGAGCATGCTTTTTATTTACTCTTGCCTTATCATACTGAGCATTCTTACTTATGCCTTCCTTAGCTTCCTTCCTAGCCTTATTCAGATCTACACGCTCTTCCTCATTTACAGTGAGCATTCCCAAGGGTCTCGCTTCTTTGCCAATCATCAGCTCTAATGGACTATGGTTAGTTACCCGGTTCATGGTACAGTTTATTGCCAATTGTACTTCGCCCAATGCTTCTTGCCATGTTCGCTCACTTGTCTCTACAGCCGTTAGCATGCCCTTTAGCACACTCATAACGCGCTCCACCTGGCCATTTGCCCTACTGGCACCCGTTGCTACTACATGAAGGTCAATTTTGTTATTGGAACAGAATTTTCGAAATTCGCTACTCGTGAAGCATCTACCTTGGTCCGCTATAATTCTGTTAGGAACACCAAATACTGATATCGCAGACTTTACTGACTGTATGCAGTTCACCGTGTCCAAGTTCCACGTGTGGTACAGATAAACAAATTTGGTGAAGGCATCAATTTGAACTATTACGTATTCCTTCTCGTCCTTTTTTCCGCTTAATTTCCCACTAATATCAATATGCACTGTATGCCATGGTATCTCTACTTTGGGAATGGGATGTAACTCTGATTGTATTTTACCTGACACCGATTTTGACAATTTACATGTCACACAATTTTCTACAAATCTTCGCACGTATTTTGACATTCCGTCAAACCAATATTGCTCGTAAATCTTATCTAGGGTTTTTTGCCACCCCAAGTGCATTACAGCTTCGTGAACATGATTAACCACCGACCACCTGAATGCCCTGGGTACGACTGGCAAGCATCGTGTCTTCCCATTTCTTTGAATTTTACGATGCAGCAAGCTATTCCTGATTTCATAAGAGTTAGCTGTTTCTTTCTGCATTTCATCACTATTTAACTCGGTCATGATTTGCGATATGTCTTGATCACGCTTCTGTTCGGATATAAGCCAGTTGTGGGTTATAGTTGCCAAGTCAACTCGTACCTCCACTACCTTACTCAAACTTTCCTGCTCTACTATGGTGACGGGATTCCTAGACAAGCAGTCAACGTGAGCCATTTGGCTCCCTTTTTTATATTCCACCTGGAATTCGTATGACTGCAGAAATGACCACCAACGATGAACTCGCGGCGTCAATGCCGCTTTCTTTTGACTTGCACTAACAGAATTACAGTCCGTATATACTGTGAACTTTCTGCCGCTTAAATAATGTCGGAAATTTCTAATCGCATTGTACACCGCCAATGTCTCGAGTTCATACGAATGATATTTTGACTCGGATATTGTGGTGCATTTACTGTAATACTCAACTACACGGCGCTGACCATCTACCATATGCAATAGCATAGCGCCATACCCATTGGCGCTAGCATCCGTATGCAGCTCTATTGGTAAATTTGGATCGAATATGATCAAAACGGGATCACTGGTTAGCACCTTAATAATTTTTTTTCGAATTTCCTCATGCTTTTCGCTCCACTCAAATTCGTTTATTTTTCATGTTAGCAGATAAAGAGGCTTCATTACTTCTGAGAAATGTGGGACAAATTTCCTAAAGTAAGATGCTAAACCTATGAACTGTCTAGTTTGTGTGACTGATTCTGGTTTGGGAAGTTGGGTTAGTGCTTGTATTTTTCGAGGATTGGGTTTTAGCTCGCCATCTCTTATAAGAAAACCTAAGTACTCTATCTCCGTTTGCAGAAATTTGCATTTTTTAATGTTAAATGCCTGACTTTGATAATACGCTTAGAACTGTTTCCAATCTGTCAAATGCTTCCTCTATAGTACTAGAAACAATTAATACGTCATCGATATAGACTACTGCATATTTATTAACCAAATCCCCTAAAGCTCGAACTATGGCACGTTGAAAGACTGACGAAGCGTTTTTGAGGCCAAAGGGCATAGCTAAAAATTCATATTGACCCTCTGGTGTCACGAATGCAGTTCGCTCAACCGAATCGGGGTGAATTGGCACCTGATAGAAGCCACTGGCCATGTCTAGGCTAGAGAAATATTTAACGCCTTGCAGGCGATCTATTTGGTCTGATATTAATGGCAAGGGGTATCTATCTGACGCAGTATTTGCGTTGAGTTCTCGATAATCTATGCACAGTCTGTCACTGCCGTCCTTCTTTTTTACAAGTAACATTGGACTAGCGAAAGGGGAACTACTTGGTCTCATTACGTTGGATTCTAGCATTTGCTGAATCTTTTCTCTTACTATTTCTTTCTCACTCTCGCTAAGACGATATGGTCGTCTCTGTACTGTTTTGTTTACGTCCACTAAACGGATTTCTAAAGAACCTGTCGTAACGCGTCTATTTGGAATGCCATCAATGAGAAATTTGGAATATTTGGCCAGTATGTCGTTTAATTTTAACTTATCACTATTACTTAGCTCCAAATTAACATTACTTTTATGATCTATCTCGTTTACATTTTTATCATTATTTAAAGACAATACGGTTTGAGTTTTGTAGATATCGAATCTATCTCTTTCTAAAGTTACTCCAAAACCAAGCTCAAAAATGTCTTGTCCAATTATCATATCATATTTGAGGCACTTATTATCTACTACATGAAATGACAATTCAAAATTAAATTCAGAAATTTGTATGGTGGACAGAATCTGCATATTGCTCTTGACAACATTGTCGCCTATGCCTCTCAACACAACCATGTTATGGATTCTCTTTCCAGCCAGCTTGGCGCCAACTGTTTCTTTAACCAAAGAGCATTCTGATCCAGAATCAAAGAAAAATGGAAACTTCTCACCAAATTGAATTGCAGTCCCATTTGGCTGATGTAATGCGCACATGTCTACTCTCCTTTCGTTGCTGCTTCGGCTCGCTGTTGCTGTTCCTCTCGTACACACTGAAGCGATATGTCCAACGCCGCCGCACTTGAAGCAAGTAATTGTTGATCTCTCTCGTACCATCGTTGTTCTGTTGTTGCTTTCGCCGTGTCTAGTCTCGTTTCGTTCTTCTGTTCTCCTCTTGCGACACTCCATTGCCTTATGTCCAAGTTTTCCGCAATTATGGCATCTAATCGGCGTCTGCATTTTGAATCTCTTCCTCTCGGGTCCCTCTGATGCAGAAAATTCTAAATTCCTGCTGAACGTGTGCGCCTTGAGTTGTTGTTGCAGTTCAGCACGTGTTTTTATGTTTGTGGTGAACGCTACACGCTGCAGTCTGGAGTCAATTTGGGAAGCATGGGCCAAGACTAGGGATATAGCGATCTCCTCATGGGTCATTGATTTCCACTTGGTCAATAACGATGTAATTAGTCGGCTTGAATACACCGAAAGGCATTCATTTGCATTAGGACGTCCCTTGAGCATGTTGAGCAACACTGCTGCCGGTGTCTCGTTGCCTTCGTAGCGTTCCATGAACAAATCTCTGAATTGCGACCGGCTCATTCCGGGAAAACAAATTTGCGAAAGCCACTGCGATGCACTACCGAGTAGCGATTTGCTGAGCGTCATCACCAAGGATGCACCTTCTTGTGGATGTTCACTTAAAATCATATCCGCCGTTTTGCACCATGCTGCCGCGTCGGCTTCTGCAGCTTCGGGGTTGAATATCGGTAACATCGCGGATGCGGCGCGCGTGTCAGGTTGCGGCGTTGCTTTTAATAGTTCGGTTATCACTCTATTTTGCGATTCTAATAGTCTGCGCCAGCTATCTTCCGAGTTATCTTGTAGGGGCGGTGATCCCACTTCTGATGTCGGGAAATGTTGGTCGTTTTTCTCAGTCATTTTCTATTTTTTACACGCAGCGAGTCGCAATGATATTCTTCCTTATGACCGTTCACTTCCGATGGCTGTTTTCAATTACCTTCCCTTTCCACTTCCTTCCTTCCATCATTGCGCCACGCTCAGCAGGGCTTTACTCTCTTTCCCTACCGCGCTCTTATCCTAATAAGCTTCTCTCTCTTCATTTTCAATGCTCATTTATTTCCTTTTGGACCATACACTTATCTTATAATTAATCAGTAAATATTATTTGAATTAAATCTATCTTATCTCCGACATATATTATGTGTCCTTTTTATATATTATGTGTCCTTTTTTAAATAATTGAAGATCTATGTACAAAAAAAAAACAAGAAAGGAAAGCTAACTTCGGGCGGAGCCGAAGTTGATATACCCTTGCAGTTCAGTCGCAGTCCGCTAGGTGGCGCCACGCATCTTATATTATTAGATATATAGCGGATCGTATATAGTCGGCCGATCCTTATGAAAATTGATAGATCAGATTGTTTTTCCCAAAATAAAATCTGTACCAAATACCATCTTTCTAACTTAAAAAACACCAGAGTTATGCCAATTTCGTTCGTTCTATGAAAGCTATAGGATATAGTCGGCCGATGCTTATGAAATTTTGTACATAAGATATTTTGGTCAAACATGACATGTGTGGAAAGTCCCAACCCTCTAACTTAAAAAACACCCTCTGCAAGGGTACATATAACAACTGATATCATATAAAACCAGAAAGGAAAGCTAACTTCGGGCGGAGCCGAAGTTTATATACCCTTGCAGTTGAGTCGCAGCCCGCTAGGTGGCGTCACGTATCTTATATTATTAGATATATAGCGGATCGTATATAGTTGGCCGATCCTTATGAAATTTGGCATATCGAATTAATTTGCCCAAAGAGGAATCCATTGAAATTCCCATCCTTCTAACTAGAAAAAAAACCAAGTTATGGCATTTCCGATCAATCAGTTATATGGCAGCTATAGGATATAGTCCACCGATCCCGGCCGTTCCGACTTATATACTGCCTGCAAAGGAAAGAAAAATGTGTGCAAAGTTTCAACTTGATAGCTCTAAAACTGAGAGACTAGTTTGCGTAGAAACAGACAGACGGACAGACGGTCAGACGGACAGACGGACATGCTCATATCCACTCAGGAGGTGAAACCGATCAAGAATATATATACTTTATAGGGTCAGAGATGTCTCCTTCACTGCGTTGCACACTTTGTATATAAACTTCGGCTCCGCCCGAAGTAAGCTTTCCTTTCTTGTTTTATTACCAAAATTGATATCAGATATTTTGGGATTGGCATGCAGGTTCGTCACCGATATGATTTATATATATTATTTACATAATAAGATTATTGTTTTGCTTCAATTATTTAATTTTAAACTTCAAATTACTATTTCAGGAGAGGTGGAACGATTACTTAAGGAATACAGACAAAACCAAGAGCTTGTACGCAGAATTGGGGGTCATTATTACCAAATAATATATCCAGTACAGTTACGGCATCATGAGAAGATGGGAATCTCAACTCGTGAAATTAGTTCAGCAAAGGTAAGAAAAATTAAACAAAATAATTTAAATATCAATAATTTTCTATGTTGACATTATAAATATAAAACTTATGATAGTTAATATATATTCAAATATCCTAATAAATTAATTAATATCAGAGACCACAATCATTGTGAGTTTTATTTTAAAATAAAAAAATAATGAATATTGTCCCAGCAAAAATATTAAATCAAATTTTTTCTGAGCGAAAAAATATAAACAAAAAATCGGCCGACTATATCGAAAAACTGTCATATAACAGATTAATCGGAAATGCCATAACTTTGGTTTTTTTTAGTTTAGTGGTTGGGACTTTCCACACATGTTAAATTTGCCCAAAATATCTTATCTACAAAAATTCATAAAGATCGGCCGACTATATCCTATGTTCCGCAATTGGCATAAAGTTGGTGTTTTTAAGTTAGAAAGATGGAACTGCCACATTTTATAGGGATCCGTCGACTTTATCCGACAGCTGCCATGTAACTGAACGATCGAAAATGCCACAACCTTGCTATTTTTAAAGATTCTTGGCACTTTTTCCAATACTTTTATTAGAAAATTGATTCAATATCAATGATTCTCTTAACAATCGACCAGCTATATATGATCCGACATATATGTAATAATTCAATGTGCTTTCCAAAGTAAACAGGACTTTTTGAACCTATCGCCCTCTAGTAGCGCCATCTATATAGTTTAACTGGTGCGTTAGAATCTGCTATCCGTTATCGACTTCCAGTAAAAATTGCATGACATTTCATCTATTGGAAGTGAGGTTATTGAGTTGTCAGTATGTTTTTGTCATTGGTGCAAAAATGAGCTTCGAACAAAAAACATCGATTTATCGCATTTTGACCGCACACTTGGGCTTACAAAAGGTGTGTGTACGGTTTGCTCAGAATTTAACATTTGAAGGACCTCATTAAAGAGGCAAAAAAAGACCCGAACTTCCTTTACAAGATTGTGACTGGTGACGAAACATGGTGATTTCAATATGATCCCGAAACGAAACGCAAGAGTGCTGAATAGAAGGCGCCGGGCGAGCCGAAACCAAAAAAATCGCTCCAGGAGAAGTCAAAAGTGAAGACAATGCTTATTTGTTTTTATGATTCCAAGGGGATTGTCCCCTAAGAATTAGTTCCACCCGGCCAAAACGTAATTGCGGTATTCTACCTTGGAGTTTTGAAGCGTTTGGTGCGCCGTATTCGACGTGTTCGGCCCGAATATCGCGAAGATGGAAGTTGGCGTTTGTTGCACGATAATGCGCCGTCTCATCGATCGACGCTTGTGACCGACTATTTGACCAAAAATCACCTTTTAAGCATCAACCACTCCCCGTATTCACCTGATATGGCACCGTAGAGGCCATTCAAAAGGCTTGCACCGGCATACTGGCGGCCATACCGGGCAACGAGCTAAAACACTCGTACGACATGGACCTTATGGACCGTGCAAAAAGCTGTATTAAAGGAGAAGGAGACTATTTTGAATAAAATAAATTGATTTTGCCGAAAAAAAATATTTGTTCTGTCTTTGTTTTTATGTCCTGTTTACTTTGGAACGCATCTTGTATAAGCTGCTACCTAACTGCAAGGGTATATTAACTTCGGTTCCGCCCGAAGTTAGCTTTCCTTTCATGTAGGTTAGGTTAGGTTAGGTTAGGTTAGGGCGGTGATGCTAAGGGGACATAGAAGACCCCCCCGCTTCCACTTGAGCCGCTAGGGCTCCTAGTGCTACCGCTAGGGCAAGGGTTTCACCGAAGTGCGAGAGTGAAAGATCTTCGACAATCATTGACTGTCCTGGAGTTGGACGAGAATCCGTCAAGTGCCTTGAGCGCTGCCTGACTATCTGAGAAGATGCATATTGTACCCCGATTGCCCTTTAGTGCTGGGGATTCCAGTGCTTCCCTGATGGCTACTACTTCAGCCTGGAAAACACTGCAGTGGTCAGGGAGTCTGAAGGACTCCTTTAGGCTCAAATGCTCACAAAAGTAACCGCCTCCCACCTGGCCGTTAAGTTTTGATCCATCTGTGTAGATATGAATGGAGCTCTCCGGTCCCGGTGTCCGGGCGTCGCATTCCTCCCTCAAGGGGATGATGATTTTGTAATTAGTGGTGGGTTGGTCGACGGGCACGCAGGAGTCCGTACCCCCCTCAGGCATGAAGTGAAGCAGGTCCAGTCTGGTGTGACCAAAACTATTTTTACTCCATAGATTCGCCTCTCGCAGTCTTATTGCCGCCAGGGTGTAAGTAGTAGGTCAAGGATGATATCTAGGGCGTTGCTAAGCGTAGTGCGTAGACTGCCTGTTATACAGACTTTCGCCATGCGCTGCGTCTTCCTAAACTTTTCCCTGCATAAGGAGTTGTCCAGGGCAGGCCACCAGCCTACAACTCCATAGAATAAGATTGGTCTGATGATCGCTGTGTATAACCATCTGACTATCTTTGGGGGCATTCCCCATTTCAGGCCTACCACCTTGCGGCAGATGTAGAGTGCTATTGCCGCTTTCTTAGTTCTATCTGCGGTGTTCAGCTTCCAGTCCAGTTTCCTGTCTAGTGTGATACCTATGTACTTCGCACTATCACTAAGAACTAGTGTTTCCCCTAGGAGCTTCGGAAGCCTTAGATTTGGTATTTTGTATTTCCTGGTAAACAGCACGAGCTCTGTCTTGGACGGATTGACTCCCAGCCCGTCGCCCAGGCCGACAGAACTTCGAGCTTCCCTGTCATTAGGTCGCATAGTGTTTGTGGGAATTTCCCTACGAAGGCAATAGCAACATCATCCGCGTACGCAATGATGTTATAGCCGCCACCCTCTAAGGATCGCAGTAGGCTGTTAACCGCCACGTTCCAGAGTAGTGGTGAGAGTACACCTCCTTGCGGGGTGCCTCTCTTGACGTATCTTCGAATAGTCGAACCTCCAAGAGTAGCCTCGACACTCCTGTTGACCAGGATCTGCCGTATTAGGTGAACTGATCGGTCGTTTATTCCAAGTCCCGTTAGTCCATCAATTATTGAGCACGGCAAGATGTTGTTGAAGGCCCCTTCTATGTCTAGAAAAGCAACAAGTGCGTATTTCTTAAAGTTGATCGTAAAGTTGATTGACCTTTTGTAAGCATGCTGAGAGCATGAGATGTCACTTGGGTTAATGGTTAGTTGGAGATGGAGACTCAGGAGTCTTTCCATAGTCTTAAGGAGGAAGGATGAAAGACTTATAGGTCTGTAGTCCTTAGGGGTGCAGTGGGATGGCTTGCCCTCCTTGGGTATGAATACAACCTTCGTGCACAGCCACGCCTTTGGTACCATACCAGTAGTGAAGACTGTACTGAAGATTTTCTTGATCCATTTCCTTACGTTGAAACCGGCCCTTGATAACTGAGCCGGTATAATACCGTCTGGGCCCGGAGATTTGAAGGGTTTAAAACTATCTATTGCCCATTTAAGATTTCTGTCACTAAGTAGGTAGTTGAGTGAGCTCTGGTGGCCCTGTTCCTTCCGTTGATTCCTGGCTTGAGGTTGTCCACAGCCCATCCGTGTTCTTAATATAACCTTCGATGGGGGCTGTAGTAGAGAGAATCTTTCTTAGGCGGGCGGCCTCTGTTGTCTCCTGGATGTTGGTGCAGAAATTGGCCCAGGCAACCCTCTTTGCCTTTCGCAATTCCTTGTTATACCGCCTGAGTTCCGCTTTATAGGCCTCCCATGCCTCGTCTGTGTTTGTGCGCGTGGTTAAAGGCCCTACGTGCATTTTTCTTGAAGGGGGCTAACGACGAGGTCCACCATGGAGGCTTCCTCGATCTGCTGCTACCTATTCTTTTCTTGGGGCAAGCCCTGTGGTATGCTTTTGCGCTCGTCGCAGTAAGCTTATCTAGCATGGCGTTGAGTCCCTCGTAACTCTCGATAATCTCTGAAGGTGGTTCACCTAAGGATCTATCTAGTATCTTTTTATAGAGCTCCCAGTTTGCCATCCTAGGATTTCGAACTGCTTGCTTGGTGAAATTTTCTGAAACTCTGTTACCCACTAGAAGCTTAGAGCTGACGATAAAATCGAAGATTGACTCACCCCTCTCATTTGTGTCAGTGCTTCCCCGCTGACTGCGATGAGTGTTGGCATCGCATCCAATTAGTAGGTCGATTTTCTTCCGGCTTCTTGCGGCTACATGATCTTAATTGCTGAAATCTGGTAGCAAGAAAATGTTAAGGCTCTTTTTTGCGAGTATGCATGCTCGCTTTTTACCTGTTACGTCGGCTGTGCTCAGCGTGAAATCCGACGCCCCCAAACCGAGAATCCTGTCTCCATGGATCTAGGATTCTTGGATGAGGGCCACGTCAGCTCCACTCTCTGCGAGATGGAGCAGGAGGGCGGCGGATGCCACCTTACTTTGTTGGAGGTTTATCTGCAGGAATGTCAGGGACATCCTTTGGATTTTCCACCACAGTGACCTCAGCCTCGGTGTCGGAGCCTAGCAGTGAGTCCTCCTCCATACCGACGCCTCCAAGAGCCCTTGCCAAGTCACTCTCCTCCGAGGTGTACTCTTCCAGAATGTCCTCCTCCACAACTGGCATTCCTTCTGGGCGGACCTCTTCGGTCGGTTCCCCCAAGTCTGGCTCTTGTGCGTCTATCTCCAAGTCGATGCCTCCTGGCTTACTCTTCGCATCCGACTTGTAGATCCTCACCGCAGCTTGCTCGAACCCGTACTTAATACGGCTACTAGCACCCTCCAGGAACCTCGCAGTCTCCTCATTTAAAGTGAGGACAACCTGCCTTCTTAGTCGCACTGCTTCCTCCACTTTGGCGACTCTCCAGTCCGCCGTAGGGAGTGTGGGATTGCACATCTTGAGCATGGCCAGTATGGTTGCAGGGTCCGCCGGCTTCTCTGTCAGCCATACACGGGCCCTCGGTTTGCTGGGGATCTTGTCCCAGTCCACCGCCTGCAGACTGGCTCCTGGGTAAACCTCTCCAAGCGACGCAATCATGCGCTTGTGGAGGCTTACAGACCTCGCATCTTGGCACGCTATCACCTTGATGCTACCCTGGTACCACCCTGCGTCTTCGCAGTCCGGTGGAGGTCCTCCGCTCTTGAACATCTCCTCCATGAAGCGCCCATGCAATGAGCACCACCCTCCGCCAAAGCTCCTTGGGGCTTTGTTGCCGTTGTCAACAACCCCAATGTCAACAACCCCAATGATGGTCCTACCCTTAGTAACCTCGGCGAAGGATCTGTTACTCTGTTGCGTCTGCACCTTCTTCTTCTTCGCTAGGGGCGCTCCACCATCAGTCGACCTCTGCCTCTTCGCACTTTGTGCGCTATCCTTGGCAGAGTCGCCTACTCCTGTCGGCTTCTTCGGATCCAGTCTCACTCCTGCTTTTGCTGGCTGAAAGTCAGGCAGGATTTCCCTCGTCCACTTTATTATCTCAGCCTGATCGGGGTTGGATTCCGCCAAAGGGTCTGCCCTCATCAGAATGAAGACCGCTCTCCTCCTATCCTTATAGGAGCCTTTCCGCTGCAAGGAGCCAGCAGTCGCCGGACCGGGGCCTTCCTTAGGGATACCGCCGGTGCAAGAGGAGCTCGACCCTGGGATCTTGCCCCCCACACCGTTCGGTGGTCCCATAGTGGACCCCGTTTTGGGGGTCGGTGCCTTGGCATCTCCCCTCACACCGGCGCAGCTCGCCTTCGGACGTTGTCCCTCAGTGGTGAGCTTCGCCATCCCAGCATCTCTTTGGCCTCTGTCTGCCTTGGAGATTGAAGCATCCATGCTCCGATTTCCGGACTTTCTTGGGGAGTTCCGTTCTCCACTGTTTTTATTTATATTTTTTCATGTTAATATTTGGACCCACGAGTAGGCGGGAAGGGGTTTGTCCTTCATGACATAGCCCGTTTATCATGATAAGCCTAATTGAAACTGAGGGGTCGGCCGGTCCCCCAGAGTCCGCATATTAACGTCCGTGCACCCCCCGGACATGCATCCCTCGGAATATGCTGTTCCACCTTGGATTGGGGTGATTTGAGGAAGGGAGTGTTCTTCTCCCCGCCCGACTACGATTCGCCAGCGTCTTCGGCAGAGACATGACCTTACCGGAACCTGTTACCAGCCGCCCTCACGTGGATAGTATAGTCGCACTACCAGCGGTGTACACAGTTACGGCACATGAAACTCATGCGATTCTCCCCCTGTAGTACCCGTTGGCTGACGGCCTTCCTTTCATGTAAGTTTCTTTTTTCTCGTTTAAAAATATCACTCGGCCCAAGATTTGTATACCCTTGCAGAGGGTATTATAATTTTGGTCAAAAGTGTGTAACGCAGTGAAGGAGACATCTCCGAACCTATAAAGTATATATATTCTTGATCAGGATCACCTCCTGAGTCGATATGAGCATGTCCGTCTGTCCGTCTGACCGTCTGTCCGTTTGTCTGTTTCTACGCAAACTAGTCTCTCAGTTTCAAAGTTATCGAATTGAAACTTTTCACACATCCTTCTTTTGTTTGCAGGTAGTATATAAGTCGGCCGCCTTAGAACGGCAAAAGTTAAAAAGGCCGCTTGATAGATCGGAAATGCCACAACTTTGGGGTTTTTAAAATTAGAGAGTTGGGACTTTCTTCACATATCATATTTTTTCAAATTTGATGTACGCAATTTCATATGGATCGGGCGATTATATCCTATAGCTATTATAGAACGATCGGAATTGGCATAACTTTGGTGTTAAGTTAGAAGGATGTGACTTTCTACGGATTCCATTTCGGACAATATCAATACCGATCTGCAAAATCTTATTAGAATCGGCCGACTATTTCTTATAGCTCCCATATAAATAAACGATCGGAATGGCACAACCTTGCTATTTTTAAATATCCTTGGGACTCTTCCCAACATTTTTATTAAAACAATTGATTCGGTGATAACATTCTCATAAGGATCGGCCAACTATATGTTTAAAATACGGCGAGGGTTCTTCCTAGTCTCCTACAAAACACCACTCTATTCTAATAATTATTTAAATGCACTTTACTGTTCTTTAACGATGGGGCAAATATTTGAACTAAGACCTGTTGGAATCGGACGGGCAACGAGATGTATTGAGGGTCAGGAAAGCCATCGTTTACATACGATGGTATATAATATCACTAACCATACATTTCATACACAGAAAATGGACTTAAAAATTTTTTGCGACAGGCCCCCGGAGGCCACAGAGAGAATCTTACTCTCATCTTACTCATTTTTACGCTCATAATCTCATTGAACTTTTTTGGTTGTTCAGTCGCACATGCGACATACATAAACTAAAATCTGTCGCATGTATCAATCGTGACCGCATTCACTTTTATATACAGATATGTAGATATATAAATTTTTTTTCCAGGACTTATTAAGGGCCTATCAAAGATGCGGATTCCTGTCGTTTCTAGCGTTGCAAGTGCACGAATATGGTGGTTATTTGGTGTATGTGCAGTTACATTTGAAAACTAAAGAAATCAAAAACTAAATGATCAAATGCATTAGACTTCTCTCATCCTAGTTCGTAATTGTTTTTCTCGGGGTCTTTCGCTTAATTCGGCTCGCATGGGAGCGTGCGGGATGGTAGTTAGTATAGGATCGGAGGGAATGCGAGATGCCGTGGCTTACGTATTCATGCTACACCGGCACCGGCGAGTCTAAAGTTTGCTGCTCTGGTCGACTGCTACCTTAGCTGACTCTGTTTAGTAACTTTATTGCGTCATCAGTTAGAGGTTAGGTTCGCACCTATACTTGGGCTCTCTTACTCGATGTTTTTCCAGTCCTCTTAACTTCAAATCAAATCGCTTCATTCCTTCCAACCGGTTGCCTTTGTATTTGCCAGTGACAACTTAGCACACGGATGGAAAAGCGCAAACGAGCTACGCGACATGCACGAGGCTGACAGGCAGGTGGTAATCACACTACAGATGACTTCCCTTACTGTAACGAAAATATGTCTTACTGAGATATTCACTTTCTATAAACTATGTATATTTACCTTTCCACAACATTAATATTTCCCTTTGTACTGATCTTCGCTACGCTCAGTTCCCTACACTTCGGCTACGGCATTTCCGACTACCCTTGACGTATGATGTTACAAAATAATTTCAAGGGTCTTTATACCCTGGTGTGGGGTACACATGAAAATTGCGAATTGCTGCGAAATGTGGCCAGTAATTTGTCATCTAATTTCACAATAAAATCATTTAGTTTCCTAAATATTTAACCTTTCTATTAGAACTATTATATACATTTATTTTTATTCTTGATCAACAACACCTCCTGATTCGATATATGCATGTCCGTCTGGGTGTCTGTCTGATTCTACTCGGCTAGTCTCTTAGCTTTAGAGCTATCGACTTAAGACTTTGCACACATAATTTTTTCATTTGCGTGCATGATGTTAGTCGGAACGGCCAGAACTTTTATTTAACTGATTGATCTTATGGAATAATTTTTGTTAGTTTTTTGGGACGGTGGGGACTTTATATACATTGGTCCTTTTCCATTTTGCGTAAAGTAATCCGATCGACCAAACTTTACAAAGATCGGCCGTCTTGTATATTATGTATATCGGCCGTAATGTGTATATGTCGGAGAGGAGATGTTTGAGCAGCGATGCGAGACTTCAGAGACGCCAGCCGCCGTAATTTTAAAAATTCTTAATAGTCGTCCAAGCAACGGTGAAGGCCTGATTTTTCAAGTCGCAGTGTGACGTCACTGTGCACAAAATTACTAATTTGAACAATTAGAAACAATTAGAACAATCTGAAAAAAATTTCTATCGCGCTGGTTCCGCGCATGGCTAATTTTCAATGGCGTTTGTAGCGAATGTAAACAATCGAAATGAACAGCAAGTGGAGCTGCAAGTATTCTCAGCGCTAAAAAAATGCCGTATTTAACAAACTGGGAACCACAGACGAAGCGACCTAAACTGGGGAACTGAAATGTTACCAGTGTGGAAAATTAGGCCACAAAAAGCAAGAAGGACGGACAACGTAAGGCTACAGATACCAGGAGCCGGGACATAGCCACAAAATAAAAAAAGGGGGGGAATACCGGATTGGGAGTGAAAACGGAAAAAATAGTGGAGATATGCGCTATAGTGGAGCCTCAATCGAGTATGCTGGAAAATGGTGAAAGCGATGAAAGACGATAATGAAAGAAAGCTAATTAAATATAATTAAATATTATTTACTATAACCACAAAATTTTAAAATTCCACATTATTATATCGATTACACATTAATATTTCGATTTTCTGCATTACTAATTAATAATGAATTTTTTCTCCTATATATTTATATAATATATTTATATAATTTATATAATAATTTTTATAATATTTATATAATAATAAATATAAATATATATATAATAATATATAATATGTATACTAGCTGACCCGGACACGCGTTGCTGTGGCTTTTTCACACAGATGGTATTTATAAAAAAATATGGTGATCTCAGATTTATTATTTTCATTTAAATTTATAACAAATACAGTATATTACATTTAATTTAACACCATTCGGTGCACAATGTTTTTGGTTAACCTGTCTTTACCTAACACAAATAGATTCGACGGTTTCCCAACACGTGAACACGCAACATATAGTTGCCCATGAGAAAAACATGGATTTCTCAAATCTAAACCACAAATGGACATTGTTTGACCTTGAGATTTATTTATAGACATGGCGAAAGCTAAACGAATTGGAAACTGTAGCCTTTTGAAGGGTATGGTAGAATCGGATGGTATCATCGGAATACGTGGCAGCAGGACCACTTTTCCTTTAAACATCCCAACCAAAATGGTTGCTTCAACAATGTTTCCGGTGATCTTTTTGATGACCAAACGCGTACCGTTACATAATTGAGGTGGATTTAAATTACGGAGGAGAATAATAGGCGAACCAATCTTTAATCGAAGATTATGTGGTGGCATTCCAGGGATATCTAATGAATTTAAAAATTAAATATACCGAATGATGCACGTGTTAATGAGCGGCTGATCCGTTGCCTTCGTAGATCTAGTACTCGTACTGTATCTATGTTTCGTTCTTGTGCCGCTCTTATTCTCGTAATATTCTGTTGCAGACGTTCGTCACGGTGTTCTTGAGATTCTTGTGCACGACTTTCTGCAGTCCTGATTCTTTGAGCTGCATTCATTGTTTCGATTTGTTGTGGTAATTGCTGAGCTCTTTCAACACGTTTGCGTCGTGAATCTCTGCTGCTCGCGTTGTTGAAGTTCGATTTTTTCGGTGCCATATTCAGTGTATTATCTTCAATTTAATTGACACTTCAGTCTAAATAACATATGACACGCCATCTGATAGAATCATTTGGAGTTAACAAATAATTGTGACTGTCAAATAATAACAGACAAATAACACAGTGTTACAAAAATGACAAAAGTGAATGAACTTTTGAAGTGACATAGTGGGAATTGTTCATTGGGTCGAGTATATCACAAAACCATTTTTGAAATATTTCTAACACCCTCAAAATCTTGATTTATGGTTAAAAAACCGTTTTTCGGGACTTGTTTGCGCTTAAAAATTCCAGAACGCGTTTTTTTCAACAGATTTCAAAATTTTTGGTGTTTTTCAATAGTGAAATGTTGTAGCTTTTAAAAAAAAAATATATCTTTGATTTTGTTAAACAAAAAGAACAAAATTTTTACATCTGAAACTGAAGTTTTCGACTTTTGTTGGTGTTTTTCGGATTTTGATGCCAGTTTTTCGGTACAACTTACAAAAATTCTGTCATTTTTGCCACATATCAATGTTGTCTCATTAATTCTGAATAAAATGAGACAAATTTCATCAAAAAATAATGAAAATTGGTGAAGTTATAACGCCTTTCCCAAAAAAAGTCAATTCAACCTTGCGTGCGCTCCGGAATACCTGTGTGTATAAGACAGGAATATGCTCTTCTTCTTATAGTGCTCCCATGGTTTTATTGACTTTTTTTGGGAAAAGCGTTATAACTTCAACAATTTTTATTATTTTTTAATGAAATTTGTCTCGGTTTATTCAGTATTAATGAGACAACATTGATATGTGGCAAAAATGACAGAATTTTTGTAAGTTGTACCGAAAAACTGGCATCAAAATCCGAAAAACACCAACAAAAGTCGAAAACTTCAGTTTCAGATGTAAAAATTTTGTTCTTTTTGTTTAACAAAATCGACGATATATTTTTTTTTTTCAAAAGCTACAACATTTCACTATTAAAAAACACCAAAAATTTTGAAATCGGTTGAAAAAAACGCCTTCAGGAATTTTTAAGCGCAAACAAGTCCCGAAAAACGGTTTTTTAACCATAAATCAAGATTTTGAGGGTGTTAGAAATATTTCAAAAATGGTTTTGTGATATACTCGACCCAATTAACAATTCCTACTATGTCACTTCAAAAGTTCAGAATCACTGTTACACTGTGTAATTAGCAATTGATTAAAATTGCGACTACAATTTGAGATTTAAACTATCCTATCTCTTAAGTTGGATCGAACTGCACATGGTGTGCGAATTTTATTATAATCGGTTAAGTGGTTTAGGAGTCCATTAAGGACAAACATTGTGACACGAGATTTATATATATTAGATATATATATAATATATATATAATAAATAATTTTATACATATTTTTTTTATACTTACAGCCTGGACAAAGGCCGCGCCCTCACGAAGATAGTGGTTTCAATAGAGGGAGAACCAAGGTATGTTTAAGGACCTTTTTAAAAGGCGTTATTACCCAAAAATTAATAAATTACTCAAATCTTTCGAAATGACGTGTTTTTTTCACTGTTTTAAAAGGAAAAAAATTTAAAACTTTATAAGTCGAATTATATTTTTTTAATTTTGTTATACAAATTAATAAGATGTTGTGCGGTGATGATTCGCCGTTGACAAAATTAATAAGATGTTGTGCGGTGATGATTCGCCGTTGACAATTTCTATTCCGCCAAGGATTGTTCCGGGAGATGTAAGGTTGGGGCAACAGGCCCTTTGATGTCTTCTAGCCGGCTGGCCGTAGAATATCCAATTAGGAAGATTAGGTTGGAGGGATGACTGTCCCTCTTTATCTGCTGGCCTAGAGACTCAGTCAGATTTATAATAATAAATGCTTTACGACGGATCGTCGGAGTTTCGGTATGAGAGCGATGGCTCTTTATTTCATAATTGTCAAAACAGAACTGAACTTAAGAACTAACAAAAGCGAGACTCATAGCGGCCACTCCAATGGGCAGTGCTTGCCGGCTATGCACGAGCTTCCGGCCAGACGCTGGGTCAGCAGTTTGGCCGGAGCGAGCTGTCGGACGATCGGTCGTTGCCGTCGCCCGGTTGACTTAGTTAACTACTCCCCCCTCCAGATTAAGGCCGTCCTCGGCCGACCCTATTTGGGCAATCACTTCCTTTAGTTGGGCCGTAGATCTCTTGGCCTGGGTGACTCGCCAATAAGTGAGGCCGATACAAATCAACGCGCAGAAAACTGCTCCCGCGACTAGCGCTATCTGGCGCGAGCGGTAGTTGTTGACATCTTCCCCAAATCTCTTGATATGCTCCAGGTTACGTTCACTCAAGCGGTGAAGGTAAGGGAGGCTGAGAATAATGTGCTCCAGAGAAATGTTCAGGGAAGGCGAGCTGGCTACTCCTGGTGCCCTCTTCTGGGCCGTATCATGATTGATATAACGGGTTTCATTAACCGTGGCACTCTCGATGAAGGTGATAAGGTGTGTTCCTTGTAGGTGGATGTAAGTGCCCTTGTCGACACTCACACGAGCCGGGCGATCGTTTATGATGAGGATTCCTTCGTCCACATACGTGACGGGATGCAGGTCGCTATGCTGGATGTCGCAGTGCGCAATCCCACCCGCGTGGAGTTCCTGGGCGCAAGATCTTCTCAACGCCAGTTGGCAAAACGTTACTCCCGATGACATGGAGCAGTTTTTTACAGTGTGGATCTCTCCATCGCAGTCCGCTATGACCTTGTCCTCCAGTCTGAGCATTGTGTCGTGATGTGACACGGGAAAAATTGTAATCTTGACGCAAGCTGACTTAATTTTAGGAAACTTGATAATGAAATGAATAATGTTAGCGGATTGTAAAACTTTAACGGACGCAACGGACAATATATCTTTGATGGGGGTATCTGTGGGCTCCTCTATCCACATACTTCCCAGGTCTGCATGATCTTATATGCTAGGGCTAACTATATTGATTTTGGCGAGCGCTATTGCAAGCAATAAATTTTGCAGCTCCATTGTAATCATCCTATTCCGAGATAATAACATCTCGTATAGGTGTCCCGAATCGATTTGGGATTCTTTAGCCGACCTCAGAATTTGATTGACTGTGTTGGTAATGTTATTTATCTGTTCTTGTACTTTACTGTTAATATTGACCTGTCTATTGTTTGCATTAATGAGCTGGAATTCGGTAAGCCTAACTTTTTCAAAATCCTCCGCGTCCGGCGTTCCCGCCACTACCTTTAACGCCGCTCCCAAGAAGTCTAAACTCCTAGCTACTCTATGGTGGATGCTCAGTGACTCGAGCAGGTCACGCAGGTGAGCGACATCTACGCTCAAAAGTTTCTGCATGTGTGACTGGGGAAACATGTGAATCATGTTATTAGTCTCTTCCACCACGCGCCTGTATTCTGAGAGGTTTGCCGTGTGTCTCACGAATGCAAATTCTTCCCATACTAATATTCGACCATCAATGATGGAAATGTACTTGGCCTGTGAGTAGTCCGTGACGTGTGCCGATGTTAGGGTCAAAAGGAATAACAGAGGTATAGTAGTGAACCTGTAATTTTCGGATTTATTGTAGTGTTTTGCAAGATTTAAGAAGCCCACCACCAAGCATATAAAATAATGCGTAGAATAGCCTAAGTAAAAACAATGGTAATGACAAATAAAAAATAAGAAAACTTATGCCAAGTGGCTAGGATTAAAAATTGTGAAAAAAAGGTAGTAAAAATTATCAGACGAATCAAGTCAACATGGCCATGCCTCGTCTACCTAAGGTTGTCCTTGTGGACCACCCTCCCCTTAATGAGGACTGTGGTCCCCATGTCCGCTTCCACAACTTTCTCCTCACACAATGGAGAGAGTTTGTTGCCTAGTCGCCTGTTAGATTTTACTAGGACTTTTTCGCCAACTTCGAACACCCTGTTTTGTCGGGAAGCATTTTCCCTGTTTCTGAGCTTATCCTGGGCAATCCTAATCTTATCCTGAATCTCATACAATGGTTCTTATGTTTGTGTTTGTATCACATCAGCCGGCCTCTTGTCAATGACCGAATGGATAGAATTATTGTATCTGGCTGTGGCCAGCAAGATTAGCTCGACGGTGTCACTGATGCCTTTATCAATTTTAAGGCACCTGGCGAGCTCCACTAGAGTGCTGTGGAAGCGCTCCACTTGTCCGTTTGAGGTACTGTGGAGGGGCGGTGCGTTTGAAACGTTAACGCCGAAATGGTTTTCCAGCATGGTCAAAATGGTGTGCGATTTTAACGATGGTTCATTGTCGCAATATATGACCTTGGTTTTAGGGAAAACATTCATCAGCAGTAGTAATGCCGGTTTCAGGTCCTCTATGGTTCTAGAGGAAATTGGTTGGACTATGGCAAATTTCGAGAATTTGTCAATGCACGTAAGGAAATGTTTTTTGTCCGTGGAAAAAATGTCTATGTGTAGCATTTCTCCTACATGCGATGGGATTGGCGTCTCGCCAAGCTCATGCTTTTTGGGGTGTCTGTCGTACTTCGCCTTAGCGCATGTCCTACAATTAGCGACTATTTCGCTTGCTAGTTTAACCATTTTCGGGAAGTAGTACTCGGAGAGTACTTGCTTCACGTTTTCTTGGGCAGACCTGTGAGCTCTGTTGTGCTCGACAGTGAGAATTTCCCGTCTTTCGTCAATTGCAAAAATATCCGTTACTCGGTTTTTGCAGTGCCAAAATTTGGTGGCAGGGAACTGCCGAACCAATTTGTCCTGTACCATTGCTAGCGTGTGCAAATCGCAATGGATGGCGTTTACGCCTTTAGGAACTATTATGTCCGCGAGCTCCTCCAGCAATGACTCCTCGCAAGAGAAGTCAATGTTATGCCGTCTCTTATTTCCAAAGAGAACGAAGCTGCGTTTCGACGAACAGCGGGCTTCTTCCAGAGTTATCTGGTTTTGGAAGCAATTTAGAGGCTTGTCCGTTGACGGGATAGTGTGGGTTAGCGACAGCTCACTGTGGATTGTGGCCGCGCTTGAAAACGCCTCTTCTTCTTCTACAACGTTGAGTTGTTGCCTTGAGAGGGCATCTGCAACGAGGTTGTCTTTGCCAGGCATGTAATGAACCTTGGCACCATACTCGTCGATGCGTTCTTTCCACCTTTTAATTTTCGTATTCGGATTAGAATCCGACACCGCGTAGGTCAGAGGTTGGTGGTCAGTGTAGACATTTATGTCTTTGACCCCATACAGGTAGTGACGCTTTCCTAGTGCCCAAACTATGGCTAACAGCTCCCTTTCGTTGGTAGCGTAGTTAACCTCTCTGTCCTTTAAGGTCCTGGAGATCATAGTGATGGGTCGTCCCTTTTGAGAAAGCACTGCGCCAATGCCGTATGCCGAGGCATCTGTCGTTAGATCAAATGCCATTTTATAATCGGGGTAGCTGAGGATGACATCCTCTGAAGCCAGAATGTTACGCAACTTATGGAAAGCAAGCCGTTGCTGCTCGCTAAATTGCACCTGGATATTCCTGGATCTGTGCCTACTGACACTTCCATGCTCCCCTTTAAGTATTTCATGTATGGGCCTAGCTATTGATGCGAAATCCTTGATGAAGCATCGGTAATAACTGGCCAGGCCAAGGAACGATCTCACCTCGAATACATTTTTGGGTTCGGGGAATTCCTGTATGGCCTTGATTTTTTCTGGGTCTGTTGTGGCACCTTTATTAGTGACAATAAAGCCCAAGAAACGCTCTTTTTAAAGAAACGCGATTTTTGTGCCGACACCCTCATGTTGGCGTCGAGCAGGCTCTTAAGAACCCAATCCACATGCCGTATGTGGGCGTTTTCGTCTTCTGAAAAAACGATGACATCATCAACGTAGACATAGCAAAATTTGCCAATCTGCTCTCGCAGTATGTCGTCGATGGTTCTCTGGAAGATGCTGGCAGCATTCTTCAAGCCAAACGGAAGACGGCGAAACTCGTACTTTCCTCCGTTAACGGAAAAGGAAGTCTTTTCGCGGTCACGCTCTGCCAAAGTGATTTGGTGGTAGCCTGACTTCAGATCAAGTGTCGTGAAGTATTTGGCTTTGCCTAAATTCCCTAGTATCATAGAGATATTTGGCATGGGATAGCGATCGGGTATCGT
Source organism: Drosophila ananassae (assembly GCF_017639315.1). Taxonomy (NCBI): domain Eukaryota; kingdom Metazoa; phylum Arthropoda; class Insecta; order Diptera; family Drosophilidae; genus Drosophila; species Drosophila ananassae. The sequence continues at coordinate 386,112 of NC_057932.1, read as the reverse complement.
GCTCTCGTTTAATTTGCGACGAGTCCAACACGAGTCGCATTTTTCGGTTGCCCGCTTCGTCAGTGCCCTTTTTATCTACTACCCATATTGGGTTATTGTAGGGGGACTTTGATTTTTGTATTATGCCGTTCTTTAGCAACTCTTGGATTTCGCTGTTGACAAAATCCGCAGCCCCCATTGGGTATGGGTAAAGCTTTGCATAAATGGGCTCCTCGCTTACCGTCCTGATGGTAGCTACCACCGACGTGTTGTAAGGCAGGGCCTCGTTGGGGTTTGCGAAGGCTTTCTTTCGTTTGCCAAGCATTTTGATAAAGGTATCTTTAACTAGAGGTGGCGCGTCCGAGCAATCAATGTTGGTAAAATTGACGTCGGGGCACGATTGGAACTCTAAATTTTCTACTTCGGAGCCCCATTTGAGGTGGCCGGAAGCTAGACAAAGCGATGCCCCTGCCTGCTTTAACAGGTCAAGACCAATTATGGCATCAAAGGAGGACAAATCTGGTAATATGAAGAACGTGGCCTTCAAGTTAAATAGGGAAACATAACACTTTTTAGTGATAGTGGTGACGCCATGGATCGAATGTATCGTAAATGGCGATTCTACTGGGCGGACACCTTTCAATCCTTCGTGCGGACGGATGAAATTTTTTGCCGCGCCCGTATCTATTAAAAGTCTCATGTTTACCCCCGCTACTCTTCGTCTGATGACAGGTAGCAGGGATTTTCCCCTAAAAAATTAATTGCGTCTGAGTCGTATTCAAGGATAGCATCGTCACTGACCTCTTGTGCCGCGCTTGAAGCTGCGGCGGTATAATCCTCAGTTCCATTTGGGCTTTGGGTAACGTGGTTTATCCTCTGCCTTTTGGGCGGGCCGGACCGATCGGATCCGGCCGGCTTCCTATTTTGGTAGGCCGGCGCTTGAGATGGCTTGAGCAACCTAGACATTGAAGGGTCAACGTCCATGGGCTCTGGCGTGTTTTCGTGACGCCTGTCACCGCTCGGAGCGGAGTGCACCTGAGCCTTGTGTTGTTTGGTGAAGTGCGGGTTTTTACCCGCACCCCCTTGGGAGTACCCTTGATATGATGTTTGTTGGCGATCTTGCGCCTTTGGAACTTGTTTCCTGTCCCTATCTTCCAGGCTCTTCGCGAACGATGCCGCGAAGGTGTACCTCTCGTGGTTTGATTCAACTTCTTGCGCCAATGCCAGCGCAGTTGGCATGTCCTTCGGCTTTGCCGAGAAAAGGACATCGGAGAGGCTGCGTTTGAGGCCCGAAATAAAAATACGGAGCGCATCATCCCGGAACTTTTCGCATAAAATTCTTGCCGCCAACGCTTCGTACGACATAGTTGCCTTATTAGTGAGCAAGGTGAGTTTCTTCTCGACCTCGTCATAGTATTGCAGAAGCGTGAGGCTTCCCTGTCTGAGGGTGCCCATTTCCTGCTCGATGACGTGAATCTGTCGTTTGTCACTATATGTGAAATCTAAGCGGTCTATAATCACATCAAAATTCAATATTGTGCCAAACGAGGATAACACTGCATCGGCAGGGCCCCTAATCTTACTCCTAATTATGACTACCGCCTGATAATGGCGTGAGCTATTAACATAATTCCTAAAAATGTAATACGCAGCTACCGCCGCTTGCCGCCAAGAGACGTACGTTTCTTGTGCCCCCGTAAATTCGGGCAGGCATTTAACGGCATCTAAAGGTTCATTGCATTGAACATTTTCTTTGATGTCAATGGGTTCATAAACCTTGATTTTTGGAGCCTCTGCTTGTGCGGGTGCGACTTGCACCGCTGCCACCTGAGCGGCCAACTGCTCTATGGCTTGGCGCAATTCTTGCTCCTTGTTGACCCTTTCTGCCAAGGCATGGTTAACCGCGGCCTGAATTACAACTTTAAGTTGTTCTGGGTCCATAATTCCTACTACTGTGGGGCTAGTACGCGGGGGCCCTTCGCTATCAGATTCTGAGTCACTAGCGTATTGTTTATTCTCCCTGTACCGCTGGAATGGAGAGCTCATATGTGGCCAAGTTAAATTGCACCGGTAGGGGAATGTTTGCTCAAGCTATTCTGCCCATGAAGGCAGTTGGCATGGCAAGGGGTGTGCGGGGTCGGAGCCGCCGCTCTAGCGACAAGTAAATGAGCTCGTCAAATCGAGCCGGTGCCCTGCCAAGCAGCGATAGGGTCAAGGGTATGCGGGGACTGAGCCTCCGCTATGAGAAACAAAGAAATGAATAGCAAGAATTTGCCATACAAATGCATATGCAGCGGGATCGGATTTCCAGCAGTGGCCGAGTGGGGGTAATAAAAACAAAATGTATTGCGAGGCAAATACTAAGAATTTAGGGTCTAAGCAAAGAGGCACAACGAATTATATAAACAAATTCACAATTTATGAATATCCAAACTGCAGAATTAAACGCCGATATTAAGTGAAAAATAATTTTAAACAAATTCACGACAAATTTGTTCGTTAGCGACTGCCTAGTGCTTTAGAGATATTTAATATCCGTACTTTTTTTTGGCAGTAAAATGCAAACAATACACAGACAGCATAAAACAGATATTATTATCGCACATATAATTCACCATTAAATTGTCAATCAAATAATGAGTTAATTAGTTTTAATTTAATACAAAGTTAACACAAAAATATTAAAGTGGAGCTGCAGAAATTATTCCGGCAGCGATTTATTTTATTTATTTTGAAGCTAAACTAATGCAGATATGGGAAAGTATATGTAATTGGAGGTGCTCACTTACATGTTTCCCCAATTTGCTACAGTGGGTACTTAAAGAGGTTGGGCGCCAATTAATAAGATGTTGTGCGGTGATGATTCGCCGTTGACAAAATTAATAAGATGTTGTGCGGTGATGATTCGCCGTTGACAATTTCTATTCCGCCAAGGATTGTTCCTGGAGATGTAAGGTTGGGGCAACAGGCCCTTTGATGTCTTCTAGCCGCCAGCCGGCTAGAATATCCAATTAGGAAGATTAGGTTGGAGGGATGACTGTCCCTCTTTATCTGCTGGCCTAGAGACTCAGTCAGATTTATAATAATAAATGCTTTACGACGGATCGTCGGAGTTTCGGTATGAGAGCGATGGCTCTTTATTTCATAATTGTCAAAACAGAACTGAACTTAAGAACTAACAAAAGCGAGACTCATAGCGGCCACTCCAATGGGCAGTGCTTGCCGGCTATGCACGAGCTTCCGGCCAGACGCTGGGTCAGCAGTTTGGCCGGAGCGAGCTGTCAGACGATCGGTCGTTGCCGTCGCCCGGTTGACTTAGTTAACTTACATATCTAGGCATTTTCGAATAATTATTTTATGTTGTTGTGGCGCAAAAGTTTTATAACTGTCTGGAATTCAAATATCACTTTCGGTATGAAATGACATACGAAACTTTTTAATGTTTTCTAATGTGTTTATTTAATAATGTGTTTATTTAATGTGTTTTGTTTCCCAATTCATGTTTGTTCATGTATGTTTAAATGTTTTTCCAAATTTAAACTAAAACTTTCATCAAAATTGTATAAGTAATGTTGTTTTTATTAACCATCAACCATATATAACCTCTGTCGCTGAGGCACATTTAAAGTCCACGCCTAAAATCTAAAATACAAAATGTGGGACTTTTAAATCCCGACGAAAAATCAAAATTCACTTTTACATGAAGCTGAATTTCAGAAACTTCATAAGCTAATTCAAACATTTGATTGGTCCGATTTGTTGGCGTGCACCGATGTAAATAACGCCTTAGGGTAATTTTATAACACATTATATATATATTTTTATACCCTTTAATTAAAATTAAAATTATAATATAATTTTGGTCAAGTGTGTGCAACGCAGTAAAGGAGACCCTATCTTCGATCCTATTAGTATATTAAGTATCCTGATTCTTGATCAGGATCACCTCCTGAGTCGATATGAGCATGTCCGTCTGTCTGTCTGTCTGTTTCTACGCAAACTAGTCTCTCAGTTTTAAAGCTATCGAGTTGATACTTTGCACACAACCTTCTTTTTTTTGCAGGCAGTATATAAGTCGAAACAGCCGGGATCGGTCGACTAAATCCTTTCTACGAATTTCATTTTGAGCAATATTATCAGATCTGCCAAATTTCAGGATCGGCCGACTATATTCTATGGCTGACATGTAACTGAACGCTCGGAAATGGCACAACCTGGCTATTTTTAAAGATGCTTGAGGTTATTTTAAATTTTTTTATTAGAAAATTGATTTGATGGTAAATTTATTATAAGGATCGACCAACTGTATAGATCCGATACTTTTATAATTATATATGCCGCAACATAACCGCAAGGGTATATCAACTTTGGCTCCACCCGTTAGCTTTCCTTTCTTGTTATACCCTTGCAGAGGGTATTATAATTTTGGTCAAAAGTGTGCAACGCAGTGAAGGAGACATCTCCGACCCTATAAAGTATATATATTCTTGATCAGGATTACCTCCTGAGTCGATATGAGCATGTCCGTCTATCCGTTTCTACGTAAACTAGTCTTTCAGTTTTAAAGCTATCCAGTTGAGACTTTGCACCCTTCTTTCCTTTGCAGGCAGTATATAAGTCGGAACGGCCGGGATCGGTCGACTATATCCTATAGCTGCCATATAACTGATTGATCGGAAATGCTATAACTTCGTTGTTTGCCAAGTTTCAAAAATTATAAGACCCTCTGCAAGGGTATAATTAAACCAAATTATGCTTGTGGAGTTGATCCAAAAAAAACTTTTTTTTTTGAGAATCTATGTTCATGAATAAATGTTTATTAAAGAATAGGTGGAGAAGATGGGACGTTTTTTTTTTAATTCATTTAAGGAATTCTTTTAAAATCGTATTTTCTTGATAATGTTTGAACGAAATTTCGCATCAGAATTCTTGTGGTAAATCGACGCGTATTATAGATTAGGATGAGAAAAATATTTTTTAAATATAATAAATGTTTTGTCTGATGACTTCAATTCAATATTTTTAACCACACCTTCCCAAGATTTTGCCAAATTTATGGAAAGAAACTATCTAATAAAAACAATACCTTCTGTTTGGTCATTGCAAATTTTGAATGATGCTCCTAATAAAATCGCAAAATTACATATTTAAAACTTTATTATGCGAGCATAGGAAATGGAGAGAGACTAAGTAAGTCCATTTTTTAATGCTTATGCAATGATATGAGAGTCGGGAATGGGAGCCCGCCTTAGAACATAGGTTGAGCAAAGCTGCGGTGGCTTAATGCTAAAGTTATAACCCGATGCGACTGAGCAGCCAAGAAGAGTAGCCTTGCGACCAACAAAAGCGTTAAGATCAAATAAAGATAAAACAAACTAATCTTATTAAATTTAAGTAATAAATCTATGCAGTGGCTGCTGCCTGACCCGACATTCTTCTCCAGTTGGGCCCTGACTTTAAGGGGCAATAGGCAAAGCTTAGAGCTTGAAGGTTTCAGATACGGTTCTAATCATCGCCACTCGAGACATTCCATCTCGACCAGGGACAAGATCCATAATTTTGGTGAACGACCACTTCATTGGGGATAGGTTCTCGTTCTTGACTACCACCACATCGTTTATTGCCAAGGCAATGCCGGACGCACGCCATTTGGAGAGCTGCCGAAGAAGGTTTAAATACTCCTCCTTCCATCGGGCCCAGAATGTCTGCTGCACACGCTGCGAGCTGTCCATAAGGTTCAAATTTGGCCTTGAGATGTAAATAAAAATGTCTGACGGACAAGTAAAAAAATGGGGTACAGTTAGGATATCAAGGTCTGCAAGATCTAGTACAGTACGACAGTACCAATGTGGCACAGCAGAGTTCCTCAAATCCAAGAACTGAGGATCCAACAGCCCGGTAAAAATGATACTTTGTAGTTTTGACGCTTCCCAGAACTTGACGCTACAATAGCTTCAAATATAACCGTGAGTTCAGCCATAATATGCTTCAGCAACGGAGGCTTGGGGAGGTAGCATCGGATACAGTTGCCATACCTTCGTCATCGTGTTCGTCCCCCTGATTGTCCTGCAAGATCGTTTGCAGGGAACGAGGCCTCGTGTGTAGATTCCGCTCATGGAAATTGGCAATTATAGCCACACTGGATGTCTTTTAGGCAATATAATTGGATGACGATTCTCAAAATTAACCCTTGCCCTCAGCTCCAGAGTGGGTCTTTCAGATGGAACCGCCGCGGGTCACTTATCTTGTGGTCCAAGAAAAAACGGACGACCATGAGAACACATGCTATCATCAATCATGTCGAAACCCGATGGCGCCAAAAACATTAAAGCGAGCGGGTTCCTCCCGAATCCAGAACAGTGCAACAGCAGAAATACTTCCCAGCGAAAACTTTCAACTAAGCTACTTTCGACGTCAGCCGAGCCAGCAACTTTGCTCCAGATAACTCCAGTTTCGGCACCGTAACAGTTTTTAGTAGTACGGCTCGGGACTTTGAGCAAAGTAAATGACTCCCTGACCTTGTACCCTTTGATACGACATAAATGCGAGCACCATACGCCTCGATGCTGGCGTTAGGGGTTGTCCTATAAGTGACAGTATCCAGTAATTCCTGGGTAAAATATAGCTGTCCTCAGGGAAAACTCTGACGCATCGGTATATTTTCAAATATCTCCTGTGGTGGCCACCCAACATTCTGTTGGTAGGGATGTTCGAAGCATTTTGATCATCCTCCCACTTGGCCTGAGTAGCTGGGTCCAACCTTTGATGAAGCACCTGTCGTCCCAAAATTTTTGAAAGCTCGCAAATGGGCATTGATTTAATCTAAAGGAAGAGAAAAAGGAGGCAAGGATTGAAAACTCCGACTGAGCGCTGCGTCTGCCTGAATACTGGAAACTCCGCTGGCAAGGGTGGAATGGGCAGCAATTCGAGCAGAGCGCAGCGACGTCTCGTGTCTCGCTAATTTTATTTAATTATATTTGCTCCCGGCGAACATTATATATCTCACTGTTCGCACAGAACCGTACACTGAGTTGTGGAATGTATATATATACTTGTACCCTTGCAGTTAGGTAGCAGCTTATATTATTATATATACATCGTATATAATAAACATCAAATCACTTTTCTAATCAAAATGTTGGAAACAGCCCAAGCATCTTTATATTCGGCCGATCCTTATGAAATTTGGCAAATCTGATTACATTGCTAAAAATGGAATCCATCCTAAGTCTCATCGTAAGATTCGTGGGGGAAAAAACATAATATTAAATTTTTGTAGAAAAGGAGACGATGATTAATTGAATGCTTTGGTAAAATCAGTATAAACAACATCAGCTTGCATGCAACAAAAAACCACGATGGGTGATCGAGGAACAAAACTACTGTGAAAGAAGATATGCTAAAGAAGAAACTTAAAATCAAATTTACCTTACCTTAAGGTTTGACTCTTGACGTCACCCAAAGCGGCAATCGACATAAAGTGCTCTAAACGTCAGCTCCGAAGATTTTATTACTGGCGCCACACCCATAAGAGGCCATGGAGGCGGTGCGGCAGGAACGCCAAGTGAGTTTTCCAACGATGGAGGCTCTAAGATAATTGGCAGACCGTGAATCTTTGAGGACTCCATTGCACGACTTGGTGGACGGATCGACGAATATAAGTTGTTGTTAACATGGTCAGTGAAGTTTTGAAGGAGCAGATAATTTGTGACGAATAGAATCTGCTCTCGTCATAGTTTTCTCGTCAATAGTTGCTCTTTTTCCATTTTTTTTTTATGTTGAATTTGAAGTGAGCGAAAGGGTTGAGAAAGCGATTGATGCTGTTTTTTTTTTTGGGTGCTACAACTCAGTAGTTCTTTGATTAGAGTATGCTTGGGTTGTCCTTTACTTGTTTTACATGCTAGCAAAAACGTCGGGGAGAGAGGGCGCGCTCTCTTCGGTTGCACTAAGAAACCAATCGCGCTCTCAGATTTTTGATTGGTTCCTTGATGCCCATCACCTCAGTCTGGGAAACGATGCAGTGATCAGGGAGTCTACAGAAGGCTCTGATGCCTGGTTCTTTGGGGTATAATCCTCTTCTTAAACTACCCCATATTCTAGTTTTGAGCAATCTGTGTAGAAGCTTATTGCATTCTCTGTTTTTATGTGTTTCCTGAGAGCACAGTAAGCTGAACTGGTGGGAACTAGTGGGGTTGTTCAGTAAAAGGGTGGAGTTTCTGGACGCTATATAGTAGTATGAGTCTGACTGGGCCAGTATAAATATACTTTACAATGTAGAGAGACGTGCCCGAGACGGGTCGAGGACTATTGCGACCTTCTTCGATTATTCTCCAATGTTCAGACTCGTGTTAAGGTTTCTCTCTATTACTACCCGCAAGTACTTTTCACGTTTACTGAAAACGAGCCTCGGGTTATTGCGGGTTCGCATACAAACCGTTAATACTAGTCCAGTTGGCCAGATGGGTAGACTCGCGCTAATAAGGTTACAAGGTGATTGAAGTTATTTTCCAAGTATTGAGGACTTTCTCATGCGGGTTCCTCTGAAAATGGCCTGTTTGAGAAAAGATGTGCCTATAGAAGACACTTTCCTGCAACTAAGAAATTTATCAAAGGGCCACACGCCAGTCTTTGGGGATCAATCAATGGATCAATGGCAGAGCATTGTAAAGCACATACACAGACTAAGCGAAAAAAATAAATAAATTACTAATGAAAGAAATTGAATTAAATTTAAAAAAAATATTAGCTCTCACAATAAGCTAAATACCTTTATTTTATTATAAAGACCAGCCCAACACCAGTATATAGAGAACCTATTTATACCTATATATAAACATAGAGTATAAAACACTTTTAAAGGAGGGCGCAGTCAAAACTAAGTACACCAATAAAAATGTTACTTTTAAAAAGTCAGACAGCCCAGAAGTTTTTCCAGTCAGAAATCATCGCCAAAATGGAAGCACTGAATTCTTCAACACTCGTTGGCATTTAGGACACAATTTGCAACTTCTCAGGCAGTCAAGCCACCCTCAGCGCACTACTCCTTGTCACCCTACTTCAGGACTGTAAATGACTGTCGCAGATCTCTTAACGAGATAACGAAGCAGCATTACATCCCCCTCATATGGCCGTGACATAGGGATCATGAAGAAAATTGCGGTGCGGACGAATTAGCAAGGGCTGGCATGACCAACTCTCTCTTTCCGGGAAAAGAACCAGTAAGCATTCCCTTGGCCACATGAGGGCTCATATGTAAAACCTGTAAAAACTCGGACATTATATGGCCCACTTGTTTTTGAAAAAGATCCATGAAGCTAATGTGCCTCTGTAATTGAGCCATCACGGGGCATAGACCAATATTTTTTTTTCAACTGTTATGTTACTGAAGCTACTTTCGGCTGATTGCTGAGCCATGTAATCTTCTTCTTTTATTATATTATTTATTTCGATTCGGGAAAGTGGGTCTGTTACTACATTAGCAGTTCCAGAACTATTGCTAAAAAGTTTTTTTTGTTAGTCACGTAATTTCTTTAAGTTTTTTTTAGATATAAAAGTGATTAAAAGTATAAAAGTATAGCAAGTCATAGGCGTCAGTTTTGAAATTAAATTGTTTTGAATAGTCTTCAACATTTTAGTCTTGAGCCTTCTAAGTCAAAGGTTTGCCAATGGGTGTTGGGGGTTTACCTGTAGTTATATATTAATATCCGGATCGAACGACCGAAAATAATACGCAGGCTTTTGACTTTGAATTTTTGTCTATTCCGCTGTTGACGCCTTCTTCTTCTTTTCACATGTCTATATATTTATCTTATTTTTAGTGTTACCATTCTTATTTTTATAATTAATCTTATAGAATTTAATTCTTAGGTATTTTTGAACACTGTCTTTTCCCGTTGTCATCTTTTTAAAATCAAATAATACGAAGTAGTAATATTAATATAACATTCTCCTCCCAAGTATTGCCTGGTAAGATAATTCAATTTGGTAATACTTACTTAGTTTTAAAAAGTTTTCTTAACGTCTAATTTAATTAACTTAACGATAGGTCTTTTATAAATGTTGTCTTTTATCTTAACATCTACGATTCGAGCAAAATTATCTTTGGCTGGATAAGTTTTAACAATAATGCCTTTAGGCCAAAAATTTATTGGTAAATCTGGATCCATGACCAGCACAATATCACCTTCTTTCAAATTATCAAATTTCTAAACCCACTTGCGGCTGCACAATAGAAATTGTCTACATATATTCTTTTCTCCACTTAACCCAAAAAATATCAGCCAGTCTTTGAGAAGCCCTCCACATGTTTAACAATTTCATGTCTCCATCCTATACTTCACAGTGGAAAGATTCTCTATAGTTCGGTCCGATCAATAAGTCATTTGGAGTAATTAATTCAGAATCCGGTAAATTAGAAGACACAAACAAAAGAGGGCGACTATTCATCATGAATTCAATTTCGCAAAATAATGTTTTAAGGGTATGTTCCTTTGGAAATCGTTCCTTAAGTAAAAAACATAAATATTTCTTAACTGATTGAATTAATCTTTCCCATGCTCCTCCCATATGAGGCGACAAAAGGGGGTTGAATGTCCATGTGCAATTTTTTTGTGACAAGAATTGAGTCAATTCGTTTTTTGACCAATTATCTATAATCAATTTAAGATACTTACTTGGTCGTTTAAAATTGGTTCCATTGTCTGAATATAATTCTATTGGAAAACCACGACGGCAACCGAACTGACGAAAAACATGCATAAATGCGTTGCAAGACAAGTCCTCTGCAATTTCTAGCTGAACAACCCGGGTGGCCATACAAGTAAAAATTACCCCATATCGTTTTACATTACTCCTGTTTACCAACACCTCGATGGGACCAAAATAATCTAAGCCAATTTTTAAAAAAGCTCTTTCGGTTGGTTCCATTCTACATTTTGGAAGTTGTCCTATTAAAGCAGTCTATGGTTTGGCACACCTCTTTTTACATAATAGGCAGTTATGAATTATTTTCTTGACCGAATTTCTACATTTAATTATCCAATATTTCCTAAAATATTGGAAATGATCCTAAATTGAAAATGACGGTTTCGGTACATATTGGCAGTTTTGTTGATGATAGAAATAGATAAGAAGTGTAGTTATTGGGTGGTAATTACTCAATAGAATCAAATTTTTAGCGTTCATGTCATACTCATCATCATTTAAATTATCTAATCTACCTTTCAATCTAAGCAATCCATCAGTGGATAACTGCAGTGGCAATGATTTTAGACGACTTGAATTCCCTATAGCTTTTCCTTTTTGTACACTTTGAATTTCAGCTTGAAAGGAATCCGATCGTATCTTTTTATAAATTACGTCTTCGGCATTATTCAATTCCTTTGCTGTAAGTTCGCCACAAGCTCTATGTTCTTTATTACCTTTGACATTGTTCACAAATCGTAGTAACCAAGCTGTTGTTCGTAAATACCTCGTCCAACTAGAAACCTGTTCACATCAGGTAGAGTCGGTTCATGTTTTGCTTCAGTCATAGCATTTAAAAAATCGTTTGAGTTGTCTTCTGAGGTTATTTTACTTTTTGGCCACTCGACAATATCTTTGTACAGGAATTCCGGCCCTTTTATCCATAAATTGTTTGCATTAAAGAGTACCTTTGTGAACTTCGTTGCTTCATCATCATATTTTAGAAGGAACGTATCTCCAGTATCTCCAGTTGCCGACATTAGTTGTTTTTTGTATTTCACCTAAACGTTGAGCTACAAAGGTTTTAAATCGTTTGCTGCTAGACTTTAGCCAGTACAAAACAATTTGAGAGTCCGTCCATAAATATACTTTTCTTATGGGTAATTGTAACGATTCCAATAGTGATTTGCTCATTCTAGCTCCTAGTAAGGCACCCTGTAATACCAGCCTTGGGGTTGACATAGGCTTAAGGGGAGTGACCCTTGACTTGGCTGTAATTAACATACAATCGATGGACCTATCTCTTTTAAAAAGAATGTATGCACATGCCGCGTATGCATATTTGGAGGCGTCAGAGAATATATGTATCTGAATGTCACAATCATAATACCCTTGCAGAGGGTATTATAATTTTGGTCAAAAGTGTGCAACGCAGTGAAGGAGACATCTCCGACCCTATAAAGTATATATATTCTTGATCAGGATCACCTCCTGAGTTGATATGAGCATGTCCGTCTGTCTGTCTGTTGGTTTCTACGCAAACTAGTCTCTCAGTTTTGGAGCTATCGAGTTGAAACTTTGCACACACCCTTCTTTCCTTTGCAGGTAGTATATAAGTCGGAACGGCCGGGATCGGTCGACTATATCCTATAGCTGCCATATAACTGATTGATCGGAAATGCCATAACTTTGGTGTTTTTTAAGTTAGAGGGTTGGGACTTTCCACACATGTTACATTTAACCAAAATATCTTGTGTACAAAATTTCATAAGGATCGGCCGACTATATCCTATAGCTGTCATAGAACGGATCGAAATTGGCATAACTTTGGTGTTTTTTAAGTTAGAAAGATGGGATTTGGTACAGATTCTATTTTGGGAAAAATAATTCAATATGCCAAATTTCATAAGAATCGGCCGACTATATACGATCCGCTACATATCTTATAATATAAGATGCGTGGCGCCACCTAGCGGACTGCGACTGAACTGCAAGGGTATATCAACTTCGGCTCCGCCCGAAGTTAGCTTTTCTTTCTTGTTAAGAGACCAGTTATCTTGTTCTATTAGAATTCTTGGCTTTGTCTGATTGTAAGAGCAATGTGTAATATTCTTTAAAAACTTAAAGTTGTCTGTCATGTGGTCTATGCTTAAAGTTTGTTGTGGAAAATTAAGATTGGAAACAGTTCTTACTCTTCTCATCATGTATGTCTTAGTATTCATGCCAATACCTTTAACGCGTACGCTAACTCTTTAGAGGTATCTTGTTCATAAACTTCATTGTTAGTCCATTGCATTTTCAATGGTTTGGTTGGAACTTCAAGACCTAAATTGTTAGCCAAGTTCTCGTCAATCAATGATATGGTTGAAGCCTCATCAAGGAGAGCATATGTGTCAATAGTATTATTTGGTCCCATAAGGGTGACATGTACCACTTTTAACAAAACTTTGCTTGCACTCAAGTTTACGTTACAGTTTTTTCTATGTTGTTGGAAAGTGATTGATCACCATCAGACTTGTTTGTTTTTATGTTTTCAAAATTGTCTTTGTGCAAAAGGCTGTTATGATGGTATTTACAATTGTTAATATTGCATTGTCTTTTACGCTTACAATCTTTTAGTAAATGATTTTTACCGAGGCAATAGATACACAAGCCATTTTGAGAAACATGCGCTCCCAGCGCTTGTCGATATGTAAATCTTTAAATTTGAAACAAGATGTAACATAATGATCACTCAGCTTGCAATAATTACAAAATCCTTTGTTTTTGCTTTTGTTCGTGCCATCCCGAATACCTGAAACTGTCAGTGTGCAGTCTTTCGACTTTTTGAAATTCTGCCCAAATCCTAAAACTGTGGCAGCTTTGATGGTCTCGCCCAGCCATGATTGAAATACAATATTTTTTGGCTCAAAAGGTTTCAGCTTTTGCCAATGTTTGATGTGGGCGATACGTTGAGGTACGGTTAGTTTGTCTAAAATTTCTGCAAAAATTAATGGGTTTCTTAATTGATCCACATCTCCTACATTTATCAAAGTGTGAATAAGATTGTTGATTATGTCGTAGAATACAAAAAGCTTTCCGAATTGTTCGTCCCTAACTACTGGTAGTTGTTTAATCTTGTCAAGAAGCAATCTTATTATGTAAGATGGATCCCCATAGCGCTCTTGTAGGATATCGATAATTGAATCGACATTATCTGGTAAAACCAATAGTGACTGAACGCATTCTTTAGCACGTCCTACTAGAGCTTTTCTAAGTCTACTTAGGTTTTCATAATTAGTAAAATTACAAGTTTTTGTACTATTTTCAAATTCAGCATAGAATATGGAACACTCTTATGGGTCCCTTGAAAATGATGGAAGATCTTGTTTAATAGTCTGTCTCGCCATGAACGTTCCATCGCCATGAGAGGGTTGGGACTTTCCACGCATGTTACATTTAACCAAAATATCTTGTGTACAAAATTTCATAAGGATCGGCCGACTATATCCTATAGCTGTCATAGAACGGATCGAAATTGGCATAACTTTGGTGTTTTTTAAGTTAGAAAGATGGGATTTGGTACAGATTCTATTTTGGGAAAAATAATTCAATATGCCAAATTTCATAAGAATCGGCCGACTATATACGATCCGCTACATATCTTATAATATAAGATGCGTGGCGCCACCTAGCGGACTGCGACTGAACTGCAAGGGTATATCAACTTCGGCTCCGCCCGAAGTTAGCTTTCCTTTCTTGTTTAAAGGTAATTTTGTCATAAGTCTTGGTATTGTAAACTTTTTGATTTTTTGGAATGATTCGCAGAGCGTTTTTTTTTTTGCGCGGTTTGCACTGCATACGTACAGTTTTCCAAATTAAAAAAATCGTCTATTATTTCGTCGTCCCAGCCAATACCACTGTCCCATATGGCTTGTAAAAGTATCTTGTTTGTTATAAGAAGGTTTGACAAGAAACCTAAAGGGTCGAAGATAGACATTGAATCTTCAGAACGTCACGCTTAGTTGGTCGTCGGGATGTGATTACTATTTCATTATGTTATTAAGTGAATTGTAGATTATAGGTAAATGTGATGTTTTCGTAATTCCAAATTAACCCCAAGACACGTTCTTCTGTTAGTGTTTTCATTTTGGGCGAAGCCTGAGCTTTGTTGTGATAATTGAGTGGATCTATTTGATTGAGGACCTCTGCTGAATTTGATTACCAGTTATACATCTGGAATCCGCCTTGTTTGTGAACAAATGATACGTGTTTAATCAGTTAAACGGCGCTGTCTATGTCTTCAGCTCCGCCTAAGTAGTCGTCAATATAATGATTTAATAATATGTCTTTACAGGCTTTCGGATACCTTTCCTTTAACTCATTTGCGTTGTGATTTCTAACTTGTTGTGCAATACTCGGACTGCATTTTGCTCCAAAAAATAAAACTTGAATTTCGTAAACGACCGTGGGTCATGTCTTTTATTCCCTCTCCATAAAATTCTTTGAGCTTATCTGTCTTTTTCTGGTACTTGAATTTGTAAAAACATTTCTTTTATATCTCCTACAAAGGCTATTTTATTTTTTCTAAAGTTCATGACAACTGAAGATAGTTAGAAGATAGAAGTATAAAGATCGGGTCCGGGTAATAAGAAATCATTCAAGCAGTAGTTATGGCTTTTAGAAGCGGCATCGAATACTATTCGCAATTTTTCTGGTTTATTAATATTTTGCACACCGAAATTTGCAGATAATAGAATAGTTTCGTATTTAGCTTCTGTGGGATTCAACATTTTTAAATACCCTTTCGAAATGTAAGACTGCATGACTTCATATATTTTTGACCATACTCAGGAATTTTGTCAATTTTGTTCTCACATGACAGTAGCCTAGAAAAAGTGTTTTTATAGCTTTCCGAAAGCTGAATGCTATCATTTCTCCAAAAAAGTCCGCATTTGAATCTATTGCCAACTCGTTTTAAGGTGTTGTTAACAATATTTATGCATCTTTTGTCGTCTACAGACATGGGAAAATCTTTTTGAGTTGCGAATTCATTTTCAATTGACCAGTAAGACTTAACTAGGTTATGTAGTTCATCTAGATCGTCCTTTTCGGGAAAATGTTCGTTTACGTGAAAGGTATGATTTTTCTCGGCAAGAAGTCTTTCAGGTTGTGCTAAGCCATGTACGACCCAACCTAACAATGTGTTGCTAATAATGCCTAACAATGCCTAACAATGTGTCGTACTTTAGTTTGCAGGACACTATAAGAGACCAGTTATCTTGTTCTATTAGAATTCTTGGCTTTGTCTGATTGTAAGAGCAATGTGTAATATTCTTTAAAAACTTAAAGTTGTCTGTCATGTGGTCTATGCTTAAAGTTTGTTGTGGAAAATTAAGATTGGAAACAGTTCTTACTCTTCTCATCATGTATGTCTTAGTATTCATGCCAATACCTTTAACGCGTACGCTAACTCTTTAGAGGTATCTTGTTCATAAACTTCATTGTTAGTCCATTGCATTTTCAATGGTTTGGTTGGAACTTCAAGACCTAAATTGTTAGCCAAGTTCTCGTCAATCAATGATATGGTTGAAGCCTCATCAAGGAGAGCATATGTGTCAATAGTATTATTTGGTCCCATAAGGGTGACATGTACCACTTTTAACAAAACTTTGCTTGCACTCAAGTTTACGTTACAGTTTTTTCTATGTTGTTGGAAAGTGATTGATCACCATCAGACTTGTTTGTTTTTATGTTTTCAAAATTGTCTTTGTGCAAAAGGCTGTTATGATGGTATTTACAATTGTTAATATTGCATTGTCTTTTACGCTTACAATCTTTTAGTAAATGATTTTTACCGAGGCAATAGATACACAAGCCATTTTGAGAAACATGCGCTCCCAGCGCTTGTCGATATGTAAATCTTTAAATTTGAAACAAGATGTAACATAATGATCACTCAGCTTGCAATAATTACAAAATCCTTTGTTTTTGCTTTTGTTCGTGCCATCCCGAATACCTGAAACTGTCAGTGTGCAGTCTTTCGACTTTTTGAAATTCTGCCCAAATCCTAAAACTGTGGCAGCTTTGATGGTCTCGCCCAGCCATGATTGAAATACAATATTTTTTGGCTCAAAAGGTTTTAGCTTTTGACAATGTTTGATGTGGGCGATACGTTGAGGTACGGTTAGTTTGTCTAAAATTTCTGCAAAAATTAATGGGTTTCTTAATTGATCCACATCTCCTACATTTATCAAAGTGTGAATAAGATTGTTGATTATGTCGTAGAATACAAAAAGCTTTCCGAATTGTTCGTCCCTAACTACTGGTAGTTGTTTAATCTTGTCAAGAAGCAATCTTATTATGTAAGATGGATCCCCATAGCGCTCTTGTAGGATATCGATAATTGAATCGACATTATCTGGTAAAACCAATAGTGACTGAACGCATTCTTTAGCACGTCCTACTAGAGCTTTTCTAAGTCTACTTAGGTTTTCATAATTAGTAAAATTACAAGTTTTTGTACTATTTTCAAATTCAGCATAGAATATGGAACACTCTTATGGGTCCCTTGAAAATGATGGAAGATCTTGTTTAATAGTCTGTCTCGCCATGAACGTTCCATCGCCATGAGAGGGTTGGGACTTTCCACGCATGTTACATTTAACCAAAATATCTTGTGTACAAAATTTCATAAGGATCGGCCGACTATATCCTATAGCTGTCATAGAACGGATCGAAATTGGCATAACTTTGGTGTTTTTTAAGTTAGAAAGATGGGATTTGGTACAGATTCTATTTTGGGAAAAATAATTCAATATGCCAAATTTCATAAGAATCGGCCGACTATATACGATCCGCTACATATCTTATAATATAAGATGCGTGGCGCCACCTAGCGGACTGCGACTGAACTGCAAGGGTATATCAACTTCGGCTCCGCCCGAAGTTAGCTTTCCTTTCTTGTTTAAAGGTAATTTTGTCATAAGTCTTGGTATTGTAAACTTTTTGATTTTTTGGAATGATTCGCAGAGCGTTTTTTTTTTTGCGCGGTTTGCACTGCATACGTACAGTTTTCCAAATTAAAAAAATCGTCTATTATTTCGTCGTCCCAGCCAATACCACTGTCCCATATGGCTTGTAAAAGTATCTTGTTTGTTATAAGAAGGTTTGACAAGAAACCTAAAGGGTCGAAGATAGACATTGAATCTTCAGAACGTCACGCTTAGTTGGTCGTCGGGATGTGATTACTATTTCATTATGTTATTAAGTGAATTGTAGATTATAGGTAAATGTGATGTTTTCGTAATTCCAAATTAACCCCAAGACACGTTCTTCTGTTAGTGTTTTCATTTTGGGCGAAGCCTGAGCTTTGTTGTGATAATTGAGTGGATCTATTTGATTGAGGACCTCTGCTGAATTTGATTACCAGTTATACATCTGGAATCCGCCTTGTTTGTGAACAAATGATACGTGTTTAATCAGTTAAACGGCGCTGTCTATGTCTTCAGCTCCGCCTAAGTAGTCGTCAATATAATGATTTAATAATATGTCTTTACAGGCTTTCGGATACCTTTCCTTTAACTCATTTGCGTTGTGATTTCTAACTTGTTGTGCAATACTCGGACTGCATTTTGCTCCAAAAAATAAAACTTGAATTTCGTAAACGACCGTGGGTCATGTCTTTTATTCCCTCTCCATAAAATTCTTTGAGCTTATCTGTCTTTTTCTGGTACTTGAATTTGTAAAAACATTTCTTTTATATCTCCTACAAAGGCTATTTTATTTTTTCTAAAGTTCATGACAACTGAAGATAGTTAGAAGATAGAAGTATAAAGATCGGGTCCGGGTAATAAGAAATCATTCAAGCAGTAGTTATGGCTTTTAGAAGCGGCATCGAATACTATTCGCAATTTTTCTGGTTTATTAATATTTTGCACACCGAAATTTGCAGATAATAGAATAGTTTCGTATTTAGCTTCTGTGGGATTCAACATTTTTAAATACCCTTTCGAAATGTAAGACTGCATGACTTCATATATTTTTGACCATACTCAGGAATTTTGTCAATTTTGTTCTCACATGACAGTAGCCTAGAAAAAGTGTTTTTATAGCTTTCCGAAAGCTGAATGCTATCATTTCTCCAAAAAAGTCCGCATTTGAATCTATTGCCAACTCGTTTTAAGGTGTTGTTAACAATATTT
Source organism: Drosophila ananassae (assembly GCF_017639315.1). Taxonomy (NCBI): domain Eukaryota; kingdom Metazoa; phylum Arthropoda; class Insecta; order Diptera; family Drosophilidae; genus Drosophila; species Drosophila ananassae. The sequence goes on along the minus strand of NC_057932.1, from coordinate 367,267 downwards.
ATGCATCTTTTGTCGTCTACAGACATGGGAAAATCTTTTTGAGTTGCGAATTCATTTTCAATTGACCAGGTTATGTAGTTCATCTAGATCGTCCTTTTCGGGAAAATGTTCGTTTACGTGAAAGGTATGATTTTTCTCGGCAAGAAGTCTTTCAGGTTGTGCTAAGCCATGTACGACCCAACCTAACAATGTGTTGCTAATAATGCCTAACAATGCCTAACAATGTGTCGTACTTTAGTTTGCAGGACACTATAAGAGACCAGTTATCTTGTTCTATTAGAATTCTTGGCTTTGTCTGATTGTAAGAGCAATGTGTAATATTCTTTAAAAACTTAAAGTTGTCTGTCATGTGGTCTATGCTTAAAGTTTGTTGTGGAAAATTAAGATTGGAAACAGTTCTTACTCTTCTCATCATGTATGTCTTAGTATTCATGCCAATACCTTTAACGCGTACGCTAACTCTTTAGAGGTATCTTGTTCATAAACTTCATTGTTAGTCCATTGCATTTTCAATGGTTTGGTTGGAACTTCAAGACCTAAATTGTTAGCCAAGTTCTCGTCAATCAATGATATGGTTGAAGCCTCATCAAGGAGAGCATATGTGTCAATAGTATTATTTGGTCCCATAAGGGTGACATGTACCACTTTTAACAAAACTTTGCTTGCACTCAAGTTTACGTTACAGTTTTTTCTATGTTGTTGGAAAGTGATTGATCACCATCAGACTTGTTTGTTTTTATGTTTTCAAAATTGTCTTTGTGCAAAAGGCTGTTATGATGGTATTTACAATTGTTAATATTGCATTGTCTTTTACGCTTACAATCTTTTAGTAAATGATTTTTACCGAGGCAATAGATACACAAGCCATTTTGAGAAACATGCGCTCCCAGCGCTTGTCGATATGTAAATCTTTAAATTTGAAACAAGATGTAACATAATGATCACTCAGCTTGCAATAATTACAAAATCCTTTGTTTTTGCTTTTGTTCGTGCCATCCCGAATACCTGAAACTGTCAGTGTGCAGTCTTTCGACTTTTTGAAATTCTGCCCAAATCCTAAAACTGTGGCAGCTTTGATGGTCTCGCCCAGCCATGATTGAAATACAATATTTTTTGGCTCAAAAGGTTTTAGCTTTTGACAATGTTTGATGTGGGCGATACGTTGAGGTACGGTTAGTTTGTCTAAAATTTCTGCAAAAATTAATGGGTTTCTTAATTGATCCACATCTCCTACATTTATCAAAGTGTGAATAAGATTGTTGATTATGTCGTAGAATACAAAAAGCTTTCCGAATTGTTCGTCCCTAACTACTGGTAGTTGTTTAATCTTGTCAAGAAGCAATCTTATTATGTAAGATGGATCCCCATAGCGCTCTTGTAGGATATCGATAATTGAATCGACATTATCTGGTAAAACCAATAGTGACTGAACGCATTCTTTAGCACGTCCTACTAGAGCTTTTCTAAGTCTACTTAGGTTTTCATAATTAGTAAAATTAAAAGTTTTTGTACTTTTTTCAAATTCAGCATAGAATATGGAACACTCTTATGGGTCCCTTGAAAATGATGGAAGATCTTGTTTAATAGTCTGTCTCGCCATGAACGTTCCGATTTAGTAACGATTTAGTATGGTTAGTAATTTCGTTCTCAGACATATTTTCGTTTTCAAACTTAAGTCTACGTTGAGCACCATCAGCCCACTCACGCGTACGGATATCTTTGTTGTCGTCTTCATCCATTTCGTTCATGTTGTCTCCAATTCTGCTTCCTGCGTCTGATCCCAATTGTGCCAGTTGTAATTTTTGCTCGAGCTCCAATTATTCCAGCTGATCTCGAAGTTTCTGCTGCTTTTTCAAGTACTCAAGCTGTACCTGAAGTCGTTGAACCTTCGTCGTTGAGCTGCGGGAGGATTGGCTTCTTTCGGAGATATGTGATCTTGCGGAGCCTTCACACAACTGTCCAGATGGATTGGGTGTACCTAGAATTGCCGGTGTAGACGCAACCATTTTTTTGTTGCGATTTTCCATGATGGTTACTTCTTGCTCCGATGGTTCGGGTCTGGGTGTGTCGATAACCCTGTCGTCTTCGGTTTTTTGTTGTGTGCTTTTATCCTTTTGTAGCTTTTTTCCTTGTAATTTCTTTTTTGATCCTGTTGGTGCCATAATGCTGTCCGCGTCTTATTTTACCGTCACAGAGATCGTGGTGAAATTATTATTTATTTTTTTTTTTGCGTCGAAGTTTTTGCTCAGTTATTTCGCGAATTTACTAACACACACAACTTAAGTCGTCTTTTTGTCAGTATTTAGGTAATGTGGGCCAATAGCGAAATCTATTTCACAATCCATTTTCTGTACAGTTGACATTGAAGGACCATTGTTGGGGGTTTACCTATAGTTATATATTAATATCCGGATATATTAATATATGCAGGCTTTTGACTTTGAATTTTTGTCTATTCCGCTGTTGACGCCTCTTTTCACATGTCTATATATATATCTTTAGTCTTCGACTATCTCTCATCGCGAGCGGACGTCTCTTATCTCCAAACAGAGCTTTTCGACCGGTCACTGTTTTTTTTTGGAACCACGTAGTTCTTATCTTTCTTATTTTTTGATCGTGCTTTTTAAATAGCCTTCATTCCATTCTTTACAACAAACAACGAACGTATAAATACCAATAAGCCACAATCGGTTTGCGCCGCTTGCCATCAGCCCACCATCCAAAAAAAGAAGACAACCCCAAAAACTGGATATTGCATTCCCGAAACTTCCAACTACCTTAGTTGATAATCCAAGATATATAACAATCGCCTCCATCAATACAGAAAAGACCATTTCTCAATTTTCATGCTTCGTCGTCCACCGCGCCCTTAAAATGATCTCCAAAATCATAGTTACCATTTCGAACCTCAGAGACGGAAATTTACTTATGCTAGTTAAATCTCAAGCAGATGCTGATAAGTTTATTAATACTACCGAGCTCACCGGTATATGCAAAGTACAGTGTAAGCTCCGCCAGGCACTCAATTTTGTGAAAGGGACAGGCTATGCCCCGTACCTCAGCGACATTCCCGAAAAAGAAATCGTCGATGAACTTAAAACGATGAAATCCTACGATGGTGTTTCCAAGCCCAGCGGAGTTATCCTAATAACCTTCGAGCTCTATAACCTCCCATCTAAAATCGATATTTCTTGGCACTCTTTTAAAGTCCGCGAGTACATTCCAAACCCCATGAGATGCAAGTCGTGCCAACTCCTCGGCCACACAACCAAAAAATGCGTTAACACCCCACTGTGCTCCGAATGTGCCCTATCACCACAAGTAAATGCACCAAAATCTGTTGTGCCAATTGCTCTGGCGTGCATTCGGCCTCTTCCCGACAATGCCCTAAGTACCAAGAACAAAGAGAAACACTCAAAATAAAAACAGTTAGAAAGTGCACTATGCGTGAGGCCAAAACAATATTTAAAACAACATCACTTAACTCGGTTAATACCGCTTCATACTCTTCTGTAGCCAAAACATTAAATCAACGTAGCGAAAACGCAAACCAAAACAAAAATGACAAAATTAAAACTGCTTCCACCGAAGAAGCCTCGAAAAAAAAAAACCCTTCCCCCTCCCCTCCTAAAGATTCAATTTCGAACTAATCCCATTAACATACCGCCATCCCCTAAATTTAAATTAGATAAAGCCAATTGGGATCTGTATCGTGCCAAATGCAGAGATAACTTTAATTTCCCTGCCACACACGACTTAAATCTGTTTGCCGCCAAAATAATAAAAGGAATCAAAGCCTCAGCCAATTTAGCAATCCCTCAAACCAAACCCCCTCTACATCAGAAAAATGTTCCTTGGTGGAGCAAAACTCTGCAGGATTTAAGGCAACAAAAGCAATCTCTTTGGCACGCATACAAACAAACTCAGAGCACCGCTGCTCTAATTGCTTACAGAAAATCGAACGCTCTTTTCAAATGCAATTTAAAAAAAGCAAAACGGGAATCCTATGAAAGATTCACTTCTAATATAACCCCTCTAAACTAGCTAGGGCAGGGACTACCTACCCTCTCCTACCGGAGAAAGAATTAGTAGGCGTACCCTTGGCTACTTGCAGTCTAAAGTGTAGGGAGTTTTTTGACCTGGCAGCCAACAGGAAATGGGGAAACCTCTAGACCTGCTGAACCTCTCGTCTGATCTGGCCGACACGCTCTCAGAAAAGATCAGCGAGACTTATTGCTCTCACCAGACCAGACTGCAGCCTAGCGATTGGGGCAATAACTGGGCACTGGCTGATAGGTGAACACGCGGCCAGGCTTGCAGTCCCCCACAATGATTATTGCAGGAGCTGCAGGGATGCAGAGAGGAGGTGGAATCGGTCACGCACCTCCTATGCCACTGCCCGGCACTTGGTCGCAGCAGACTCAAACACTTCGGGTACGCAGAACTCACGGACCTCAACGATCTCTCAAATATCTCTCCACGCGGACTGGTTGCCTTCATTAAAAAAGCAGGTTGGGACCATGGGCCGCCTAGGTATACAATCTAGGCATACATGCACCCCTGGTAGACAGGAAGGGGAGGGGGGGTTACACTTAGGTGAAACCCTTGCCCCAGCGGTAACAGAAGGAGCCCTAGCGGCTCAAGTGGAAGCGGGGGGGTCTTCTATGACCCCCTAGCATCACCGCCTTAACCTAACCTAACCTAACCCCTCTATCATCGACCAAGAAAACTTGGGCTGACCTAAATCGCTTAATAGGTAATTCTCCAAATAACCTCAAGACAATAAAATATAACAACGAGAATCTACACCACTCCGTAGACATTGGCGATGCATTTGGGAACTTTTGGTCGGACTACTCTAAGGACGAGAATTTCTCCCACCAATACAAGACCCGTAAAGAAGCAATTCTTTCTCAGGAATACACACCCACCAAATTGTCGACCGCCTCTACAGACCTTGACTCAAATTTTTCCCTTAGTGAGCTTGAATATGCACTTCAGCATGCGAAAGGGAAAACACCCGGTATAGACCGAATTTCATACCCAATGCTGAAACAGTTGCCATCCGAGGCCAAATACCGCCTATTAGAGATGTATAACGCTATGCTCGCTAGGGGTACCTACCCTCATGTGTGGAAATCCGCCGTAATTATCCCTATCCTAAAACCTAACAAACCAACACATGAAATAACATCATTTAGACCTATTTCTCTACTCCCATGTTTAAGCAAGACCTTAGAAAAAATACTAGCCAAAAGGTTAATGTGGTTCATTACGAAACATGAACTTATCAGCCCCCACCAAACGGCTTTTAAGCAACAGCATAGCACTATTGATTCCCTCCTGCATCTCCACCATTACGCATCGGATGCCCTTTCTACCAAAAATCATGTTACCATATTGGCAACTGATTTTGAAAGGGTTTTCGATCGCGTAGGGGTGCATACAGTATTGGATCAACTTTCCCAGTGGGGGGCAGGTCAAAAGACTTTCAACTTAGCGAAGGCTTTCATGATCAACCGTTCTATCCGAGTAAGAGTTCACAACACTATCTAAATTCTATACTCACCACAATGGGATCCCACAAGGATCGCCCCTCTCTGTGGTATTGTTCATGATCGCCTTCCAGTCCTTCAACAACATAATATTACGACATAAGAAAATTAAATTGGCAGACGATTTATGCAGACGATGCCATAATTTTAAGCAAATATAAGAATACTACTGCACTAAATAATAAGTTTAAAGAAGTCCTTAATGAAATCCAAATTTGGGGTAACACCTCCGGTGATACTCTTGCTGTAAATAAATGTAAAGTTTTTCATATTTGTAAAAAACAGAGTTGTACATACCCACCATTATTGCACGTGTTTATCAAATGTCAGGCCAAGTATCTTAAGAGAAGAAACGCGTTCTATATCTATTTAACACTCACATTTAAACAACACTGTAGCGAACTTAGGATTAAACTTATTCAGAGACTAAACATTATAAAATTCTTAACATCTAAGCGATCCCTCATCCACCGGACCACACTTATACAAGTAACAAGAGCTCTGTTGTTGTCCATTATCGATTATGGACTCCCCATCTACGGCTGGTGCGCGCCATCGAACTTAACAAAAATCTTACCTCCTTACCATGCGGCCGTCAGACGTAGCATTGGCGCATTTCCAACGACCCCAACTAAATGCATCCTAACCGAAGCAGGATTGCCGGACATTACAACCAGAGTCACGCAAACTACCTTTAAATTAATACCAAAACTCATGTGCTCTACCAACTCTATTCTGCTGAAGGACTATGAAGTTGCCTCTAAGCACCGTAGGAAATTCAAAGTCCAATCTACGATTCGAAGATGTATAACCTTTACCAAGAGACAACATAGGATCGCCTTATCGTTGGGACAAAGTCATTCCATCCCCTCCGTGGAAAATACGCTCCACCGCCATTGACACTACACTTCATGATTTTCAAAAATCAAGGACCCCAATCACAACGTTTAAGCAGATATTCAAAGAAGTTACCCATAAATACTCCGATAGGAAATGGCTTTACACCGATGGTTCAAAGTCCGATGCCACAACCACCTTTGCAGTGGTCGACCAAAACAGTTTAATTGTTTCTTGGGGTCGACTACCTCACCCCTTCTCAGTTTTTGCTGCGGAAGCAGTAGCTATTATTAAGGCAATCAAATTTGCTCTCGAACTTAAAGAAAGCTATATCATCTGCAGTGATAGTCTGTCCACCCTGCAAGGAGTACAAAATTTCTACAATAACAATAACCTTTAACCGAAATTCGTCACCTCTGCATCAAGAACATAAGCAAAATTAAACTGTTATGGGTCCCGGCCCATATAGGAATAACTGGGAACGAGATGGCCGACAAGGCTGCAAAATTAGCCGGATGGGCTCCGTGCCATACAATCATACCTGGAGTACAATAGGACATCTGGAAAAACATCAAAAACATTTTGCGGGACATCGAACTGGAAGACAAGAAAGACATCAAGTTACCTACTTCGCTCAACGGAAGGGAATGCGCAATTCTCACACGATTAAGAACTGGACACACAAATCTCACGCATAAGCACATCCTTAATGGGGAAAGTCGGCTAAACTGCCCTAATTGCGGAGAAAAACTATCAGTAAAACATCGACTGGATAACCTATTCGGACTCGGTCTTTTCGGTCTCACCCCGCCATCAAATCTATTATCTGACCTCACAGCTGCCAACTTCAAACTATTATTATCTTTCCTACGGAATTGTTAAATTACACTCCTAATTTAAACTAAAATTAGTTATTATATTGTAAATTCGATTTATATATTATAGCTAATATTGAAATAAAATAAAAAAAAAATAAAATATATATCTTATTTTTTTATAATTAATCTTCTAGAACTTAATTCTTAGGTATTTTTGAACACTGTCTTTTCCCGTTGTTATTTTTTTGACAATTGCTCCCACGCATTTATCAGAACAGATGCCGCCAAATCGCCATTAGAGCCACCTTACTCGGGCTTGTTTGAAATTATTTATCGCAACAACGATAGGGTATTTATTCTGAATGTGAACGGGAAGGAAGAAGTTTCTTTCGATAGAATTAAACCTGCCTTTGTGGTCCAAATGATGCCCAAATGAAAGATCAATCTACAATTTCCAGCCAAGAACTTATGAAAAGAACCGAATCCAGTTCAACATATCGTAACGTCGACACTGGAGAGCCACTTGAAGTTGACGAAAGAAGCTGGCAAGACGGGATAATCGATAACTCCTCTCGATATAAAATAATAACTGTCCAACAACTTTATTCGATCTGCTACGACATCAAGCTGCGCATTTTAATATACCTAATAAATGATAACTCGTAAAACCTGAAACCAAACAGACTTACGTTAGTAACCTGGGCCTGCCAGGTGTCGCCACCTAGCGGTCTGATATTCGCTGTGATATTAAACAATAAATGAAAGTAAAATAATCTATCTCATATTTTATCAAACATCTTTATCTGCTAATCGAAATCACGATATAAGGATTTCAAAGCAGACATCTTCACCATTGATCGATGAGACTTCAGTCTGCGCAAAATATTTAGAAAGTATGTAAAATTTGAAAAATTTATATAGAAACAAGAAAGGAAAGCTAACTTCGGGCGGAGCCGAAGTTTATATACCCTTGCAGTTGAGTCGCAGTCCGCTAGGTGGCGCCACGCATCTTATATTATTAGATATATAGCGGATCGTATATAGTTGGCCGATCCTTATGAAACTTGGCAAATCGAATTATTTTGCCAAAAGAGGAATCCATTGAAACTCCCATCCTTCTAACTTGAAAAACAACGAAGTTATAGCATTTCCGATCAATCAGTTATATGACAGCTATAGGATATAGACGGCCGATCCTGATGACATTTAGCAGATCATATAAGTTGGCCCAAATTAGAATGCACAGAAAGTCCCATCCTTCTAACTTGAAAAACAACGAAGTTATAGCATTTCCGATCAATCAGTTATATGGCAGCTATAGGATATAGTCGGCCGATCCTTACGAAATTTTGTACATAAGATATCAAATCAGAAGACAGATCAGATTGTTTTTCCCAAAATAGAATCTCTACCAAATCCCATCTTTCTAACTTAAAAAACACCAAAGTTATGCCAATTTCGATCGTTCTATGACAGCTATAGGATATAGTCGGCCGATCCTTACGAAATTTTGTACATAAGATATTTTGGTCAAATATAACATGTGTAGAAACTCCCAACCCTCTAACTTAAAAAACACCAAAGTTATGGCATTTCCGATCAATCAGTTATATGGCAGCTATAGGATATAGTCGACCGATCCCGGCCGTTCCGACTTATATACTGCCTGCAAAGGAAAGAAGGGTGTGTGCAAAGTTTCAACTCGATAGCTTTAAAACTGAGAGACTAGTTTGCGTAGAAACAGACAGACGGACAGACGGACCGACGGACAGACGGACATGCTCATATCGACTCAGGAGGTGATCCTGATCAAGAATATATATACTTTATAGGGTCGGAGAGGTCTCCTTCACTGCGTTGCACACTTTGACCAAAATTATAATACCCTCTGCAAGGGTATAAAAACGAACGTTTGAAGCAAGCTTTAGTTGCAGCTAAGAGTCGACAGAGTCGGTTTTCCAACACTTTTTAAGAGATCTGTTTTTTTGTGTATGTTATATTTCCGAGTGTTCTCATTTAGACATGGGATTCTAAATATAATTACATTAAAATTTGCCGTCAAACTAAGAAGTGCAGGGTTAGCCCATTGGCGAATGATTTTGTTCAAATCAAGTTCAAGTTGAAACAATTGTTCTTGGTTTTACCTTTTTTTCCGATTTTATTCATTTAAATAAACTAAAAGCTGAAAGGAATGACTCTATATTTTCTAGTTTATCACACACATATTTGGAAAAGCTCCTAAAAACCACATTTTCAATCAAATATTCACATGTGTGCACGTAATATGTTGGTAGCTCCACTTATAGGACTATATCTTTAGTATATCTTAAGCGATATATAAAAACTTTAGTCATATTAAGGGCAATCACCAAACGAAACATAAATAAAATCGTAAATAAGGACAATATAGAACAAATTAGAAAATGCAGTTGTCAACGAACTTACATCCGTATTTTGGCATTTTGTCAATAAAATAATACTCGTAAATTTTTTCAAGGGACTCGTGCTGACCGAGATTAAAATTTTTTAATTTTTTAATAGTCCTTCTGCTGAAATATTTCTATACATGTCTGCCATTTGTATTGTAGAGCAGAGGGTTCTATAATTTTCATCAAAATTGTGAAACGCAGTAAAAAACATTATATTCTAAGCAGGCGACGTTGTTCTTTAAGTGAAGAAACATTGAATTCTTTTTTAAATGTCAAGTTAACTAATAAATAATAAACAAGAAAGGAAAGCTAACTTCGGGCGGAGCCGAATTTGATATACCCTTGCAGTTGTGCCATTTCCGATCGTTCAGGTTTATGGCGGCTATTGGATATAGTTGGCCGATCCATATGAAATTTGGCAAATCAGATTATTTTGTCCAAAATGGAATCTGTATCAAGTCCCATCTTTCTAACTTAAAAAACAGCAAAGTTATGCCAAGTCCGATCGTTCAGTTATATAACAGCTATAACATATAGTCGGCCGATCCTTATGAAATTTTGTACGTAAGATATTTTGGTCAAATATAACATGTGTGAAAAGTTCCAACCCTTAACTTAACTTAAAAAACATCAAAATTATGGCATTTCCGATCAATCAGTTATATGGCAGCTATAGGATATAGTCGACCGATCCCGGCCGTTCCGACTTATATACCTGCAAGGAAAAAAAGGATGTGTCCAAAGTTTCAACTCGATAGCTCCAAAACTGAGAGCCTAGTTTGCGTAGAAACCGACAGACAGACAGACAGACGGACTCATGTCGACTCAGGAGGCGATCCTGATCAAGAATATATATACTTTATAGGGTCGGAGATGTCTCCTTCACTGCGTAGCACACTTTTGACTAAAATTATAATACCCTCTGCAAGGGTATAAAAAACAAGAAAGGAAAGCTAACTTCAAGCGGAGCCGAAGTTGATATACCCTTGCAGTTAAGCAGAAGCTTATGTTTTTATTATATATATCGGATCCTATATAGTTGTCCGATCCTTATGAGAATTTCACCATCAACAAAATTTCTAATAAAAATATTGGAAACAGCCCCAAGCATCTTTAAAAATAGAAAGGTTGTGCCATTTCCGATCGTTCAGTTATATGGCAAGTATAGGATATAGTTGGCCGATTCTTATGAAACATAGGATTAGATTGCCCAAAACGGAAACCATAGATAGTCCCATCATTCTAGCTTCAAAAACAACAAAGTTAAGCCAATTATCCTAATAAAATTTTGCAAATCGGATGAGATTTCCCAATATGCAATCTGTACTAAGTCCCATCCTTCTAACTTATAAAAAAAACAAAGTTATGGCATATCCGATCAATCATATAATAAACATGTATTATATCTAAAATAAATGCTCAGTGGGGGCATATGCATATAAAGCGTTCTACTCATAAAATTTTGCATTCTTCTCATTAAGACATGAGACACTGAAACATAAAGCAGAATTACATCAAAATTTGCCATCAAGCAACAAAGTTCGAGATTAGCCGAGTGGAGAGCGTTGTGGTTTCTAACACTGGAGGGCCTGGGTTCGAGTCCAACTTGAGTCAATGTTTACGTTTTACTTTTTAAGCCCTTTTTTATTTGGATTTTATTTTTGAAATATTTGAAAATATCTTATGTACAAACTTTCATAAGGATGGGCCGACTATATCCTATAGCTGTCATAGAACGATCGGAATTGGCATAACTTTGGTGTTTTTTAAGTTAGAAAGATGGGACTTGGTACAGATTTTGGGCAAAATAATCTTATTGGCCAAATTTCATATGGATCGGCCAACTATATCCAATAGCCGCCATATAACTGAACGATCGGAAATGGCACAACTGCAAGGGTATATCAACTTCGGCTTCGCCCGAAGTTAGCTTTCTTTTCTTGTTTTTCTTTGGGACCTCAAGATTGGTAACTCAATCGACCCGTCCGACATTTCTTTCAGAAGTTATTCAAGAAATTATATTTTTACAGCTTTTTCAAAAAGTTGTAGAACAATAATTGCTCATATCATATGAGTCATATGACATTAACAAAAATCTCCAATTTTATTCAGTATTGCAAAGAAAACAAGAAAAGAAAGCTAACTTCGGGCGGAGCCGAAGTTTATATACCCTTGCAGTTCAGTCGCAGTCCGCTAGGTGGCGCCACGCATCTTAAATTATTAGATATGTAGCGGATCGTATATAGTCGGCCGATCCTTATGAAATTTGGCACATCGAATTATTTTTCCCAAAATAGAATCTGTACCAAATCCCATCTTTCTAACTTAAAAAACACCAAAGTTATGCCAATTTCGATCGTTCGGCCGATCCTTATGAAATTTTGTACACAAGATATTTTGGTCAAATATAACATGTGTGGAAAGTCCCAACCCTCTAACTTAAAAAACACCAAAGTTATGGCATTTCCGATCAATCAGTTATATGGCAGCTATAGGATATAGTCGACCGATCCCGGCCGTTCCGACTTATATACTGCCTGCAAAGGAAAGAAGGGTGTGTGCAAAGTTTCAACTCGATAGCTTTAAAACTGAGAGACTAGTTTGCGTAGAAACGGACAGACGGACAGACGGACATGCTCATATCGACTCAGGAGGTGATCCTGATCAAGAATATATATACTTTATAGGGTCGGAGATGTCTCCTTCACTGCGTTGCACACTTTTGACCAAAATTATAATACCCTCTGCAAGGGTATAAAAATATAGACAAACAGACCCACTGGCTTCATTTTGAAAAAACTGTAAAAATCGAATTTCTTGAATAACTTCTGAAAAAAATGTCGGCCCGGTCGGTTGAAGTACCAATTTTCTGAGTCTTCTCATTAAGACATGAGACACTGAAACACAAAGTAGAATTACATCAAAACTTGCCATCAAGCAACAAAGTTCGAGGTTAGCCGAGTGGAGAGCGTCGTGGTTCCTAACACGAAGGGCCTGGGTTCGAGTCCAACTTGAGTCAATGTTTACGTTTTACTTTTTAAGCCCTTTTTTATTTGGATTTTATTTTTAAATATATAAACTAAAATCTGAAAAGATATACTCCATTTTTTTTAGGGTATTGACCAAATATATGCAGACTCCAAAAAGCAAAGTTGCCTTTCAAATACACACATGTATAAGTAAATGCAAGCTTCACAGGAGGCTGCACAAAATGGGAAGCTGCACTTACAGAACTATATCTTGAGTTAACGGATTTTGCCAGATATGGGCGATATATCAAAAGTTGCGTCATCTCAAAATCTAACTCCACGTGCAATATAAAAAGGATCAGCCGACCAAATTTTGAAAAATAATTTTTTTTCTTAAAAAAAAAGTTTATTTTCAGTGTATTTTTTTTTGTGTAATATATAGACGTTTGGTCTCAAAGAAAGTGAAATTGATATTTAAAAAACCATTTCAACGGTGTAAAGCTCTTTTTAATATCTTTCTTAATTATAAAGTTATGAATTTTTTCATTAACAAAGTTGTTTTAATTTTTTGACGTAAGCTTAAGGTATTTCACAAAGTTGTAGAACAATAGTTGCTCATATGATAGTAACAAACATTTTCCAATTTTTTTCAGGATTTTTAAGATAAAAATAGTGCAAACAGACAAACCGACGCAAACTGGCTTCATTTTGAAGAAGAAAAAAAAATCTTAGTGATAAAAAAATTTTTTACTTTCACCCTAATTTCTCCCAAACCAAATAACTTTTGGAATATCTTTCGACAAAAATTATCTAATTGAAACAATACCTTTCGATTGGTATATCATTCATTTAGATCGGTTGCCTACAGAAAATTTTTAATTCTTCGGCGATATATAGAGTTTCCTCGCGCACGCCTAAGCATGCAGGTCGTCACCTCGTGGACTTCCGTCCACAGTGATATATGTATATGTGAAAAACATTTTACAGCTACCACTTAATCGTATTCAATAACAAATATAAAATATAGGTTGAAATATTATAATATAAAACATATTTTTTCATCATTAGCGTATAATGTATACCCCAATTTTCTTAGGGTAGCATGCCTGTAAAGTTACAAAAATCAAAAATTTTAGCTGGTTTCAAAACGAAATCCAACGCACACATGAAACCGTGTGTGTGAATGTGTGAGCACGCATACATATAAAGATCGGTTTAACCGCGGAAGAACCTTCTTGATGATGCGCCTCTCTGCGACTGAACAACCAAAAAAGTTAAATGAGATTATGACCGTAAAAATGAGCGTAAGAATGAGAGTAAGATTCTCTCTGGGGCCTCCGGGGGCCTGTCGCAAGAAATTTTTGCGTCCATTTTCGTTGTATGAAATGGGAAGTCTATATGTTGTATGGTTAGTGATTCAACCTAGCGTGCGCTCCGGAGTAACAGTGCGTATAAGAATAAGAGCATATTCCTTTCTTCTGACAAAAATTCTGTCATGAATGCCACATATCAATGTTGTCTCATTAACACTGAATAAAACGAGACAAATTTCATTAAAAAATTATGAAAATTGTTGAAGTTATAACGCTTTACGCAAAAAAAGTCAATTTAACATTGCAAGCGCTGCGGAGTAACAGTGTGTATAAGAATAAAAGCATATTCCTTTCTTATGACAAAAATTCTGTCATGAATGCCACATATCAATGTTGTGTCATTAATACTGAATAAAACGAGACAAATTTCATTAAAAAATTTTTAAAATTGTTGAAGTTATAACGATTTTCCTAAAAAAAGTCAATTCAACATTGCGAGCGCTTCTGAGTAACAGTGTGCAAAAGAATTAGAGCATCAATGTTGTCTCATTAACACTGAATAAAACGAGACAAATTTCATTAAAAAATTATGAAAATTGCTTAAGTTATAACGTTTTTCGCAAAAAAAGTCAATTTAACATTGCAAGCGCTGCGGAGTAACAGTGTGTATAAGAATAAAAGCATATTCCTTTCTTATGACAAAAATTCTGTCATGAATGCCACATATCAATGTTGTGTCATTAAAACTGAATAAAACCAGACAAATTTCATTAAAAAATTATGAAAATTGTTGAAGTTATAACGCTTTACGCAAAAAAAGTCAATTTAACATTGCAAGCGCTGCGGAGTAACAGTGTGTATAAGAATAAAAGCATATTCCTTTCTTATGACAAAAATTCTGTCATGAATGCCACATATCAATGTTGTATCATTAATACTGAATAAAACGAGACAAATTTCATTAAAAAATTATGAAAATTGTTTAAGTTATAACGATTTTCCAAAAAAAGTCAATTCAACCTAGCGAGCGCTCCGGAGTAACAGTGTGTATAAGAATAAGAGCATATTCCTTTCTTCTGACAAAAATTCTGTCATGAATGCCACATATCAATGTTGTCTCATTAACACTGAATAAATCGAGACAAATTTCATTGAAAAATTATGAAAATTGTCGAAGTCATAACGCTTTTCCTAAAAAAAGTCAATTCAACATTGCGAGCGCTGCGGAGTAACAGTGTGTATAAGAATAAAAGCATATTCCTTTTTTCTAACAACAATTCTGTCATGAATGCCACATATCAATATTGTCTCATTAATACTGAATAAAAGGAGACAAGTTTCATTCAAAAATTGTGAAAATTGTTGAAGTATAACGCTTTTCCAAAAAAAGTCAATTTAACATTGCAAGCGCTGCGGAGTAACAGTGTGTATAAGAATAAAAGCATATTCCTTTCTTATGACAAAAATTCTGTCATGAATGCCACATATCAATGTTGTGTCATTAATACTGAATAAAACGAGACAAATTTCATTAAAAAATTATGAAAATTGTTTAAGTTATAACGATTTTCCAAAAAAAGTCAATTCAACCTAGCGAGCGCTCCGGAGTAACAGTGTGTATAAGAATAAGAGCATATTCTTTTCTTCTGACAAAAATTCTGTCATGAATGCCACATATCAATGTTGTCTCATTAACACTGAATAAATCGAGACAAATTTCATTGAAAAATTATGAAAATTGTCGAAGTCATAACGCTTTTCCTAAAAAAAGTCAATTCAACATTGCGAGCGCTTCTGAGTAACAGTGTGTATAAGAATAAGAGCATATTCCTTTCTTCTGAAAAAAATTCTGTCATGAATGCCACATATCAATGTTGTTTCATTAACACTGAATAAAACAAGACAAATTTCATTAAAAAATTGTGAAAATTGTTTAAGTTATAACGCTTTTCGGAAAAGAAGTCAATTTAACATTGCAAGCGCTTCGGAGTAACAGTGTGTATAAGAATAAAAGCATATTCCTTTTTTCTAACAACAATTCTGTCATGAATGCCACATATCAATATTGTTTCATTAATACTGAATAAAACGAGACAAATTTCATTAAAGTGCCACTAAATAAAACGAGAAAAATTTCCTTAAAAAATTATGAAAATTTTTTAAGTTATAACGCTTTTCCAAAAAAAGTCAATTCAACCTAGCGTGCGCTCCGGAGTAACAGTTTGTATAAGAATAAGAGCATATTCATTTCTTCTGACAAAAATTCTGTCATGAATGCCACATATCAATGTTGCCTCATTAACACTGAATAAAACGAGACAAGTTTCATTAAAAAATTGTGAAAATTGTTGAAGTATAACGCTTTTCCAAAAAAAGTCAATTTAACATTGCAAGCGCTGCGGAGTAACAGTGTGTATAAGAATAAAAGCATATTCCTTTCTTATGACAAAAATTCTGTCATGAATGCCACATATCAATGTTGTGTCATTAATACTGAATAAAACGAGACAAATTTCATTAAAAAATTATGAAAATTGTTTAAGTTATAACGCTTTTCCAAAAAAAGTCAATTCAACCTAGCGAGCGCTCCGGAGTAACAGTGTGTATAAGAATAAGAGCATATTCCTTTCTTCTGACAAAAATTCTGTCATGAATGCCACATATCAATGTTGTCTCATTAACACTGAATAAATCGAGACAAATTTCATTGAAAAATTATGAAAATTGTCGAAGTCATAACGCTTTTCCTAAAAAAAGTCAATTCAACAATGCGAGCGCTTCTGAGTAACAGTGTGTATAAGAATAAGAGCATATTCCTTTCTTCTGAAAAAAATTCTGTCATGAATGCCACATATCAATGTTGTTTCATTAACACTGAATAAAACGAGACAAATTTCATTAAAAAATTGTGAAAATTGTTGAAGTTATAATGCTTTTTGCAAAAAAAGTCAATTTAACATTGCGAGGGCTTCGAAGTAACACTGTGTATAAGAATAAGAGCATATTCCTTTTTTCTGACAAAAATTCTGTCATGAATGCCACATATCAATGTTATCTCATTAACACTGAATAAAACGAGATAAATTTCATTAAAAAATTATAAAAATTGTTGAAGTTATAACTCTTTTCCTATAAAAAGTCAATTCAACATTGCGAGCGCTTCTGAGTAACAGTGTGTATAAGAATAAGAGCATATTCCTTTCTTCTGACAAAAATTCTGTCATAAATGCCACATATCAATGTTGCCTCATTAACACTGAATAAAACGAGACAAGTTTCATTAAAAAATTGTGAAAATTGTTGAAGTATAACGCTTTTCCAAAAAAAGGCAATTTAACATTGCAAGCGCTGCGGAGTAACAGTGTGTATAAGAATAAAAGCATATTCCTTTCTTATGACAAAAATTCTGTCATGAATGCCACATATCAATGTTGTGTCATTAATACTGAATAAAACGAGACAAATTTCATTAAAAAATTATGAAAATTGTCTAAGTTATAACGCTTTTCCAAAAAAAGTCAATTCAACCTAGCGTGCGCTCCGGAGTAACAGTGTGTATAAGAATAAGAGCATATTCCTTTCTTCTGACAAAAATTCTGTCATGAATGCCACATATCAATGTTGTGTCATTAATACTGAATAAAACGAGACAAATTTCATTAAAAAATTATGAAAATTGTTTAAGTTATAACGCTTTTCCAAAAAAAGTCAATTCAACCTAGCGTGCGCTCCGGAGTAACAGTGTGTATAAGAATAAGAGCATATTCCTTTCTTCTGACAAAAATTCTGTCATGAATGCCACATATCAATGTTGTCTCATTAACACTGAATAAATCGAGACAAATTTCATTGAAAAATTATGAAAATTGTCGAAGTCATAACGCTTTTCCTAAAAAAAGTCAATTCAACATTGCGAGCGCTTCTGAGTAACAGTGTGTATAAGAATAAGAGCATATTCCTTTCTTCTGAAAAAAATTCTGTCATGAATCCCACATATCAATGTTGTTTCATTATCACTGAATAAAACGAGACAAATTTCATTAAAAAATTGTGAAAATTGTTGAAGTTATAATGCTTTTTGCAAAAAAAGTCAATTTAACATTGCGAGGGCTTCGAAGTAACAGTGTGTATAAGAATAAGAGCATATTCCTTTCTTCTGACAAAAATTCTGTCATGAATGCCACATATCAATGTTGCCTCATTAACACTGAATAAATCGAGACAAATTTCATTGAAAAATTATGAAAATTGTCGAAGTCATAACGCTTTTCCTAAAAAAAGTCAATTCAACATTGCGAGCGCTTCTGAGTAACAGTGTGTATAAGAATAAGAGCATATTCCTTTCTTCTGACAAAAATTCTGTCATAAATGCCACATATCAATGTTGCCTCATTAACACTGAATAAAACGAGACAAATTTCATTAAAAAATTGTGAAAATTGTTGAAGTTATAATGCTTTTTGCAAAAAAAGTCAATTTAACATTGCGAGGGCTTCGAAGTAACAGTGTGTATAAGAATAAGAGCATATTCCTTTCTTCTGACAAAAATTCTGTCATGAATGCCACATATCAATGTTGCCTCATTAACACTGAATAAAACGAGACAAGTTTCATTAAAAAATTGTGAAAATTGTTTAAGTTATAACGCTTTTCCAAAAAAAGTCAATTCAACCTAGCGTGCGCTCCGGAGTAACAGTGTGTATAAGAATAAGAGCATATTCCTTTCTTCTGACAAAAATTCTGTCATGAATGCCACATATCAATGTTGTGTCATTAATACTGAATAAAACGAGACAAATTTCATTAAAAAATTATGAAAATTGTTTAAGTTATAACGCTTTTCCAAAAAAAGTCAATTCAACCTAGCGTGCGCTCCGGAGTAACAGTGTGTATAAGAATAAGAGCATATTCCTTTCTTCTGACAAAAATTCTGTCATGAATGCCACATATCAATGTTGTCTCATTAACACTGAATAAATCGAGACAAATTTCATTGAAAAATTATGAAAATTGTCGAAGTCATAACGCTTTTCCTAAAAAAAGTCAATTCAACATTGCGAGCGCTTCGGAGTAACAGTGTGTATAAGAATAAAAGCATATTCCTTTTTTCTAACAACAATTCTGTCATGAATGCCACATATCAATATTGTTTCATTAATACTGAATAAAACGAGACAAATTTCATTAAAGTGCCACTAAATAAAACGAGAAAAATTTCCTTAAAAAATTATGAAAATTTTTTAAGTTATAACGCTTTTCCAAAAAAAGTCAATTCAACCTAGCGTGCGCTCCGGAGTAACAGTTTGTATAAGAATAAGAGCATATTCATTTCTTCTGACAAAAATTCTGTCATGAATGCCACATATCAATGTTGCCTCATTAACACTGAATAAAACGAGACAAGTTTCATTAAAAAATTGTGAAAATTGTTGAAGTATAACGCTTTTCCAAAAAAAGTCAATTTAACATTGCAAGCGCTGCGGAGTAACAGTGTGTATAAGAATAAAAGCATATTCCTTTCTTATGACAAAAATTCTGTCATGAATGCCACATATCAATGTTGTGTCATTAATACTGAATAAAACGAGACAAATTTCATTAAAAAATTATGAAAATTGTTTAAGTTATAACGCTTTTCCAAAAAAAGTCAATTCAACCTAGCGAGCGCTCCGGAGTAACAGTGTGTATAAGAATAAGAGCATATTCCTTTCTTCTGACAAAAATTCTGTCATGAATGCCACATATCAATGTTGTCTCATTAACACTGAATAAATCGAGACAAATTTCATTGAAAAATTATGAAAATTGTCGAAGTCATAACGCTTTTCCTAAAAAAAGTCAATTCAACAATGCGAGCGCTTCTGAGTAACAGTGTGTATAAGAATAAGAGCATATTCCTTTCTTCTGAAAAAAATTCTGTCATGAATGCCACATATCAATGTTGTTTCATTAACACTGAATAAAACGAGACAAATTTCATTAAAAAATTGTGAAAATTGTTGAAGTTATAATGCTTTTTGCAAAAAAAGTCAATTTAACATTGCGAGGGCTTCGAAGTAACACTGTGTATAAGAATAAGAGCATATTCCTTTTTTCTGACAAAAATTCTGTCATGAATGCCACATATCAATGTTATCTCATTAACACTGAATAAAACGAGATAAATTTCATTAAAAAATTATAAAAATTGTTGAAGTTATAACTCTTTTCCTATAAAAAGTCAATTCAACATTGCGAGCGCTTCTGAGTAACAGTGTGTATAAGAATAAGAGCATATTCCTTTCTTCTGACAAAAATTCTGTCATAAATGCCACATATCAATGTTGCCTCATTAACACTGAATAAAACGAGACAAGTTTCATTAAAAAATTGTGAAAATTGTTGAAGTATAACGCTTTTCCAAAAAAAGGCAATTTAACATTGCAAGCGCTGCGGAGTAACAGTGTGTATAAGAATAAAAGCATATTCCTTTCTTATGACAAAAATTCTGTCATGAATGCCACATATCAATGTTGTGTCATTAATACTGAATAAAACGAGACAAATTTCATTAAAAAATTATGAAAATTGTTTAAGTTATAACGCTTTTCCAAAAAAAGTCAATTCAACCTAGCGTGCGCTCCGGAGTAACAGTGTGTATAAGAATAAGAGCATATTCCTTTCTTCTGACAAAAATTCTGTCATGAATGCCACATATCAATGTTGTGTCATTAATACTGAATAAAACGAGACAAATTTCATTAAAAAATTATGAAAATTGTTTAAGTTATAACGCTTTTCCAAAAAAAGTCAATTCAACCTAGCGTGCGCTCCGGAGTAACAGTGTGTATAAGAATAAGAGCATATTCCTTTCTTCTGACAAAAATTCTGTCATGAATGCCACATATCAATGTTGTCTCATTAACACTGAATAAATCGAGACAAATTTCATTGAAAAATTATGAAAATTGTCGAAGTCATAACGCTTTTCCTAAAAAAAGTCAATTCAACATTGCGAGCGCTTCTGAGTAACAGTGTGTATAAGAATAAGAGCATATTCCTTTCTTCTGAAAAAAATTCTGTCATGAATCCCACATATCAATGTTGTTTCATTATCACTGAATAAAACGAGACAAATTTCATTAAAAAATTGTGAAAATTGTTGAAGTTATAATGCTTTTTGCAAAAAAAGTCAATTTAACATTGCGAGGGCTTCGAAGTAACAGTGTGTATAAGAATAAGAGCATATTCCTTTCTTCTGACAAAAATTCTGTCATGAATGCCACATATCAATGTTGCCTCATTAACACTGAATAAATCGAGACAAATTTCATTGAAAAATTATGAAAATTGTCGAAGTCATAACGCTTTTCCTAAAAAAAGTCAATTCAACATTGCGAGCGCTTCTGAGTAACAGTGTGTATAAGAATAAGAGCATATTCCTTTCATCTGAAAAAAATTCTGTCATGAATGCCACATATCAATGTTGTTTCATTATCACTGAATAAAACGAGACAAATTTCATTAAAAAATTGTGAAAATTGTTGAAGTTATAATGCTTTTTGCAAAAAAAGTCAATTTAACATTGCGAGGGCTTCGAAGTAACAGTGTGTATAAGAATAAGAGCATATTCCTTTTTTCTGACAAAATTTCTGTCATGAATGCCACATATCAATGTTGCCTCATTAACACTGAATAAAACGAGACAAGTTTCATTAAAAAATTGTGAAAATTGTTGAAGTATAACGCTTTTCCAAAAAAAGTCAATTCAACCTAGCGTGCGCTCCGGAGTAACAGTGTGTATAAGAATAAGAGCATATTCCTTTCTTCTGACAAAAATTCTGTCATGAATGCCACATATCAATGTTGTCTCATTAACACTGAATAAAACCAGACAAATTTCATTAAAAAATTATGAAAATTGTTGAAGTTATAACGCTTTTCCAAAAAAAGTCAATTCAACCTAGCGAGCGCTCCGGAGTAACAGTGTGTATAAGAATAAGAGCATATTCTTTTCTTCTGACAAAAATTCTGTCATGAATGCCACATATCATTAACACTGAATAAATCGAGACAAATTTCATTGAAAAATTATGAAAATTGTCGAAGTCATAACGCTTTTCCTAAAAAAAGTCAATTCAACATTGCGAGCGCTTCTGAGTAACAGTGTGTATAAGAATAAGAGCATATTCCTTTCTTCTGACAAAAATTCTGTCATGAATGCAACATATCAATGTTGCCTCATTAACACTGAATAAAACGAGACAAATTTCATTAAAAAATTGTGAAAATTGTTGAAGTTATAACGCTTTTTGCAAAAAACGTCAATTCAACATTGCGAGGGCTTCGGAGTAACAGTGTATAAGAATAAGAGCATATTCTTTTCTTCTGACAAAAATTCTGTCATGAATGCCACATATCATTAACACTGAATAAATCGAGACAAATTTCATTGAAAAATTATGAAGATTGTCGAAGTCATAACGCTTTTCCTAAAAAAAGTCAATTCAACATTGCGAGCGCTTCTGAGTAACAGTGTGTATAAGAATAAGAGCATATTCCTTTCTTCTGACAAAAATTCTGTCATGAATGCAACATATCAATGTTGCCTCATTAACACTGAATAAAACGAGACAAATTTCATTAAAAAATTGTGAAAATTGTTGAAGTTATAACGCTTTTTGCAAAAAACGTCAATTCAACATTGCGAGGGCTTCGGAGTAACAGTGTATAAGAATAAGAGCATATTCCTTTCTTCTGAAAAAAATTCTGTCATGAATGCCACATATCAATGTTGTTTCATTAACACTGAATAAAACGAGACAAATTTCATTAAAAAATTGTGAAAATTGTTGAAGTTATAATGCTTTTTGCAAA
This sequence comes from Drosophila ananassae, assembly GCF_017639315.1. Classification (NCBI taxonomy): domain Eukaryota; kingdom Metazoa; phylum Arthropoda; class Insecta; order Diptera; family Drosophilidae; genus Drosophila; species Drosophila ananassae. The sequence continues at coordinate 344,490 of NC_057932.1, read as the reverse complement.
AAAAGCCAATTTAACATTGCGAGGGCTTCGGAGTAACAGTGTGTATAAGAATAAGAGCATATTCCTTTCTTCTGACAAAAATTCCACATATCAATGTTGCCTCATTAACACTGAATAAAACAAGACAAGTTTCATTAAAAAATTGTGAAAATTGTTTAAGTATAACGCTTTTCCAAAAAAAGTCAATTTAACCAAGCGTGCGCTCCGGAGTTACAGTGTGTATAAGAATAAGAGCATATTCCTTTCTTCTGACGAAAATTCTGTCATGAATGCCAATTTAACATTGCGAGGGCTTCGGAGTAACAGTGTGTATAAGAATAAGAGCATATTCCTTTCTTCTGACAAAAATTCTGTCATGAATGCCACATATCAATGTTGTCTCATTAACACTGAATAAAACGAGACAAATTTCATTAAAAAATTGAGAAAATTGTTGAAGTTATAATGCTTTTTGCAAAAAAAGTCAATTTAACATTGCGAGGGCTTCGGAGTAACAGTGTGTATAAGAATAAGAGCATATTCGTTTCTTCTGACAAAAATTCTGTCATAAATGCCACATATCAATGTTGCCTCATTAACACTGAATAAAACGAGACAAGTTTCATTAAAAAATTTTGAAAATTGTTGAAGTATAACGTTTTCCAAAAAAAGTCAATTCAACCTAGCGTGCGCTTCGGAGTAACAGTGTGTATAAGAATAAGAGCATATTCCTTTCTTCTGACAAAAATTCTGTCATGAATGCTACATATCAATGTTGTCTTATTAACACTGAATAAAACGAGACAAATTTCATTAAAAAATTAAGAAAATTGTTGAAGTTATAATGCTTTTTGCAAAAAAAGCCAATTTAACATTGCGAGGGCTTCGGAGTAACAGTGTGTATAAGAATAAGAGCATATTCCTTTCTTCTGACAAAAATTCCACATATCAATGTTGCCTCATTAACACTGAATAAAACAAGACAAGTTTCATTAAAAAATTGTGAAAATTGTTTAAGTATAACGCTTTTCCAAAAAAAGTCAATTTAACCAAGCGTGCGCTCCGGAGTTACAGTGTGTATAAGAATAAGAGCATATTCCTTTCTTCTGACGAAAATTCTGTCATGAATGCCAATTTAACATTGCGAGGGCTTCGGAGTAACAGTGTGTATAAGAATAAGAGCATATTCCTTTCTTCTGACAAAAATTCTGTCATGAATGCCACATATCAATGTTGTCTCATTAACACTGAATAAAACGAGACAAATTTCATTAAAAAATTGAGAAAATTGTTGAAGTTATAATGCTTTTTGCAAAAAAAGTCAATTTAACATTGCGAGGGCTTCGGAGTAACAGTGTGTATAAGAATAAGAGCATATTCGTTTCTTCTGACAAAAATTCTGTCATAAATGCCACATATCAATGTTGCCTCATTAACACTGAATAAAACGAGACAAGTTTCATTAAAAAATTTTGAAAATTGTTGAAGTATAACGCTTTTCCAAAAAAAGTCAATTCAACCTAGCGAGCGCTCCGGAGTAACAGTGTGTATAAGAATAAGAGCATATTCTTTTCTTCTGACAAAAATTCTGTCATGAATGCCACATATCATTAACACTGAATAAATCGAGACAAATTTCATTGAAAAATTATGAAAATTGTCGAAGTCATAACGCTTTTCCTAAAAAAAGTCAATTCAACATTGCGAGCGCTTCTGAGTAACAGTGTGTATAAGAATAAGAGCATATTCCTTTCTTCTGACAAAAATTCTGTCATGAATGCAACATATCAATGTTGCCTCATTAACACTGAATAAAACGAGACAAATTTCATTAAAAAATTGTGAAAATTGTTGAAGTTATAACGCTTTTTGCAAAAAACGTCAATTCAACATTGCGAGGGCTTCGGAGTAACAGTGTATAAGAATAAGAGCATATTCCTTTCTTCTGAAAAAAATTCTGTCATGAATGCCACATATCAATGTTGTTTCATTAACACTGAATAAAACGAGACAAATTTCATTAAAAAATTGTGAAAATTGTTGAAGTTATAATGCTTTTTGCAAAAAAAGCCAATTTAACATTGCGAGGGCTTCGGAGTAACAGTGTGTATAAGAATAAGAGCATATTCGTTTCTTCTGACAAAAATTCTGTCATAAATGCCACATATCAATGTTGCCTCATTAACACTGAATAAAACGAGACAAGTTTCATTAAAAAATTTTGAAAATTGTTGAAGTATAACGCTTTTCCAAAAAAAGTCAATTCAACCTAGCGTGCGCTTCGGAGTAACAGTGTGTATAAGAATAAGAGCATATTCCTTTCTTCTGACAAAAATTCTGTCATGAATGCTACATATCAATGTTGTCTTATTAACACTGAATAAAACGAGACAAATTTCATTAAAAAATTAAGAAAATTGTTGAAGTTATAATGCTTTTTGCAAAAAAAGCCAATTTAACATTGCGAGGGCTTCGGAGTAACAGTGTGTATAAGAATAAGAGCATATTCCTTTCTTCTGACAAAAATTCTGTCATGAATGCTACAAATCAATGTTGTCTTATTAACACTGAATAAAACGAGACAAATTTCATTAAAAAATTGTGAAAATTGATGAAGTTATAACGCTTTTCGCAAAAAAAGTCAATTTAACATTGCGAGGGCTTCGGAGTAACAGTGTGTATAAGAATAAGAGCATATTCGTTTCTTCTGACAAAAATTCTGTCATAAATGCCACATATCAATGTTGCCTCATTAACACTGAATAAAACGAGACAAGTTTCATTAAAAAATTTTGAAAATTGTTGAAGTATAACGCTTTTCCAAAAAAAGTCAATTCAACCTAGCGTGCGCTTCGGAGTAACAGTGTGTATAAGAATAAGAGCATATTCCTTTCTCCTGACAAAAATTCTGTCATGAATGCCACATATCAATGTTGTCTCATTAACACTGAATAAAACGAGACAAGTTTCATTAAAAAATTTTGAAAATTGTTGAAGTATAACGCTTTTCCAAAAAAAGTCAATTCAACCTAGCGCGCGCTTCGGAGTAACAGTGTGTATAAGAATAAGAGCATATTCCTTTCTTCTGACAAAAATTCTGTCATGAATGCCACATATCAATGTTGTCTCATTAACACTGAATAAAACGAGACAAATTTCATTAAAAAATTGAGAAAATTGTTGAAGTATAACGCTTTTCCAAAAAATATCAATTCATCCTAGCGAGCGCTCTGGAGTAACAGTGTGTATAAGAATAAGAGCATATTCCTTTCTTCTGACAAAAATTCTGTCATGAATGCTACATATCAATGTTGTCTTATTAACACTGAATAAAACGAGACAAATTTCATTAAAAAATTGAGAAAATTGTTGAAGTTATAATGCTTTTTGCAAAAAAAGTCAATTTAACATTGCGAGGGCTTCGGAGTAACAGTGTGTATAAGAATAAGAGCATATTCCTTTCTTCTGACAAAAATTCTGTCATGAATGCCACATATCAATGTTGTCTCATTAACACTGAATAAAACGAGACAAATTTCATTAAAAAATTGAGAAAATTGTTGAAGTTATAATGCTTTTTGCAAAAAAAGTCAATTTAACATTGCGAGGGCTTCGGAGTAACAGTGTGTATAAGAATAAGAGCATATTCGTTTCTTCTGACAAAAATTCTGTCATAAATGCCACATATCAATGTTGCCTCATTAACACTGAATAAAACGAGACAAGTTTCATTAAAAAATTTTGAAAATTGTTGAAGTATAACGCTTTTCCAAAAAAAATCAATTCAACCTAGCGAGCGCTCTGGAGTAACAGTGTGTATAAGAATAAGAGCATATTCCTTTCTTCTGACAAAAATTCTGTCATGAATGCCACATATCAATGTTGTCTCATTAACACTGAATAAATCGAGACAAATTTCATTGAAAAATTATGAAAATTGTCGAAGTCATAACGCTTTTTGCAAAAAAAGCCAATTTAACATTGCGAGGGCTTCGGAGTAACAGTGTATAAGAATAAGAGCATATTCCTTTCTTCTGAAAAAAATTCTGTCATGAATGCCACATATCAATGTTGTTTCATTAACACTGAATAAAACGAGACAAATTTCATTAAAAAATTGTGAAAATTGTTGAAGTTATAATGCTTTTTGCAAAAAAAGCCAATTTAACATTGCGAGGGCTTCGGAGTAACAGTGTGTATAAGAATAAGAGCATATTCGTTTCTTCTGACAAAAATTCTGTCATAAATGCCACATATCAATGTTGCCTCATTAACACTGAATAAAACGAGACAAGTTTCATTAAAAAATTTTGAAAATTGTTGAAGTATAACGCTTTTCCAAAAAAAGTCAATTCAACCTAGCGTGCGCTTCGGAGTAACAGTGTGTATAAGAATAAGAGCATATTCCTTTCTTCTGACAAAAATTCTGTTATGAATGCTACATATCAATGTTGTCTTATTAACACTGAATAAAACGAGACAAATTTCATTAAAAAATTAAGAAAATTGTTGAAGTTATAATGCTTTTTGCAAAAAAAGCCAATTTAACATTGCGAGGGCTTCGGAGTAACAGTGTGTATAAGAATAAGAGCATATTCCTTTCTTCTGACAAAAATTCTGTCATGAATGCTACAAATCAATGTTGTCTTATTAACACTGAATAAAACGAGGCAAATTTCATTAAAAAATTGTGAAAATTGATGAAGTTATAACGCTTTTCGCAAAAAAAGTCAATTTAACATTGCGAGGGCTTCGGAGTAACAGTGTGTATAAGAATAAGAGCATATTCGTTTCTTCTGACAAAAATTCTGTCATAAATGCCACATATCAATGTTGCCTCATTAACACTGAATAAAACGAGACAAGTTTCATTAAAAAATTTTGAAAATTGTTGAAGTATAACGCTTTTCCAAAAAAAGTCAATTCAACCTAGCGTGCGCTTCGGAGTAACAGTGTGTATAAGAATAAGAGCATATTCCTTTCTCCTGACAAAAATTCTGTCATGAATGCCACATATCAATGTTGTCTCATTAACACTGAATAAAACGAGACAAGTTTCATTAAAAAATTTTGAAAATTGTTGAAGTATAACGCTTTTCCAAAAAAAGTCAATTCAACCTAGCGCGCGCTTCGGAGTAACAGTGTGTATAAGAATAAGAGCATATTCCTTTCTTCTGACAAAAATTCTGTCATGAATGCCACATATCAATGTTGTCTCATTAACACTGAATAAAACGAGACAAATTTCATTAAAAAATTGAGAAAATTGTTGAAGTATAACGCTTTTCCAAAAAATATCAATTCATCCTAGCGAGCGCTCTGGAGTAACAGTGTGTATAAGAATAAGAGCATATTCCTTTCTTCTGACAAAAATTCTGTCATGAATGCTACATATCAATGTTGTCTTATTAACACTGAATAAAACGAGACAAATTTCATTAAAAAATTGAGAAAATTGTTGAAGTTATAATGCTTTTTGCAAAAAAAGTCAATTTAACATTGCGAGGGCTTCGGAGTAACAGTGTGTATAAGAATAAGAGCATATTCCTTTCTTCTGACAAAAATTCTGTCATGAATGCCACATATCAATGTTGTCTCATTAACACTGAATAAAACGAGACAAATTTCATTAAAAAATTGAGAAAATTGTTGAAGTTATAATGCTTTTTGCAAAAAAAGTCAATTTAACATTGCGAGGGCTTCGGAGTAACAGTGTGTATAAGAATAAGAGCATATTCGTTTCTTCTGACAAAAATTCTGTCATAAATGCCACATATCAATGTTGCCTCATTAACACTGAATAAAACGAGACAAGTTTCATTAAAAAATTTTGAAAATTGTTGAAGTATAACGCTTTTCCAAAAAAAGTCAATTCAACCTAGCGTGCGCTTCGGAGTAACAGTGTGTATAAGAATAAGAGCATATTCCTTTCTTCTGACAAAAATTCTGTTATGAATGCTACATATCAATGTTGTCTTATTAACACTGAATAAAACGAGACAAATTTCATTAAAAAATTAAGAAAATTGTTGAAGTTATAATGCTTTTTGCAAAAAAAGCCAATTTAACATTGCGAGGGCTTCGGAGTAACAGTGTGTATAAGAATAAGAGCATATTCCTTTCTTCTGACAAAAATTCTGTCATGAATGCTACAAATCAATGTTGTCTTATTAACACTGAATAAAACGAGGCAAATTTCATTAAAAAATTGTGAAAATTGATGAAGTTATAACGCTTTTCGCAAAAAAAGTCAATTTAACATTGCGAGGGCTTCGGAGTAACAGTGTGTATAAGAATAAGAGCATATTCGTTTCTTCTGACAAAAATTCTGTCATAAATGCCACATATCAATGTTGCCTCATTAACACTGAATAAAACGAGACAAGTTTCATTAAAAAATTTTGAAAATTGTTGAAGTATAACGCTTTTCCAAAAAAAGTCAATTCAACCTAGCGTGCGCTTCGGAGTAACAGTGTGTATAAGAATAAGAGCATATTCCTTTCTCCTGACAAAAATTCTGTCATGAATGCCACATATCAATGTTGTCTCATTAACACTGAATAAAACGAGACAAGTTTCATTAAAAAATTTTGAAAATTGTTGAAGTATAACGCTTTTCCAAAAAAAGTCAATTCAACCTAGCGTGCGCTTCGGAGTAACAGTGTGTATAAGAATAAGAGCATATTCCTTTCTTCTGACAAAAATTCTGTCATGAATGCCACATATCAATGTTGTCTCATTAACACTGAATAAAACGAGACAAATTTCATTAAAAAATTGAGAAAATTGTTGAAGTATAACGCTTTTCCAAAAAATATCAATTCATCCTAGCGAGCGCTCTGGAGTAACAGTGTGTATAAGAATAGGAGCATATTCCTATCTTCTGACAAAAATTCTGTCATGAATGCTACATATCAATGTTGTCTTATTAACACTGAATAAAACGAGACAAATTTCATTAAAAAATTGAGAAAATTGTTGAAGTTATAATGCTTTTTGCAAAAAAAGTCAATTTAACATTGCGAGGGCTTCGGAGTAACAGTGTGTATAAGAATAAGAGCATATTCGTTTCTTCTGACAAAAATTCTGTCATAAATGCCACATATCAATGTTGCCTCATTAACACTGAATAAAACGAGACAAGTTTCATTAAAAAATTTTGAAAATTGTTGAAGTGTAACGCTTTTCCAAAAAAAATCAATTCAACCTAGCGAGCGCTCTGGAGTAACAGTGTGTATAAGAATAAGAGCATATTCCTTTCTTCTGACAAAAATTCTGTCATGAATGCTACATATCAATGTTGTCTTATTAACACTGAATAAAACGAGACAAATTTCATTAAAAAATTGTGAAAATTGATGAAGTTATAACGCTTTTCGCAAAAAAAGTCAATTTAAAATTGCGAGGCCTTCGGAGTAACAGTGTGTATAAGAATAAGAGCATATTCCTTTCTTCTGACAAAAATTCTGTCATGAATGCCACATATCAATGTTGTCTCATTAACACTGAATAAAACGAGACAAGTTTCATGAAAAAATTGTGAAAATTGTTGAAGTATAACGCTTTTCCAAAAAATATCAATTCAACCTAGCGAGCGCTCTGGAGTAACAGTGTGTATAAGAATAAGAGCATATTCCTTTCTTCTGACAACAATTTTGTCATAAATGCCACACATCAATGTTGCCTCATTAACACTAAATAAAACGAGACAAGTTTCATTAAAAAATTGTGAAAATTGTTGAAGTATAACGCTTTTCCAAAAAAAGTCAATTCAACCTAGCGTGCGCTTCGGAGTAACAGTGTGTATAAGAATAAGAGCATATTCCTTTCTTCTGACAAAAATTCTGTCATAAATGCCACATATCAATGTTGCCTCATTAACACTGAATAAAACGAGAAAAATTTCATTAAAAAATTAAGAAAATTGTTGAAGTTATAATGCTTTTTGCAAAAAAAGTCAATTTAACATTGCGAGGGCTTCGGAGTAACAGTGTATAAGAATAAGAGCATATTCCTTTCTTCTGAAAAAAATTCTGTCATGAATGCCACATATCAATGTTGTTTCATTAACACTGAATAAAACGAGACAAATTTCATTAAAAAATTAAGAAAATTGTTGAAGTTATAACGCTTTTTGCAAAAAAAGTCAATTTAACATTGCGAGGGCTTCGGAGTAACAGTGTATATAAGAATAAGAGCATATTCCTTTCTTCTGACAAAAATTCTGTCATGAATGCCACATATCAATGTTGTCTCATTAACACTGAATAAAACGAGACAAATTTCATAAAAAAATTATGAAAATTGTTGAAGTTATAAAGCTTTTTGCAAAAAAAGTCATTTTAACATTGCGAGGGCTTCGGAGTAACAGTGTGTATAAGAATAAGAGCATATTCCTTTCTTCTGACAAAAATTCTGTCATGAATGCCAATTTAACATTGCGAGGGCTTCGGAGTAACAGTGTGTATAGAAATAAGAACATATTCCTTTCTTCTGACAAAAATTCCACATATCAATGTTGCCTCATTAACACTGAATAAAACAAGACAAGTTTCATTAAAAAATTGTGAAAATTGTTTAAGTATAACGCTTTTCCAAAAAAAGTCAATTTAACCAAGCGTGCGCTCCGGAGTTACAGTGTGTATAAGAATAAGAGCATATTCCTTTCTTCTGACGAAAATTCTGTCATGAATGCCAATTTAACATTGCGAGGGCTTCGGAGTAACAGTGTGTATAAGAATAAGAACATATTCCTTTCTTCTGACAAAAATTCTGTCATAAATGCCACATATCAATATTGCCTCATTAACACTGAATAAAACAAGACAAGTTTCATTAAAAAATTGTGAAAATTGTTGAAGTTATAATGCTTTTTGCAAAAAAAGTCAATTTAACATTGCGAGGGCTTCGGAGTAACAGTGTATATAAGAATAAGAGCATATTCCTTTCTTCTGACGAAAATTCTGTCATGAATGCCAATTTAACATTGCGAGGGCTTCGGAGTAACAGTGTGTATAAGAATAAGAGCATATTCCTTCCTTCTGACAAAAATTTTGTCATGAATGCCACATATCAATGTTGTCTCATTAACACTGAATAAATCGAGACAAGTTTCATTAAAAAATTGTGAAAATTGTTGAAGTATAACGCTTTTCCAAAAAAAGTCAATTCAACCTAGCGAGCGCTCCGGAGTAACAGTGTGTATAAGAATTAGACCATATTCCTCTCTTCTGACAAAAATTCTGTCGTGAATGCCACATATCAATGTTGTCTTATTAACACTGAATAAAACGAGACAAGTTTCATTAAGAAATTGTGAAAATTGTTGAAGTTACAACGCTTTTCGCAAAAAAATTCAATTCAAACTGGCGAGCGCTCCGGAGTAAGAGTGTGTATAAGAATAAGAGCATATTCCTCTCTTCTGACAAAAATTCTTTCATGAATGCCACATATCAATGTTGTCTTATTGACACTGAATAAAACGAGACAAGTTTCATTAAAAAATTGTGAAAATTGTTGAAGTATAACGCTTTTCCAAAAAAAGTCAATTCAACCTAGCGAGCGCTCCGGAGTAACAGTGTGTATAAGAATAAGAGCATATTCCTCTCTTCTGACAAAAATTCTCTCATGAATGCCACATATCAATGTTGTCTCATTAACACTGAATAAAACGAGACAAGTTTCATTAAAAAATTGTGAAAATTGTTGAAGTATAACGCTTTTCCAAAAAAAGTCAATTCAACCTAGCGAGCGCTCCGAAGTAACAGTGTGTATAAGAATAAGAGCATATTCCTCTCTTCTGACAAAAATTCTGTCATGAATGCCACATATCAATGTTGTCTTATTGACACTGAATAAAACGAGACAAGTTTCATTCAAAAATTTTGAAAATTGTTGAAGTATAACGCTTTTCCAAAAAAAGTCAATTCAACCTAGCGAGCGCTCCGGAGTAACAGTGTGTATAAAAATAAGAGCATATTCCTCTCTTCTGACAAAAATTCTCTCATGAATGCCACATATCAATGTTGTCTCATTAACACTGAATAAAACGAGACAAGTTTCATTAAAAAATTGTGAAAATTGTTGAAGTATAACGCTTTTCCAAAAAAAGTAGTCAATTCAACCTAGCGAGCGCTCCGGAGTAACAGTGTGTATTAGAATAAGAGCATATTCCTCTCTTCTGACAAAAATTCTGTCATGAATGCCACATATCAATGTTGTCTTATTGACACTGAATAAAACGAGACAAGTTTCATTAAAAAATTGTGAAAATTGTTGAAGTATAACGCTTTTCCAAAAAAAGTCAATTCAACCTAGCGAGCGCTCCGGAGTTACAGTGTGTATAAGAATAAGAGCATATTCCTTTCTTCTGACGAAAATTCTGTCATGAATGCCAATTTAACATTGCGAGGGCTTCGGAGTAACAGTGTGTATAGAAATAAGAACATATTCCTTTCTTCTGACAAAAATTCCACATATCAATGTTGCCTCATTAACACTGAATAAAACAAGACAAGTTTCATTAAAAAATTGTGAAAATTGTTTAAGTATAACGCTTTTCCAAAAAAAGTCAATTTAACCAAGCGTGCGCTCCGGAGTTACAGTGTGTATAAGAATAAGAGCATATTCCTTTCTTCTGACGAAAATTCTGTCATGAATGCCAATTTAACATTGCGAGGGCTTCGGAGTAACAGTGTGTATAAGAATAAGAACATATTCCTTTCTTCTGACAAAAATTCTGTCATAAATGCCACATATCAATGTTGCCTCATTAACACTGAATAAAACAAGACAAGTTTCATTAAAAAATTGTGAAAATTGTTGAAGTTATAATGCTTTTTGCAAAAAAAGTCAATTTAACATTGCGAGGGCTTCGGAGTAACAGTGTGTATAAGAATAAGAGCATATTCCTTCCTTCTGACAATAATTTTGTCATGAATGCCACATATCAATGTTGTCTTAGTAACACTGAATAAAACGAGAAAAATTTCATTAAAAAATTAATAAAATTTTTGAAGTTATAATGCTTTTTGCAAAAAAAGTCAATTTAACATTGCGAGGACTTCGGAGTAACAGTGTATATAAGAATAAGAGCATATTCCTTTCTTCTGACGAAAATTCTGTCATGAATGCCAATTTAACATTGCGAGGGCTTCGGAGTAACAGTGTGTATAAGAATAAGAGCATATTCCTTCCTTCTGACAAAAATTTTGTCATGAATGCCACATATCAATGTTGTCTCATTAACACTGAATAAATCGAGACAAGTTTCATTAAAAAATTGTGAAAATTGTTGAAGTATAACGCTTTTCCAAAAAAAGTCAATTCAACCTAGCGAGCGCTCCGGAGTAACAGTGTGTATAAGAATTAGACCATATTCCTCTCTTCTGACAAAAATTCTGTCGTGAATGCCACATATCAATGTTGTCTTATTAACACTGAATAAAACGAGACAAGTTTCATTAAGAAATTGTGAAAATTGTTGAAGTTACAACGCTTTTCGCAAAAAAATTCAATTCAACCTGGCGAGCGCTCCGGAGTAAGAGTGTGTATAAGAATAAGAGCATATTCCTCTCTTCTGACAAAAATTCTTTCATGAATGCCACATATCAATGTTGTCTTATTGACACTGAATAAAACGAGACAAGTTTCATTAAAAAATTGTGAAAATTGTTGAAGTATAACGCTTTTCCAAAAAAAGTCAATTCAACCTAGCGAGCGCTCCGGAGTAACAGTGTGTATAAGAATAAGAGCATATTCCTCTCTTCTGACAAAAATTCTCTCATGAATGCCACATATCAATGTTGTCTCATTAACACTGAATAAAACGAGACAAGTTTCATTAAAAAATTGTGAAAATTGTTGAAGTATAACGATTTTCCAAAAAAAGTCAATTCAACCTAGCGAGCGCTCCGAAGTAACAGTGTGTATAAGAATAAGAGCATATTCCTCTCTTCTGACAAAAATTCTGTCATGAATGCCACATATCAATGTTGTCTTATTGACACTGAATAAAACGAGACAAGTTTCATTCAAAAATTTTGAAAATTGTTGAAGTATAACGCTTTTCCAAAAAAAGTCAATTCAACCTAGCGAGCGCTCCGGAGTAACAGTGTGTATAAAAATAAGAGCATATTCCTCTCTTCTGACAAAAATTCTCTCATGAATGCCACATATCAATGTTGTCTCATTAACACTGAATAAAACGAGACAAGTTTCATTAAAAAATTGTGAAAATTGTTGAAGTATAACGCTTTTCCAAAAAAAGTCAATTCAACCTAGCGAGCGCTCCGGAGTAACAGTGTGTATTAGAATAAGAGCATATTCCTCTCTTCTGACAAAAATTCTGTCATGAATGCCACATATCAATGTTGTCTTATTGACACTGAATAAAACGAGACAAGTTTCATTAAAAAATTGTGAAAATTGTTGAAGTATAACGCTTTTCCAAAAAAAGTCAATTCAACCTAGCGAGCGCTCCGGAGTAACAGTGTGTATAAGAATAAGAGCATATTCCTCTCTTCTGACAAAAATTCTCTCATGAATGCCACATATCAATGTTGTCTTATTGACACTGAATAAAACGAGACAAGTTTCATTAAAAAATTGTGAAAATTGTTGAAGTATAACGCTTTTCCAAAAAAAGTCAATTCAACCTAGCGAGCGCTCCGAAGTAACAGTGTGTATAAGAATAAGAGCATATTCCTCTCTTCTGACAAAAATTCTCTCATGAATGCCACATATCAATGTTGTCTCATTAACACTGAATAAAACGAGACAAGTTTCATTAAAAAATTGTGAAAATTGTTGAAGTATAACGCTTTTCCAAAAAAAGTCAATTCAACCTAGCGAGCGCTCCGAAGTAACAGTGTGTATAAGAATAAGAGCATATTCCTCTCTTCTGACAAAAATTCTGTCATGAATGCCACATATCAATGTTGTCTTATTGACACTGAATAAAACGAGACAAGTTTCATTAAAAAATTTTGAAAATTGTTGAAGTATAACGCTTTTCCAAAAAAAGTCAATTCAACCTAGCGAGCGCTCCGGAGTAACAGTGTGTATAAAAATAAGAGCATATTCCTCTCTTCTGACAAAAATTCTCTCATGAATGCCACATATCAATGTTGTCTCATTAACACTGAATAAAACGAGACAAGTTTCATTAAAAAATTGTGAAAATTGTTGAAGTATAACGCTTTTCCAAAAAAAGTCAATTCAACCTAGCGTGCGCTCCGGAGTAACAGTGTGTATAAGAATAAGAGCATATTCCTTTCTTCTGACAAAAATTCTGTCATGAATGCCACATATCAATGTTGCCTCATTAACACTGAATAAAACAAGACAAGTTTCATTAAAAAATTGTGAAAATTGTTGAAGTATAACGCTTTTCCAAAAAAAGTCAATTTAACATTGCGAGGGCTTCGGAGTAACAGTGTGTATAAGAATAAGAGCATATTCCTTTCTTCTGACAAAAATTCTGTCATGAATGCCACATATCAATGTTGTCTCATTAACACTGAATAAAACGAGACAAGTTTCATTAAAAAATTGTGAAAATTGTTGAAGTATAACGCTTTTCCAAAAAAAATCAATTCAACCTAGCGAGCGCTCTGGAGTAACAGTGTGTATACGAATAAGAGCATATTCCTTTCTTCTGACAAAAATTCTGTCATGAATGCCACATATCAATGTTGCCTCATTAACACTGAATAAAACAAGACAAATTTCATTAAAAAATTATGAAAATTGTTGAAGTTATAACGCTTTTTGCAAAAAAAGTCAATTTAACATTGCGAGGGCTTAGGAGTAACAGTGTATATAAGAATAAGAGCATATTCCTTTCTTCTGAAAAAAATTCTGTCATGAATGCCACATATCAATGTTGTTTCATTAACACTGAATAAAACGAGACAAATTTCATTAAAAAATTAAGAAAATTGTTGAAGTTATAACGCTTTTTGCAAAAAAAGTCAATTTAACATTGCGAGGGCTTCGGAGTAACAGTGTGTATAAGAATAAGAGCATATTCCTTCCTTTTGACAAAAATTCTGTCATGAATGCCACATATCAATGTTGTTTCATTAACACTGAATAAAACGAGACAAATTTCATTAAAAAATTGTGAAAATTGTTGAAGTATAACGCTTTTCCAAAAAAAGTCAATTCAACCTAGAGAGCGCTCCGAAGTAACAGTGTGTATAAGAATAAGAGCATATTCCTTTCTTCTGACAAAAATTCTGACATGAATTCTACATATCAATGTTGTCTTATTAACACTGAATAAAACGAGAAAAACTTCATTAAAAAATTAAGAAAATTGTTGAAGTTATAAAGCTTTTTGCAAAAAAAGTCAATTTAACATTGCGAGGGCTTCGGAGTAACAGTGTGTATAAGAATAAGAGCATATTCCTTTCTTCTGACAAAAATTCTGTCATAAATGCCACATATCAATGTTGCCTCATTAACACTGAATAAAATGAGACAAGTTTCATTAAAAAATTGTGAAAATTGTTGAAGTATAACGCTTTTCCAAAAAAAGTCAATTCAACCTAGAGAGCGCTCCGAAGTAACAGTGTGTATAAGAATAAGAGCATATTCCTTTCTTCTGACAAAAATTCTGACATGAATTCTACATATCAATGTTGTCTTATTAACACTGAATAAAACGAGAAAAATTTCATTAAAAAATTAAGAAAATTGTTGAAGTTATAATGCTTTTTGCAAAAAAAGTCAATTTAACATTGCGAGGGCTTCGGAGTAACAGTGTGTATAAGAATAAGAGCGTATTCTTTCCTTCTGAAAAAAATTTTGTCATGAATGCCACATACCAATGTTGTCTCATTAACACTGAATAAAACTAGTCAAATTTTATTAAAAAATTGTGAAAATTGTTGAAGTTATAATGCTTTTTGTAAAAAAAGTCAATTTAACATTGCGAGGGCTTCGGAGTAACAGTGTGTATAAGAATAAGAGCATATTCCTTTCTTCTGACAAAAATTCTGTCATAAATGCCACATATCAATGTTGCCTCATTAACACTGAATAAAATGAGACAAGTTTCATTAAAAAATTGTGAAAATTGTTGAAGTATAACGCTTTTCCAAAAAAAGTCAATTCAACCTAGAGAGCGCTCCGAAGTAACAGTGTGTATAAGAATAAGAGCATATTCCTTTCTTCTGACAAAAATTCTGACATGAATTCTACATATCAATGTTGTCTTATTAACACTGAATAAAACGAGAAAAATTTCATTAAAAAATTAAGAAAATTGTTGAAGTTATAATGCTTTTTGCAAAAAAAGTCAATTTAACATTGCGAGGGCTTCGGAGTAACAGTGTATATAAGAATAAGAGCATATTCCTTTCTTCTGACAAAAATTCTGTCATGAATGCCACATATCAATGTTGTCTCATTAACACTGAATAAAACGAGACAAATTTCATTAAAAAATTATGCAAATTGTTGAAGTTATAAAGCTTTTTGCAAAAAAAGTCAATTTAACATTGCGAGGGCTTCGGAGTAACAGTGTGTATAAGAATAAGAGCATATTCCTTTCTTCTGACGAAAATTTTGTCATGAATGCCAATTTAACATTGCGAGGGCTTCGGAGTAACAGTGTGTATAGAAATAAGAACATATTCCTTTCTTCTGACAAAAATTCTGTCATAAATGCCACATATCAATGTTGCCTCATTAACACTGAATAAAACAAGACAAGTTTCATTAAAAAATTGTGAAAATTGTTTAAGTATAACGCTTTTCCAAAAAAAGTCAATTTAACCAAGCGTGCGCTCCGGAGTAACAGTGTGTATAAGAATAAGAGCATATTCCTTTCTTCTGACGAAAATTCTGTCATGAATGCCAATTTAACATTGCGAGGGCTTCGGAGTAACAGTGTGTATAAGAATAAGAACATATTCCTTTCTTCTGACAAAAATTCTGTCATAAATGTCACATATCAATGTTGCCTCATTAACACTGAATAAAACAAGACAAGTTTCATTAAAAAATTGTGAAAATTGTTGAAGTTATAACGCTTTTTGCAAAAAAAGTCAATTTAACATTGCGAGGGCTTAGGAGTAACAGTGTATATAAGAATAAGAGCATATTCCTTTCTTCTGAAAAAAATTCTGTCATGAATGCCACATATCAATGTTGTTTCATTAACACTGAATAGAACGAGACAAATTTCATTAAAAAATTAAGAAAATTGTTGAAGTTATAACGCTTTTTGCAAAAAAAGTCAATTTAACATTGCGAGGGCTTCGGAGTAACAGTGTATATAAGAATAAGAGCATATTCCTTTCTTCTGACAAAAATTCTGTCATGAATGCCACATATCAATGTTGTTTCATTAACACTGAATAAAACGAGACAAATTTCATTAAAAAATTGTGAAAATTGTTGAAGTATAACGCTTTTCCAAAAAAAGTCAATTCAACCTAGAGAGCGCTCCGAAGTAACAGTGTGTATAAGAATAAGAGCATATTCCTTTCTTCTGACAAAAATTCTGACATGAATTCTACAAGTTAACAATAGTTAACGCACATGAATCAAATAATAAATAATATTAAAATACTTGTTTCTATGTGCAGCCTTATGCTGAGTCAGCATAGCCGTTTTTAGGGGACGGGCCTTCAGCCGTTCGGTTCCCGATGTGGTGTATTATGCATGAACTGCATGGTCAGCACATCCAGGCTATGCGCGGTCGGGCCACCGACCATAGCTTAGATTTTAAAAGCTTCAGTTTAAATTTGTACTTCAAATTAAGAGCACACTGCTCAATAAAGATTTAACTCCGGCAGTTGCCGTTATAACTACTTATCTTTTATTTACCGGCTGAGTCACTAGGCCAGCGGCGACGGAGTCAGTAAACTCCGCAACATAATCATCATAACTCTACAGGGCAGCAGAGGAAGTCTACCAGGAGCATCTCTAAAAATCGAAGTGGAGATACGTGGATATTGATGTATTAAACTAATTGGCGCCCAACCAACATTTACCTACACCCAAAAAAAGGATTGGATATAGGAGGATATAGGATTATAATTTAAAAAAAAATTATACACAAAAATTATGTAAGTGGAATTTTTTCATCCAATCTATCCAAATCTGCAAGAAGAAAAATATTGTTTTTTAAGAACAAAAAAATATAAATTCAAAGTGTTTCATTTTGCAACAAAATTGTGTTTGAAGCCTAAACGATAGAGGGGCTAATAATAAAATATAAATAAATAAAACGAAAAGTTAACGTATGATTTTATAATAACAATTCATAAAAAATTTTTTTTACTGTGGTTCAGAAATTGATTACGACTCATATAGTAGAAAAGAGTTCGCAGCAGCTAAGCTTTGCACTACATCTGATGTAAAAAAAAAAATACAAAAGTATAGATACAAATAAATTAATTTAAAAAATAAATTAGTTTATTTTAACAGAAGACAAGATTCATTTTTCCGTCTTATATTTAATTTAATTTTGCTGTTCATTACTTTGCCAGGCCCGGACGGTAATATAAAACCCGCGGTCGAACAATTTTTTTTTATTTCCTTTTGCTGACCCTACAGTTTTTCCGTGGGAATAATCCGGCCACTTATGTGCTGGCTGACTTTATCTTTGTTTCTCATTGTCGCTGCCCATACGAACATTTTCCGTAGGTGTAATCTGAGTCGCCTATGTAGCTGAATTCCCTAGTAGCGGATTTCGTTTTGTCAATGCTGCTGATACGGTCACGTTTCTAGGAACATCAACTTAGCTACTCATGACCGATTCATTCAGTCGCCATAGAAGCAGGAAAAGTTACTCTAGCGGTTCGGAATCTGAGGGCGAAGGGGGAGTTCTAGCATCATTGGCGAAACTCGCAATTGAAACCCCTCGCGAAGAATTAGTCATGAACCCCACAGAGCTTAGCGCTATCATAGACACCGCTGTTGGCAATGCTTTGGCAAAGCAAGCCATTCAAAACCAGCAAAGAGAAAATGAATTACGCCAGACAATCGATACTCTTGCTGCCAAAGTGGCAGCGATGAGTGTGTCACAGACCTCAGCACAAACCCCGGACATAAGGGTATATGAGGAGATACAAATTCTAGACAATATCCGTTGTGACGAGCCGTTAGATGCCGTCAAATGTTTACCAGAATTTGCGGGGACTCAGGTATCGTACGTCTCTTGGAGACAAGCGGCCGTTGCCGCTTATCGCATATTCCGTCGATATGATGGCAGCTCACGCCACTACCAGGCCGTCATCATAATTAGAAGCAAAATCAGGGGTCCTGCCGATGCAGTACTATCCTCCTTTGGCACGGTATTGAATTTCGATGCGATAATAAGTCGCCTCGATTTCACATACAGTGACAAACGGCCGATGCACGTCATCGAGCAGGAGTTGGGAACCTTGAGACAAGGGGGCCTAAACCTATTGCAGTATTATGACGAGGTAGAGAAAAAGCTCATCTTGTTAACCAATAAAGTAAACATGTCCTACGATAAAGAAATGGCGAAAAACCTGTGTGGAAAATTCCGCGACGATGCGTTGCGTGTGTTCATATCAGGCCTAAGGCGAAACCTGACAGATGTGCTCTTCGCAGCAAAGCCGAAAGACTTGCCGTCGGCCTTGGCGCTAGCACAAGAAGTGGAGTCCAATCACGAAAGGTACGCCTTTGCGGCTACCTTCGCAAAAAATCAAGAAGATAGGGAGCGTAGACCGAGCGAAAAAACACAAGGTCGCCAACAGGAAAAGACTCCTCAGTCGACAAGCGCTCAAGTTCCTGGTGGAAAAAATCCACACTTTAACAAGCAGCACCAAGTTCAGGTTCATGCTGATCGGCAAGGTTACAAATATCAAAACATCCCTAAGCCAGAACCTATGGAGGTCGATCCCTCCCTCTCTAAAATTATTCCGGCTACCCACACCCAGCCCTACCAGAATAGGAGGCCTGCAAATTCCGAGCGGTCGAATGTCCCGAAAAAACAGCAAAAGCTTAACCATATTGCCCAGGGCGTAAGGGAGGCATACGACCGCAATGCTTCCGAAGTAGCAAGGGAATTAGACGATGACGCCATCTGTGATTATGATTCAGATGCCGTTAATTTTTTAGGGGAAAGTCCCTGCTACCTCTCGTCAGACGAAGAGTAGCAGGGATGGAGATGAAGTTTCTAATTGACACTGGTGCGTCTAAAAACTTTATCCGACCCCACAAGGTGTTGCGGGGTGTCCGCCCAGTAGATTCCCCTTTTTCCATCCACTCAATTCACGGCGAAACTACCATAACAAACAAATGCTTCGTCCGCCTATTCAACATAAAAGCGACGTTCTTCATACTACCGGACTTGTCATCCTTTGATGGGATAATCGGCCTTGACCTGTTAAAACAGGCAGGGGCATCCCTTTGCTTAGCTTCTGGCCACCTCAAGTGGGGCACAGAAGTTGAGAAAATTTCATTTCATAAGTGTGCTGATGTCAACTTTACGAAGATAGATTGCTCAGACGCACCCCCTTTGGTGAAGACAGCATTCTTGGAAATGCTAGAGAATAGGAAAAAATCCTTTGCAGATCCGAACGAAGCCTTACCCTACAACACCTCAGTTGTAGCCACCATCAGAACGATAAGCGAAGATCCCATTTATGCCAAACTTTACCCATATCCTATGGGAGCAGCGGATTTCGTCAATAAGGAAATCCAAGACCTGCTCAAAAACGGCATAATTCAGAAATCGGTCTCCCCTTATAACAACCCAATATGGGTTGTGGACAAGAAAGGAACCGATGAGTCGGGCAATCGAAACATGCGACTTGTGATAGACTTTCGCAAGCTAAACGAAAGAACGGTGTCCGACAGGTACCCCATGCCAAGCATCTCAATGATATTGGGAAACCTGGGCAAAGCTAAGTACTTCACAACGCTGGACTTAAAGTCCGGCTATCATCAAATCATTCTCGCCGAAGAAGACCGCGAAAAAACGTCCTTCTCCGTAAACGGGGGAAAATATGAATTTCGAAGACTCCCTTTTGGACTAAAAAATGCTGCCAGCATTTTCCAAAGAACCATTGACGATATCCTGCGAGAGAAAATCGGCAAGTTTTGCTATGTCTATGTCGATGACGTTATAATTTACTCGGAAGACGAAAACTCTCACATCAAGCACGTAGACTGGGTTCTAAAGAGCCTATATGATGCAAACATGAGAGTCTCAGCACAAAAATCTCGTTTTTTTAAAAAAAGCGTTAATTTTCTCGGGTTTATTGTCACTAGCAACGGGGCCACAACAGACCCAGAGAAGGTAAAGGCAATAAAGGAATTCCCTGAGCCAAAAAATGTGTTCGAGGTAAGGTCATTTTTAGGTCTGGCAAATTACTATAGATGCTTCATAAAAGACTTCGCAGCAATAGCCAGACCTATTTCCGAAATCTTAAAAGGGGAAAATGGAAGTGTATCTAAACATAAATCCAGAAACATACCAGTGCAGTTTTCTGAAAAGCAGCAAAAGGCTTTTGATAAATTGCGGAACATATTAGCATCCGAGGATGTCATGCTCAGATATCCGGACTACAAGAAAGCATTTGATCTAACGACAGATGCTTCAGCCTATGGCATTGGGGCTGTGTTGTCCCAAGAAGGTCGTCCTATCACAATGATCTCGAGGACATTGAAGGACAGGGAGGCCAACTACGCCACCAATGAAAGAGAACTGTTGGCGATTACATGGGCATTAGCCAAATTGAGGCATTACCTATATGCGGTGAAGAACATAAATATCTACACCGACCATCAACCTTTAACCTATGCTGTGTCGGATTCGAATCCCAACGTAAAGATTAAAAGATGGAAGGGGCGAATCGACGAAAGCGGCGCCCGAATTTTTTATAAGCCCGGAAAAGAGAATTTGGTTGCTGATGCCCTATCAAGACAACAGCTTAATGCAGTGGAAGAGCAAGCAGCCGAGTCCTGTGCAGCTACGATCCACAGTGAGCGTTCGCTCACTCACATCATCGAAACGACTGACAAGCCGCTAAATTGCTTCCAGAATCAAATCGTTCTAGAAGAAGCGCGTTTCCCGCAGAAACGGAGTTTCGTACTTTTTGGAAACAAAAGGCGGCATTTAATTGATTTTGTCTGCAAAGAAACATTACTTGATGAGCTTGCAGACACAGTTGTCCCCAAGGGTGTGAACGCAATACATTGTGATTTACACACACTTGCAATGGTCCAAGACGATCTGGTCCGTGCATTCCCGGCCACAAAATTCTGGCACTGCAAAAATAGAGTGACAGATATTATTGCGGTCGACGAGAGGAGACAAATCCTCACGGACGAACATAACAGGGCCCATAGAGCAGCCCAAGAAAACGTGAAGCAGGTACTCACCGCATACTACTTCCCGAAAATGGCTAAACTGGCAAACGAAATTGTAACCAATTGCAAAACATGCGCCAGAGCCAAATATGATAGACACCCGAGTAAACACGAGATAGGAGAGACACCAATCCCTTCTCATGTGGGGGAATTATTACACATCGACATTTTCTCCACAGACAAAAAGTACTTCCTTACCTGCATAGATAAGTTCTCCAAGTTTGCTGTGGTACAGCCCATTGCTTCCAGAACAATCGAAGACTTAAAACCTGCCTTACTGCAGCTTATGAATTTCTTCCCGAATGCAAAGACAGTTTATTGCGACAACGAACCATCGTTAAACTCGCACACAATTTCGACCATGTTGACCGATCACTTTGGGGTTGGCATCTCAAATGCGCCACCTCTGCACAGCGTCTCGAATGGTCAAGTAGAGCGCTTCCATAGCACTCTTGCAGAGCTAGCCAGATGTCTAAAAATCGATAGAAAAATAAGTGACACTGTAGAACTGATCTTGCTAGCCACCACCAAATATAACAAGTCAATCCACTCTGTCATTGATAAGAGGCCGGTAGACGTTATACAAGCGCAAACGGAGGACACACCGACAGACATTCCAGAGAGGATCAGAAGCGCCCAAGTTGCGCTTAGGGCCAGGGAAAATGCCTCTCGCCAAAACAGAGTTTTTGAAGTTGGCGACAAGGTTCTAGTAAAATCAAACCGAAGACTCGGAAACAAACTCACACCGTTGTGTGAGGAAAAGACCGTCGAAGCGGACCTGGGGACCACGGTCCTCATCAAGGGGAGGGTGGTCCACAAGGACAACCTAAAATAACACCATTAGGCTATACGCCACCTATAGTTATAGATTTTGGTCACTTGACATAAGTTATAAGGTCATGTTATTTTAAGTGATGCCTTTTGGTGGTGGGAATTCTCAATATAAGCCCATTCTAAAAATAAAATTCGAATTTCCAGGTTCGAACTGATAGTTCTCCTTTTGCTAAAATTGGCGTCGGCACACATCGCTGACTTTTCACATGCCAAGTACATCCCCATCGAGGAGGGCCGCATCCTAGTATGGGAAGAGTTCGCGCATGTAACACACTCGGCAAATCTCTCGGAATACAGGCGAGTCGTAGAGGAGACGGCCGGCATGGGTGACAAATTTCCGCAGTCTCACATGAGAAAACTCCTAAAGGTGGATACTGACCACCTTCGAGATTTGCTGGATTCGTTGGAAGTGCACCACAGAGTGGCCAGAAGTTTAGACTTCCTAGGTTCTATCTTAAAGGTCGTGGCGGGAACTCCAGATGCAGAGGATTTGGAGAGAACTAGGTTCATAGAAACTCAACTAATAAATTCAAACAATAGACAAATAGAAATTAATACTAAAGTTCAAAACCAAATCAATTTACTAACGACTGCGGTCAATCAGATTCTGAACTCAGCCAAAATTTCGCAAATCGACACTAGCCACTTATTCGAGACCTTAATGTCTCGCAATAGAATGATAATGATGGAGTTGCAAAATTTAATGCTTGCTATTGCCCTAGCTAAAATCAATGTCGTCAGCCCAAATATATTAGACCACGCAGATTTGGAGTCAGTTTGGCTGGAAGAGCTCACCAACACCCCCATAAGGGATCTTTTGTCCGTCTCGTCCGTAAAAATACTACAATCCGTTAACGTCTTATACTTTATAATAAGATTTCCTAAGATAAAATTTGCATGTAAGAAGGTCATAATATACCCGGTCGCCCAACATGATATAATCCTTCAGTTAAAGGACAACGTCGTTGCAGAATGTGGAAGAGAGGTCCACAAAGTTACTGATTGCAGCACATCGCCCGGTGCCACGTTTTGCCGGCTTGCAGCAGGCACCTCATGCGCCAGAGATCTACACGCAGGAGGAACTGCACACTGCGAAGCCCAGCCAAGCAACCTGCTCCCGATCACCCACGTAGATGAGGGTACCATCATCATCAATGACTGTTCAGCGCATGTTCGAGTTGACAACGGGTCAGAGGTCTTGGTACATGGAACGTACCTTATAACATTCGACGAGCGCGTCTTGATCAACAAGACTCAGTATATCAACCACAACAACATTCGGAAGAAAACTCCAGGAGTGGCGAAATCACCATTGCTGAACATAACCATCAGCCACGAAGTTTTAAGCCTCCCTTACCTTCATCGCTTGAATGAACGTAATCTGAGGTTCATCCAGAAGGTTGGAGAAGAAATCAATGGCACCAAAACACACCAGATAGTACTAGCTGTGATAGCAGTATTCTGCGCTTTAGCCTGCATCCTGCTCACCTGTCATCGAGTCATCCTGGCAAGAAGATCCGCTGCCAAACTTAAGGAGGTGATCGCTGGAATAGGGTCGGCCGAGGGCGGCCTTAATCTTGAAGGGGGAGTAGTTAACAATAGTTAACGCACATGAAACAAATAATAAATAATATTAAAATACTTGTTTCTAAGTGCAGCCTTATGCTGAGTCAGCATAGCCGTTTTTAGGGGACGGGCCTTCAGCCGTTCGGTTCCCGTACTTCAAATTAAGAGCACACTGCTCAATAAAGATTTAACTCCGGCAGTTGCCGTTATAACTACTTATCTTTTATTTACCGGCTGAGTCACTAGGCCAGCGGCGACGGAGTCAGTAAACTCCGCAACATAATCATCATAACTCTACAGGGCAGCAGAGGAAGTCTACCAGGAGCATCTCTAAAAATCGAAGTGGAGATACGTGGATATTGATGTATTAAACTAATTTACATATCAATGTTGTCTTATTAACACTGAATAAAACGAGAAAAATTTCATTAAAAAATTAAGAAAATTGTTGAAGTTATAATGCTTTTTGCAAAAAAAGTCAATTTAACATTGCGAGGGCTTAGGAGTAACAGTGTATATAAGAATAAGAGCATATTCCTTTCTTCTGACAAAAATTCTGTCATGAATGCCACATATCAATGTTGTCTCATTAACACTGAATAAAACGAGACAAATTTCATTAAAAAATTATGAAAATTGTTGAAGTTATAAAGCTTTTTGCAAAAAAAGTCAATTTAACATTGCGAGGGCTTCGGAGTAACAGTGTGTATAAGAATAAGAGCATATTCCTTTCTTCTGACAAAAATTCTGTCATAAATGCCACATATCAATGTTGCCTCATTAACACTGAATAAAATGAGACAAGTTTCATTAAAAAATTGTGAAAATTGTTGAAGTATAACGCTTTTCCAAAATAAGTCAATTCAACCTAGAGAGCGCTCCGAAGTAACAGTGTGTATAAGAATAAGAGCATATTCCTTTCTTCTGACAAAAATTCTGACATGAATTCTACATATCAATGTTGTCTTATTAACACTGAATAAAACGAGAAAAATTTCATTAAAAAATTAAGAAAATTGTTGAAGTTATAATGCTTTTTGCAAAAAAAGTCAATTTAACATTGCGAGGGCTTCGGAGTAACAGTGTGTATAAGAATAAGAGCATATTCTTTCCTTCTGAAAAAAATTTTGTCATGAATGCCACATACCAATGTTGTCTCATTAACACTGAATAAAACTAGTCAAATTTTATTAAAAAATTGTGAAAATTGTTGAAGTTATAATGCTTTTTGTAAAAAAAGTCAATTTAACATTGCGAGGGCTTCGGAGTAACAGTGTGTATAAGAATAAGAGCATATTCCTTTCTTCTGACAAAAATTCTGTCATAAATGCCACATATCAATGTTGCCTCATTAACACTGAATAAAATGAGACAAGTTTCATTAAAAAATTGTGAAAATTGTTGAAGTATAACGCTTTTCCAAAAAAAGTCAATTCAACCTAGAGAGCGCTCCGAAGTAACAGTGTGTATAAGAATAAGAGCATATTCCTTTCTTCTGACAAAAATTCTGACATGAATTCTACATATCAATGTTGTCTTATTAACACTGAATAAAACGAGAAAAATTTCATTAAAAAATTAAGAAAATTGTTGAAGTTATAATGCTTTTTGCAAAAAAAGTCAATTTAACATTGCGAGGGCTTCGGAGTAACAGTGTGTATAAGAATAAGAGCATATTCTTTCCTTCTGAAAAAAATTTTGTCATGAATGCCACATACCAATGTTGTCTCATTAACACTGAATAAAACTAGTCAAATTTTATTAAAAAATTGTGAAAATTGTTGAAGTTATAATGCTTTTTGTAAAAAAAGTCAATTTAACATTGCGAGGGCTTCGGAGTAACAGTGTGTATAAGAATAAGAGCATATTCCTTTCTTCTGACAAAAATTCTGTCATAAATGCCACATATCAATGTTGCCTCATTAACACTGAATAAAATGAGACAAGTTTCATTAAAAAATTGTGAAAATTGTTGAAGTATAACGCTTTTCCAAAAAAAGTCAATTCAACCTAGAGAGCGCTCCGAAGTAACAGTGTGTATAAGAATAAGAGCATATTCCTTTCTTCTGACAAAAATTCTGACATGAATTCTACATATCAATGTTGTCTTATTAACACTGAATAAAACGAGAAAAATTTCATTAAAAAATTAAGAAAATTGTTGAAGTTATAATGCTTTTTGCAAAAAAAGTCAATTTAACATTGCGAGGGCTTCGGAGTAACAGTGTGTATAAGAATAAGAGCGTATTCTTTCCTTCTGAAAAAAATTTTGTCATGAATGCCACATACCAATGTTGTCTCATTAACACTGAATAAAACTAGTCAAATTTTATTAAAAAATTGTGAAAATTGTTGAAGTTATAATGCTTTTTGTAAAAAAAGTCAATTTAACATTGCGAGGGCTTCGGAGTAACAGTGTGTATAAGAATAAGAGCATATTCCTTTCTTCTGACAAAAATTCTGTCATAAATGCCACATATCAATGTTGCCTCATTAACACTGAATAAAATGAGACAAGTTTCATTAAAAAATTGTGAAAATTGTTGAAGTATAACGCTTTTCCAAAAAAAGTCAATTCAACCTAGAGAGCGCTCCGAAGTAACAGTGTGTATAAGAATAAGAGCATATTCCTTTCTTCTGACAAAAATTCTGACATGAATTCTACATATCAATGTTGTCTTATTAACACTGAATAAAACGAGAAAAATTTCATTAAAAAATTAAGAAAATTGTTGAAGTTATAATGCTTTTTGCAAAAAAAGTCAATTTAACATTGCGAGGGCTTCGGAGTAACAGTGTATATAAAAATAAGAGCATATTCCTTTCTTCTGACAAAAATTCTATCATGGATGCCACATATCAATGTTGTCTCATTAACACTGAATAAAACGAGACAAATTTCATTAAAAAATTATGAAAATTGTTGAAGTTATAAAGCTTTTTGCAAAAAAAGTCAATTTAACATTGCGAGGGCTTCGGAGTAACAGTGTGTATAAGAATAAGAGCATATTCCTTTCTTCTGACGAAAATTCTGTCATGAATGCCAATTTAACATTGCGAGGGCTTCGGAGTAACAGTGTGTATAGAAATAAGAACATATTCCTTTCTTCTGACAAAAATTCTGTCATAAATGCCACATATCAATGTTGCCTCATTAACACTGAATAAAACAAGACAAGTTTCATTAAAAAATTGTGAAAATTGTTGAAGTTATAGTGCTTTTTGCAAAATAAGTCAATTTAACATTGCGAGGGCTTCGGAGTAACAGTGTGTATAGAAATAAGAACATATTCCTTTCTTCTGACAAAAATTCTGTCATAAATGCCACATATCAATGTTGCCTCATTAACACTGAATAAAACAAGACAAGTTTCATTAAAAAATTGTGAAAATTGTTTAAGTATAACGCTTTTCCAAAAAAAGTCAATTTAACCAAGCGTGCGCTCCGGAGTAACAGTGTGTATAAGAATAAGAGCATATTCCTTTCTTCTGACGAAAATTCTGTCATGAATGCCAATTTAACATTGCGAGGGCTTCGGAGTAACAGTGTGTATAAGAATAAGAACATATTCCTTTCTTCTGACAAAAATTCGGTCATAAATGCCACATATCAATGTTGCCTCATTAACACTGAATAAAACAAGACAAGTTTCATTAAAAAATTGTGAAAATTGTTGAAGTTATAGTGCTTTTTGCAAAATAAGTCAATTTAACATTGCGAGGGCTTCGGAGTAACAGTGTGTATAAGAATAAGAGCATATTCCTTCCTTCTGACAAAAATTTTGTCATGAATGCCACATATCAATGTTGTCTTAGTAACACTGAATAAAACGAGAAAAATTTCATTAAAAAATTAAGAAAATTGTTGAAGTTATAATGCTTTTTGCAAAAAAAGTCAATTTAACATTGCGAGAACTTCGGAGTAACAGTGTATATAAGAATAAGAGCATATTCCTTTCTTCTGACGAAAATTCTGTCATGAATGCCAATTTAACATTGCGAGGGCTTCGGAGTAACAGTGTGTATAAGAATAAGAGCATATTCCTTCCTTCTGACAAAAATTTTGTCATGAATGCCACATATCAATGTTGTCTCATTAACACTGAATAAATCGAGACAAGTTTCATTAAAAAATTGTGAAAATTGTTGAAGTATAACGCTTTTCCAAAAAAAGTCAATTCAACCTAGCGAGCGCTCCGGAGTAACAGTGTGTATAAGAATAAGACCATATTCCTCTCTTCTGACAAAAATTCTGTCATGAATGCCACATATCAATGTTGTCTTATTAACACTGAATAAAACGAGACAAGTTTCATTAAGAAATTGTGAAAATTGTTGAAGTTACAACGCTTTTCGCAAAAAAATTCAATTCAACCTGGCGAGCGCTCCGGAGTAAGAGTGTGTATAAGAATAAGAGCATATTCCTCTCTTCTGACAAAAATTCTTTCATGAATGCCACATATCAATGTTGTCTTATTGACACTGAATAAAACGAGACAAGTTTCATTAAAAAATTGTGAAAATTGTTGAAGTATAACGCTTTTCCAAAAAAAGTCAATTCAACCTAGCGAGCGCTCCGGAGTAACAGTGTGTATAAGAATAAGAGCATATTCCTCTCTTCTGACAAAAATTCTCTCATGAATGCCACATATCAATGTTGTCTCATTAACACTGAATAAAACGAGACAAGTTTCATTAAAAAATTGTGAAAATTGTTGAAGTATAACGCTTTTCCAAAAAAAGTCAATTCAACCTAGCGAGCGCTCCGGAGTAACAGTGTGTATAAGAATAAGAGCATATTCCTCTCTTCTGACAAAAATTCTCTCATGAATGCCACATATCAATGTTGTCTCATTAACACTGAATAAAACGAGACAAGTTTCATTAAAAAATTGTGAAAATTGTTGAAGTATAAGGCTTTTCCAAAAAAAGTCAATTCAACCTAGCGAGCGCTCCGAAGTAACAGTGTGTATAAGAATAAGAGCATATTCCTCTCTTCTGACAAAAATTCTGTCATGAATGCCACATATCAATGTTGTCTTATTGACACTGAATAAAACGAGACAAGTTTCATTCAAAAATTTTGAAAATTGTTGAAGTATAACGCTTTTCCAAAAAAAGTCAATTCAACCTAGCGAGCGCTCCGGAGTAACAGTGTGTATATAAATAAGAGCATATTCCTCTCTTCTGACAAAAATTCTCTCATGAATGCCACATATCAATGTTGTCTCATTAACACTGAATAAAACGAGACAAGTTTCATTAAAAAATTGTGAAAATTGTTGAAGTATAACGCTTTTCCAAAAAAAGTCAATTCAACCTAGCGAGCGCTCCGGAGTAACAGTGTGTATTAGAATAAGAGCATATTCCTCTCTTCTGACAAAAATTCTGTCATGAATGCCACATATCAATGTTGTCTTATTGACACTGAATAAAACGAGACAAGTTTCATTAAAAAATTGTGAAAATTGTTGAAGTATAACGCTTTTCCAAAAAAAGTCAATTCAACCTAGCGAGCGCTCCGGAGTAACAGTGTGTATAAGAATAAGAGCATATTCCTCTCTTCTGACAAAAATTCTGTCATGAATGCCACATATCAATGTTGTCTTATTGACACTGAATAAAACGAGACAAGTTTCATTAAAAAATTGTGAAAATTGTTGAAGTATAACGCTTTTCCAAAAAAAGTCAATTCAACCTAGCGAGCGCTCCGAAGTAACAGTGTGTATAAGAATAAGAGCATATTCCTCTCTTCTGACAAAAATTCTGTCATGAATGCCACATATCAATGTTGTCTTATTGACACTGAATAAAACGAGACAAGTTTCATTAAAAAATTTTGAAAATTGTTGAAGTATAACGCTTTTCCAAAAAAAGTCAATTCAACCTAGCGAGCGCTCCGGAGTAACAGTGTGTATAAAAATAAGAGCATATTCCTCTCTTCTGACAAAAATTCTCTCATGAATGCCACATATCAATGTTGTCTCATTAACACTGAATAAAACGAGACAAGTTTCATTAAAAAATTGTGAAAATTGTTGAAGTATAACGCTTTTCCAAAAAAAGTCAATTCAACCTAGCGAGCGCTCCGGAGTAACAGTGTGTATTAGAATAAGAGCATATTCCTCTCTTCTGACAAAAATTCTGTCATGAATGCCACATATCAATGTTGTCTTATTGACACTGAATAAAACGAGACAAGTTTCATTAAAAAATTGTGAAAATTGTTGAAGTATAACGCTTTTCCAAAAAAAGTCAATTCAACCTAGCGAGCGCTCCGGAGTAACAGTGTGTATAAGAATAAGAGCATATTTCTCTCTTCTGACAAAAATTCTCTCATGAATGCCACATATCAATGTTGTCTCATTAACACTGAATAAAACGAGACAAGTTTCATTAAAAAATTGTGAAAATTGTTGAAGTATAACGCTTTTCCAAAAAAAGTCAATTCAACCTAGCGAGCGCTCCGGAGTAACAGTGTGTATAAGAATAAGAGCATATTCCTCTCTTCTGACAAAAATTCTCTCATGAATGCCACATATCAATGTTGTCTCATTAACACTGAATAAAACGAGACAAGTTTCATTAAAAAATTGTGAAAATTGTTGAAGTATAACGCTTTTCCAAAAAAAGTCAATTCAACCTAGCGAGCGCTCCGGAGTAACAGTGTGTATAAGAATAAGAGCATATTCCTCTCTTCTGACAAAAATTCTCTCATGAATGCCACATATCAATGTTGTCTCATTAACACTGAATAAAACGAGACAAGTTTCATTAAAAAATTGTGAAAATTGTTGAAGTATAAGGCTTTTCCAAAAAAAGTCAATTCAACCTAGCGAGCGCTCCGAAGTAACAGTGTGTATAAGAATAAGAGCATATTCCTCTCTTCTGACAAAAATTCTGTCATGAATGCCACATATCAATGTTGTCTTATTGACACTGAATAAAACGAGACAAGTTTCATTCAAAAATTTTGAAAATTGTTGAAGTATAACGCTTTTCCAAAAAAAGTCAATTCAACCTAGCGAGCGCTCCGGAGTAACAGTGTGTATATAAATAAGAGCATATTCCTCTCTTCTGACAAAAATTCTCTCATGAATGCCACATATCAATGTTGTCTCATTAACACTGAATAAAACGAGACAAGTTTCATTAAAAAATTGTGAAAATTGTTGAAGTATAACGCTTTTCCAAAAAAAGTCAATTCAACCTAGCGAGCGCTCCGGAGTAACAGTGTGTATTAGAATAAGAGCATATTCCTCTCTTCTGACAAAAATTCTGTCATGAATGCCACATATCAATGTTGTCTTATTGACACTGAATAAAACGAGACAAGTTTCATTAAAAAATTGTGAAAATTGTTGAAGTATAACGCTTTTCCAAAAAAAGTCAATTCAACCTAGCGAGCGCTCCGGAGTAACAGTGTGTATAAGAATAAGAGCATATTCCTCTCTTCTGACAAAAATTCTGTCATGAATGCCACATATCAATGTTGTCTTATTGACACTGAATAAAACGAGACAAGTTTCATTAAAAAATTGTGAAAATTGTTGAAGTATAACGCTTTTCCAAAAAAAGTCAATTCAACCTAGCGAGCGCTCCGAAGTAACAGTGTGTATAAGAATAAGAGCATATTCCTCTCTTCTGACAAAAATTCTGTCATGAATGCCACATATCAATGTTGTCTTATTGACACTGAATAAAACGAGACAAGTTTCATTAAAAAATTTTGAAAATTGTTGAAGTATAACGCTTTTCCAAAAAAAGTCAATTCAACCTAGCGAGCGCTCCGGAGTAACAGTGTGTATAAAAATAAGAGCATATTCCTCTCTTCTGACAAAAATTCTCTCATGAATGCCACATATCAATGTTGTCTCATTAACACTGAATAAAACGAGACAAGTTTCATTAAAAAATTGTGAAAATTGTTGAAGTATAACGCTTTTCCAAAAAAAGTCAATTCAACCTAGCGAGCGCTCCGGAGTAACAGTGTGTATTAGAATAAGAGCATATTCCTCTCTTCTGACAAAAATTCTGTCATGAATGCCACATATCAATGTTGTCTTATTGACACTGAATAAAACGAGACAAGTTTCATTAAAAAATTGTGAAAATTGTTGAAGTATAACGCTTTTCCAAAAAAAGTCAATTCAACCTAGCGAGCGCTCCGGAGTAACAGTGTGTATAAGAATAAGAGCATATTTCTCTCTTCTGACAAAAATTCTCTCATGAATGCCACATATCAATGTTGTCTCATTAACACTGAATAAAACGAGACAAGTTTCATTAAAAAATTGTGAAAATTGTTGAAGTATAACGCTTTTCCAAAAAAAGTCAATTCAACCTAGCGAGCGCTCCGGAGTAACAGTGTGTATAAAAATAAGAGCATATTCCTCTCTTCTGACAAAAATTCTCTCCTGAATGCCACATATCAATGTTGTCTCATTAACACTGAATAAAACGAGACAAGTTTCATTAAAAAATTGTGAAAATTGTTGAAGTATAACGCTTTTCCAAAAAAAGTCAATTCAACCTAGCGAGCGCTCCGGAGTAACAGTGTGTATTAGAATAAGAGCATATTCCTCTCTTCTGACAAAAATTCTGTCATGAATGCCACATATCAATGTTGTCTTATTGACACTGAATAAAACGAGACAAGTTTCATTAAAAAATTGTGAAAATTGTTGAAGTATAACGCTTTTCCAAAAAAAGTCAATTCAACCTAGCGAGCGCTCCGGAGTAACAGTGTGTATAAGAATAAGAGCATATTCCTCTCTTCTGACAAAAATTCTGTCATGAATGCCACATATCAATGTTGTCTTATTGACACTGAATAAAACGAGACAAGTTTCATTAAAAAATTTTGAAAATTGTTGAAGTATAACGCTTTTCCAAAAAAAGTCAATTCAACCTAGCGAGCGATCCGGAGTAACAGTGTGTATAAAAATAAGAGCATATTCCTCTCTTCTGACAAAAATTCTCTCATGAATGCCACATATCAATGTTGTCTCATTAACACTGAATAAAACGAGACAAGTTTCATTAAAAAATTGTGAAAATTGTTGAAGTATAACGCTTTTCCAAAACAAGTCAATTCAACCTAGCGAGCGCTCCGAAGTAACAGTGTGTATAAGAATAAGAGCATATTCCTCTCTTCTGACAAAAATTCTGTCATGAATGCCACATATCAATGTTGTCTTATTGACACTGAATAAAACGAGACAAGTTTCATTAAAAAATTGTGAAAATTGTTGAAGTATAACGCTTTTCCAAAAAAAGTCAATTCAACCTAGCGTGCGCTCCGGAGTAACAGTGTGTATAAAAATAAGAGCATATTCCTCTCTTCTGACAAAAATTCTCTCATGAATGCCACATATCAATGTTGTCTCATTAACACTGAATAAAACGAGACAAGTTTCATTAAAAAATTGTGAAAATTGTTGAAGTATAACGCTTTTCCAAAAAAAGTCAATTCAACCTAGCGAGCGCTCCGGAGTAACAGTGTGTATTAGAATAAGAGCATATTCCTCTCTTCTGACAAAAATTCTGTCATGAATGCCACATATCAATGTTGTCTTATTGACACTGAATAAAACGAGACAAGTTTCATTAAAAAATTTTGAAAATTGTTGAAGTATAACGCTTTTCCAAAAAAAGTCAATTCAACCTAGCGAGCGCTCCGGAGTAACAGTGTGTATAAAAATAAGAGCATATTCCTCTCTTCTGACAAAAATTCTGTCATGAATGCCACATATCAATGTTGTCTCATTAACACTGAATAAAACGAGACAAGTTTCATTAAAAAATTGTGAAAATTGTTGAAGTATAACGCTTTTCCAAAAAAAGTCAATTCAACCTAGCGTGCGCTCCGGAGTAACAGTGTGTATAAGAATAAGAGCATATTCCTTTCTTCTGACAAAAATTCTGTCATGAATGCCACATATCAATGTTGCCTCATTAACACTGAATAAAACAAGACAAGTTTCATTAAAAAATTGTGAAAATTGTTGAAGTATAACGCTTTTCCAAAAAAAGTCAATTTAACATTGCGAGGGCTTCGGAGTAACAGTGTGTATAAGAATAAGAGCATATTCCTTTCTTCTGACAAAAATTCTGTCATGAATGCCACATATCAATGTTGTCTCATTAACACTGAATAAAACGAGACTAGTTTCATTAAAAAATTGCGAAAATTGTTGAAGTATAACGCTTTTCCAAAAAAAATCAATTCAACCTAGCGAGCGCTCTGGAGTAACAGTGTGTATACGAATAAGAGCATATTCCTTTCTTCTGACAAAAATTCTGACATGAATTCTACATATCAATGTTGTCTTATTAACACTGAATAAAACGAGACAAATTTCATTAAAAAATTAAGAAAATTGTTGAAGTTATAACGCTTTTTGCAAAATAAGTCAATTTAACATTGCGAGGGCTTAGGAGTAACAGTGTATATAAGAATTAGAGCATATTCCTTTCTTCTTGTTTCATTAACACTGAATAAAACGAGACAAATTTCATTAAAAAATTAAGAAAATTGTTGAAGTTATAACGCTTTTTGCAAAAAAAGTCAATTTAACATTGCGAGGGCTTCGGAGTAACAGTGTATATAAGAATAAGAGCATATTCCTTTCTTCTGACAAAAATTCTGTCATGAATGCCACATATCAATGTTGTTTCATTAACACTGAATAAAACGAGACAAATTTCATTAAAAAATTAAGAAAATTGTTGAAGTTATAATGCTTTTTGCAAAAAAAGTCAATTTAACATTGCGAGGGCTTCGGAGTAACAGTGTGTATAAGAATAAGAGCATATTCTTTCCTTCTGAAAAAATTTTGTCATGAATGCCACATACCAATGTTGTCTCATTAACACTGAATAAAACTAGTCAAACTTTAGTAAAAAATTGTGAAAATTGTTGAAGTTATAATGCTTTTTGTAAAAAAAGTCAATTTAACATTGCGAGGGCTTCGGAGTAACAGTGTGTATAAGAATAAGAGCATATTCCTTTCTTCTGACAAAAATTCTGTCATAAATGCCACATATCAATGTTGCCTCATTAACACTGAATAAAATGAGACAAGTTTCATTAAAAAATTGTGAAAATTGTTGAAGTATAACGCTTTTCCAAAAAAAGTCAATTCAACCTAGCGAGCGCTCTGGAGTAACAGTGTGTATACGAATAAGAGCATATTCCTTTCTTCTGACAAAAATTCTGACATGAATTCTACATATCAATGTTGTCTTATTAACACTGAATAAAACGAGACAAATTTCATTAAAAAATTAAGAAAATTGTTGAAGTTATAACGCTTTTTGCAAAAAAAGTCAATTTAACATTGCGAGGGCTTCGGAGTAACAGTGTATATAAGAATAAGAGCATATTCCTTTCTTCTGACAAAAATTCTGTCATGAATGCCACATATCAATGTTGTTTCATTAACACTGAATAAAACGAGAAAAATTTCATTAAAAAATTAAGAAAATTGTTGAAGTTATAATGCTTTTTGCAAAAAAAGTCAATTTAACATTGCGAGGGCTTAGGAGTAACAGTGTATATAAGAATAAGAGCATATTCCTTTCTTCTGAAAAAAATTCTGTCATGAATGCCACATATCAATGTTGTTTCATTAACACTGAATAAAACGAGACAAATTTCATTAAAAAATTATGAAAATTGTTGAAGTTATAAAGCTTTTTGCAAAAAAAGTCAATTTAACATTGCGAGGGCTTCGGAGTAACAGTGTGTATAAGAATAAGAGCATATTCCTTTCTTCTGACAAAAATTCTGTCATAAATGCCACATATCAATGTTGCCTCATTAACACTGAATAAAACAAGACAAGTTTTATTAAAAAATTGTGAAAATTGTTTAAGTATAACGCTTTTCCAAAAAAAGTCAATTTAACCAAGCGTGCGCTCCGGAGTAACAGTGTGTATAAGAATAAGAGCATATTCCTTTCTTCTGACGAAAATTCTGTCATGAATGCCAATTTAACATTGCGAGGGCTTCGGAGTAACAGTGTGTATAGAAATAAGAACATATTCTTTTCTTCTGACAAAAATTCTGTCATAAATGCCACATATCAATGTTGCCTCATTAACACTGAATAAAACAAGACAAGTTTTATTAAAAAATTGTGAAAATTGTTTAAGTATAACGCTTTTCCAAAAAAAGTCAATTTAACCAAGCGTGCGCTCCGGAGTAACAGTGTGTATAAGAATAAGAGCATATTCCTTTCTTCTGACGAAAATTCTGTCATGAATGCCAATTTAACATTGCGAGGGCTTCGGAGTAACAGTGTGTATAAGAATAAGAACATATTCCTTTCTTCTGACAAAAATTCTGTCATAAATGCCACATATCAATGTTGCCTCATTAACACTGAATAAAACAAGACAAGTTTCATTAAAAAATTGTGAAAATTATTGAAGTTATAATGCTTTTTGCAAAAAAAGTCAATTTAACATTGCGAGGGCTTCGGAGTAACAGTGTGTATAAGAATAAGAACATATTCCTTTCTTCTGACAAAAATTCTGTCATAAATGCCACATATCAATGTTGCCTCATTAACACTGAATAAAACGAGACAAATTTCATTAAAAAATTATGAAAATTGTTGAAGTTATAAAGCTTTTTGCAAAAAAAGTCAATTTAACATTGCGAGGGCTTCGGAGTAACAGTGTGTATAAGAATAAGAGCATATTCCTTTCTTCTGACAAAAATTCTGTCATAAATGCCACATATCAATGTTGCCTCATTAACACTGAATAAAACAAGACAAGTTTTATTAAAAAATTGTGAAAATTGTTTAAGTATAACGCTTTTCCAAAAAAAGTCAATTTAACCAAGCGTGCGCTCCGGAGTAACAGTGTGTATAAGAATAAGAGCATATTCCTTTCTTCTGACGAAAATTCTGTCATGAATGCCAATTTAACATTGCGAGGGCTTCGGAGTAACAGTGTGTATAAGAATAAGAACATATTCCTTTCTTCTGACAAAAATTCTGTCATAAATGCCACATATCAATGTTGCCTCATTAACACTGAATAAAACAAGACAAGTTTCATTAAAAAATTGTGAAAATTATTGAAGTTATAATGCTTTTTGCAAAAAAAGTCAATTTAACATTGCGAGGACTTCGGAGTAACAGTGTATATAAGAATAAGAGCATATTCCTTTCTTCTGACGAAAATTCTGTCATGAATGCCAATTTAACATTGCGAGGGCTTCGGAGTAACAGTGTGTATAAGAATAAGAGCATATTCCTTCCTTCTGACAAAAATTTTGTCATGAATGCCACATATCAATGTTGTCTCATTAACACTGAATAAATCGAGACAAGTTTCATTAAAAAATTGTGAAAATTGTTGTAGTATAACGCTTTTTCAAAAAAAGTCAATTCAACCTAGCGAGCGCTCCGGAGTAACAGTGTGTATAAGAATAAGACCATATTCCTCTCTTCTGACAAAAATTCTGTCATGAATGCCACATATCAATGTTGTCTTATTAACACTGAATAAAACGAGACAAGTTTCATTAAGAAATTGTGAAAATTGTTGAAGTTACAACGCTTTTCGCAAAAAAAGTCAATTTAACATTGCGAGGGCTTCGGAGTAACAGTGTATATAAGAATAAGAGCATATTCCTTTCTTCTGACAAAAATTCTGTCATGAATGCCACATATCAATGTTGTTTCATTAACACTGAATAAAACGAGACAAATTTCATTAAAAAATTAAGAAAATTGTTGAAGTTATAATGCTTTTTGCAAAAAAAGTCAATTTAACATTGCGAGGGCTTCGGAGTAACAGTGTGTATAAGAATAAGAGCATATTCTTTCCTTCTGAAAAAATTTTGTCATGAATGCCACATACCAATGTTGTCTCATTAACACTGAATAAAACTAGTCAAACTTTAGTAAAAAATTGTGAAAATTGTTGAAGTTATAATGCTTTTTGTAAAAAAAGTCAATTTAACATTGCGAGGGCTTCGGAGTAACAGTGTGTATAAGAATAAGAGCATATTCCTTTCTTCTGACAAAAATTCTGTCATAAATGCCACATATCAATGTTGCCTCATTAACACTGAATAAAATGAGACAAGTTTCATTAAAAAATTGTGAAAATTGTTGAAGTATAACGCTTTTCCAAAAAAAGTCAATTCAACCTAGCGAGCGCTCTGGAGTAACAGTGTGTATACGAATAAGAGCATATTCCTTTCTTCTGACAAAAATTCTGACATGAATTCTACATATCAATGTTGTCTTATTAACACTGAATAAAACGAGACAAATTTCATTAAAAAATTAAGAAAATTGTTGAAGTTATAACGCTTTTTGCAAAAAAAGTCAATTTAACATTGCGAGGGCTTCGGAGTAACAGTGTATATAAGAATAAGAGCATATTCCTTTCTTCTGACAAAAATTCTGTCATGAATGCCACATATCAATGTTGTTTCATTAACACTGAATAAAACGAGAAAAATTTCATTAAAAAATTAAGAAAATTGTTGAAGTTATAATGCTTTTTGCAAAAAAAGTCAATTTAACATTGCGAGGGCTTAGGAGTAACAGTGTATATAAGAATAAGAGCATATTCCTTTCTTCTGAAAAAAATTCTGTCATGAATGCCACATATCAATGTTGTTTCATTAACACTGAATAAAACGAGACAAATTTCATTAAAAAATTATGAAAATTGTTGAAGTTATAAAGCTTTTTGCAAAAAAAGTCAATTTAACATTGCGAGGGCTTCGGAGTAACAGTGTGTATAAGAATAAGAGCATATTCCTTTCTTCTGACAAAAATTCTGTCATAAATGCCACATATCAATGTTGCCTCATTAACACTGAATAAAACAAGACAAGTTTTATTAAAAAATTGTGAAAATTGTTTAAGTATAACGCTTTTCCAAAAAAAGTCAATTTAACCAAGCGTGCGCTCCGGAGTAACAGTGTGTATAAGAATAAGAGCATATTCCTTTCTTCTGACGAAAATTCTGTCATGAATGCCAATTTAACATTGCGAGGGCTTCGGAGTAACAGTGTGTATAGAAATAAGAACATATTCTTTTCTTCTGACAAAAATTCTGTCATAAATGCCACATATCAATGTTGCCTCATTAACACTGAATAAAACAAGACAAGTTTTATTAAAAAATTGTGAAAATTGTTTAAGTATAACGCTTTTCCAAAAAAAGTCAATTTAACCAAGCGTGCGCTCCGGAGTAACAGTGTGTATAAGAATAAGAGCATATTCCTTTCTTCTGACGAAAATTCTGTCATGAATGCCAATTTAACATTGCGAGGGCTTCGGAGTAACAGTGTGTATAAGAATAAGAACATATTCCTTTCTTCTGACAAAAATTCTGTCATAAATGCCACATATCAATGTTGCCTCATTAACACTGAATAAAACAAGACAAGTTTCATTAAAAAATTGTGAAAATTATTGAAGTTATAATGCTTTTTGCAAAAAAAGTCAATTTAACATTGCGAGGGCTTCGGAGTAACAGTGTGTATAAGAATAAGAACATATTCCTTTCTTCTGACAAAAATTCTGTCATAAATGCCACATATCAATGTTGCCTCATTAACACTGAATAAAACGAGACAAATTTCATTAAAAAATTATGAAAATTGTTGAAGTTATAAAGCTTTTTGCAAAAAAAGTCAATTTAACATTGCGAGGGCTTCGGAGTAACAGTGTGTATAAGAATAAGAGCATATTCCTTTCTTCTGACAAAAATTCTGTCATAAATGCCACATATCAATGTTGCCTCATTAACACTGAATAAAACAAGACAAGTTTTATTAAAAAATTGTGAAAATTGTTTAAGTATAACGCTTTTCCAAAAAAAGTCAATTTAACCAAGCGTGCGCTCCGGAGTAACAGTGTGTATAAGAATAAGAGCATATTCCTTTCTTCTGACGAAAATTCTGTCATGAATGCCAATTTAACATTGCGAGGGCTTCGGAGTAACAGTGTGTATAAGAATAAGAACATATTCCTTTCTTCTGACAAAAATTCTGTCATAAATGCCACATATCAATGTTGCCTCATTAACACTGAATAAAACAAGACAAGTTTCATTAAAAAATTGTGAAAATTATTGAAGTTATAATGCTTTTTGCAAAAAAAGTCAATTTAACATTGCGAGGACTTCGGAGTAACAGTGTATATAAGAATAAGAGCATATTCCTTTCTTCTGACGAAAATTCTGTCATGAATGCCAATTTAACATTGCGAGGGCTTCGGAGTAACAGTGTGTATAAGAATAAGAGCATATTCCTTCCTTCTGACAAAAATTTTGTCATGAATGCCACATATCAATGTTGTCTCATTAACACTGAATAAATCGAGACAAGTTTCATTAAAAAATTGTGAAAATTGTTGTAGTATAACGCTTTTTCAAAAAAAGTCAATTCAACCTAGCGAGCGCTCCGGAGTAACAGTGTGTATAAGAATAAGACCATATTCCTCTCTTCTGACAAAAATTCTGTCATGAATGCCACATATCAATGTTGTCTTATTAACACTGAATAAAACGAGACAAGTTTCATTAAGAAATTGTGAAAATTGTTGAAGTTACAACGCTTTTCGCAAAAAAATTCAATTCAACCTGGCGAGCGCTCCGGAGTAAGAGTGTGTATAAGAATAAGAGCATATTCCTCTCTTCTGACAAAAATTCTCTCATGAATGCCACATATCAATGTTGTCTCATTAACACTGAATAAAACGAGACAAGTTCCATTAAAAAATTTTGAAAATTGTTGAAGTATAACGCTTTTCCAAAAAAAGTCAATTCAACCTAGCGAGCGCTCCGGAGTAACAGTGTGTATAAGAATAAGAGCATATTCCTCTCTTCTGACAAAAATTCTCTCATGAATGCCACATATCAATGTTGTCTTATTAACACTGAATAAAACGAGACAAGTTTCATTAAGAAATTGTGAAAATTGTTGAAGTATAACGCTTTCCAAAAAAAGTCAATTCAACCTAGCGAGCGCTCCGGAGTAACAGTGTGTATAAGAATAAGAGCATATTCCTCTCTTCTGACAAAAATTCTCTCATGAATGCCACATATCAATGTTGTCTCATTAACACTGAATAAAACGAGACAAGTTCCATTAAAAAATTTTGAAAATTGTTGAAGTATAACGCTTTTCCAAAAAAAGTCAATTCAACCTAGCGAGCGCTCCGGAGTAACAGTGTGTATAAGAATAAGAGCATATTCCTCTCTTCTGACAAAAATTCTCTCATGAATGCCACATATCAATGTTGTCTTATTGACACTGAATAAAACGAGACAAGTTTCATTAAAAAATTGTGAAAATTGTTGAAGTATAACGCTTTTCCAAAAAAAGTCAATTCAACCTAGCGAGCGCTCCGAAGTAACAGTGTGTATAAGAATAAGAGCATATTCCTCTCTTCTGACAAAAATTCTGTCATGAATGCCACATATCAATGTTGTCTTATTGACACTGAATAAAACGAGACAAGTTTCATTAAAAAATTGTGAAAATTGTTGAAGTATAACGCTTTTCCAAAAAAAGTCAATTCAACCTAGCGAGCGCTCCGGAGTAACAGTGTGTATAAAAATAAGAGCATATTCCTCTCTTCTGACAAAAATTCTCTCATGAATGCCACATATCAATGTTGTCTCATTAACACTGAATAAAACGAGACAAGTTTCATTAAAAAATTGTGAAAATTGTTGAAGTATAACGCTTTTCCAAAAAAAGTCAATTCAACCTAGCGAGCGCTCCGGAGTAACAGTGTGTATAAGAATAAGAGCATATTCCTCTCTTCTGACAAAAATTCTGTCATGAATGCCACATATCAATGTTGTCTTATTGACACTGAATAAAACGAGACAAGTTTCATTAAAAAATTGTGAAAATTGTTGAAGTTACAACGCTTTTCGCAAAAAAAGTCAATTAAACCTGGCGAGCGCTCCGGAGTAACAGTGTGTATAAGAATAAGAGCATATTCCTCTCTTCTGACAAAAATTCTGTCATGAATGCCACATATCAATGTTGTCTTATTGACACTGAATAAAACGAGACAAGTTTCATTAAAAAATTGTGAAAATTGTTGAAGTTACAACGCTTTTCGCAAAAAAAAGTCAATTCAACCTGGCGAGCGCTCCGGAGTAACAGTGTGTATAAGAATAAGAGCATATTCCTCTCTTCTGACAAAAATTCTGTCATGAATGCCACATATCAATGTTGTCTCATTAACACTGAATAAAACGAGACAAGTTCCATTAAAAAATTTTGAAAATTGTTGAAGTATAACGCTTTTCCAAAAAAAGTCAATTCAACCTAGCGAGCGCTCCGGAGTAACAGTGTGTATAAGAATAAGAGCATATTCCTCTCTTCTGACAAAAATTCTGTCATGAATGCCACATATCAATGTTGTCTTATTGACACTGAATAAAACGAGACAAGTTTCATTAAAAAATTGTGAAAATTGTTGAAGTTACAACGCTTTTCGCAAAAAAAGTCAATTAAACCTGGCGAGCGCTCCGGAGTAACAGTGTGTATAAGAATAAGAGCATATTCCTCTCTTCTGACAAAAATTCTGTCATGAATGCCACATATCAATGTTGT
Source organism: Drosophila ananassae (assembly GCF_017639315.1). Lineage (NCBI taxonomy): Eukaryota > Metazoa > Arthropoda > Insecta > Diptera > Drosophilidae > Drosophila > Drosophila ananassae. The sequence goes on along the minus strand of NC_057932.1, from coordinate 302,132 downwards.
CTTATTGACACTGAATAAAACGAGACAAGTTTCATTAAGAAATTGTGAAAATTGTTGAAGTATAACGCTTTCCAAAAAAAGTCAATTCAACCTAGCGAGCGCTCCGGAGTAACAGTGTGTATAAGAATAAGAGCATATTCCTCTCTTCTGACAAAAATTCTCTCATGAATGCCACATATCAATGTTGTCTCATTAACACTGAATAAAACGAGACAAGTTCCATTAAAAAATTTTGAAAATTGTTGAAGTATAACGCTTTTCCAAAAAAAGTCAATTCAACCTAGCGAGCGCTCCGGAGTAACAGTGTGTATAAGAATAAGAGCATATTCCTCTCTTCTGACAAAAATTCTCTCATGAATGCCACATATCAATGTTGTCTTATTGACACTGAATAAAACGAGACAAGTTTCATTAAAAAATTGTGAAAATTGTTGAAGTATAACGCTTTTCCAAAAAAAGTCAATTCAACCTAGCGAGCGCTCCGAAGTAACAGTGTGTATAAGAATAAGAGCATATTCCTCTCTTCTGACAAAAATTCTGTCATGAATGCCACATATCAATGTTGTCTTATTGACACTGAATAAAACGAGACAAGTTTCATTAAAAAATTGTGAAAATTGTTGAAGTATAACGCTTTTCCAAAAAAAGTCAATTCAACCTAGCGAGCGCTCCGGAGTAACAGTGTGTATAAAAATAAGAGCATATTCCTCTCTTCTGACAAAAATTCTCTCATGAATGCCACATATCAATGTTGTCTCATTAACACTGAATAAAACGAGACAAGTTTCATTAAAAAATTGTGAAAATTGTTGAAGTATAACGCTTTTCCAAAAAAAGTCAATTCAACCTAGCGAGCGCTCCGGAGTAACAGTGTGTATAAGAATAAGAGCATATTCCTCTCTTCTGACAAAAATTCTGTCATGAATGCCACATATCAATGTTGTCTTATTGACACTGAATAAAACGAGACAAGTTTCATTAAAAAATTGTGAAAATTGTTGAAGTTACAACGCTTTTCGCAAAAAAAGTCAATTAAACCTGGCGAGCGCTCCGGAGTAACAGTGTGTATAAGAATAAGAGCATATTCCTCTCTTCTGACAAAAATTCTGTCATGAATGCCACATATCAATGTTGTCTTATTGACACTGAATAAAACGAGACAAGTTTCATTAAAAAATTGTGAAAATTGTTGAAGTTACAACGCTTTTCGCAAAAAAAAGTCAATTCAACCTGGCGAGCGCTCCGGAGTAACAGTGTGTATAAGAATAAGAGCATATTCCTCTCTTCTGACAAAAATTCTGTCATGAATGCCACATATCAATGTTGTCTTATTGATACTGAATAAAACGAGACAAGTTTCATTAAAAAATTGTGAAAATTGTTGAAGTATAACGCTTTTCCAAAAAAAGTCAATTCAACCTAGCGAGCGCTCTGGAGAAACAGTATGTATAAGAATAAGAGCAGATTCCTCTCTTCTGACAAAAATTCTGTCATGAATGCCACATATCATTGTTGTCTCATTGACACTGAATAAAACGAGACAAGTTCCATTAAAAAACAAGAAAGAAAAGCTAACTTCGGGCGGAGCCGAAGTTTATATACCCTTGCAGTTGAGTTGCAGTCCGCTAGGTGGCACCACGCATCTTATATTATTAGATATATAGCGGATCGTATATAGTCGGCCGATCCTTATGAAATTTGGCATATCGAATTATTTTGCCAAAAGAGGAATCAATTGAAACTCCCATCCTTCTAACTTGAAAAACAACGAAGTTATAGCATTTCCGATCAATCAGTTATATGGCAGCTATAGGATATAGTCGACCGATCCCGGCCGTTCCGACTTATATACTGCCTGCAAAGGAAAGAAGGGTGTGTGCAAAGTTTCAACTCGATAGCTTTAAAACTGAGAGACTAGTTTGCGTAGAAACAGACAGACGGACCGACGGACAGACGGACATGCTTATATCGACTCAGGAGGTGATCCTGATCAAGAATATATATACTTTATAGGGTCGGAGATGTCTCCTTCACTGCGTTGCACACTTTTGACCAAAATTATAATACCCTCTGCAAGGGTATAACAAGAAAGGAAAGCTAACTTCGGGCGGAGCCGAAGTTGATATACCCTTGCAGTTCACTCGCAGTCCGCTAGGTGGCGCCACGCATCTTATATTATTAGATATATAGCGGATCGTATATAGTCGGCCGATCATTATGAAAATTGGCAGATCAGATTGTTTTTCCCAAAATAGAGTAAATTCCCAAATATAAATTCCCCAAATAGTCAGACGGACATGCTCATATCGACTCAGGAGGTGATCCTGATCAAGAATATATATACTTTATAGGGTCGGAGATGTCTCCTTCACTGCGTTGCACACTTTTGACCAAAATTATAATACCCTCTGCAAGGGTATAAAAAAAAAAGTTAATATGTCGACAAAAGAAAAAATCGCTATTATAAAAGACCAGGTGCGTCTCACCCGGCAAGTAGATTTTTGCTTTTCGCAAAAAATTCTTATTTAGAAGAGGATAGGGAGTCACTTAAAAATATCGAGCTTAGAGCCTGTACGAACCATAATCATTTGGTTCAATTTGGTGCTGTAGAGCACGAATATTTTACTAAAAATCATTTCGATAGCATGCTATAAAAATTCAAGTCCGCTAAGGAAAAAACTAAAAAAATTATTGGTCAGGATGAGCTCTTTTCTAGGCTAGAGGGTGCTATAAAGAATCTCGAGGATTACCTCGAGCAAACTTATATAGAAATCCAGGAAAGGAAAGCTGAAACCTTTCCGATAAGAATTAAAAAATTAAAAATGTTTCTCAGCAGAGTAGAAACAGTGTCCGATTTAATAAATATTGAAGGGCTAAATAATAAATATTTGTCCAAAATAATAGAGCTCAGAGAAGATGTTGAAATACACATTGAGCTCATAAATAATAATAAGGAAGTAGGTCGATTAGAAAAGGTAGAAGGTAGTAATCCTAAAATGGACGAACTACCTACCCTACCAAAAATTGAGGTTCCCAGTTTCTTTGGAAACTCCAAAGATTGGGACCATTTTTATGAGTTATTCAAGGAGCTTGTGCATTCAAGAATGGATTTAAGTCCATCCTTGAAGCTAAGCTACCTTAAAAGTGCTCTAAAAGGGGAAGCACGAAATGTGGTCTTCCATTTATTGCTTGGCTCAGGCAATAATTGCGATGCAGCCTGGGAGTTGCTCATAAAAAGGTATGAGAATAATAGAAAAATATTTTCAGACCAATTGAATCGCCTGATTGAGCTTCCAAAAACAAATTTGGAATCATACAGGCATTTAAAAAATACAATTGATTCTATAAATGAATCAATTTATATGATGCGTCTCAAAGCAAATCTAACCGAAGAATCAGATTGCATTTTTGCGCATATTATTATAAAGAAATATACTATTGAGGCTCTGCAACAATATGAGGGCCAAGTAAAAAAGTCAAATGACATTCAAAATTTGAAAGATGTCATAGAATTTTTAAATCAACGGCTTAGTTCGTTGACATCAGTTGGAAATGAGTTACCAACTAAAAAAATAATACAAAATAATCACACAAATAACCAAACATGCCCGATGTGCAAAATGCCTGGGCATCAATTAATTGTTTGCTATAAATTTAAAGCATTAAGTTCACAAAAAAAATCAAATATAGTAAAAAAATGTAATGTGTGTTACAGATGTTTAAAGCACAAAATGTACAAGCGAGCTAGTATGCTCGTTGTTGGGACTTGTGTCAGCATCAAAAAACATATTTATTTCAATTTAATTCTCCCAGTGTAACTAGCCGCAGCGGTCCACTAATTGCCCGTTATCAGCTGTACCATATTCTTTGTTTCTCCCATATTCGCATGCGCTTTGTTGTTCTTTTGTAGCGCATGCACTTTGGGAGCTTTGGTGGAGCTTCTGCGCAAGATCTTAGGTTTTATGACTTGTAATTCGGCATTGTTTTGGACCGGCCGCGGAATTTGTTTTGGGGTTAAATTGACCCAATAAAAATATTGAAATCGAATTGTGGATTGTGTATTAATTCGGTCGCTATCAAAATTCTGATAGCTCAACACTCGTATTGCCAAAAATTACATCATAGCATGTTGCATTTTAAAAAAGAGAATGTAAATACATGCATGACCTCTGAACCAGCGTTGTTGGCCACGGCGTATGTTCAGATAAAGGTCAAGATGGTAAATTCGGGAAATTTAGAGCATTGATTGACAATGGGTCACAAATCACTCTAATCTCTGAAGAAGCGGCACAAAAACTTAAGTTGCCAAAAATAAAAGCGCACACTGAAATAAGCGGAGTATCAGCAACAAGTGCCTGTGTTTCAAATCACAAATTAAAATTGACAATCAGGAATAATTCTAAATATTCAAAAGAAGTGAGCACAAACGCAATTGTTTTGCGAAAATTAATGAAAAGTTTTCCCACAAATAAAATTTTCATAAATAAGTCGGATTGGAAAGGATTCTATTTAGCGGATCGCAATTTCGACAAACCTGGTAGAATTGACCTGGTAATTGGTGCGGATTTATATCCTCAAATTTTACTGCCGGAGATAACCAAAAAGGGTATGCTTCTTGGGAAAAAACTATCTTTGGATGGACAGTGTTAGGATCCAGGGGCACGACATCCAGGGGTAGTAAGTCAATCGTAGCAATCAGTATCGTGCTCAAACAAATGGACCGATATTGGAAGGTAGAAGAAGAGGATAGAAATGACATAAAAACAGAAATAGGTGAAACGAATATTAAAAAAGTTACTAAAAAAGATCCGGATGACTATTTAAATAATTTGCAACAAAGATAAAAATGGAAAAGAAATTCTCGAATATACAAAAAGGTCAAATAGTTATATTAAAAGATGATAGTTGCCATCCAGCGAGGTGGCCTCTAGGAAAGTCAAGAAGCATTAGCTTCGGCTTATATAGGAGAAATTAACGAGATTCCTAGAATTGCTTGGGACCCTCTAAAGCCTCCTGTTATGAATCATACAGCGGAAATAGCTCACCTGGCCAAACAAATGGAAGATTTTAAAGCACAAAATTTAGAATTGAAATTGATGGCTATAGCATTGCCAACCCCAATGCCGAATGATTAAAAAAAAATGTTTATTTTATATGTTTATTGTATAATGTAATGGTTTTATACATATAATTAAGTAATCAATCAAATAAAAAAAGAAGAAAAGCTACATATATCTAAAAATAATAAGAAACAAAATAAGTAAAAATTACAGTCCACTAAAAAATGGAACTAAAATAATAAAGGACAATATAATAAAACTAAAAACACGAAAGGAAAGCTAACTTCGGGCGGAGCCGAAGTTGATATACCCTTGCAGTTGAGTCGCAGTTCGCTAGGTGGCGCCACGCATCTTTTATTATTAGATATATAGCGGATCGTATGTAGTCGGCCGATCCTTATGAAATTTGGCATATCGAATTATTTTGCCCAAAGAGGAATCAAGTCCCATCTTTCTAACTTAAAAAACACCAAAGTTATGCCAATTCCGATCGTTCTATGACTGCTATAAGATATAGTCGGCCGATCCTTGGTCAAATATAACATGTGTGGAAAGTCCCAACCCTCTAACTTAAAAAACACCAAAGTTATGGCATTTCCGATCAATCAGTTATATGGCAGCTATAGGATATAGTCGACAGAGAGACTAGTTTGCGTAGAAACCGACAGACAGACGGACAGACGGACATGCTCATATCGACTCAGGAGGTGATCCTGATCAAGAATATATACACTTTATAGAGTCGGAGATGTCTCCTTCACTGCGTTGCACACTTTTGACCAAAATTATAATACCCTCTGCAAGGGAATAAATATGAAAATTGTTGAAGTTACAACGCTTTTCGCAAAAAAGTCAATTTAACATTGCGAGCGCTTCGGAGTAACAGTGTGGATAAGAATAAGAGCATATTCCTTTCTTCTGACAAAAATTCTGTCATGAATGCCACATATCAATGTTGTCTCATTAATACTGAATAAAACAAGACAAATTTCATTAAAAAGTTATGAAAATTGTTGAAGTTATAACGCTTTTCGCAAAAAAAGTCAATTTAACATTGCGAGCGCTTCGGAGTAACAGTGTGTATAAGAATAAGAGCATATTCCTTTCTTCTGACAAAAATTCTGTCATGAATGCCACATATCAATGTTGTCTCATTAATACTGAAAAAAACGAGACAAATTTCATTAAAATATTATGAAAATTGTTGAAGTTATAACGCTTTTCCAAAAAAAGTCAATTCAACCTAGCGAGCGCTTCGGAGTAACAGTGTGTATAAGAATAAGAGCATATCACTGTGGACGGAAGTCCACGAGGTGACGACCTGCATGCCTAGGCGTGCGCGAGGAAACTCTATATATAGCCGAAGAATTAAAAATTTTCTGTAGGCAACCGATCTAAATGAATGATATACCAATCGAAAGGTATTGTTTCAATTGGATAATTTTAGTTCCCAGATAGAATATTTTTATATATTCGCATTCTGGAACTAAATACGCGTCGATTGGTACCTCAATCGACCCGACATTTCATTCAAAAGTTATTCGAAAAATTCGATTTTTTCTTCTTCTTCAAAATGAAGCCAGTTGTCGGTTTGTCGGTTTGTCTGTTTGCACTATTTTTTTCTTAAAAATCCTGAAAAAAATTTGAAAATGTTTGTTACTATCATATGAGCAACTATTGTTCTACAACTTTTTGAAATACCTTAAGCTTACGTCAAAAAATTAAAAAAACCTTGTTAATGAAAAAATTCATAACTTTATAATTAAGAAAGATATTAAAAAGAGCTTTACACCGTTGAAATGGTTTTTTAAATATCAATTTCACTTTCTTTGAGACCAAACGTCTATACAGTACACGAAAAAAATACACTGAAAATAAACTTTTTTTTAAGAAAAAAAATTATTTTTCAAAATTTAGTCGATTGATCCTTTTTATATCGCACGTGGAGATAGCTTTTGGGTGACGCAGCTTTTGATATATCGCTCATATCTGGCAAAATCCGTTAACTCAAGATATAGTTCTATAAGTGCAGCTTCCCATTTTGTGCAGCCTCCTGTGAAGCTTGCATTTACTTATACATGTGTGTGTATTTGATTGGCAACTTTGCTTTTTGGAGTCTGCATATATTTGGTCTATACCCTAAAAAATATGGAGTATATCTTTTCAGATTTTAGTTTATTTATTAAAAAATAAAATCTAAATAAAAAAGGGCTTAAAAAAGTAAAACGTAAACATTGACCCAACTTGGACTCGAACCCAGGCCCTCCGTGTTAGGAACCACGACGCTCTCCACTCGGCTAACCTCGAACTTTCTTGCTTGATGGCAACTTTTGATGTAATTCTGCTTTGTGTTTCAGTTTCTCATGTCTTAATGAGAAGATTGCAAAATTTTATGAGTAGAAAGCTTTATATGCATATGCATATGCATAATAAAACTCTGCTTTACTTAAATTACAGCCACCACCGTTTTGGGACAAATCATGAGTTAAAAGCTAAGAAAAAACCAGGCAAACCAACTCCGCCAATACTTTTCTAATATTTATTATTTTATATCGCACACCAAAAATAAATTGTTACATTCAACAATTGGTTTAACTAGAAAAACTGGATAAACGTAATTTCCAGTTTTTTTTTAATTTTTTATCTTTGCACATTTATTTTAGATATAATACATGTTTATTATATGATTGATCGGATATGCCATAATTTTTTTTTTTTTTATAAGTTAGAAGGATGGGACACAGTACAGATTGCATTTTAGGCAATCTTATCCGATTTGCAAAATTTTATTAGGATAATTGGCTTAACTTTGTTGTTTTTGAAGCTAGAAAGATGGGACTATCTATGGTTTCCGTTTTAGGCAATCTAATCCTATGTTTCATAAGAACCGGCCAACTATGTATATCCTATACCTGCCATATAACTGAACGATCGGAAATGGCACAACCTTTCTATTTTTAAAGATGCTTGGGGCTGTTTCCAATATTTTTATTAGAAATTTTGTTGATGGTGAAACTCTCCTAAGGATCGGACAACTATATAGGATCCGATATATATAATAATAATATAAGCTTCTGCTTAACTGCAAGGGTATATCAACTTCGGCTCCGCTTGAAGTTAGCTTTCCTTTCTTGTTTTTTTTTATAATTTATTATATAGTGGAACTCTCATAAGGATAGGCCTCTCATATGTTAATTTGTTAAAACAATTTGGTTTCCCACAACTACGAAACAATTTTGGATTTTAAATACATTTTTGGGCAAATTTTTAATTAAAATTTTTTAACTAACCAAATTCCAAAACCTTTGTAAATTAAAAATACGTATAACAGAGCCACTGAAGCTATTGAAAAATTCTTTACGTCTTTGGAAAGGTTTTTAATAATTCCACCTTCTTGAATGTCAAAATCTATAGAGTTAAAAAAAAAAAGAGTTTTGATGTTTATCCTTACAATTAAAGTATTGCTAACTGTGTGAATCGCCTGTCCAGAGGTTACTTCCATATATATATATTCTATATATTATGCGTTCTGTTTTAAATAAATGAAGATCAATATATACAAAAAAACAACTGATATCATATAAAAAAAACCTCTTGACGAGGTAAAGTACCGGTGACGAACCTGCATGCGAAACCCAAAATATCTGATATCAATTTTAGTGACGATAATATGCTATAAAGGTGTACAAAATTGCATATAAAAAATATTCTTGTTCGGCACGTGCAAGAAAAACAAAAAAAATCAGTCACGTGCCGAACAAGAATATTTTTTATATGCAATTTTGTACACCTATATAGCATATTATCGTCACTAAAATTGATATCAGATATTTTGGGTTTCGCATGCAGGTTCGTCACCGGTACTTTACCTCGTCAAGAGGTTTTTTTTATATGATTCCTTTCTTCTGACAAAAATTCTGTCATGAATGCCACATATCAATGTTGTTTCATTAATACTGAATAAAACGAGACAAATTTCTTTAAAAAATTATGAAAATTGTTGAAGGTATAACTTCGCTTATCCCAAAAAAAAGTCAATTCAACGTAGCGAGCGCTGCGGAGTATCAGTGTGTATAAGAAAGGAATATGCTCTTGTTCTCTAATATGATATAAGTTCGGTGTTTTTTAAATTAGAAAGTTTCAACTTTTGATGGATTCTGGTTATGAATACTTTGATGATCAATAAAAATTTATAACTATCGGTCTAATCTTTTCTATATATAATTTAAAAAATATTGTATTCTGTTACTTTTATTTCAGAAACACTTTCATCGGACATCCCTACTTATCAAGGCATTTAATCATAAATTTCGCCTAGACCTCGAGCTTAACTCGTAAGTTATAATAAAAATATTTATTATATTTATTTTAACTCGCTATACCATACCTGCTGTTGCTTTTCCGTGGCATATTTTGTTTGGATGAATTAATAACATTGGGCGACTGTATGCTATTTTTTTTTACTTCACGCATAATTTTACTTGCCCAATGACCTTAAAGCTCCCCTGAGCCGAAGTCCAGAACAGACATAGGTTCTATCACTCACTGTTTTCACGGTGCACCAAAGAGAAGAAAATAATCAAACTTTTTAACATTTCGTTATTGCCACCAAAAGTTCATGAATGTCGCGCATTTTCAATAAAATGATATTTTTGTAATGGACAAGTTTCGGAACATCGCATCCAAGTCATTGATATACCCTTGGAGAGGGTATTATAATTTTGGTCAAAGTGTGTAGCGCAGTAATGGAGACATCTCCGACCCTATAAAGTATATATATTCTTTATCAGGATCACCTTATGAGTCTTTCTGTCTGTCTGTCTGTTTTTCTAGTGTGCGTAAAAAGTTTTCAGTTTTGAAGCTATCGACTTGAAACTCCGCACACATCCTTCTTTTCTTTGCAGACAATATATAATTCGGAACGGCATCGTTTGACTATATTCTACTGATATCATATAACTGGATGATCGGGATTGGATAGACTTTGTTGTTTTTAAGCTTGATGGATGGGACCTTCTACGGCTTTTATTTTAGGCAACCTTATTCTATCTTCTAAAATTTTGTAAGAATCGGCCGAATTTATCCAATAGATGGCATGTAACGACCGGACATCGCACAACCTTGCCATTTTTAAAGATGCTTGGGGCTGTTTCCTAAATTTTTATTAGAAAATTGATTGGATGGTGGTTCTCATAAAGATCGGCCAACCATATTCGATCCGATATATATCTTATAATATAAACTGCTACCTAACTTCCGCATACCTACCGCCCGAAGTTTTCCTTTCTTGTTTTTGGTAGATAATATTTTCAAAAGGTAAATGTACCAAAAAAAAATAAAAATGGTATTTAGCAGTTACCGTATCTTTGGAATACTATGCCATTTCTTCTGTAGAATTATGCGCCATTTATGAAGCAAGTAAAAGTATGTGTGAAGATTTTTTGCTGTTGGCCTGTTTAATAAGTAAATAAAGCATAAGTCCTATACTTCCAGAACAGTGTATATTTATTTTTATATTTCGAAGCCGGAATTTTGAATTCATGAATAAAAGTTATTATTAAAAAGATAGACGTATATATTTTTGGCAGTAAGGATATCTTGCTGAGCCAATTATGGTTTTTGTAATTAATTTCAATATATGGGAATATTTTTTGGATAAATTTTTCTCTTGCTGGAAAAAAATTAATTTACACGTTTATGTAAATTACCAACTTCTCTGTTGACTCAGAAAACTGTCTGAATTCGTTATATTTTTTTAATAAATGTAATTTATTATTAATATTGGATGATTAACTTAGAATAATACGTTTCAACAATGCTTCAACTTAACACGTTCTTTCGCTATGAGATTTTGGCACCGACCCACTCTGATCTCTGAACTTTGACCCATACCAATCAATTGTTAGAAAAGGGTTACTTATGTACTTCTAGGCTCGACATTATTCATTAGTTTCTGCGCCTTTCCTACATAGCTATACCAACGTGTTGGACGTGTTGTGTGTTAATTTCGACAGCATTGGAACGATGGTCTTGTGCATCCTCTCTACTTATGATTATACCTTTTCTTTGTCACTTTCATTAGGAGCTAGAAATCCATTAAGCTTACTTGCCTTTGCATTAACTACAATGCATGTTACACAGTTGCCTATCACCTGAACTACTTTATCCTTAAGTTTGGGGATATAATATGATTAAATTTTCACTGAGGTGAGGTTTCTTTGCTACCAAATGACCCTTTCGATGCGCGATTTGAATTATTTCAATTTTCATTTATAATGGAAGAACTATCAATTCGCGATTCGGGTCCTTGAACAAAGTCTGACTAGAAATATAAAAATCTACATATCCCTGACTCTCTATTAAATTCCTAATAACTTTTGTCCATTCGTCAGTCATTTTTGTTTCTTTCAGTCTGTACTACAACACAGAAAAGCACTTCAAGTTTGATGACTTTGTCAATTGTAAAATCCCTACTTCTTTGTTGACGCAGAAAAATGTCTGATTCGTTATGCTTTTATAATAAGTGTAGCTTATTATTAATATTGGTTGACACAGTCTTCGACTACCTCTCATCGCGAGCGAACGTCTCTTATCTCCAAACAGAGCTTTTCGACCGGTCACTGTTCTTTTTGGACCCACGTGGTTCTTATCTTTCTTATTTTTTTATCGTTTTTTAAATAGTCTTCATTCCATTCTTTACAACAATTAACAAACGTATAAATACCAATAAGCTACATCATGCCTCCAAACCTGGGCGACAATCGGTTTGCGCCGCTTGCCATCAGCCCACCATCAAAAAAAAGAAGACAACCCCAAAAACTGGATATTGCATTCCCGGAACTTCCAACTACCTCAGTTGATAATCCAAGATATATAACAATCGCCTCCATCAATACAGAAATGACCATTTCTCAATTCTCATGCTTCGCCGTCCACCGCGCCCTTAAAATGATCTCAAAAAACATAGTTACCATTTCGAACCTCAGAGACGGAAATTTACTTATGCTAGTTAAATCTCAAGCAGATAAGTTTATTAATACTACCGAGCTCACCGGTATATGCAAAGTTCAGTGTAAGCTCCACCAGGCACTCAATTTTGTGAAAGGGACAGTCTATGACCCGTACCTCAGCGACATCCCCGAAAAAGAAATCGTCGATGAACTTAAAACACAAAAAGTTACGGAAGTTTATAAATTTATGAAATCCTACGATGGTGTTTCCAAGCCCAGCGGAGTTATCCTAATAACCTTCGAGCTCTATAACCTGCCATCTAAAATCGATATTTCTTGGCACTCTGTTAAAGTCCGCGAGATTCCAAACCCCATGAGATGCAAGTCGTGCCAACTCCTCGGCCACACAACCAAAAAATGCGTTAACACCCCACTCTGCTCCGAATGTGCCCTACCACCACATTCTCCTAGTAAATGCACCAAAATCTGTTGTGCCAATTGCTCTGGCGAGCATTCGGCCTCTTCCCGACAATGCCCTAAGTACCAAGAGCAAAGAGAAATACTCAAAATAAAAACAGTCAAAAAATGCACTATGAGTGAGGCCAAAACAATATTTAAAACAACATCACAAAACTCGGTTAATACCGCTTCATACTCTTCTATAGCCAAAAAATTAAATCAACGTAGCGGAAACGCTAACCAAAACAAAAATGACAAAGTTAAAACTGCTTCCACCGAAGAAGCCCCGAAAAAAACCCTTCCGCCTCCCCTTCCCACCCTCTTCCAACTCCCCGATTCTCCAGTCACCTATCCCCAAAACCCCTTATCAGCCAAAACAATCCACTTCTCTTGCTCATAACAAGTATAACCTATCTCCTGCACCACATGCACACTTACAAGAAATCCACGCCGATTACGAAAAAAGCAGCCGTGCAACATCTTCAAATCGAAATAAACCAACTACACACAGTATTAACTTAAATGCCCACGAATCAGACGATGCTATGAGTGATTCATTCTAGCTTCATCAATCCAAACCAAACCAAATAACATCCTCTCTCTCTTTCCACTTATGTCCATTACACTAGTACAATGGAACATGAATGGTTACTTTAACAATTACCACGAGCTACAACTTTTGATAAACGATAGCAACCCTGATGTTATTTGCCTTCAGGAAACACATATTAATACCAACGTAACGAACATTGCTTACCCCAAGCAATTTACTGGATATTTCTATAACTTTAGCTCAAATACCTATTCCAAACAAGGTGTTAGCCTACTTGTACGTAAAGACATTCCCCACAAGCCCATACCAATTATCAGTAATACTTGTTCTCTAGGTATTGAACTCCTAGCCCATCCCAAAATATGTATTTTCAATACATATATACCTCTATCTCAATTTGTAGCTGCCAACGAAATCCTTAAAATAGTTGATCTTTCTAGCAAGCCAATTTTATATGTGGGAGATTTTAATGCCTGGAGTCCATTGTGGGGATAATCTTCGCATAACTCTAGAGGGTTTTTTTTGCGCGGTTCCCACTGCATACGTACAGCCCACCTCCCGTCCAACCGACCGAGGGACGCTGCCGCGTAACGCACGGCTCGAATCGCGGGAATAGATCCGAGATAGATAAGCGAGGATTAGGAGATAGATATTACGAGGAAGAGTGTTGCACAGATACGGCGGTTATATAAGCGATTTAAGATTGTTAGTAGAGCAAAGTGACAAGATGTAGTCCGAACATAATACCCTGAACGGATCGTGTTGGGCATATGTCGAACTACAATGGCTGAGGAGCAGGTTCTTCTGGTCCTTCTACTAGGAATGTTAAAATTTAAGCGTGTTAGTAAATGCTGGCTGTCTATATTTCCATAAATAAGATTATATAAAAACATGACACCCAGCATCGTTCTACGATTTGTTAATGTTGGTAAGTTGATTAGTAAAAGTCTACTATGATAAGAGGGGAGGTAAAGATTTGCATCCCAATTAAGTCCCCTAAGAGCAAAAGTAAGGAAGTTTTTTTGTACAGATTCAATGTGATCTTGGTGTACTCCATATTGAGGACTCCAGACACACGATCCATACTCAAGAATCGGACGGACCAGTGATGTATATAACGTTTTAGTTATGTACGGGTCATTAAATTCTTTTGACCATCTTTTAATAAAACCAAGCACACCCATAGCTTTATTAACCATGGTAGATACATGGTCGGTAAATTTAAGTTTCAAATCTAACAGGACACCTAGATCGTTAACCTGAGTTAATCGTTCTAAGGCGTTCCCATATAGAAAGTACATAGCCTGGTGAGGACTAGATCGGTAAAAAGACATAAGTTTACATTTCGATCCATTAAGCTTTAGGTTATTTGCTAAACACCAATTTTGAAGTTTATCCAAATCGGATTGAAGTCTAGACTGAGCGCTAGTGAATTTATACTGAAGGCATAGCTTAACGTCATCAGCGTACATAAGTACAAGTGAATTAGTTAAGGCAAGGGGCAAGTCGTTAATAAACAGAGTAAAAAGTAGGGGTCCAAGATGGCTTCCTTGGGGCACCCCCGATGTGGCGCGGACTACACGCGAGGTAACATCTTTAAAGAAAACACGTTGGGTTCTCCCTGATAAGTAGCTCGAAATCCACATAAGAAGACCAGTTGGGAATCGCAAAAGACTGAGTTTACTTATAAGAAGCGAATGGTTAACAGAGTCAAATGCTTTACTGAAGTCAGTGTATATGACGTCTGTTTGTAAGCCATTCCGGAAGCCATCCGTGATAAAAGATGTTAGCTCCAATAAGTTGGTAGTGGTGGAGCGGCGCTTCATGAAGCCATGCTGGCACGGAGTTATTATTGAACTACATAGGTGTTGCAAATGTGGAGTGATAAGTTTTTCAAAAAGCTTTGGAATTGCTGACAATTTAGAGATGCCTCTATAATTAGCAGCGTCGGATTTTTTCCCTTTTTTATGCAGCGGAATAATGAAGGATTCCTTCCACATAAGGGGAAAGATCGAAGTTTCCAGCGATAGATTAAAGAGTTTAACAAGCGGTTTGCACAGTGCCTCGGCGCAGTACTTCAGAACACAGCCTGGTACTCCATCAGGGCCTGGCGAATACACGGGCTTAACCTTAAGAAGATCCGATAACACACCACTTTGATCGAAAGATGGGAAAAATATAAGGTTGGCTGATTGGATATTATAAGTGTAAGGCTGAGCTAAACTGCTGCTAGGTGAATAGGTAGTTTGAAAAAACTGTGCAAAGAGATCGGCCATTGCCTGATCGGTGTTCGCATAAGAGTTCTCAAACGTAAGCAGTGGGGGAAAAGATACATGTTTACGCTTAGTGTTTACAAAGTTATAAAACTGCTTCGGGTCCTGAGTAAACTGAATCCTGCAGCGGCGAATATAACTCCTATAACATTCTGCGTTATGCACGGTGAAATTGGACCGAGCTACTAAGTATCTTGAATAACTAACTGTACAGCCAGATAATCTATGTTTGTTTAAAAGTCTACTCATATTATTCTTTAAATTTATAAGGTGCCTTGTATACCAAGGCGGATTCGTTGAAGCGGACGGATATTTCCACGGCACGCAAGCGTCGAAAAATATGTTCAAAGTGTAATAAAATTTTTGTAATGCGATGTTTATATCCTCGCATGCCAGTAAATCAGACCAATCAAATTCCAAAATTAACTTATTTAATTTCGTAAAGTCAGCCTTACGAAAGAAACGAACTTTCTGAGATTTAAGTGTAGACTTAAGGTCAATTAAGGAGTTGTTTTCAATTGAAAGCTCAAGAGTGGGATGATATGGATCCTCAGGGTCAGAAAGGGGCAAAGTTCCGGAAAGAGTAATTCCATCAGGACCAGAAACGAAACATAAGTCCAACAGCCGACCTAAAGAATTTCTAACGTGGCTTATTTGCCCGAGTGACATGTCGAACATGCCCTCAGGGAAGTCATGGTGGGAGTTAAGCTGTAAAGACGGTGAATTTTTCGAATTTGGAGTCTACAGAAATTAGCACTCCTCCTCCCCTTCGCAAAGTTCTATCACATCTAAAAGTGGTGTACCTACTAGGAAAAACTTCGGAGCTTAAAACCTCCGGCTTTAACCAAGTTTCTGTAAATACTATAATGTGGGATGCAAAGAAAGAACTATCAGAATACAGTTTGGGAAGTTGGGAAAATTTTTATAAACGTAAATAGAAATAAACACAGAATGTTTAAATTTATCTAATTAGAGATTTTATAAAAATGCAGTGCGCAAAAAAAAAAAAATGTCCGTCCGCTTTAAGATAAAGAGAGGAAGTGAAAGTGAAAGAGAGGCCGTTCCGTACATACTGCCTACAAGCAAAAGCAGGATGTGTGCAAAGTTTCAACTTGATAGTTTTTAAACTGAGAGAGTAATTTGTGTAGAAACAGTGCCAAAACACTGAAAATAGATTTTTTAAGAAAAAAAATTATTATTATTCTTATAAAGAAATTACCAACAAATATAAAGTGCGAGCAATTTTTGCTTTGGGTTTAGCAATTGCTACAATGCCCTTCTGCTTAAAATCCATTTTATAATATATAATATGTGTTATGTATTAATAATAGATAGGTGAATAGTAGTGCCCTGGGCCGTGGATTTATCGCGAGGCCTTATTGACATAATTAAAAGAAATATTTTTACATTCGTTTAATTCAATTAAATTTATTTGTTTCAATTTAGACATGTAAGTTGTCTAAATGAGTCGAACGTGAAACATCCTTTTCGATTGACAAAATAGCGAGCGATGATAAGCGATCCTGAGCCATACTTGATCTCAAATAGTTTTTAATTAATTTTAATTTTGAGAACGATCTCTCACCGTTAGCCACAGATATGGGAATAGTCAATAATATACGATATCCAATAATAGTGTTCGGGAAACCGAAGAACCTGAATGGTGTTTTTCATTTCATCCGTAATGAAATGCCGGAAAATTATGAGTTCCAAAAAAAGCTCAGCACCATCCAGGTCCTTCTCGTTCTCGTAACGTAGCGCTAATTCTAGGTCCTTTCCATGCTTTTATAAATCGTCTTAAGGTATTTTTTTCAATCTTTTCGGATCGTACAGAAATCCAAACAGATTGTCGTAATTCTCGAATTGCTCAAACCGTGCAGACACAGAAGACAAAGCTCCATCTACAACGAGGTTGAAAAATTCTATTTGTAAAACTTTTTCCGGTGATTTTTCTAAATTCAGAGGATCATCATGACCCTTATACTCAAATTGTTTTCTGACTTTTCGAATTCTCTTCGTTTCGAATGTGGGTTCTACATTGAGATCTTTTGAGATTTCAAAAAAGCTACCACAAATGCTTTCTCATACCCGGTATAGCGATATTCGGATAAGAAACTCTTAATTCCTTTTAGGCTTATCTGCGACATATGTATGATCACATGGCGTAAGTATCAATGTATAGTCATAAACGTCTTTCGACGATCGATTACATTCAAAAATCGTGTCAAATGGAACTTAGATGCAGTTATATGACTATGCAAACACTAATAAATACACAGTAACAAATTGATCAATGAAGACTTTTTTTAAATTTACAAGCGCGCGCGAAGCCTTTTTAAGCGCGAAGCGCCTTTTTAAGTGCGGTGGCTCAGGTTCGCCGCACCTACAACCGGCGCTGGTGGATAGTATAATATGATATTTGTAATCATAACGGCTTTTTTGACTTAAATGGGTATTTACAGATATGCTAAAAAGTCTATATACATATACATATATGTGTGAACTTATTCTAGTTATGTACAGTATTCTATTTTGCTTCTATTTTGGTGTAAAGGTTTATGGATTTTGGGAATTGTATTGTCTCATAAATTTAATGGTATCTATTCGAGATATAGTTGGTTTTAAAAGTTTGATATTTTTATGTTTTTTGTATTGATGAGTTTGTAGTGTACAGATGTGTTGTTCCATATAAGGTCATTTTGGGCCTTTATGTGATTACTGATGTATTTAAGGGAATCTGGTGTGTTGTAGTATATTTCTGATATTAATGGCAGTGTGAGTGCTTGTTTAGCAGCTTGGTCTTCAAGCTCGTATGCCGAAGTGCCGACCATAATGCCGAAGTGGCCTGGGACTCATATCAGGGTTAATTTATTTTTTTATCTATAGATTATTTGTCTAATTTCTAATATATAGTAGATAGAGTTATTTGGGTTTTCTAGTGCTGTAAGGGCTGAGAGAGAGTCGGTGCATATAGCGAATGTTCCTATTTGTTTTTTGGCACATGTGTGGAGAATAGCTGCTATTTCAACAGTGAAAATGGATGAATAAGGTGGCAGAATTTGCAGTGTTATGATGTTTTGTGTGGAGGTTACGCTGCAGGTAACTCCATTGATGGACTTGGAACCATCTGTGTATAAGAATGTGTGCTGTTCAAGAATCTTTTATTTCTTGGAACTTTTGATTGTATACTATTGGTGGTGTGTTTGGTTTTATTGAAGTATTTAAGGACTTGTTTATTTTAGTAAAGTTATAGGACTACGCTGGAGTGGTTTTTTTTTAATTATTATGTGGATAGGGTATAGTAGCATAGCTTTGCAGTGGTCAATCGTATCTTTTATTGTTGATTTTGGGATTTGTTTTGTGTTAAATAGTAGTACAATTTAAAAAAAAAAATAAATTTTTTAAATTCGGCTTATTTGATTTTATTTATATTCCACGTGGAGATAGCCCTTGAGATGACGCATCTTTTGATATATCACTTATATCTGACAAAATTCGATAACTCAAGATATAGTCCTATAAGAGCAGCTACCAATTTTGTGCAGCCACCTTTGAAGCTTGGTGTTACGTACACATATAAACATATGTAAAAGTTATCCGTAAATCCAGGCCACTTTTGCATTTGCCTTTGGCTTTGAGGTCCGATCTCGATTCCCCAGCTAAGTTAAACAAATCGAAATTTAAAGTTTAGTTTTCGTTCAAAGCCCATTCAATTACGTCTTTTGCGTTTCAAGTTCCCACCAAATTGCATCGACACTCCCGAAAATTTGATATCAATCTTAAGAGAATTCATTGTACAGTAGGAATTCATTGTACTTTAAAGAACTTTTATAGAATTCAAAGACCACTAAAAGAAAATTTGTTGAACAAATTTTTGTATACAAAAATATTTATCCAAGATGTGGAAAATTCTGAAGACAAAGCGAAGAACAACATTGTAGAGCACACAGGGGATTTGACGAAAATTATAAACAAATCAGTAAATTGTTTTATTGGCCAAACTAATTTAAAAAAATTAAAAGAATATATTTAAAAAATTGTAAAGTTTGCAAAGAAAAAAAATATGACAGACACGCAATTAAAGTTCCAATTTCATATTGAGAAAAAGAGAAAATTTTCACATTGACATATTTTACGCGCAAAGTCTTACTTGTATAACTTGTATTGACGCCTTACTCAAAATTTCTAGTAATAAAAAAAATTTAAAATAAATCAAATATCGAAAACAAAGTAATGGGACTTCTACATCATTTTCCACAAGCCAAAGTGACCGATAATGAACCGAGCTTTACCTCGGCCCAATTTAAATCTTTTGCACAACGGTGTGATTTAACTTTACATTACGCAGACCCGAGACACAGCACCTCAAACGGAAAAGTTGAAAGGGCACAATCTACATTAACAAAATTAGGTCGATGCATTAAAGAAGAATTTAATTGAACTGACTATTCCGAAATAGTTCTAAGAGCCGCTTAAGAATCTAACCAGAGCATTCATTCTACGACGAACCAAAAACCTTTTGATGTACTATATAAAGCACGATAACATTTCTCAAATTTTAAAAAAATTCTCAAGAGAAAATTTTCTCAAGAGAGAATAACGAAACAGAAAATAAAAAGAATAATATGTAGGACAGGTAGTTTATGAAAAGGAGAAATTTTTTAAATTCGGCTTATTTGATTTTATTTATATTCCACGTGGAGATAGCCCTTGAGATGACGCATCTTTTGATATATCACTTATATCTGACAAAATTCGATAACTCAAGATATAGTCCTATAAGAGCAGCTACCAATTTTGTGCAGCCACCTTTGAAGCTTGGTGTTACGTACACATATAAACATATGTAAAAGTTATCCGTAAATCCAGGCCACTTTTGCATTTGCCTTTGGCTTTGAGGTCCGATCTCGATTCCCCAGCTAAGTTAAACAAATCGAAATTTAAAGTTTAGTTTTCGTTCAAAGCCCATTCAATTACGTCTTTTGCGTTTCAAGTTCCCACCAAATTGCATCGACACTCCCGAAAATTTGATATCAATCTTAAGAGAATTCATTGTACAGTAGGAATTCATTGTACTTTAAAGAACTTTTATAGAATTCAAAGACCACTAAAAGAAAATTTGTTGAACAAATTTTTGTATACAAAAATATTTATCCAAGATGTGGAAAATTCTGAAGACAAAGCGAAGAACAACATTGTAGAGCACACAGGGGATTTGACGAAAATTATAAACAAATCAGTAAATTGTTTTATTGGCCAAACTAATTTAAAAAAATTAAAAGAATATATTTAAAAAATTGTAAAGTTTGCAAAGAAAAAAAATATGACAGACACGCAATTAAAGTTCCAATTTCATATTGAGAAAAAGAGAAAATTTTCACATTGACATATTTTACGCGCAAAGTCTTACTTGTATAACTTGTATTGACGCCTTACTCAAAATTTCTAGTAATAAAAAAAATTTAAAATAAATCAAATATCGAAAACAAAGTAATGGGACTTCTACATCATTTTCCACAAGCCAAAGTGACCGATAATGAACCGAGCTTTACCTCGGCCCAATTTAAATCTTTTGCACAACGGTGTGATTTAACTTTACATTACGCAGACCCGAGACACAGCACCTCAAACGGAAAAGTTGAAAGGGCACAATCTACATTAACAAAATTAGGTCGATGCATTAAAGAAGAATTTAATTGAACTGACTATTCCGAAATAGTTCTAAGAGCCGCTTAAGAATCTAACCAGAGCATTCATTCTACGACGAACCAAAAACCTTTTGATGTACTATATAAAGCACGATAACATTTCTCAAATTTTAAAAAAATTCTCAAGAGAAAATTTTCTCAAGAGAGAATAACGAAACAGAAAATAAAAAGAATAATATGTAGGACAGGTAGTTTATGAAAAGGAGAAAGAAATACATTTGAAACAAGAAAGGAAAGCTAATTTCGTTTATATACCCTAGCAGTTGAGTCGCAGTCCGCTAGGTGGCGCCACGCATCTTATATTATCAGATATATAGCGGATCGTATATAGTCGGCCGATCCTTATATTTCATAAGGAGATCGGAGGCAGATCGGATAAGTTTGCCAAAATTAGAATGCATAGAAAGTCCCACCCTTGAAAAAAACGAAGTTATGGCATTTCCGATCAATCACTTATATGGCACTTATGTACTGCCTGCAAACAAAACAAGGATGTGTGCAAAGTTTCAACTCGATAGCTTTAAAACTGAGAAACCATTTTGCGTAGAAACAGATATAAGGATCGGCCGTCTGTAACCTATAGCTACCATATAACTGATTGATCGGAAATTTCATATCTTGGTTGTTTTTCAAGTTAGAAGGATGGGAGTTTCAATGGATTCCTCTTTGGGCAAAATAATTCGATATGCCAAATTTCTTAAGGATCGGCCGACTATATACGATCTGCTATATATCTGATAATATAAAATGCGTGGCGCCACCTAGCGGACTGCGACTCAACTGCAAAGGTATATAAACTTCGGCTCCGCCCGAAGTTAGCTTTCCTTTCTTGGTTAAGGATAATTTTTTTTTTTTTGCGCGCGGTTCCCACTGCATACGTACAGCCCACCTCCCGTCCAACCGACCGAGGGACGCTGCCGCGTAACGTACGGCTCGAATCGCGGGAATAGATCCGAGATAGATAAGCGAGGATTAGGAGAAAGATATTACGAGGAAGAGTGTTGCATAGATAAGGCGGTTAATATAAGCGATTTAAGATTGTTAGTAGAGCAAAGTGATAAGATGTGGTAGAGACCATTGTAGTCCGAACATAATACCCTGAACGGATCGTGTTGGGCATATGTCGAACTACAATGGCTGAGGAGCAGGTTCTTCTGGTCCTTCTACTAGGAATGTTAAAATTTAAGCGTGTTAGTAAATGCTGGCTGTCTATATTTCCATAAATAAGATTATATAAAAACATGACACCCAGCATCGTTCTACGATTTGTTAATGTTGGTAAGTTGATTAGTAAAAGTCTACTACGATAAGAGGGGAGGTAAAGATTTGCATCCCAATTAAGTCCCCTAAGAGCAAAAGTAAGGAAGTTTTTTTGTACAGATTCAATGTGATCTTGGTGTACTCCATATTGAGGACTCCAGACACACGATCCATACTCAAGAATCGGACGGACCAGTGATGTATATAACGTTTTAGTTATGTACGGGTCATTAAATTCTTTTGACCATCTTTTAATAAAACCAAGCACACCCATAGCTTTATTAACCATGGTAGATACATGGTCGGTAAATTTAAGTTTCAAATCTAACAGGACACCTAGATCGTTAACCTCAGTTAAGCGTTCTAAGGCGTTCCCATATAGAAAGTACATAGCCTGGTGAGGACTAGATCGGTAAAAAGACATAAGTTTACATTTCGATCCATTAAGCTTTAGGTTATTTGCTAAACACCAATTTTGAAGTTTATCCAAATCGGATTGAAGTCTAGACTGAGCGCTAGTGAATTTATACTGAAGGCATAGCTTAACGTCATCAGCGTACATAAGTACAAGTGAATTAGTTAAGGCAAGGGGCAAGTCGTTAATAAACAGAGAAAAAGTAGGGGTCCAAGATGGCTTCCTTGGGGCACCCCCGATGTGGCGCGGACTACACGCGAGGTAACATCTTTAAAGAAAACACGTTGGGTTCTCCCTGATAAGTAGCTCGAAATCCACATAAGAAGACCAGTTGGGAATCGCAAAAGACTGAGTTTACTTATAAGAAGCGAATGGTTAACAGAGTCAAATGCTTTACTGAAGTCAGTGTATATGACGTCTGTTTGTAAGCCATTCCGGAAGCCATCCGTGATAAAAGATGTTAGCTCCAATAAGTTGGTAGTGGTGGAGCGGCGCTTCATGAAGCCATGCTGGCACGGAGTTATTATTGAACTACATAGGTGTTGCAAATGTGGAGTGATAAGTTTTTCAAAAAGCTTTGGAATTGCTGACAATTTAGAGATGCCTCTATAATTAGCAGCGTCGGATTTTTTCCCTTTTTTATGCAGCGGAATAATGAAGGATTCCTTCCACATAAGGGGAAAGATCGAAGTTTCCAGCGATAGATTAAAGAGTTTAACAAGCGGTTTGCACAGTGCCTCGGCGCAGTACTTCAGAACACAGCCTGGTACTCCATCAGGGCCTGGCGAATACACGGGCTTAACCTTAAGAAGATCCGATAACACACCACTTTGATCGAAAGATGGGAAAAATATAAGGTTGGCTGATTGGATATTATAAGTGTAGGGCTGAGCTAAACTGCTGCTAGTTGAATAGGTAGTTTGAAAAAACTGTGCAAAGAGATCGGCCATTGCCTGATCGGTGTTCGCATAAGAGTTCTCAAACGTAAGCAGTGGGGGAAAAGATACATGTTTACGTTTAGTGTTTACAAAGTTATAAAACTGCTTCGGGTCCTGAGTAAACTGAATCCTGCAGCGGCGAATATAACTCCTATAACATTCTGCGTTATGCACGGTGAAATTGGACCGAGCTACTAAGTATCTTGAATAACTAACTGTACAGCCAGATAATCTATGTTTGTTTAAAAGTCTACTCATACTATTCTTTAAATTTATAAGGTGCCTTGTATACCAAGGCGGATTCGTTGAAGCGGACGGATATTTCCACGGCACGCAAGCGTCGAAAAATATGTTCAAAGTGTAATAAAATTTTTGTAATGCGATGTTTATATCCTCGCATGCCGGTAAATCAGACCAATCAAATTCCAAAATTAACTTATTTAATTTCATAAAGTCAGCCTTACGAAGGAAACGAACTTTATGAGATTTAAGTGTAGACTTAAGGTCAATTAAGGAGTTGTTTTCAATTGAAAGCTCAAGAGTGGGATGATATGGATCCTCAGGGTCAGAAAGGGG
This sequence comes from Drosophila ananassae, assembly GCF_017639315.1. NCBI lineage: Eukaryota > Metazoa > Arthropoda > Insecta > Diptera > Drosophilidae > Drosophila > Drosophila ananassae. The sequence goes on along the minus strand of NC_057932.1, from coordinate 277,940 downwards.
CAAAGTTCCGGAAAGAGTAATTCCATCAGGACCAGAAACGAAACATAAGTCCAACAGCCGACCTAAAGAATTTCTAACGTGGCTTATTTGCCCGAGTGACATGTCGAACATGCCCTCAGGGAAGTCATGGTGGGAGTTAAGCTGTAAAGACGGTGAATTTTTCGAATTTGGAGTCTACAGAAATTAGCACTCCTCCTCCCCTTCGCAAAGTTCTATCACATCTAAAAGTGGTGTACTTACTAGGAAAAACTTCGGAGCTTAAGATCTCCGGCTTTAACCAAGTTTCTGTAAATACAATAATGTGGGATGCAAAAGAAGAACTATCAGAATACAGTTTGGGAAGTTTACTACGTAACCCTCTTGTATTCTGATAGGTAAGTGTTAATGAAGACATTAGTTTTTTGAGATTGAGGAAGATGAGGTGGAAGGTTGATCAGTGGCCTTAACATGTGGGAGTTTTACACCCACAGGTTTGGTTATCTTTTTTTTCACCGTACTTGGCTGATGTTCTTGGACGAAAATGTTCTCTGGCCAAAAGCTGGCGGAACAGATCGTCTTGAACATCTGCAAGGGCACACGTATTTTGAAAGATGACGTGTGCCTGGTGTAAGAATATTTGAATTTTGTAATATCCACCACCTTTATGTCGGCTTTTGCTTTGGCTTTGATGTAAGCCGAGATATCAATCTCCGAAGTATCAGGGGCAAGCCGGGAAACAAAAATGTGTGTTGATGGTGGGATCACCTGCAAGGGTTTTGGTGCCGCCGTAACTAATACTGCGGCATCAGTGCGTACCGGGGGTCCGGACGGTTTATTACCCTGTTTGGTGACTGTTACAGGAGTTTCAATTATTGTGTCTGGGATCACTTGAAGCGATGCCACAGAGGACATATCGGACAATTGCTCATTGAGTCCGAGACATTCGGAAGCCGAATTTTTCTCAGGTCCGGCCCTTGGGGTGGCCAGAGATATAAGCGGCTGCATAGTTGTCGGCTGAGCAGGCTGAAGATTATTCGACCCGAGCACATCACTAAAAGCGGATTTCTTACGCTTTGGAGACTCATTTAGTAGTTGAAGACTACTAAACTGTGTATCAAGCGCACAGAGTTGGTCATTGATTAATTATTCAAATTTTTAATAATTATGGATTTTAAATTGGTCTGTGCATTAAAGTCTTGCAATAAGACAATCTCGTCTTCCCAGCCTACCATCCATTGCTGGCTCTCTGAAAACGTTTTACACGCTAAGTGTGCCGGGTTCACGGCCTCAGTGTCGGATGCAATCTCGCGTAGGTCTGGACTCCACTTTTGCTGTGACGGTTGTCGTGCTGTTCAGGACGAAATGAGGTCGTTCATGAGGCAGACTAAAAGCGGTTTCAAGGAGTTGATTAGTGGTTTTCGAAAAATTTATTAAAAATTATTTAAAATTAAATAAATAATTTATTAAAAATTATTAAAAATTTAAATAATTAATTTATTAAAAATTATTAAAAAAATTAATAATTAATTTAAAAATATTATTTGATTTTATTAATGAGGAACCTTGAGCCACTGTACCAAGGAAACGAGAAGGGGAGATTAAAGAGAGCAGTTAGTGCAAGTTAGTAAGATTTAAAGAAATAGAGATAAGAATCTCTATTGAGCGAGAGTAGAAGCAAAAGAATAGCAACAACACCGTAGGAGATGAAGAAGCAGAGCAGGGCTATGTTTGGAAAGTAAGTTAAATAAATTATTATTTTACCTCCAAATATATCACTGCACACACGAAGCGATACGGATCTAAAAAATTGCAATTTGTTTTTATATCAGTAAAGAAATTGTGGGAACCGGCAGCGAGATGCTAAGCCAGCATTAATATCTTTCAAGAGAGCGGCGCTCTCCTCTCTATGACTCTCTCTCTATTCTTAGTTGTATCGAGTTTAGTTTTAAGTTGGCACTCGTGGCGATCAGAGAGTGCAAATAAAGAACATTGTAAAAAGCCTAATTGTGCGTGTAAACTAATGGAAGCGGTGCGGTGTTACATTGGCGACGAGGTAAACTAAATGGAATTTAAATTAAAGCAGTTAAAGTTAATTATAACCACGATAAAAATTGGGCAAGATCGATCAAGAATCGACCACGTTTGAAAAAAAAATAAAGAAGAAAAGAAAAAAAAAAAAAAAATCAGTGAAACGAAACCGTTAGTTTTGCACCGCCTCCTCCGTTTGGTTTCATTGGGTTGAGAGAATGAAATCAAGGGGGAAGGCGAGGAAGTGCTAAACGAAGCTAAAGGACAATCTTGAGAAAAGAGGAAAAAAAAGAAATAAAAAAAACAAGGAAAGAGATAATATTCAGCAAAGGTTGAATAAGGTTGAAACGAATAAAGAATTATCTGACAAAGGTCAGAGGGAGAGCGCCCAAACTGGAAAAAAAGTAAAGAGAGAAATAGAACACTATCTGACAGTGGTCAGAGGGAGAGCCCCAAAAACAAAAAAAAAACTATCTGACAGTGGTCAGAGGGAGAGTCCCAAACAAATAAAAAAAAAAAAAAACAAAAAAAAAAAGGAAAATATGATATATGTATATATAAAATGAGATATATATACACAGGAAATAAATAGATAGAATAGGCTCGACAGAAGCATATATGTAAAAAAAGAAAAAAATAATATAAATAATAATAATATAATAATATAAATAATATATATAAATAATATTTGTTTGTCCTCGTTGTTCTCAGGTGCAGCATTAGTTGTGATGGCTGAAAACATTATAAAACCTTTTTTATGTGAGAATTTGGAAAAGTCCGTTCTTCGTAGAGAATGGGAGAACTGGCTTCGAGCTTTCCAAATATATTTGGAGGTGGATGAGATTAAGTCCACTACAAGGAAGAGAACGAAGTTGCTGCATTTAGGGGGCATACAATTGCAAACGGTTGCGTATGCACTTCCGGGGGCTATAGTAGAATATGATGAAGAAGACGATAATGATGTTTTTGCCACACTAGTCGATAAATTAACAATATACTTCTCACCAAAACAAAATTCGACGTTTGAGCGACACCTGTTTAGGAAAATATCACCTGACGAAGGAGAGGATTTTGGCAAGTTCATCTTACGGCTGCGACAACAAATTCGGAAATGTAGTTTCGGTTCAACGAAAGCGGAAATGGAGGAAATATGTTTGAAAGATAAGATCATTGATACTTGGGCTAGTTCGGAATTAAAGAAGAAGCTGTTAGGCAAGGAACATACGTTAGGGGAAGTCATCGAAGCGTGCCAGGTCGACGAAGAGATCAGTAAGCAGTCCCGGTTAATGCTATCAACGCCGGTCCCGGAGACTATTAACAAAATCTCAGACTGGAAAACGCGACAAAGTAATAATGGCGATTGTGGTAGATGTGGGCGGTCGGGTCATAAAGAGGATAGCCCTGCATGTCCCGCACGACTTAGTAAATGTAACCGATGCTCCCGTATGGGCCATTTTGGCCGGAAATGCCGAACGGTTTTGAAACGTCCATACCCGCAATCGTACGATCGAAAGAACAATGAAAACGTAAAACGCAGGAATGTGCGCTGGATTAAAGACGAGAACCAATCGGACAAAAATTCCGATCAAGAAAGCTGTTTTAAAATAAGCAGTGACAACGAACAGGAAGAGTGGATAAAATGCCGGATCGGAGGCGAAGAGGTTGCCATGATAATCGATTCCGGATCTCGATTTAAACTTATATCGCAGGACGATTGGATGGATCTTCAGTCGAGGAAAGCAACTGTTTTCAATGTGCGCACAGAGACCCAAAACCAATTTAAGGGATATGCCTCAGACACAATTTTAAACGTCACTTGTGTTTTTGAGGCACCAATAGGGATCAGGCCAGGGTCAGAGCTGATTGCCTCCTTTTTCGTAATAGGAAAGGGACGTCAATCACTACTTGGACGGGAAACGGCAACTAAGTTAAATGTCCTGCGAGTAGGGTTACCGGTAAATCACATTGAAGGAGTCACGTCGTTTCCCAAGTGGAAGGGAATTAGTGTAAAACTGTCAATAGATCCACATGTTTACCCAGTGAAACAACCTTTGAGACGCATTCCCGTCGCGCTGGAAGATAAAGTCAACGCCAAGCTAGAAGAAGCGCGCAAGCTAGATATAATCGAACCGGTTAGTGGCCCCAGTTCTTGGATATCACCCGTAGTGATAGCATTTAAAGAGAACGGCGAAATCCGACTGTGCTTGGATATGAGACAGGCAAATCGGGCGATCCGCAGGGAGAATTACCCGTTACCTACTTTCGAAACTTTTATGACCAGGTTGAGGGATGCAAAGTTGTTTTCACGGTTGGATCTCAAAGACGCGTACCACCAATTAGAACTAGAGGAGTCAAGTAGACAAATAACAACCTTCATAACACATCGGGGATTGTTCAGATACAAAAGATTGATGTTTGGCATAAACGCAGCTCCAGAAATTTTTCAACGACGCCTCGAAGGGCTCTTGGCGCCATGCTCCAACGTCATGAACTATATCGACGACATAATCATTTTTGGGAAAAATGAAAAAGAACACGATGAAGCGGTCAGAATGGTTCGCGAGATTTTTGGAAAATACAATGTACTTTTAAACAACAAAAAGTGTGTTTGGAAGACGAACAAGATAAAATTCCTGGGTCACATCTTGACAGACAAAGGAATTCAAGTAGATCCTGAGAAAATATCGGCGATTGGTTCGTTTCGAGCTCCCAGAAACAAAGAAGAAACGCGTAGTTTCTTGGGGCTGGTCACGTACGTTGGGAAGTTTATTCCAGACCTAGCGGATCTAACGGAACCGTTACGCTTGTTGTTAAAGAAGGATCAAAAGTTTATTTGGGGAGCTGCTGAAGAAAAAGGGTTCCACAAGTTAAAGTTAGCGTTAACTAAGATTCCGAGTCTCTCATACTTTGACCCTAAATATAAAACTCGACTGATAGCTGATGCAAGTCCTGTTGCTTTGGGAGCAGTACTACTTCAATTTAAAAATGACCTCACCCCAAATATCATCGCTTTTGCTAGTCGTAGCCTAACGGATGTAGAGAAACGCTACTCTCAAACTGAGAAAGAGAGTTTGGCTTTGGTCTGGGCAGTGGAGAGGTTCTATTTTTACCTAATGGGCCTAAAGTTCGAACTGGTGACGGACCATAAGCCACTAGAAGCGATTTTTAAGCCTACATCCAAACCTCCAGCGCGTATTGAGAGATGGTTCCTACGCCTTCAGGCATACCATTTCAAAATAATCTATAAAACGGGCAAGGAAAATATAGCTGATTGTTTATCCCGTTTGTGTGAAAGAGGACCGTCTATTTCTTATGACATTAAAGGCGAACACAGCATACTGCGGGTTATTGAGAATGCCGCACCCACACTAATAGCTATATCCGAAATTGCCGAAAAGAGCGCTAAGGATGAAGAAATCGTCGACGCAATGATGTGCCTTCAACAGGGTTCATGGGAGCCTGCAACTTCTATTAAACTGTACCCTTTTCGACATGAATTGACAAACATTGGAACCATCATGCTGAGAGGAGTGCGCATTGTCATCCCCACGACACTAAGGCGGACGGTGTTGGTGCTAGCCCATGAAGGCCACCCGGGCGAATCGGCAATGAAGCGGCGACTACGAACTAAGGTATGGTGGCCCCAAATTGACAGGGACACTGAGAAATTTGTGAAGGATTGTCTAGACTGCATCTTAGTATCCCAGGCGATAAGTCCACCGCCAATGAAGAGAACAGAGTTTCCAAATGGGCCGTGGCTGTCAGTCGCTACGGATCTACTAGGGCCACTTCCCAATAATGAATACATATTAGTTCTAATAGACTATTACTCTAGGTACATGGAGTTTAAGTTTCTGCGCTCAATAACATCACAATCAATTATTGAAGCATGTAAGGACATTTTTAGTAGACTGGGTTACCCAAAAGCGTTACGGACTGATAATGGTAGGCAGTACGTAAGCGGAGAATTTCGGAACTATTGCAAATCATGCGGCATTGAGCAAATCACACCACCTTATTGGCCACAGGCAAACGGCGAAGTAGAAAATATGAATAAAGCCCTAGTCAAGCGTATTAAGATAGCCCATATGCACAAAAAGGACCTTAAAGATGAAGTCCGAACTTTTGCACTCATGTACAATGTCACGCCTCATGGGACGACAGGGGCGCCTCCAACAGAATTAATGTTCAACCGAATTATTCGCGATAAGATCCCGGGTATACAGGATTTAGTAGGAGAGTTTGCCGATTCAGCAGAAAAGGATAGAGATTGCGTAAATAAAGAGAAAGGTAGGGAAATGGCAGACAAAAGAAGGGGAGCAAAGGAAGTAAACGTAAACGTTGGAGACAAAGTGGTCCTTAAGAATGTAGTTTTTCCACACAAACTAACACCTAACTTCGACACCACAGAATATGAGGTGGTGAAAAGGACAGGTGATCTAGTTCAAGTAGTAGGGGAAGGCAGAACGCTGATGAGGAACGTTAGTCACCTTAAGAAGGTCCCCAAAGCAAAAGAATCACCCGAGGACATCGATACGAACTCCGTGACAGATCCTGCTGCGGACCAGGTTTCAGTTTCAGTACCAACCAAGCAGCAAACCCCTGGAAGGAAGGACGAATCTAACCCGGAGGGATTAAAACTGAAGCTCGTGAGGAAGGAAGGGATGTGGGAACCGGCAGCGAGATGCTAAGCCAGCATTAATATCTTTCAAGAGATCGGCGCTCTCCTCTCTATGACTCTCTCTCTATTCTTAGTTGTATCGAGTTTAGTTTTAAGTTGGCACTCGTGGCGATCAGAGAATGCAAATAAAGAACATTGTAAAAAGCCTAATTGTGCGTGTAAATTAATGGAAGCGGTGCGGTGTTACAGAAATAAACACCGATTGTTTATAGAAAGCTTATTGCAAATTTTACAAAAACGTAGTGCGCACAAAAAAAACACGTCCGTCCGCTTTAAGATAAAGAGAGGAAGTGATAATAACGACGTATTGACGTACGATTCATACGCAGATTTATTCCACGTAAAAAAATTAAATTTTTATAAAGAAATAATAAATTTGGAATCAGATAATATTAAAAGGGCTACAAATTAAAGGTCACAATGGGAAATTAAATATGACATAGAAGTAATCGAACAAATTATATCACAATTAATATCAACAAGATTAAAAAGGGGGATAAATGAGCTGAGCACCGTGTGGAAATTGTAAGCTGGAAATCTGAATCATAATGATTTTATTACAGTTCAGAGTAAAATTAATTAATTAATTGAAAACAACAATAAGCAGTCTATTATTAATTCCAGATTATTTAAAGAAAAAAAATCTCTTTCCGATGATTTTAATGGTAATTAAGTTTGCTACAACTTTTATTTTATTAATTTTTCGATTCGTTGGAAATTTCAGGCGGTAGAGGCTCGAACATGTCAAAAAATTTCACATGTCAAAAAATATACTTTTTTGAATAAATTCAACTGAAAAAATTTACATATCGTCCCACGAAAAAAATAAATTGTGAATATAAGTTATGTTTGAATTATTGTAATCAAAGCTTACACTTTTAAAGCTAAAATAAGCTATTGATGATGAAAATCTATTGAAAATTATGGATTTTATGAATTTTTGAGTAAATTACTCAATTTGAGCATTTTTACTATTCGAACGTTTTTTCTCATTCTCATTCAATGTTATGTATTTTGCTTGCATATAAGCTTTATAAAATATCATTTGTATTATGTATTGTATAACGAAAACGAAAGGCATTTTTTTTTTTTTGCGCGATTCCCACTGCATACGTACAGCCCACCTCCCGTCCAACCGACCGAGGGACGCTGCCGCGTGACGTACGGCTCGAATCGCGGGAATAGATCCGAGATAGTTATGCGAAAAGAAAGGTATCACGAGGAAGAGTGTTGCACAGATAAGGCGGTTAATATAAGCGATTTAAGATTGTTAGTAGAGCAAGGTGATAAGAGACCATTGTAGTCCGAACATAATACCCTGAACGGATCGTGTTGGGCATATGTCGAACTACAATGGCTGAGGAGCAGAGGACGAAAGTTTCTAGTCCTTCTACTAGGAACGTTAAAATTTAAGCGTGTTAGTAAATGCTGGCTGTCAATATTTCCATAAATAAGATTGTATAGAAACATGACACCCAGCATTGTTCTACGGTTTGTTAATGATGGTAAGTTGATTAGTAAAAGTCTACTACGATAAGAGGGGAGGTAAAGATTTGCATCCCAAAGTATTATTTTGAGTGTAAACTAGTGTTATTAACATTTGATCTGCAAAATTTAATTGACACAATCACACTAGCAAATATTGAAGTTTTTAATACCAATATTTTAAGCAATGATAACATATTGGAAATATTAAAGCATGAACAAAAACCAGTAATTATCAATGACTTAATGGACATCTCTGTTTTTAAAATCGCACTGCATAAAGAACTTTTAATAATATATATAAAATAAAATAAAATATATATAATAAAAAACAGATGGGAAATTAGTATTATGCAATCAAGTCGCAAGATGCGAAAATATGTTTTATGAAATGTCTAATTTTAAGAACGAACTCTTTTATAATTATTGCACTTTAAGTAATAAAAAAATTGGTTTTACCCGGTTATTAAATGGTGAGAAATTAACTTTAAAAAAAAAGAGAAAAATGAAGACATCATACAAGATGGTGCCATTCTTATAAATGGGAACAACAACTCCCTTTTAAACGGTTCATTTTTAATAACATTTAATGGTACAACTAAAATTAATAATATCTCATATATTATATATTTGATTTCTCCTATTATAAAATACAAAAATGCCATATTATTTGTAACCAAAAATCTATTAACCAAGAAATTTTTTTATCAGAATTAAGAGATCATTAAAATTAATTTCATATTGAATCGGGACGATCCATTTTAGAAAGGGGAGAGTTATCCAACCCGTAAATCTAGGCCACTTATGGCTTTTATAAACAATATTTTCAAACTCTGCATGTGCCTTTGGGTTTGCCTTTGGCTCTAAGGTCCGATCTCGGTTCCCCAAATTCGGTTAAACAAATCGAAATTAAAAGTAAGCATCAGCTTCCGTTCGAAGCCCAATCAATTGCGCCTTTTGAGTTTCAAGTTCCCACCAAATTGCATCGATCGACATAATTGAATTTCACAATGAGATGCGATAGTTTCATCTTAAGCTTTTAATCTAAACATAAAGTAAAGTTTAAAAGTTCAAAAAGAAAAGCTCATGGCCGAGCCTCTTTGGATCAGATTAAGAATTAAAAAGGATTCCGTATTTGATCGAGACTGCGAACGATTAATAAATTACACAGTGCAACAGTGATTCTGAACTTTTAAAGTGACATAGTAGGAATTGTTTATCTGGTCAAGTATAACACAAAACCGTATATGAAATATTTATAACACCCTCAAAATCTTGATTTATGGTTAAAAAACCGTTTTTCGGGACTTTTTTGCGCAAGAACAAGAATGCTCTTTCTTATACACACTGTTACTCTGGAGCGCTCGCTAGGTTGAATTGACTTTTTTTGGAAAAGCGTTATAACTTCAACAATTTTCATAATTTTTTAATAAAATTTGTCTCGTTTTATTCAGTATTAATGAAACAACATTGATATGTAGCATGAATGACAGAATTTTTGTAAGTTGTACCGAAAAACTGGCGTCAAAATCCGAAAAACAAGAATAAAAGGCGAAAATATCAGTTATTTGTGTTATACTCGACCAGATAAACAATTCCTACTATGTCACTTTAAAAGTTCATTCACTTTTGTTTTTTTTTGTAGCACTGTGTAATCTATGCCGTAGGCTGCTGCCGGACCCGAAATTTTCCCACCAGTTGAGGCCTATCGTTCAACTTCATCATTAAGGGGCAATAGGCAAAACTTAGACACTGCGCGATTGACAGTTTTAGATGCGGTTTTAAAACCCGCCACTTGAGACACTCCATCACGGCCGGGGACTCGATCCATATTTTTCGCCAACGGCCACTTCATAATGTGAGCTGTGGTTACGAATGATCTTCGCTCCACGTGTGAACCGCCCCCACATACAACCCATCCAAGCCGGGTTTCCTACAAGAACGGTAGGCCAGCTGAGAGCTGGATTTTCCCAACACACGGCAGCTCATAAAATCGGCTGGCTTCGATAAGCAAATCGATACGTTGTGACCGAAAAAACTTTGGATCGGCTAAAGTGAGGTTGGCGGGAATATTCCTGCTGGAGACATCCAAGCTGAAACTAGGCTGGAAATCCGTGATGTTGGGGGCTATGACAGCGTTCACAAGGGCCGAATAATCGAAGCAGCGAGAACTTAGAAGCCATGGCCACATCCATAGCCTTCAGATTCCTGCATCGCTGCTCCAAAAATTCAGTCATCGACTTACAAGTAGGGAGTCCGAGGTATTTTCAACCTTTGGACAATGATGTTGCTGGCGATCTGAATTGTCGTCCCCAAATTTATCGAGGCTGGGATTTGGGCATTGAATTTATCTGAAAGCTCTCGAAGGAATGCCACTAAACCACCTTCCAATAGACCTCAGTCCAGAATCCCGTTCACATGAGCATGAAATATTAACCGACGGGTATTAAATCGGTTTTCCAAGAGATGCCACGCGACATCATAATTCTCCTCGGAGATTTCAAAGGAACGAACTGGATCTAAGGCTGAGTCCCGAAGACAAGATCGCAACCTCTGCAGGTTTTCCACCTTACTTATGTGAGGATTGCGGTCTGCAGCCCACAATTGTTGAGAAAGCCGAGTGAAACTCAGCCCACTCCGAATGTTCTCCGCTGAAAGTAGGAAGGGGAAGAGGATGCGAGGTTTGGAAGTTTCGACCAAACGCTGCGCCCGCCTAAATGCTGGAAACTTCGTTGGCAAGGGTGGAATGGGCCATTCGTGCAGAGCGCAACGACGTCTCGTCCTCGGTTTTGGCATGCATCGATGCTACAAGCTCAGACTCCTCGTGAATTGGCTGAAAGTCCTCGCACATGGCGACCAACTGGCCATGACGCAAGTGGAGCATGGCATCATCCACCTTGGACACTGGCTGGAGGGCTCCTTGGATCCTCTTCAACTCCTGGAGGATACCCTTTGCCTTATATTTTAAGCTCCAAGCTGTAGTGCTCCTGTGACTGTGCCGCTGGAGTTCATCGTCACTATAATTGAACTATAAACAATCAAGTAAAGAAACGCAGTAAATAATTCTGACGCCAAAGCTATATTGATTATAATTTATTTGTTTGTATTTAGTTATAACCGCGCGCAGCGAACAAGATTTAACTGTGCGCTCAGAACCGTACATTGAGTTGTGGAATGTATATATATATGGAATGCTTATGCGCGGCGAATGCACTTGAAAGTGGAACGTATGTATGTATGTATGCTATAAAGTAGCATACACGTTATGTCATTTTTAAACAGTTACGCCTTTTGCTGCGTTGCCTAACAGATTAATTAGAGTTTGGGTGGAAAATATAAGTACCGGGAATTATAAAGTCTGGAAACTGTTATATGATTGATCGAAAATTATACATTTTTGGTATATTTAAATACAAAAGGTTAGATTTAGATTGTGTATTCAATATAAAATGTGTGTGTTAGATTAAAACATCAATTCCTCAACATATTTTTGCAAATATACGACAATGTATTAGGAAATTTATAAAATGTTTTTTCCGGGACCGTAAATAATGATTATGGTTATTATTTATACCCTTGCAGAGGGTATTATCTCAAGGACTATCTCCACGTTCAATATAAATAAGATCAAATGAGCCAATTTTGAAAAATAATTTTTTTCTTAAAAAAAAATTTATTTTTAGTGTATTTTTTTGTTTACTATTAAGACGTCTGGTCTTAAAGAAAGTGAAATAGATATTTAAAAACCCTTTTCAACGGTGTAAATCACGTTTTAATATATTTCTTGATTATAAAAGGTATATCAAAAAGTTTTAGAACAAAAGTTACTCATATAAAAGGAACAAACATCTCCAATTTTTTCAGGGTTGCCAAGAAAAAAATAGTGCAAACAGACAACCAGACAAACCGACACACAGGCTTCATTTTGAAGAAGAAGAAAAATCGAATTTTTTGAATAACTTCTGAAAGAAATGTCGGATCGGGTCGGTTGAGAATCGACGCGTATTTAACATTAGAAGGCGAATATATAAAAATATTCTATCGACTAGAATGTGTCCACCAGCCCCACTTTAGTTATTCAAATTTTTTTTACTTTCACCCCAATTTCTCTCAAAGCAAATAACTTTTGGAAAATGTTTGGACAAAATTATCTTATTAAAACAATACCTATCGATTGGTATATAATTCATTTAGATCGGTTGCTAACAGAAAATTTTTAATTCGGCTATATATAGAGTCTCCTCGCGCACGCCAAGGCATGCAGGTCGTCACCTCGTGGACTGCCGTCCACAGTGATTAATAAAAATAAAAAAGTTGCTAAAGTCCCAAACTATTATCTTCGAAAATTCCAAAGTTGTGCCATTTTCGATGGTGGACTTATATGGGTGGTAGAAGATACAGTGAACCAATCTTGGCTCGGTCGACTTATATACTGCGTGCAAAATAAAGAAGGATATGTGTAAAGTGTAAATTCGATAACTTTAAAACTGAGAGACTAGTTCGGGCAGAAAAAAATAGGCAGACTGATAGACGGACATGTTGGTATCGGCATAAGAGGTGATCCTGATCAAAAATGTATATCGTTTATGGGGTCCTTTACTGAATTGCACACTTTTGACCAAAATTATAATGCCCCCTGCAAAGGTATATGTATGTTGGGCTAAGCAGCCACCAGATAAGCCGATTAGAATATTGATAATTTTTTTAGCTGCAGCGGCATTTAATCTTCTCTTTTGTCTCTCAGTTTCGCAAGCACTTTGTTGTCATTTGTAGCGCATGCGCTTTTGGGATGCGCTTTTGGAAGAGCTTCTGCGCCAAAGCTCTTTTTCTTCTTGCTTATTTTGGAGTTGTTATTGACGGGCCGCTATTTTGTTATATTGCACGGAATTAGATCCAAATAAATTATAAATCGGAATTGAAATTTTTTTAATTTAATCGGCCGCTATCAAAAAGCTGGTAGCGTTACAGTACAAGAACGGTGAAAATTTTGTTTGTAGTCCGTTAGTTAGTTTGTTTAGTTAGTTAGTAATCGACTCGTATTTTAGAGTGATTAGTGATTTATAAATTTAATCAAACGAAAAAAAACTTCAATCCAAACAAAAACTTCCCGATGATAGCTCCAAGTTCAGTTATATGGCATAGAATAGTCGGCCGATCCTTATGAAAATGAAGATAAGATATTATGGCAGGTCCCAACTCTCTATCTTTAAAAACACCAAAGTTTCCGATCAATCAGATCAATCATATGGCAGCTATAGGATATAGTCGACCGATCCCGGCCGTTCGGATACCGTATATACTGCCTGCCAACAAACGAAGGATTTGCAAAGTTTCAACTCAATAGCTTTAAATCTGAAAGACTAATTTCCATAATAACAGAAAGACAGACAGATGGACAGACGGACATGCTCATATTGACTCAGGATGATCCTGATCAAGAATATATATACTTTATGGGGTCGGAGATGTCTCCTTCAAAATTATAGTAAAGTTGAAAGAATTTAATTTATTAATTTACTCTAATAATTTTACTAAAAGAAAATTCACCATAAAATATACACATCCATACTTCATAACACCAAGCTTCACAGGTGGCTGCACAAAATTGATAGCTGCACTTGTAGGACTAAAGATGAGTAAACGAGTTTTGCCATATATAAGCGATGTACCAAAAATTGCATCATCTCAAAGGCTATCTCCACGCGCAATGTAAACAAGATCAAATGAGCCAATTTTGAAAAATATTTTTTTTTTCCCTACAAAAAAAAATTGATTTTCAGTGTATTTTTTTTTTGTCTACCATAAATATGTTTGGTCTTAAAAAAAGTGAAACAGATATTTTAAAAACCATTTCACCGGCGCCCCTTAAGTAGAAGGCGAATAAAGAAATATTCTATCTGGGGACTAAAATGTCCCCAAGCCCCAATTTAGTGATTCTAAATTTTTTTACTTTCACCCTAATTTCTCCCAAATCGAACGACTTTAGGAAAATGTTTGGACAAAATTATCTTATTAAAACAATACCTTTTGATTGTTGTATAATTTATTCAAATCGGATGCCTACAGAAAATTTTATCAAAAGCCAATCATATAATTTAGCTTTTAATAAAACAGCTATGAAACGCCTAATAACTTAATAAATAATTAATTATTTTTTTGTTAATTGATTAATATTCCATCGATATTACTTTTTTTAAATAGGCAACTCCTCTCGCCAAACATACAACAGAAACATTATCACGTCGGTGGATACCTCGTGGATGGGAATCGACATGTAAGTTTTATGTTTCTAGCCTCACAAACATTTTTTTTACTCTAATAAATAGTCAAATATATTATGGATGCAACAGAAGAATTTGTTCAGTTCAATTCATCTTTTTGTCTCAAGTGAAGGTCAGCGATGCCAAATATTGTAACCTGAATTTGATGTAAGAAATTAACCCTCTAGTACCCAAGACTTCCTCTTGACGGGACACTTTAAATAAGCGTAATTCTCTTACTTCATTATTTTTTCCTTCGAATTCGGGAAAATTTCAAAATTATGTTCGTTGCTAGATTGCGCGACACATATGTATTTTATAACAATTTCTCAATCAAACCTCAATTCTTCCTATGAGCTTAGGCGCATAAGATCTACCAAAGCTCCCAAAAGCGCATTCACTACAAAGAAGAGTAAAACGCGAATCTGGAAGAAGAATGAATTCCAGGTTTTTAATAAATGCAAATTTGGTTTGATTTATATATATAAGCGCAATTTATTTGAACTTTCTGATGCTTTTGTTGACTAAAAATTTGTGCTAGGTTTGAAGGGTTAAAGACCGAACGAAGAGTGAAGTAAATGCAGCGGCGAGGCTCAACTCTTAATGCTGCGGAGCGACCGAGACCGCGAGAAAGCGAGACAAAGATAGCGCATGACGGAAGATGCAGGTGGCCAATCGAATGCACGAAAGCGGGCTATGTGAAAAGGGATATAAAGGGCGAACGAGAGTGGTCGGAGAGATATAACAATGGCGGTAGAACCGAGTGACGTCACGGATGTTCAAATTAATAAATTATTGCCGGCCAGACTTTCCGGAGGCTTCTTGACCCGACAAAGATCTATTCGCTACATCTACAGTGGGCGAACTAATAATGGATATATACAATATTTCTTAGCTAATTCAAGGCCCATCAGACACAATGAACCCAAAAATACTTTTGTTTTTAATTTTTAAGAAGGTGGGAAAAAGAAATCTAACTTCGGACAGAAGCTTACTGCAATGGAGACTTATAATGTAGGAATATATGGTATATATAACACAGTGTTACAAAAATGACAAAAGTGAATGAACTTTTGAAGTGACATAGTAGGAATTGTTCATTGGGTCGAGTATATCACAAAACCATTTTTGAAATATTTCTAACACCCTCAAAATCTTGATTTATGGTTAAAAAACCGTTTTTCGGGACTTGTTTGCGCTTAAAAATTCCTGAACGCGTTTTTTTCAACCGATTTCAAAATTGGTGTTTTTTAATAGTGAAATGTTGTAGCTTTTGAAAAAAAAATTTATCTTCGATTTTGTTAAACAAAAAGAACAACATTTTTACACCTGAAACTGAAGTTTTCGGCTTTTGTTCGTGTTTTTCGGATTTTGATGCCTGTTTTTCGGTACAACTTACAAAAATTCTGTCATTTTTGCCACATATCAATGTTGTCTCATTAATTCTGAATAAAACGAGACAAATTTCATCAAATTTCAAATTTCATTTCAGAATATTTTTTTTTTCGCGCAGGGTCCCACTGCATATTTACAGCCCACCTCCCGTCCAACCGACCGAGAGACGCTGCCGCGTAACGTATCGCGGGAATCGCGGGAATAGATCCGAGGTAGATAAGCGAGGATTAGGAGAATGATATTACGATCTGTGTTGATATCTGTGTTGCACAGATGAGGCGGTTAATATAAGCTATTTAAGATTGTTAGTAGGGCAAAGTGACAAGATGTGGTAGAGACCATTGTAGTCCGAACATAATACCCTGAACGGATCGTGTTGGGCATATGTCGAACTACAATGGCTGAGGAGCAGAGGACAAAAGTTTCTGGTCCTTCTACTAGGAATGTTAAAATTTAAGCGTGTTAGTAAATGCTGGCTGTCTATATTTCCATAAATAAGATTATATAAAAACATGACACCCAGCATCGTTCTACGATTTGTTAATGTTGGTAAGTTGATTAGTAAAAGTCTACTACGATAAGAGGGGAGGTAAAGATTTGCATCCCAATTAAGTCCCCTAAGCGCAAAAGTAAGGAAGTTTTTTTGTACAGATTCAATGTGATCTTGGTGTACTCCATATTGAGGACTCCAGACACACGATCCATACTCAAGAATCGGACGGACCAGTGATGTATATAACGTTTTAGTTATGTACGGGTCATTAAATTCTTTTGACCATCTTTTAATAAAACCAAGCACACCCATAGCTTTATTAACCATGGTAGATACATGGTCGGTAAATTTAAGTTTCAAATCTAATAGGACACCTAGATCGTCAACCTGAGTTAATCGTTCTAAGGTGTTCCAATAGAGAAAGTACATAGCCTGACGAGGACTAGATAGATAAAGTTAAATGAGTTTACATTTCGATCCATTAAGCTTTAGGTTATTTTCTAAACACAAATTTTGAAATTTATACAAATGGGATTGATGTCTAGTCTGGGCGCTAGTGAATTTATTCTGAAGACAAAGCTTAACCTCATCAGCGTACATATGTACAAGCGAATTAGTTAAGGCAAGGGGAAAGTCTTTAAAAAACAGTGTAAAAAGTATGGGTTCAAGATGACTTTCTTGGGGCACCCCAGATGTGGCGCGGACTAAACGCGAGGTAACATCTTTAAAGAAGACAAGTTGGGTTCTTCCAAATAAGTAGCTCGAAATTCAGGTAAGAAGATCAGTTGGGAATCCCAAAAGACTGAGTTTACTTTACTGAAGTCAGTGTAAATGACGTCTGTTTTTAAGCCATTCCGGAACACATTCCTTCCACATAAGAGGAAAGATCGAAGTTTCCAGCGATAGATTAAAGAGTTTAAGGAGCGGTTTGGACAGAGCCTCGACGCAGTTCTTCAAAACACAGCCTGTTACTCCATCAGAGCCTGGCGAATTCACGGGTTTGATCTTAAGAAGATCCGATAACACACCACTTCGATGGAAAGATGTGCAAAAGAAAGGGTTGACTGATTGGATATTATAAGTGTACGGCTGAGCTGGACTGCTGCTGGGTAAATAAGTTATTAGAAAATACTGTGCAAAGATATCGGTCATTTTCTGATCAGTGTTCGTATATGAGTTCTCAAACGTAGGCAGAGAAGGAAAAGATACATTTTTGCGCTTAGTGTTTAAAAATTTATAAAACTGCTTCGGATCCTGAGTAAACTGAATTCAGCAGCGGCGAATATAACTCCTATAACATTCTGTGTTATGCACGGTGAAATTGGACCGAGCTACTAAGTATCTTGAATAACTAAATGTCAGGCCAGATACTCTATGTTTATTTAAAAGTCTACTCATAATGTTCTTTTAATTTATAAGGTGCCTTTTATATCAAAAAGGTGGTATGTAAGAACAGGTAACATACAAAGATTGACCGGAAAAGTGTTTGGGAAGTGTACTACGTAACCCTCTTGTATTCTGATAGGTAAGTGTTAGTGAAGACAGTAGTTTTTTTAAACTGAGAAAGATGAGGTGAAAGGTTGTTCAGTGGGCGTAACATGTGAAAGTTTAACATGCACAGGTTTATTTTTTTTCATCACCGTACTTGGCTTGGACGAAAATGTTCTCTGGCCAAAAGCTGGCGGAACAAATCCAAATACAATTGTCCAAATACTGTCCGGTCTTATTTCATTTTAATGGTGCTAAAGAGGATGTAAAATTTTGAAAAAACAACGATAATAAATAATAACACAAAAATAAAAAAACGATAAAACAAAAAAGTGGAATTCTCGAGCTCGGCTGGAACCAGGTACCCTTCGCACATCAGCCGAAAACTAGACCCCCTTGGTACATCCCTGATAATGTTTTGCGAAAAAAAGAGCTTGGGTGCATGAGCTCTACCAAAGCTCCCAAAAACGTATGCGCTACAAATAACAGCAAGTTGTATGCAAAACTGGGAGGCGGTCAGACAAGAATAAATTTTGCTACAAGCCGCTGCAGGTAAACATATTATGAATATTTAAAATGTTTTTTTTGGTGGCGGCTTGAACCAACAATATTTAAAACTAACTTTCATTCTTTTTCTTTATTCTTTTCCATATATCATTATTTCTTTATCTTGTCGGCTTGCCCTTAATGAATTACCCTTACCAACACATTGCCTTTTGCAGACCCGGATAATCCATATCATAAAACGCTTGATATGCAAACTAACTTTCACAAGCAGAACAACCTAATCGGTGCATTTGATTGGTCCGATCTTCTGGCATACACCAATATATTTAGTTTAAATATATTTTTATACCCTTGCAGAGGGTATTATAATTTTGGTCAAAAGTGTGCAACACAGTGAAGGAGATATCTTCGACCCTATAAAGTATATATATTATTGATCAGGATCACCTCCTGAGCCGATACTAGTCTCTCAGCTTTAAAGCTATCGAGTTGAAACTTTGCACACATCCTTCTTATGTTTGCAGGCAGTATATAAGTTGGAACGGCCGGGATCGGTTGACTATATCCTATATCGAAAATCCCATAACTTGCGTTTTTTTTTATGTTAGAAAATTGAGACTTTCCACACAAGTTATATGTGGCCAAAATATCTTATGAAATTTCATAAGGACCGGCCGACTATATCCTATAGCTGTCATAGAACGATCGGAATTGGCATAACTTTGTTGTTTTCTAAGTTAGAAAGATGAGACTTGGTACAGATACTTGGTGAGATTGGTATAGATATTTTGGGCAATCTAATCTGTTCTGCCGAATTTGATAAAGATCGACCGACTATATCCTATAGCCGTCATATAACTGAACGACCGGAAATGGCACAACCTTAACTGCAAAGATATTTCAACTTCGGCTCCGCCCGAAGTTAGCTTTCCTTTCTTGTTATACCCTTGCAGAGGGTATTATAATTTTGGTCAAAAGTTTGCAACGCAGTGAAGGAGACATCTCCGACCCTATAAAGTATATATATTCTTGGTGAGGATCACCTCCTAAGTCGATATGAGCATGTCCGTCTGTCCGTTTCTACGCAAACTAGTCTCTCAGTTTTAGAGCTATCGAGTTGAAACTTTGCACCCTTCTTTCCTTTGCAGGCAGTATATAAGTCAATACGGCCGGGATCGGTCGACTATATCCTATAGCTGCCATATAACTGATTGATCGGAAATGCCATAACTTTGGTGTTTTTTTATGTTAGAGAGTTGGGACTTTGTTATATATAAATATATATAATATATATATATAATTATATATTATAATTATATATTATATATAAAAATATAACACATGTTATATTTGACCAAAATATCTTGTGTACAAAATTTCATAAGGATCGGCCGACTATATCCTATAGCTGTCATAGAACGATCGAAATTGGCATAACTTTGGTGATTTTTAAGTTAGAAAGATGGGTATTGGTTTTGTTAATAAATAAGTAATACAATTAAGTATTAACCAGAAACCCTCAATGAATAAATAAAACACACAATAAAGATTTTATAAACCACACGCTCTCAATGCCAGAAACGAAGTGGAGTAAAATGTCAAGAGGACAAGATATCAACAAATAGGCGAGAAACAAGGAACACATTTTTAGTGTGTATACACTTGCTACATCCTTACATTCAAGTGAATATATAGCATAACTGTCTATGTTACTTTTGCATATTTGAATGCGAAAATTTCAATACGCCGCCTCAAAAATTACATTGATTATCACTTCGATTCTTGACATGAGTTTGTGCTTTAATTTTAATTTGTATCTTCATTTCTTTCAAATCTTCATATTTTCATTTAATTCTGGGGATACATTAGGTCCAGCATTTGCTGCAAGAGTTGGGGAAACCCAGTAAAAACCCAACTAGACCAAACAAAAATATTAACATAAGTAACATAAGTTTTAGATTTCAAAATAAGTTCCATAAGTTTGGAATTAATAACAAAAAAAAACTTTTTCTTTTTGTTGAATTACTCAGCAAGTACAAGCTGGCTTCGCAGGGAAATAAACCGTGCAGTTGGTAATGGCTTCGTCAGTATATCGGCTAGTTGCAGATCTGTGGGAATATACTTTACACAAATTAGTTTTCTTTCAATTTGCTCTCTTGTAAAATGATATTTAATGTCTATGTGCTTTGTTCTCTTATGGCAAGTAGGATTATTTGCAATACTTATACAACCCTGGTTGTCTTCAAAAATCTCTATAGGACCATTTAATTTTAGATTAATCTCATTTATTAGTGATTTAAGCCAAAGAGCTTCTCTTACACCTTCAAACAAGGCCATGTATTCAGCTTCAGTAGATGAAGCAGCAACCGACTTTTGCTTCATGGTACTCCATGAAATCAAACAACTTTCAAACATATTAAATAAATACCCAGTGGTACTTCTTCTGTCAGTTTCATTTCCAGCCCAATCGGAATCTACATATCCTGTAAGAAAACTATTCAAATTATTTTTTTTCTTGAATCTAAGTTGAGATTAACAGTTTCCTTCAGATATCTAAGAACTCTCTCAAGGCATCGCCATAGTTCTTTATTGTTGTTATTTGCATACCTGCTTAGAATACTTATTGAAGTACTTAAGTCAGGCCGTGTACATAACATTATGTACATCAAACAACCAACCAAATTTCTACACGGTGCATCACATACTTCTTCCGATTGCAGAGCCGTATAGTCCAACATACTTGGGAGGGGAGTACTAACTGAATTACAATCTTCCATATTAAATTTTCTCAATACTCTTTTAATATATGCTGATTGACTAAAACAAATCTCTCCATCAGATCTGTCAATTTTTATTCCAATAAAGTGTCTAATTTCCCGTAAGTCGGTCATTTGAAACTTATCATGAAGATAAGATTTAAATTTTGACATTGTATCTGATTTATTTGTTGTAATTACTATATCATCCACATATAACAGGATATATGTATATATTTCTCGAAATATCTCCCTTATCCAAAATATAAATACACCTATCAACTCCTAAGTTTTGAAATCCAACATCCTTCAATACACTTTCAAAGACTTCGAACCAACATCTAGCAGCTTTCTTAAGGCCATATATAGCTTTATTAAGCTTACACACTTTCTTCTCATAAGAATGATTCAGGCCTTTTGGAGTATTCATGTAGATTTCATCCTTTAGAGTTCCATTTAAAAATGCGGTTTTTCCATCCATATGATGAACCATTAAATCATGTTGATTTGAAAGTGCCAACAAAAATCTAAAACTGGAAATTCGTACAACTGGTGCAAATGTCTCATCCTAATCAGTCATATATTTTTGAGTGATACCCCGCGCTACAAGTCTAGCTTTGTACTTTACTAAGTTCCCAAACTCATCTTTTTTAATACTAAATACCCATTTGCAATCAACTACGTTTTTATTATCTGGCTTATGCACTAAGGTCCAAGTATTATTTTGAAAATGAGATTTAAGTTCATCCTGTATAGCATTTTCCCAGAAAGATCTGTCCTCACGAAACTTAATCTCTTCAAAGGTATTAGGAATATCATCTAAGCATGTTTGAGTATTCATAAGACATCTTTCTAAAAATCGATATGATAATTTGGGTTAACTTTTAATTCTTTCACTGCGTCTGATTTCTTCTTCCTTTTTATTTTTTGTTAATTTATCACCAGTTTCAACGACTGGATCGGCATTCTCAAGATATGTGGAATTTTCATTGAGTTGCTCATTTAACTCAGAATCAACAGATTCATTATTTTCCACCAAAGGAAAATCCAACTCTTCATTCTCTTTAGTTAAAGATTCATTATTTTGTTCAACAGTATTACTTTGAACATCCGAATCTTTTCCATGTAAATCTTTTGATTTTAGCATGTTTATTTCATCCACCACAACATCTCTTGCTATTATAAATTTCCTCGATTCCTCATTCCATAATTTATAACCATTTGTTATAACATATTGTTATGCCACATCTCAAATGGTGTTTTATTTATCTTTTGCAACTCTACTTGGGGATCTGTTAATTAAATAGGTTGATGTTAAAACAGCCTCACCCCAAAAATGTTTATTAAGTTTAGCACCATTGATCATAGATCGAGCCTTTTCGGTGATAGTTCGTATCATCCGTTCTGATACACCATTCAACTCTGGAGTATGAGGAACCGTTAAATGATAGCTGATGCCTTTTTCAACACAGAAATCACGCATTTCATCAGAAAGATATTCCCTTCCATTATCGATATACAAATTCACAATTTTTAAATTTTTTTGGGTGTTATTGGGCCACAAACATTTTAATGGACAACAAACAAAGGTCGTGTAATATTTTCCTTATTTTTAAATTTTTGAAACTTTAATCTAGATTGCTTGCCATTTATACAAGCCTCGCATAATTCATGATTTAAATCAATATTGCTTAAAATATTAGTATCTTCAAAAAGACTATTTCGCTTTATTTCTAAAAATTTTCCTACGCTTATGTGACCTAATCTTTCATGCCATAATCGATACTCAGCACTATTTGAAATTTAAGACATACATACTTTACTGTTTAATTGAAATTTTATAATAGGTACATTGAACTCACGGATTCCATTAAAAACCAATTTACCATCCTTGGATGCTTTTACACCTCCAGGATTAAATTCAATGGTCATACCTGCATCCTGCATTTTCTTTACCGATAGTAGGTTGTGTTGAATATCCTTGCAATACAAAACGTTTTGCAAGGTGATTTGGTTTCCGCAGCTGGTAATATTGACAACTCCTTTGGCTGTAGCGTAGATAAACTCTCCGCGTTTGGCAATCTCGATGGGCACATTTGATTGCAAATGGTCGTATTTGGAGAACAATGCTGTGTCATTTATTAGGTGGTCTGATGCTCCTGAGTCTAGTATAAACTCAGCCTCGTTTGTATTTGAATTGGAAGTTGCATTTCTCAACATGAAGGCAAAACTACGCTCTGGTTGGGTTGCTGCTGCTGTTGCCATCTGAGCCTGCCCTTCCTTTCTTTTGTTTACGTTAGAATTCTGATTTGGCTGTCTTTTCAAAAAGAAACAATCCTTCTTTAAATGTCCTGGCTTACCACAATGAAAACATTTTGGTTTCGGTTTGAAAATTGGCTTGAACAATTTTTTCTTAAACTTTTGCATTGGATTTTTGTTAAATTTTGCATCTTTGAACTCCTTTTTACCTACTGCTTGCAAGACTTTAATACTCGTATCCTTACTAATATTCCGAAGCTTTATTTCTTGGTCAAGAAGTCGTGTTTTTACAAAAGCCAATGTCAAATTATCTTCTGATAGAGTCTCTATTGCCGTTATAACACCATCATAACTGGGTGGAAGAGTTAGAAGTAAATGGGAAATTTTATCCATATCATCTAATTTTGCTCCTGATGCGATAAGTTCGGTAATGAGGTCATCAAATGAATTAAAATGATTCAGGAGTGAAGTGTCACCTTTTAAATCCATGGCTAAAAGTTTTTTTCGCAGAGATAGTTATGATGCCAAGCTTCTTCCCTCGTAAATTGCATCTAAATTTGCAAAAATCTGCTTAGCAGTGCTCCCACTGTTAGTGAAAGATAGAAATGCATCACTTAGGTATTTTATTATTAAACCTTTTGCATTTCGTTCTGCCTTTTTTATCTCATCAGTCACTTTTTCATGCGTTTCATCTATAACCTTCAGAAGATCGTGCTCTTCCTGCAACGCTCTCATTCTAAACTTCCATATTGAATATTTCTCACCGTCAAACGGTTTAATATTTCTTTTCCCTTTATCCATTGTAAGATTCTATCACACAAAAGCAAATTTCACAGCCACAATTTCCAGCAACTTCTTACAGCAATAACGTTTCTCAACAGTAGCACTATCTTGTAACACCGTCCTGCCGTTACGTGGTGATTTGCGGCTAATTTGTCAAAGCGTTTCCAGAAAAAAAAACTCGCGAATTGATTAAATGTATTTATGTATGCATTACTTATTCACTGTAGTTGTGTCTGGGCCCATAACCTATTGGTTTTGTTAATAAATAAGTAATACAATTAAGGATTAACCAGAAACCCTCAATGGAGGGTTTCTAAAACACACAATAAAGATTTTATAAACCACACGCTCTCAATGCCAGAAACGAAGTGGAGTAAATGTCAAGAGGACAAGATATCAACAAATAGGCGAGAAACAAGGAACACATTTTTAGTGTGTATACACTTGCTACATCCTTACATTCAAGTGAATATATAGCATAACTGTCTATGTTACTTTTGCATATTTGAATACGCAAATTTCAATAATGGGATTTGGTACAGATTCTATTTTGGGAAAAACAATCTGATTTGTCGAATTTTATAAGGATCGGCCGACTATATCCTATAGCTGCCATATAACTGATTGATCGGAAATGCTATAACTTCGTTGTTTTTGAAGTTAGAAAGATGGGAGTTTCAATGGATTCCTCTTTTGGCAAAATAATTCGATATGCCAAATTTTATAAGGTCAACTATATGCGATCCGCTATATATCTTATAATATAAGATGCGAGGCGACACCTAGCGGACTGCGACTCAACTGCAAGGGTATATAAACTTCGGCTCCGCTCGAAGTTAGCTTTCCTTTCTTGTTTTTGGTTGATTTAGTACAGATATAACCTAAATATAATGCTTTTTCCACGTATTCTACGTTTTAAAAGGGCCGAATACTGAGACATCGAGCGGTTTTAAGCGATGTGAGCAATGAGGTGGAAATATGACGGCGTGAGTGCCATTTGCTCGTCAGAATTCCAAAGCAGTACTGGCTGATCAGACGGTCAAAAAATCCAAAAATAAATCGACTGTGATCCATCCTGATGGATTGGCACCACCAACAGTACCGGCTGTCCCGCCATTCAAAAAATGTTCTTGTAATCGTGCTCTGGGGAAAATGAAATACCGTGGTATACGCATACCAATATCTGACACAGGCAAAAGAACTGTAACTAATTTTCCCTTTTCCGCAGAAGAAATTTGGCCAACATGTCGGTTGAAAAACATTCCAAATTTAATGAAGTAGGCGGTCGGATTTACCCCACTTTCCGCAGAAGTAATTTGGCCAACATGTCGGTAAAAAAACATTTAAAATTTAATGAAGTAGGCGGTCGGATTTATCCCACTATTTAGAAGTCGGATTTGCCCCACCACATAATTTTTTATAACAACGCAATTAAAAAAGAAACTATGAAAAAAATGAACCAAACTTATATGCAGTTTGTAGGACTTTATTCAAAGAATCTTTTACCTTTTTTATCCAATCTTTTTGACGAAAAGAAATATCCTGCAGTTAATTATACACAAAAATGAAAGTCAAAATTGTCAAAACAAACTTGTTGCCATTTGACTAATAAAATCCTGTCATGCCATTTTGATTATTTTCGAACACTACCCGACAACACTAATATTAGTTTGCGTAATCCTTCCGATTTTCGATAACAGGGCTTTACCCTACCTTCCCCTATATATATTCTTGAGCAGCATTACCTCCAGAGTCTATATAAGCATGTCCCTCTGTCGGTCTGTCTGTTTCAACGCAAACTAATTTTTTGCAGGTCGGTCGACTATATCCTATATCTTACACATAACTGATTGATCGGAAATGTCATAACCATCGTATTTCTAAACTTGGTACTCGTAGTGTTATTAGGTGGTCTGATGCTCCTGAGTCTAGTATAAACTCAGCATCGTTTGTATTTGAATTGGAAGTTGCATTTCTCAACATGAAGGCAAAACTACGCTCTGGTTGGGTTGCTGCTGCTGTTGCCATCTGAGCCTGCCCTTCCTTTCTTTTGTTTACGTTAGAATTCTGATTTGGCTGTCTTTTCAAAAAGAAACAATCCTTCTTTAAATGTCCTGGCTTACCACAATGAAAACATTTTGGTTTCGGTTTGAAAATTGGCTTGAACAATTTTTTCTTAAACTTTTGCATTGGATTTTTGTTAAATTTTGCATCTTTGAACTCCTTTTTACCTACTGCTTGCAAGACTTTAATACTCGTATCCTTACTAATATTCCGAAGCTTTATTTCTTGGTCAAGAAGTCGTGTTTTTACAAAAGCCAATGTCAAATTATCTTCTGATAGAGTCTCTATTGCCGTTATAACACCATCATAACTGGGTGGAAGAGTTAGAAGTAAATGGGAAATTTTATCCATATCATCTAATTTTGCTCCTGATGCGATAAGTTCGGTAATGAGGTCATCAAATGAATTAAAATGATTCAGGAGTGAAGTGTCACCTTTTAAATCCATGGCTAAAAGTTTTTTTCGCAGAGATAGTTATGATGCCAAGCTTCTTCCCTCGTAAATTGCATCTAAATTTGCAAAAATCTGCTTAGCAGTGCTCCCACTGTTAGTGAAAGATAGAAATGCATCACTTAGGTATTTTATTATTAAACCTTTTGCATTTCGTTCTGCCTTTTTTATCTCATCAGTCCCTTTTTCATGCGTTTCATCTATAACCTTCAGAAGATCGTGCTCTTCCTGCAACGCTCTCATTCTAAACTTCCATATTGAATATTTCTCACCGTCAAACGGTTTGATATTTCTTTTCCCTTTATCCATTGTAAGATTCTATCACACAAAAGCAAATTTCACAGCCACAATTTCCAGCAACTTCTTACAGCAATAACGTTTCTCAACAGTAGCACTATCTTGTAACACCGTCCTGCCGTTACGTGGTGATTTGCGGCTAATTTGTCAAAGCGTTTCCAGAAAAAAAAACTCGCGAATTGATTAAATGTATTTATGTATGCATTACTTATTCACTGTAGTTGTGTCTGGGCCCATAACCTATTGGTTTTGTTAATAAATAAGTAATACAATTAAGGATTAACCAGAAACCCTCAATGAATAAATAAAACACACAATAAAGATTTTATAAACCACACGCTCTCAATGCCAGAAACGAAGTGGAGTAAAATGTCAAGAGGACAAGATATCAACAAATAGGCGAGAAACAAGGAACACATTTTTAGTGTGTATACACTTGCTACATCCTTACATTCAAGTGAATATATAGCATAACTGTCTATGTTACTTTTGCATATTTGAATACGCAAATTTCAATAATGGGATTTGGTACAGATTCTATTTTGGGAAAAACAATCTGATTTGTCGAATTTTATAAGGATCGGCCGACTATATCCTATAGCTGCCATATAACTGATTGATCGGAAATGCTATAACTTCGTTGTTTTTGAAGTTAGAAAGATGGGAGTTTCAATGGATTCCTCTTTTGGCAAAATAATTCGATATGCCAAATTTTATAAGGTCAACTATATGCGATCCGCTATATATCTTATAATATAAGATGCGAGGCGACACCTAGCGGACTGCGACTCAACTGCAAGGGTATATAAACTTCGGCTCCGCCCGAAGTTAGCTTTCCTTTCTTGTTTTTGGTTGATTTAGTACAGATATAACCTAAATATAATGCTTTTTCCACGTATTCTACGTTTTAAAAGGGCCGAATACTGAGACATCGAGCGGTTTTAAGCGATGTGAGCAATGAGGTGGAAATATGACGGCGTGAGTGCCATTTGCTCGTCAGAATTCCAAAGCAGTACTGGCTGATCAGACGATCAAAAAATCCAAAAATAAATCGACTGTGATCCATCCTGATGGATTGGCACCACCAACAGTACCGGCTGTCCCGCCATTCAAAAAATGTTCTTGTAATCGTGCTCTGGGGAAAATGAAATACCGTGGTATACGCATACCAATATCTGACACAGGCAAAAGAACTGTAACTAATTTTCCCTTTTCCGCAGAAGAAATTTGGCCAACATGTCGGTTGAAAAACATTCCAAATTTAATGAAGTAGGCGGTCGGATTTACCCCACTTTCCGCAGAAGTAATTTGGCCAACATGTCGGTAAAAAAACATTTAAAATTTAATGAAGTAGGCGGTCGGATTTATCCCACTATTTAGAAGTCGGATTTGCCCCACCACATAATTTTTTATAACAACGCAATTAAAAAAGAAACTATGAAAAAAATGAACCAAACTTATATGCAGTTTGTAGGACTTTATTCAAAGAATCTTTTACCTTTTTTATCCAATCTTTTTGACGAAAAGAAATATCCTGCAGTTAATTATACACAAAAATGAAAGTCAAAATTGTCAAAACAAACTTGTTGCCATTTGACTAATAAAATCCTGTCATGCCATTTTGATTATTTTCGAACACTACCCGACAACACTAATATTAGTTTGCGTAATCCTTCCGATTTTCGATAACAGGGCTTTACCCTACCTTCCCCTATATATATTCTTGAGCAGCATTACCTCCTGAGTCTATATAAGCATGTCCCTCTGTCGGTCTGTCTGTTTCAACGCAAACTAATTTTTTGCAGGTCGGTCGACTATATCCTATATCTTACACATAACTGATTGATCGGAAATGTCATAACCATCGTATTTCTAAACTTGGTACTCGTAGTGTTAAAGGGTATATTGTATTCACTTCCTCTCTTTATTTCAAATAATTTTATAAATTTTTCATCCAAACACAGCCCTGCTCTGCTTCTTCATCTCTTACGGTGTTGCTTCTATTCTATTGCTCCTATTTCTCGCTTAATAGAGATTCTTATCTCTATTCTTTGCATTTTACTGACTCACACTAACTGCTCTCTTCAATCTCCCTCTTTCGTTTCCCTGGTACAGTGGTTCAAGGTTCCTCATTAATAAAATCAAATAATATTTTTAAATTAATTATTAATTTTTTTAATAATTTTTAATAAATTAATTATTTAAATTTTTAATAATTTTTAATAAATTATTTATTTAATTTTAAATAATTTTTAATAAATTAATTATTTAATTTTAAATAATTTTTAATAAATTAATTATTTAAATTTTTAATAATTATGGATTTTAAATTGGTCTGTGCATTAAAGTCTTGCAATAAGACAATCTCGTCTTCCCAGCCTACCATCCATTGCTGGCTCTGTGAAAACGTTTTACACGCTAAGTGTGTCGGGTTCACGGCCTCAGTTTCGGATGCAATCTCGCGTAGGTCTGGTCTCCACTTTTGCTGTGACGGTTGTCGTGCTGTTCAGGACGAAATGAGATCGTTCATGAGGCAGACTAAAAGCAGTTTCAAGGAGTTGATTAGTGGTTTTCGAAAAATCAATGACCAACTCTGTGCGCTTGATACACAGTTTAGTAGTCTTCAACTACTAAATGAGTCTCCAAAGCGTAAGAAATCCGCTTTTAGTGATGTGCTCGGGTCGAATAATCTTCAGCCTGCTCAGCCGACAACTATGCAGCCGCTTATATCTCTGGCCACCCCAAGGGCCGGACCTGAGAAAAATTCGGCTTCCGAATGTCTCGGACTCAATGAGCAATTGTCCGATATGTCCTCTGTGGCATCGCTTCAAGTGATCCCAGACCCAATAATTGAAACTCCTGTAACAGTCACCAAACAGGGTAATAAACCGTCCGGACCCCCGGTACGCACTGATGCCGCAGTATTAGTTACGGCGGCACCAAAACCCTTGCAGGTGATCCCACCATCAACACACATTTTTGTTTCCCGGCTTGCCCCTGATACTTCGGAGATTGATATCTCGGCTTACATCAAAGCCAAAGCAAAAGCCGACATAAAGGTGGTGGATATTACAAAATTCAAATATTCTTACACCAGGCACACGTCATCTTTCAAAATACGTGTGCCCTTGCAGATGTTCAAGACGATTTGTTCCGCCAGCTTTTGGCCAGAGAATATTTTCGTCCAAGAACATGAGCCAAGTACGGTGAAAAAAAAGACCAATCCTGTGGGTGTAAAACTCCCACATGTTACGGCCACTGATCAATCTTCCACCTCATCTTCCTCAGTTTTAAAAAACTAATGTCTTCACTAACACTTACCTATCAGAATACAAGAGGGTTACGTAGTAAACTTCCCAAACTGTATTCTGATAGTTCTTTCTTTGCATCCCACATTATTGTATTTACAGAAACTTGGTTAAAGCCGGAGATCTTAAGCTTTGAAGTTTTTCCTAGTAGGTACACCACTTTTAGATGTGACAGAACTCTGCGAAGAGGAGGAGGAGTGTTAATTTCTGTAGACTTCAAATTCGCTTCTGAAGAGGTAAAATCACAAGAATTTGGTGACATTGAATTTCTTTGCATTAAAATCACTTTGTCCGATCAATCTTTGTATGTTACCTGTTTTTACATACCATCTGCGTCCGCCACCATACTGGCAACATTTGTCCACTATTCGCTTGGCTTTCGATCGTCTGTCTAATGGTGACCAGCTGATATCTCTGGGTGACTTTAATATCGCAGAACGTATGTGGTCAAATGTTCAAAATTCACCGTCTTTACAGCTTAACTCCCACCACGACTTCCCTGTGGGCATGTTTGACATGTCACTCGGGCAAATTAACCACGTTAGAAATTCTTTAGGTCGGCTGCTGGACTTATGTTTCGTTTCTGATCCTGATGGAATTACTCTTTCCAGAACTTTGCCCCTTTCTGACCCTGAGGATCCATATCATTCCGCTCTTGAGCTTTCAATCGAAAACAACTCCTTAATTGACCTTAAGTCTACACTTAAATCTCATAAAGTTCGTTTCTTCCGTAAGGCTGACTTTGAATAAGAATTAAATAAGTTAATCTCGGAATTTGATTGGTCTGATTTACTGGCATGTTAGGATATAAACATCGCATTACAAAAATTTTATTTCACTTTAAACTCATTTTTTGACGCTTGTGTGCTGTGAAAATATCCGTCCGCTTCAACGAATCCGCCTTGGTGTACAAGGCACCTTATAAATTTAAAGAATAATATGAGTAGACTTTTAAATAAACATAGATTATCTGGCTGTACAGTTAGTTATTCAAGATACTTTGTAGCTCGGTCCAATTTCACCGTGCATAACGCAGAATGTTATAGGAGTTATATTCGCCGCTGCAGGATTCAGTTTACTCAGGATCCGAAGCAGTTTTATAACTTTGTAAACACTAAGCATAAACATGTATCTTTTCCCCCACTGCTTAAGTTTGAAAACTCTTATGCGAACACTGATTAGGCAATGGCAGATCTCTTTGTACAGTTTTTTCAAACTACGTATTCACCTAGCAGCAGCTTAGCTCAGCCTTACACTTATAATATCCAATCAGCCAACCTTATATTTTGCCCATCTTTCGATCAAAGTGATGTGTTATCGGATCTTCTTAAGGTCAAGCCCGTGTATTCGCCAGGCCCTGATGGAGTACCAGGCTGTGTTCTGAAGAACTGCGCCGAGGCTCTGTCCAAACCGCTCCTTAAACTCTTTAATCTATCGCTGGAAACTTCGATCTTTCCTCTTATGTGGAAGGAATGTGTTCCGGAATGGCTTAAATGGCTTTTTGAAAAACTTATCACTCCATGAAGCGCCGCTCCACCACTACCAACTTATTGGAGCTAACATCTTTTATCACGGATGGCTTCCGGAATGGCTTATAAACAGACGTCATATACACTGACTTCAGTAAAGCATTTGACTCTGTTAACCATTCGCTTCTTATAAGTAAACTCAGTCTTTTGGGATTCCCAACTGATCTTCTTATCTGGATTTCGAGCTATTTATCTGGGAGAACCCAACGTGTTTTCTTTAAAGATGTTACCTCGCGTTTAGTCCGCGCCACATCTGGGGTGCCCCAAGGAAGCCATCTTGGACCCATACTTTTTATACTGTTTATTAACGACTTGCCTCTTGCCTTAACTAATTCACTTGTACTTATGTACGCTGATGACGTTAAGCTATGCCTTCAGTATAAATTCACTAGTGTTCAGTCTAGACTTCAATCCGATTTGGATAAACTTCAAAATTGGTGTTTAGCAAATAACCTAAAGCTTAATGGATCGAAATGTAAACTTATGTCTTTTTACCGATCTAGTCCTCACCAGGCTATGTACTTTCTCTATGGGAACGCCTTAGAACGATTAACTCAAGTTAACGATCTAGGTGTCCTATTAGATTTAAAACTTAAATTTACCGACCATATATCTACCATGGTTAATAAAGCTATGGGTGTGCTTGTTTTTAATAAAAGATGGTCAAAAGAATTTAATGACCCGTACATAACGAAAACATTATATACATCACTGGTCCGTCCGATTCTTGAGTATGGATCGTGTGTCTGGAGTCCTCAATATGGAGTACACCAAGATCACATTGAATCTGTACAAAAAAACTTCTTACTTTTGCGCTTAGGGGACTTAGTTGGGATGCAAATTTTTACCTCCCCTCTTATCGTAGTAGACTTTTACTAATCAACTTACCATCATTAACAAATCGTAGAACGATGCTGGGTGTCATGTTTCTATATAATCTTATTTATGGAAATATAGACAGCCAGCATTTACTAACACGCTTAAATTTTAACATTCCTAGTAGAAGGACTAGAAACTTTCGTCCTCTACTCCTCAGCCATTGTAGTTCGACATATGCCCAACACGATCCGTTCAGGGTATTATGTTCGGACTACAATGGTCTCTACCACATCTTGTCACTCTGCTCTACTAACAATCTTAAATCGCTTATATTAACCGCCTTATCTGTGCAACACTCTTCCTCGTGATATCTTTCTCCTACTTTTCGCTTAACTATCTCGGATCTATTCCCGCGATTCGAGCCGTACGTCACGCGGCAGCGTCCCTCGGTCGGTTGGACGGGAGGTGGGCTGTACATGGGAACCGCGCAAAAAAAATGTATATAACAGGGAGAAGGAATCTTCTCCGACCCCATAAATATATATTCTTGATCAGCATCAGCCAAAACACAGAGTCGATATAGCCGTGTCCGTCTGTCCGTCTTTAACAGACGCTAGGGTCTCAGAGAATCTAAGCGATAGAGCCATCAGATTTTCATGTAATTTTTTTTTTTGTCATATTTCTGTATCGTTAGTTTAGGAAACTATATTGAAAAAGTTTTAAAACTATATACTGTTTCGATGGCAAACTATTTATATGAGTAATTTATAGCCAGTTAAAGTTTTTGTTATAGTTTTTTTTTTTACTACTTTTATCTTTTATTTTTTGGATCTTCTCTTATTAAGAGACTAACAACAATTTTAAAAATCTTAATCTAATACATAATTAGTTTATCTTTGTAAACATCTATACTATGGGACCTCCGATGTCCGATGGAAGGTCATTTCTTCTTAATCGGGATTGTTGACTAGCTTGGTTTAGCGATCTGGCTAGACGATTTTGGTGCGTGGAGAGTTTTCTTTTGTATTTTTCCATGAGTTAAGAAATTTCGACTTTGACGAGAGGTATACCTAGGTCTCTATGGATATCTTCATTGCGATATACCATGGAGCTCCTGTGATGGTTCTGAGCACTTTAGACTGTGCCCTTTGGATAACGTCTATATTGCTACTGCTTGCATTGCCCCGAAGTTCGGAGCCATACTTCCAGATAGGCTTTATGACTGAATTGTAGAGTAGTACTTTATATTCCAGTCGAAGTGGGAAACGTGGGTTGATAAGTCAGTGCAGTCCTCTGGATTTATGTCTTAATTGGTCCCGTGTCGCTTCAATATGTTTTTTCCATGTAAGACGCCTGTCCAGGTGGACGCCGAGATATGTGACCTCATTCACAGAGGGGACTATGGTATTGTTTAGAGTTGGAGCGGAGGTTTTGTCTGTTGAGAGTAAAGGTAATGTGTTTATATTTTTCACCGTTTATCTTTATACGCCAGTCCGCCATCCACTTTTCTATTAGTGCAAGGTGAGAGGAGAGGCTTCTGGATGCCTCCAGCGGTCATTTAGATCTTTTTAGTATGGCTGTATCGTCGGCAAATGTTGACATAGTTAGACGCTGGTCTGTTGGGATATCTGCTGTATATAGAAGATATAGGGTGGGGCCGAGGACGCTTCCTTGGGGTACGCCCGCCTTAATTTCGAACTCTTCTGTTGTAAAGTTTTTTGTTTTACAGTGAACACTCGATTAAGCAGGTATGTTTTGAGCAGCTCATGACAGTTTTGTGGGAGTAATAGTTTTATTTTATAGACAGATTCTCAAATAAGCCATCGAATTGGATTTTTGTTTGACTAAAAGCTCTGTTAGTCGATTTTGGTTTCGCATGAGGTCTGCATATTATTTTGCATTGTGACCATTAAACTTATAAGTGTGGACAACATTTCTTCGATACCCTTTTTTTCTGGGTTGCAGATTCTTGGCCTACTCTTTCCCGCGTAGTACCCGTAGGCGGAGGTGGGTATCCTATAGTTTCAAGTTCCAGTGGTGCTGAACCTACACTATTTAGTAGTCCTGGCCATCGTAGGATAGTGCTGGAGTGATAGTGCTGGAGAAAGAAACTCCAGGTGTAGTCACAGATGCCGTGGTGGTTTGGTGGTTAGTGTGAATGGCAAACGAACGTTGTTGTAAGGGTTTTTTGTATTAATGCGATATTTTAGCTCTTTATAAACTGGGCATCCCCTGTAATTGGCAGTACGATTTCCACCGCAGTTGCCACATTTCTTAGAGTTATGGTCGATTTTATTTATGGTACAGAAGGCAGTGTCATGGAGGCCGCCACAAGCCACACAGACTGCACGCAAGGTGCAGTACGACTTTGAGTGTTCATGTTCTTGGCAGTTTGAACACTGTAGAGGTTGGTTGCGCATATGCGGTTCCTCTACCGTGATTCTTCTATGCAGAAGATACTGTAGTTTGTATATGGGATGAATCATATTTTTAGGAGTTGTTTTCGTTTCAGGTTGCAACTCAACTTTGAACATAGGCTGGGGGACTTTTTTTCTGTTGATGATATTAATGGCTGCCTTAACTTTAAAACATGCGCTTGAAAGGGCTTCGATGATTTCTTTTATTGGTACCGACGATTCAATACCCTTTATGACCACTTGAAGGCCCTTGCGGTTCGTCTTGATTGTTGACTTTCATTGCTTTTGCAGCGTTAGCATTTTTTTTCGGCTGGGGACTGAGCTTTCGTTTTACTTGGATATATCGGTCAATGCCCGTTTGGATTGTTGCTCGGGGGGACTGAGAGACAGCTACCGATGTTGCTGTTGTGGTTGATGTACACGAAGGGGTAATCGATGTAGTAGTGCTCGTTGTAGGCAAATATAACGGAATTGATGAACCAGAGAGTGATAGTGCTGGGGAGGTGCACTGCGCACTCCAGGCACTGCTTGTGCCTGGGAGAGCGGGAGAGCATGATCTTGCACGCTCTTCGTTTGCGACGAATGAGACATAGGCATTGGAAGATCGTCTACGCTCTGTTTCTGGGACAGAGAGCTTACTTTCGTTCATGTTGTTGTTGTTTATGTTAGGTACTGGAGGCAGAGGGGCCGCTGTTGGTTTAATTTGTCGTGATGGCATTTCAATTTTGAATTTAATAAATTTTGATTTTGTGTTAGTTATTGGACATTATAAGCTCGAGACTTATGTGTGTCCAAAAGCGTTCTTTAGCGATTTCTATAGCACACCACTTCTTTTGCTTTTTCACTGAGTTTTCTGGTATTTGCATAGCTGCTGGCTGAGCAGCACAGAAACACGGCCACTCTCTCTGACGATTGGATTCAAGACTTCATATATATAGTTTTAATGTCAAAATTTTCCAATGCCTAATTAGTACTGGTTTGTTTGAATTCTCTACCAAAGATACAAAAGTATGCAACCCATTTTTTTTTTTAAATCGTTACTTAACTTTGAAAGGTAAAATATATTTTGGATGAAAAAGATGAGTACCGGGTTTCATATAAAAAAAAAATTTTGTAAATAAAAACAACACACCCTTGGAGTTAAGTAACAGCTTAAATTATTATCGGATCATATATAGTTGACCGATCCATATCAGAATTTTACCATCGATTGAATTTTCTAATAACAAGAAAGGAAAGCTAACTTCGGGCGGAGCCGAAGTTGATATACCCTTGCAGTTAAGGTTGTTCCATTTCCGAGCCGTAGAAGTCCCATCATTCTAGCTTAAAAAACACCAAAGTTATGCCAATTCCGATCGTTCAGTTATATGGCAGCTATAGGATATAGTCGGCGGATCCTTATAAAATTTGGAACATCAAATAAGATTGCCCAAAATGGAATCTCTAAAAGTCCCTTCATTCTAGCTTGAAAAACCCCAAAGTTATGCCATTTCCGATCAATCAGTTATATGGCAGCTAAAAGATATAGTCGACCCATCCCGGCCGTTCCGAATTATATACTGCCTGCAAACAAAAGTCATACCAGGAATGTGTGCAAAGTTTCAACTGCTATCTATCTACATAACCATTAATAAGGTTGTTTGGGAGAACGACACCCAGCATATATGATTCGTTAAGGAGGGTAAGTTTATTAGTAAGTGTCTGCTATAATACGAAAGAAGGTGAAAAGATGCATCCCAGTTAAGTCCCCAAAGAGAAATAATAATACATTTATTTGCACGGATTCTATGCAGTCTTGATGAACACAATATTGGGAACACCACACACATAAACAGTACTCCAGTATCGATCGGACCAAGGATGTAAAAAAGCTTTCAGTAATATAAGGGTCATAAAATTTTTTTGCCCATCTTTTTATCAAAAGAGCACCCTTTAGCACCTTTAGCTCTAATAACCATTGAAAAAATATTTAAAATTTGAATTTTATATCTAAGAGAACACCAAGATCATTAACCTGAGCTAATTTTCCTAAGGTAATCCCATAGAAATAGTACGTAGCCTGGTAAGGACTGGAACAATAAAAAGACATAAGCTTGTATTTTGATCTATCAAGTATTAAGTCAAAGGCTAAACACCAATTTTTAAAATTATCGAGGTCGGACTAAAGCCTGTATTGGGTAGACGAGGGTTTGTATTTCAGACAAAGCTTAAAATCGTCAAGGGGGGAATGTAATTAATGAAAAGTGTAAACCGTAACGGGTCAAGATGGCTTCCTTGAGGGACTCCAGATGAAGAACGGATTAAGCGAGAATGGTAATTTTTAAATAAAACTCTCTGTCTTTTTTTGTGGATGGAGTTTACTCGACAGGAGTGAGTGATTAACTGAATAAAATTCTTTACTAAAGCCTTTTAGAAGCCATCTATGACAAAGAATGTCAACTCCAATAAATTAGGGGTGGTGGAGCGACGCTTAATGACAACACGCTGCCATGGAGAGCCAAGATTGAAGAGCAAAGGTGTTGCAAATGAGGAGCTACCTCTGAAGTTGGCAGCATTGGGTTTAATTAAGTTCCCCTTCACGGTCTCGCATGCTTCATCCTTCAGCGCCTTCAACAACCTCTGGTTGTTCTCTAGGTCCGTGCAGTTGTACGCTTGGGTCGTCTCCACAAACTGCCCTCCAAATACAGGCAAATCCGGGAGCCTCCTTGGCCCATTCGTTTCTAGGGCTCCATTCGGCGCCATCGAGGCAAAGGATCCAACAAATGGCGATGCAGTTGCTATGTTGAGAATGCTCCCGCCCGGTAGCACGAATCCATGCGCTGTCTGCGCAGCCCTTGTAGCACACAGAGGCTCCACAAGATGATTGCTATTCATTAGCAATGGCGGTCCCCTCCAAGATGGCGGCAGCGTGCAGGATACACTGCTCGCAACGACACCGCTATGTGGGACCGGCCCGACCCCGTTAGTTGGGGCCTCACCGTTCAATGTGGCTAATGGCGGTCCGCTCCAAGATGGCGGCGGCCCCGACGCTCCACTGGTGGCGCCATTTGCGCTTGGGCAAGCTGCGATTGGCGGTGGTCATACTCTTCAAGGCTTTAACCTTTCAACTCGTTCTTCAACGCCGTAATCCTTTCCAACAGGTACGACGTGAGTGGCTGGTCCACCTCCGGCTCTGAACTCGCAGATGTGACAGCAGTTGGTACGCTACTATAGTCACCGTAGTGGCTGGGCGAGAAATGGCCGCCGCCGTGGTTATGTTCACCAGCGGCCGGTTTTCTGCTCCACTACTAGCTGGCTGCTGATCCGCTCGCATTGTTGTAGGGGGAACAACCCCTCCGTTCAGCCGGGAACTCCTCCTGGGGGAATGCAGTATCTCAGGCCCAAAAACGGCGCTGCCTCAGTGCTCCATAATGGCGGACCTGTGCCTTCTGGCCGCTGGCTGCGGCCGCTGATACTTGGCACTCCTTGCTCTTTCTGACCGCTGGCTGTGGTCTCCTCATCTGACGCTGGCTGCGCCCTCTATGTCGCTGGCTGCGACTCCTCTATTGGTACGGGAAACTGCGCTCCGTACGCTCCTGGCAACTCTCTAGATGGTCGTCAAGCCGTTCTCCAGCGCAAGTTGCCCTTGCAGTCTCCCTAGGACTTCGAATAAAAGGAGTTGTCTTGCCTTATGTGGAGTTGCCTTTAAATGGCTCCCCAGACGCGTAAGTCCAAGAGAAAGGGTGATACTTTAAGGGCCTATGGCCGTTGCGAACCGGACGTTTTATTCTGAAATTGCTTAAATTAGCCTCACAATTCAGAATCTTAATCTTAATCTTACCGCAGTGTGCCCTCCTACAATTCACAAGACAATGAAAAGGCAGTTTTTCGGCGGCATTCAAATTACCGAGATCAGTAGGCCCGCACTTCAAAGTGCCAAGAAATCCTTCCAAGATCGGATAACTTAAGAAATACTACATTTTCCTACCAATACTGATTCTACCTATCGATTACAATTTTCGACCGTCAACACCAAGAGAAGAACAAAAAGCTTGAGTGCAGGAGCGCTACCAAAGCTCCCAAAAGGGCATGCGCGTACAAATAACAACAAAGCGCATGTGAAATTGGGAGAAAAACAGACAAGAATAAATGCTGATAATAAGCCGCTGCAGGTAAACATATTATGAACATTTTAAATGGTTTTTTTGGTGCAGCTTCGACCAACAATATTTAAAACTCACTTTCATTCTTTTTCTTTATTCTTTTCAATATATCATGATTTTTGTATCCTGTCAGCTTGCCTTTAATGAAACATTTGCCAAAACATTTCCTTTTTCAGACCCAGATAATCCATATCATAAAACGCTTGATATGCAAACTTACTTTCACAAGCAGAACAACCTAATCGGTGCATTTGATTGGTCCGATCTTCTGGCATACATCAATATATTTAGTTTAAATATATTTTTTGACTCATTTTTTGACAGAAAATTACGCTTAAAGTATAATTTTTTAATTGGAAAGGCCGCGATAAATAGTAGCCATGGCAGAGATGAAGTATTATGTTCAAACGGCACAGAGCGATCGTGCATCCGAGGATATAAATAATCTTTTAGTAATATAAGGGTCGTAAAATTCTTTTGCCCATCTTTTGATAAAACCGAGAACACCTTTAGCTTTATTAACCATTGAAAAAATATATAAAAATTTGAATTTTATGTCTAAAAGTACACCAATGATCTTGGTACTAACCTGAACTAATTTTTTTGATAAGGCAATCCCATAGAGATAGTACGTCGCCGGGTGAGGAATGGTACGATAAAAATATATAAGTTTGCATTTTGATCCATTAAGTATTAAGTCATAAGCTAAACACCATTTTTTTAAATTTTCGGTGATCGGATTGAAGCCTGTGTTGGGTAGACGAGGGATTTTATTTCATACAAAGCTTAATATAGTCTAAGGGGATAAGTCATTAATAAAAAGAGTGAGCCGAAACTGGTGAAGATGGCTTCCTTGAGGGACTCCAGATGTAGCACGGACTAAGCGAGAATGTTAATTTTCAAATAAGAATCTCTGTCTTTTTTCTGTCTGTTCAAATGACATCCGTTTGAAGTCCCTTTTAGAAGCCATCTATGACAAAGAATGTCAACTGGTTTAAGATTGGCTGGTTGTTATATGCGTATGACTGATCTGAGATTTTAGTTCTTTCAAAAAATGTTGCAAAAAGATCGCAGGTCGCAGATGAATTTTAAAACTTTAGTAGAGCAGAAAAATTTTCATTCATTGCTTATGCTCAGTGTTTACAAAGTAACAAAACAGCTTTGTATATAATTCCTATAACATTCAGTGTTGGCACCTAGTGCCAAGACCTACTACCCTATATGCACACTTAGTAATTTGATCCAATCAATATGCATCAGCATATCGCAATATACAAACCCACTAACCGATTTTCTCACTTATAAATAATTAGTAATAAGCATAAAACTATATCCAACCTATTAACCCAGCACTAGTAGACGGCGCCAGAAGCAGAATCAGCATATCAGCGGGAAGAATGACCAACTGACCGATGCAAGCAAAAACAAACAATCTGAGTCAGCAGACTCAGAGGTGGGTGACCCTGGCATTAACATTAGGTTTAGCACGTCCATAACATTGACTTTTTAATTTAGCATCTTATATAAGAGTTGTTCTTCTGAAATAAAGATAGTTCCGAAATCAGAGTCAATCGTCTCGTTACTCAGTGTCTGAACCACGGCACTTAAAATCAACCTACTTCGAGTGATCCTGTGTAAAACGGTTCACGAGAAGAATCCGCGGCATGCCAGTCTACTTCTAGTGTTGCTCCCGTGAAACGGACGACAAGTAGACCCCGCGTCACCTCATTACTTCGCGTGTTGCTCCCGTGAAACGGACCACGAGTTGATCCCGCGGCATACCAGTCTACTTCGAGTGTTGCTCCCGTGAAACGGACAGCCAGTAGACCCCGCGTTACCTAACTACTCCAAGTGTTGCTCCCGTGAAACGGACCACGAGGAAACCCCGCGGCATACCAGTCTAGCTGGAGTGTTGCTCCCGTGAAACGGACCACCAGCAGACCCCGCGCTATCTAACCTACTTCGAGTGTTGCTCCCGTGAAACGGACCGCCAGTAGGACCGGCCGATAAGGAATCAGCCGAACCACCATACCACCGGTACTTGAGGAAAACCACCACAGGACTTCAAGCACATCAACTCCAGCCTGATCACCGCAAGCGTCTGGCCAACCCGAGCAGTCCCTTGCAGAATGCAGGTAAATTTAGTCAAGACTATTTACGGTCTTTGACTACGACTCCGGGACCTACCGTTACTCCCGTGAGTTCAAGTTTGACGTAGTTGCCGCATAACGCTCTACGGACGATTATTCAGCGTTATGCATTGCGAAATCTAACCGTGAGAATTATACATATATATCACTAAGATATACAATTATTACTACAAAAAAATTAAAGGAATATTTAACAAATTGCGACATTTTTAATACAAATAAATATAAAAGAAGTCCAACGCAAATTTCTATCGGCGAAGATCCCTATTCAAAAATAGACGATCAACATTTCCATATTGATATTTTCTACGCACAAAGCTTAACTTCTTTAAGTTGTGTTGAATCCTATTACGTCTTACTGTGTGGAGAAAAAATATGTCTTTAATTTTACCTTCTGAGCTAGCTACTGGCAGCTTGAAATCCCTGGTCGCTAGTCCAGAAACCCTTCCTCCTGACATCCTCCAAAGTATCCATCAAAAGTAACGCAGCTGAGGCTGCTTTACAATGGTGGTTTATCTGCAGAATCCGTAGGGCCATCATTTAGCTTCCTCGTCCTCGGAGAGACCGTCGTCGTTCACCCGACTCGCTTCTATCGTGCAAAGTAGCGATGTGTCAGTGTCCAAATCCTCTATCTCTGAGGATAGTTTTTCCTGAGTATTGGCTGATTTGATTCCGTCGTTGGAGTCCGTCACAAAAACCGAAGTTTAGATCCCCGTTAGCAGCCTCTACGGGAGCTAAGGATTCCCTATTGATGATAAGGACCGTTTTCCTTGGCGCTCTCGAAAATTTCTTCAAACTCTACTGCCGCTTAATATCCGCTCTGCGGATGGCTCGTCGTCGCAGGCTATGACATTCACGCTGACTTGCAGCCACGCCTTTGCCTGGATCTCAAAGCATTTTGCTGCGAGGGCTGCCCCTAGTAACCATTTCCCAATGGTTCCGAATTAATTAAAGATAATTATCCAAAATACATATAACATAAATAAATAACATTAGAAATAATAAAAATTATTTTGGCACTTGCCACACTTGCATAGGAGGTGCGTAACTGACCTCCTGTCCTCCTTCTCGTCCCTGCAGCTCCTGCAGTAGTCATTATGGGGCACTAAAAGCCGATCTGCGTGTGCGCCTATTAGCCAGTACTTGGTAAACGCCTTTACCGCTAGGCTACAGTCTAGCCTTTTGAAGGCGATGAGTCTCGCCGATCCTTTAACAAAGCGAGTGAGCCAGATTAAACGCGAGTTTCTACAGGTAATTTTGAGCCTGCAAGCTTCTGAGGGGTTGCCTACTAGTTCTTTCTCCGGAAGGACAGGGTTTGTAGTTCCTGCCCTTGCTAGTTTATTCGCGGCGAAATTTCCCTCGTGATCTCTATGACCCATATGAGGTGAATCTCATACTGCTCCCCCATCTCTATAGGAGATCTGCGTCAGTCATTGACTGTCATAGATTTGGATGAGAAGCCGTCAAGTGCCTTAAGTGCTTCTTGTCTGTCCAAAAAGATACATATGGTGTCCTGGTTGCCCGTATGTGCTGACGACTTAAGTACTTCTTTAATGGCTTTTACTTCAGCTTGGAAGACACTGCAATGGTCGGGGAGTCTGAATCACTCGTTTAGACACAGACGTGCACAACAGAAACCAAGTGGCCGTTGACTTTGATCCATCGGTCTAGATGTGAAAGGAACCCTCTGGTCCCGCGGTTTGTGCATCCCATTCCCACCTAGAGGTGATGGCGACTTTGTAGTTTATGGTGGCTTGATCGACGGGGATACAGTAGACTGTACCTCCCTTTGTCCAGCCAGATATGACCGAAACTAGTCCTGCTCCATAGGTTCGCCTCACACAGTCTTGGTGCCGCCAGTGTGGCAATCTTTATCCCCATTAGTTCCACTGGTAGTAGGTCTAGGATGAAAAGTAGGGCGTCGCTCCGTATTTGGCGTACTAAATTGAACGGAGTCACTCCAAGAACATTCTTACGTGCCCATGATTTTCCCTACAAAGGCAATTGCAAC
This sequence comes from Drosophila ananassae, assembly GCF_017639315.1. Lineage (NCBI taxonomy): Eukaryota > Metazoa > Arthropoda > Insecta > Diptera > Drosophilidae > Drosophila > Drosophila ananassae. Next base: position 234,639 of record NC_057932.1, on the reverse strand, counting down.
ATCTTCCGCAATAATTTTGCAGCCGCCACCCTGTAGAGACCGCAGTAGGTTGTTACCGCGTTCCAGAGTAGGGGGGAGAGTAGACCTTTTTGCGGGGGTGCCCCATTTGACGTATCTTCGAATAGACGACACTCCTGTTGTCCTGGATCTGTCATATTGTGGGAACACATCGATCGTCTATTCCAAGTCCCAAGTGACAGGATGTTGTTGAAGGCACTTTCAATGTGTTCCCTGCTTTAAAAACAACAAGACTGTGCTGAACATTTTCTTGATCAATTGCCTTGGGTTAGCTCCGGCCATTGATAAAAAGGCTGGTAAAATTTCATCCGGGCTCGGAGATTTTGAAGGAATTGAAACTATTTATCGCCCATTTAAAATTCCTATTACTTAGGAGGTATTCGAGGGAACCCTGGTATCTCTGGATGCGCATATCCTGGGTTTTCCTTTCCACGAAGCAAACTGGGAAGTGCGCATAGACTCTCGACGTAGTCCACTGCCCATCCGAAATCTTTCTATAGCCTACGTTGGGTGCGGTATTTGAGGGGATCTTTCTTAGGTGAAATGCTTTTAGTGCCAGTGCTTTCCCATTAAAAGTGATGAGCGTCGCATCCTATTAGCAGGCCGATTTTTCTGCTTTTGCTGTCTTCTACAAGCCGCCTGAGCAGCATGTGTGGGGGAGGTCCAACGTGGTCGTGGCCATATACGCCGAGCACATTCTACAAGTGTCGCCTGGGCCCTCTATAGCTGCGTATCTGGGCTGCTCTATAGCTGGTAGCAGGAACATGCTAAGTTTGAGGACAACCTGTCGCTGTAACCCCACTGCTTCCTACACTGTGGGGTTGCACATCTACATTGTATGCCAGGATGGGCAGGATTGTAGATGGGTCTACCAGATTTTCTGCCAGCAATACGCAGGCTCTCGGTTTGCTGGGGATCTTATCCCAGACTACGGCCTCAAATCTGGCTCCTGGGTAAAACTCTCCCAGCGACGTAATAATGCGCTTGTAGAGGCGTACATACCTCTCATCTTGGCACGCTATCACCGTAATGCTACCCTGGTACCACACTGCGTCTTAGCAATCGACTGGTGGTCCTCCGCTCTTGAGCATCTCTTTTATGAAGCTTGTTGGGCCAAGCAGCCACCAAAGAATTCATCTAAAATAATTATAATATGCTAAGCTGCAGCTGTTGTTATCAGCATGTTTCGTCTCTGTTTTGTCCCCAGTTTCGCATGCGCTTTATTGGCATTTGTAGCGTATGCGCTTTGGGGAGCTTTAGTTGAGCTTCTGCGCAAGCTCTTGTTTTGGCGTTTTTGTTGTGATTTGGAGTTTATTGGAGCCGCTTGTATTAGGGTTAAATTGAGCCCAAAATAAATATATTGAAACTATAATTTGAAACGCGTATAGTTATTCGGTTGCTATTAAAACTATTAATAGCTCAACATTTGGTGACCCCGACGTGATCTCATCCCGGTTGATTATTGTGATCAACATTAAAAGTGCCAAGAAAACGCCCTTGTTGTTGTTACAAGTTGCATTTTAATCAAATAATGGAGTCTGGAGCTGAGACTATTGGAGCTGCTGCCGCGAACCGGGAAAGGATGCTGCGGAGAAGAGCAGAGGTCACCTGCCAGGAGATGGAGGCGCTGCATCATAAAGTGAAGGCTGCGGCGCGGACTGAGGATTGTACTATTATGGCGCTGGAGTCAGTGGAGAAGCGTTTGCGTGAGCGGTTCACCGCGCTTCAAGAAGAATTGGAGGAGCTTAATTTTAGCGAGATCGGGAGTGATTTGTATTGGAGATTCTCGCAGCTGGCGACTGATGTGGAAGTGGAAATTCAGGTGGAGGTTGCCAAGCGCTCCATGAGAATCGCTGCCCACTCCACACTTCTCGACGGTGCCAGTGTATCGCCAATGCCATACAAACCAGCCCCCTCCTTGCCACCGTTGCCGATGCCAACATTCAGCGGCGGCTATGCCGAGTGGCCGGATTTCTGCGCCCTATTTAGGACAACCATCGACAGTCACCCGCACTTGACCAAGATGGAGAAGCTCAGGTGGCTCATTTCCTGCCTGCGGGACTCAGCCCTGGAGACTGTGAGGGCGCTAGAGATTACCGACGCTAACTATGATGTTGCCCTTGACCTTTTGCGCAACCGTTTCAGCAACCGTCGGTTAATCTTCCAGGCTCACATCAACGAGATCCTGCAGCTAAGGGTGGTTGAGCCGGGATCCGTTGCTACTCTTCGGGAGTTATCCGACCGATTCAATGGACATATGCGGGCCCTCATGAGTTCCGGGACGTCGGCCGAAATTCAAGGGTGCCTCCTCATCCAGATCCTCTTTCAAAAGCTGGACCCCGCTACAAAGGCCAAATGGGAAGACTCTCTGGCAGGAAGCACTGATGACAGCCTTCCATCTTGGGAGTCTATGGCACGATTCTTAGAGCAAAGGTGCCGGACTCTCGAAAGCGTTGACTTTTCTTTGGCGTATTCACCAGTTAACCAAGTAGGCCGAGGTAGATCGTCCAATAACCGATCCTCGTGCATGGTTATTAACGCCAGTCCTGTTCTATGCGCCCTGTGTGGTGTTTCGGCGCACGAGCTTCCAGCTTGTCCAAAGTTCAGTGCTTTGCCAATTGAGGAACGATACGACGAAGTGCGGCGTCTGGCTCGCTGTTTTGTTTGTCTGGAGGATGGCCATCTCGCTCGCGGATGCTCAGCTTCCCGCTGCTCGACGTGCAATCACCGTCATCATATTCTGTTGCACCCTCGCGGGCAGGTTTCACCCGCACGAGTCTCACGTCCCATCGGTGCAGTTGCTGGTGCGAACCCATCCCGCTCAATCAACCCTGTTATGAACCAGGATCGCAATGCTGAGCTAGTGCTCCTGCCAACAGCAAATGTACTCGTTCGTGGTCGATCTGGAGACTTCCTGCCTTGCCGAGCGTTACTGGATTCCGGTTCACAAGTACATCTCATCTCGTCGCGGCTGCCGAATGAACTTCAGCTTGGCCGCTCCAAATGCTCCACAACGGTGGCCGGTTTCGGCGGCGCTGGATTTGAAACAGATGGAGCATCGGTTAATGTGTGCTTGAAGTCCCGCCTTAGCACATATTCAGTGGAAATTGAGGCTGTTGTGGCTTCACATATAACGGACTATCAGTCCAGCCAGGACATAGATGCTTCGGGCTGGAAGATTCCTGGTAATATGGACCTAGCTGACCCCAACTTCCACAAAACGCAGCGAGTGGACCTGCTGATTGGAGCCGGCTTATTCTTTGACCTGTTGTCGGCTGGCCAAATCCAGTTAGGTCACGGGCTCCCAATTGCTCAGAACACTCGATTTGGCTGGGTGTTTTCTGGCCACGGTGGACTATCACGGGATGTGTCGGCGCTCTGTAGCAGGGAGGACAACCTATGGAACAACCTCTGCAATAATGTGACTGCTGCCCCTTCCGACATTGTTATTGAAGGCTAACCCTTCAATGGGGGGAGGATGTTGGGCCAAGCAGCCACCAAAGAATTCATCTAAAATAATTATAATATGCTAAGCTGCAGCTGTTGTTATCAGCATGTTTCGTCTCTGTTTTGTCCCCAGTTTCGCATGCGCTTTATTGGCATTTGTAGCGTATGCGCTTTGGGGAGCTTTAGTTGAGCTTCTGCGCAAGCTCTTGTTTTGGCGTTTTTGTTGTGATTTGGAGTTTATTGGAGCCGCTTGTATTAGGGTTAAATTGAGCCCAAAATAAATATATTGAAACTATAATTTGAAACGCGTATAGTTATTCGGTTGCTATTAAAACTATTAATAGCTCAACAAAGCTTGTTAAATAAGATTAGTTTATCTCAAAAAATTTAAAAACGAGAGGTGGCTGTTTATTATAAATTTCGAAAACGACGAAAAGGAAAAATAGGTGCACTCGGCTAGACGTTATAATTCGATACATATTCAGCAAAAATAACTTAAGCCTAGCTTATCTATTGCGGCGAAGTGGGGCGAATTCGCAAGAGTGCGCAACTGAGCTTTTATTTCGCTCCTGCTCCGCTCTATGCTAATTTAGACTAGACATCAATTTATTTTAGACTTCAGTATTTTTATCTAATTATGCTACACCCCGTTGAAGGCCTTCATCCGGCTTCAACCAACCGGCAGCAACGCCAGCTTATGAATAGCCCTCTTAAATATAGCTCCTGACGTACTACTGCTCCCGATGCCACTTCGACGGCACCTGTAGGCCCAAGACGTACTCCCGGGACCATCGCTGCCAAAACGTTTGCTTGATTTATGAGACAAGCCGCCATCGCTGCAAACACGTTAGACCCTGCTGGTCCGGGGTCCGCGGTGCTGGTGGGCCGATGAGCGGCCCGTCTGTCAACAAGGGCCCGGGAGTCAACGCCTCGCCGTCGCTTGGGTCCTGACTGAGGGCGCCCAGGGGCCTCGAGTTCAGGACGGCCTCGACTCCAACGAGGACGGTCTGCAGCTCCTCTGCGGTCAACTTCGCGCTGCCCACCGCTCGTAGGAGTAGGTGTTTTGCAGATTTGACACCTGTCTCCCATAGTCCGCCCATGTGCGGAGCCCGCGGCGGTATGAACGCAAATACGCGTCCTTTTTTGATGCGTATTGTCGCAGTTTGTCCGCTTCGTCCTCGATTTGCTACCGCAGTGCCGCGACTTCCTCCGACGAACGCCGCGTTGGGGCAGGGTACGATCTGCGGACATCCTCGGCGCCCAACGAACCTTTGAAATGCCAATAAAAAGGAATTAGTTGATAAATCAGACACTGCTTCTAAATGAACTGCCTTGGACGCAAAACAAACAAAAAGGGCAATGTAGGACTTGTAGGGTGGCCTACCACGAATTTTCAATGTCGTTTCAATAAAGCCACAGAAATCCACCCCACATATGGAGAATGGGCGCAGAGCACGGATTCGATCTTATATAAAACAGGAGGCTTGCATATAAAACAGCGTATGCATACTATTCAAACGGGCTGCCGCAAAAGACTCATCAGTGCTCGTGGACCCACATGAAAATACGGCTCGTGCAAGTATCGGACATATCTCTGGACATATTCAGATCGCTTCGTCAACAATACTGGAAGCTTGGCATCGTACGATATAGGAGCATTATGTAGTCGCCCCCCGACCCTCAACAACGAAAAGCCCAGCCTGCGAAGCTTCATGGACAAATGGATTTAGCTTCTGGAGACTTGGACTAACAACAAGGTTTGTTCGAATATTTTTTATTTCCTCATGATACTCATGCTCTTAAACTATCTGGAAAATTTTATTAAAAGCTACTTGATAATCGACAGGTGAAGGTACACTATCAAAAGGAACTACTAATTTTTTACACTTCTTTATAAAGCAGAACTTGTAAACGAATACTCGCAGCTGTTTTAAGATAGAGGAAAATCCTTCTATCACTTCCAATAAATATGAAGAGGAGACCCTTGCGGTTAATCCACCCGCATTATTTTTTACTTTCATCTGCAAAAGCTCTGATGAAAAATCAAACAGGGGAATCGTTTAATCGATTCCACCGTCTCCTTTACGTCTCTATCTTTTGACACGATATCTGCCGGGTTCTGATTAGTTGATCCATGCCGCCACGTGCTATCCTCTGACCACTCTTGAATCTCAGCCACTCTATTTGATACAAACGTTGACAACGACGATGGATGGGAACGTATCCAATGAAGACAAACGAACGCTCTGAATCTGACCAATATATACTGCGTTCGATCGGTGAATTTATAAAAGGCTTGATTTTACGGCAGAGGTCTGCGAGAAGGTGAGCGGCACATAACTCAAGGCGGGGGAGCGTCTTTGTCTTGAGCGGCTTTGGACTTTGTAGTCAACAATGAGACTTTAATGCAGACCTTCTGCAGATTCGCAACAAATATAGACGCAGGCTGACATCGGCTCACTCATCACAAATCTCGGTATTGAGATATCTTCTAACTGTGACAAGGCAAGCTGAATTTTGTTCCACGCAGATTCCAAATGCAGTGGAATCGACTCATCCCAATCTAGCTTATTAAGCCAAAGCTCCTGCAACAGGATATTTCCTTTAATAAGGGTTGGGCTTAATAAGCCAAAGGGAGCGAAAAGCTTTGATGTCACCGAAAGAATATTCCGCTTAGTCGCCCTTTGACCCATGACTGAAGTATCAATTTCAAATTTAAACACGTCATCTTTGGAAACCCAAGCGATTCCTACGGCCTTAGTCAGCTCTGAGTCCGTTTTTGGCTAAAGAGTAAAGTGTAAAAGCGTAAAGTGTTATTAAGTTAACGGTGCTCTCGGATGCAGTAACTTCAGGCGAGTTTGAAAACCAATTACTCAATTTAAACCCAGCGTTTTGAAGAACCTGAGTTAATTCAGACTTAATGGTCTTTAGCTCCTCCACGCAACCAGCACCCGTTGACATATCGTCGACGTAAAATTCAGACCCAACAACTTTAACAGCTCGAGGGAATGTATTTTTTGTGGATTCACTCAACCTCTTCAAACACCTTATGACCAGGAATGGGGCTGGTGCAGTGCCATATGTAACGGTATTGAGCTTGCACAATTTTAAGGACTCAGATGGTTTATTTCTCCACACTATCTACTGGTATCGCCTATCTGCTTCATTCACCATTACTTGGCAATATATCTTTATTATGTCGGCTATCAGAGCGAATTTGTTTAGCCGAAACCGAAAAAGAGTTGAGTACAGCTCTTCCTCAATTGTTGGTTCCACCATCACCAAATCATTAAAACATTTTTGTGTGGATGTCTTACAGGATGCATAAAAAAAGACTCGTAATTTGGTCGTTGTAATTTGCGGCCGTAAGACACACTGGTGGGGTATAACGTAGTGTAGAGTAGCGAGAACATCATTGCTTGCAGAAAACGGCGTTTGGCTATCTCGAATGAATTGCCCAAAACTCTTGGATCCGACTTAAATAGAAGTCTGACTTCGAATCGACCTGAGGGCAGTATTCTAGGAGTCATTCCATTTTGCTCCACACACAACTACTGTTCTGGCGACAACATCTGTTTAGAATATGGGACTTCTTCCAATGACCAGAATTTTTTCAAATTGTGTTCCAATGATTCTAATATTTCTTTTTGGTAATTCAGGCTAGAGACCGGTTGATGAGGAGTTGTGGAATTTGCCATATATTTTCCCGATACTATCCATCCAAGGAGCGTTTTTTGCAGTATGGGATGGCTCGGACCTTGCTTTATTTGGCCAACGGACAAAAGTTCGAAAAATGACTCAGCTCCAATCAACATATCTATCCGCTGAGGTTTATAAAAATATGAGTCTGCTAAGGGCACGTTCTTTGGTAGGGTCCAATCTTTCAAGTTCACTGACTGTTTAGGGTGATAGCCTGAAATGGTTTTTAAAATCCAAAAGTCGAACGGAAACTCGGTACCATTGATTCTTGACTTTACCACGGCATGTATCTTTTTTTTTACTTGTAAATTAGATTGGCAAATTCCAAGCAAGTTGATGCACGATTCCTCCCTACGGATCTGTAAGCGTTGAGCAAGATTTTCAGTAATGAAGTTCATTTGTGACCATGAGTCAAGTAATGCTCGCCATTTTTTGTTCGAACGCTTACGATCGACGTCGCTAACAATACCCTTTCTAGAGCCGACGCATGCAAAGAATGTAAAGTAGAAGGGCCATCATTCGTTAACGCTGGAGGAGGATTTTTTGTTGGTCGGTGCAGAAGTTTATGGTGCGATCTTGCACAGATTTGACATCTAGTCGATTTGAACTTCCCTACGGTGTGACCTTTTCGCAGACAATTCAAACAGAGAGATGCTGACTTAACAAACTAAAACCTTTGCATTACATCGAGCGACGGCGAGCGAACAGACTGCTTTTGGCCACAAAATGGTCTTGAGCGTTGCAATAACTGCAAGCTGGTTTGGTGTTGGAAAAGGAGCAAGCCAACGAACTTCTTTTAAAGTGCTTTCTAAACCCAATTTGTCAGTCTCTTTAGCGAATAGGTGTTGGTACCTACGATTTAATACCTTTTCGAAATCGGACCACAGCGGCAATTCAAACATAGGGAGGCTGACTTAACAAACTCAAACCTTTGCATTACAGCAAGGCGAGCGAACGGACTGCCCTGGGCCAAAAAATGGTTGTTAGCGTTACAATAACTACAAGCTGGTTTGGCGTTTGTAGAAGAACAAATCAACGATGTTCTATTCAGTTGCTTGCTGAACCCAGTTTTTTCTTGTTTTGGTTTGCCAGTCTCTTCAGCGGACAGATGCTGGTATCTACGATTTAGTATTTTTTCGAAATTGGACTACAGCGGCAATTCCTCATAATCGAGTGACTCTTCCCATTTCTGCCTGGTCACTGGATCTACTCTACTCAAAACTAAATATATAATCATAGAGTTTGCAATTTTAGTGTCATCTCCTATGGATAATAATGATCCATAAATCGATGACAGTGTCGATGAGACCCCTCAACGACGACGCAGACGGCTGGGAAATTTTCGGAAGGCTGAACAATTCGCAATGGTTCGCAAAGATGAGACATTCGTTATCATAGACTCTTTTTAGACTAGCGATAGCTTTGTCATAATTACTCTCGGTGACTTTAAATGCCTTGATAGTTCCTAAGGCTTCACCAGAGAGGCAAGAAATTAATTGATTCAATTTCTCAATAACAGGAATGTTCACATCTTTGTGTACCAAGGTCTCGAAAAGACTTATACAATTTTTGAACTCCGAATAATTTCCACTGAATTTTGGTATTGGTAAACTGGGAAGTCTAGCTCAAGTTAGGGCTGCAGAAATTGCAGTAGCTGGGCGGAAGTATTTATCTGTATTGAAGGCATTACATAAGAACATAATCCTTGCCTTGGTTGTTACTGTTAATTCTTTCAACTCGACTCCAAATTCATCCATTTCGTCTAATTGCTCGATCTGGTCTTGCAGCCCGTTTGCTTTAGAAATTGTCTCATCTAAAACCTCAAGCCTGCATTCTAGCTCGGTTTTTTTTAGAGGAAGTGATCCAGCTTTCAAACGTTCCTCTAACCGGCGAATGCTTTTTAGTTTAACATTTAATCTTCTTTTTAAATAATGAAGGGTCGTGGAATTAATTTTTGGTTTATTACTATCCATTCTATAAAATTATTTCTTTTAAAAAGATGCGAATTTAATGCAATTTTAATATTTAAAAATAATTTATTTAAGTATATATATATATTTTTAATTAATAAAATTAAATAAATTTTAATTTTAACTTCGATACAAAACACGAAAACGACAATAATTAATTAATTTAGTACATATTACTTTTATTTAGAATTTTTATTTTATAGTAATACTGCGAATTATAATTATTTAATATTTATAACAAAAAATATTTTATTAATTTTCAACCAAAGAAAATAATTAATTAATTGATTGTCGAAAAAATCTATAGTCGAGGCACTGAGTATGTATTTAAATATTTATTCGTCAGTGATACCGAAAGTAATATACCCAACCAAATTTTAGGGTATCGCGTCACTTTCCGTTCCGTTGAACAAAAGGCGTAAAAAATGCATATACGTGCATACATACAGCAGCGGATAAGGGAGGCGAAAAAGATAAGTTCACCGCTACATCTATTTTTATGTACCAAATTATAATTTATTTATTTACAAAATTAACAATAATATTAAAGCTAATTATCGCGGCAAGCGGCAACATGTTACAGATCGTTGGATTTCTGTTTTCAATAGATCGAACTGCTTTTAGCTATGATAGGCTATCGCTGCAAATCACGAATCTTCCGCGTCTCTTTTGGGTGTAGGTTATGACTGAATGTATGGCTACTGCCTCTGCTGAGAATATTGAGTAGTAGACTGGTATTTGGCCGGCAGCAATGATGTGTCCATCCTGATCCTACACATGCGAATAAGGTGTTGTGTTTGCTTTTTCACCCACCGGTGAATAGCCACTTTCGGTTTGTAAATATCGGCTTGCTTGATTCTTCGGCAAAAACTTTGCGGTAGGACTCACCAGGGGTGATATCCTTCGGAAGTTTTTGAAGACCAGTCTGAATGGCGGAGTCCCGTAGTAGCCAAGGTGGTGAAGGAATTTTATGGTTGATAGGCGACAGGTGGATTTTTTTATAAGTTTCTTATCGAAATATACACCAAGTATTTTTAAGTTATCAATGCATTCAATTAAAGGTTAAGCTAGGATATGTACATTTTCGCTTTTCCATATGTGCAATATTTTACATTTGTTTGGAGAAAGTGTTGCATCAGAACCCAGCCCCCAATTATTAATTTCGTCTAGTATAGTTATTAGAATGTTATTTAACATAATTGTATTAGGTCTTAGATTTGGCTTGCAATAATAGCGTCATCTGCATATGTACATTATTAATTTCACTTGTTCACATATGCTTTGCTATAATGTTATTAATTTTTTCGAAGGCTTTTATAAACAGAAAAACAGAACATCGAAAGCTTTTTCAAAATCAGTCGCCAACATGGTGATGTGATTTTTTTTTTGGACGCAAGGTGCTGTAGGAGTAGCAGGGAATCCATAATGCTGTGCTGCGGCTTAAAACCGGCTTGGTTCGGACTTAGACGTTTAGTTTTGGTAATATACCACATAAGTCGACGGGCTAGCATTTTTTCGAGGGTTTTGCTGAGGCTTGAAAGCACAGAGATGGGGCGGAAATTTGACACTTCTAATGGCGATTGAGACACTTCTGAAAAGAGAAAAGTCCTTTTTACCTATAGTTTTAGTCGGGTATATTCGGTGTTGAAATTTTCATCCCCAGAATATTCCAACCATTTTTTAACAAATTCGTTAGCAATTTCAAATGGTTCGGAGAGCACATTTTTTTGAGCTTGGATAAAAGTACATATTTAATTTGTTGAAATGGGGCCCCAACAAGTTTTTTAATGTAAGCCCAAACCTTCTTTGTTGTAGCCAGTGGGATTATGTTGGAAGTAAAGGCTTCGATTTCCTTTGTGCTGTTTTAACGGCTCTTTTAAAATATGCGTTGGCTTTTTTATAAGAAATAAGGTTTGCGTCGTTCATTTGATGTTTGTATACATGCCAAAAATTTTGTTTCATTTTCTGTAACTTTTGAAGCTCTTTGTTCCACCAACAATTTTTTTTTGAATAAGTGTAGGGTTGAAAGGTTTGCAGCAGTTCTTATGCATTTTGTGAATTTGGCTACTTGTAAAGGGATGTTATTATCGGATGGACATTGTGAGAGATTCTCACAAACTGAACTAAATTTATCCCAATTTGTCAACTCTATTTTGTATTTGGGGGAAAATTTATTTTTTGCGAAATTATGTTGTTTGGTTAAATTTGTGAGAATCGGGAAGTGATCGCTTCCGTAAAGGTTAGGGAGGGCCAACCATTTACAGAAGGGGTAGATGACTGGCGAGGCTTAAGTGAGATCAACATTGTATAACTTTAATTTTCATGGATAAGTGTTAAATTATTTAAGTTATATGTCAACAGGGGCCTAGTTATATTATTTTTATAATTGTGATTTGATTATTTATTTAAGATCAGTCAAGATCAGAGATATGTTTCGTTTTGTTTGTCATTAACTCCGGGGAGCCAATGTCAGAGTTAATATTTTCGAGGTTTATATTGCTTAGTGTAGAGGTAGTGAATGAAAAAGAAGACCGGGACTGATTGTTAGTTGTGTGTTTTGATGTTTTCGCGAGTTCAACTGGAGCAGCTGATTTGTTTGTAGAGTTATTGTGATATGATTTAGAGTTTTGGGGAGAGGAATGGAGAGGGAAAGAAGAGTCGCCAGAAACGTGGCAATCGTCAGCATAGGAAATAATAGTGTCTACCAAGTGGTTATTTCGTTTTGTCTCTGTTTTCATTTTATTTTCGTGCTGCTTTAACGCAGAAGCGCCTGCATAGCTGCTTGGGCTGGAAGTTTTGGGTAGATAAGCTCTGAAGAAGTTTGTGGCTTCGCGCATTGTACATTTTTTTGTTGTTTTTATTTTTAGTATTTCTTTTTGCTGTTTGTATGCGTTGCATTTCTTATCAGAGGCGGCGTGAGCTTCGGAACAATTAATGCATTTGGGGGTACAGTTACCGTAGGTCAGTTACCTTTGAGGTGATGGGGGGTTATGGTTCTCAACGATTTCGTCTTCGGGGATACCGTTTAAATATGGTGCGTAGATTGTCCCTTTTATGGAATTTAAAGATTCGTCAAGCTTGCACTCAATTTCGCATAACCCAGGCAATTATGTTGTTTTAATAAACACGTTTGCATCTGTTTCAGTGTTAACTAGCATTAACAAATTTCCGTCTTTTAGGTTAGAAATTGAAGCAAAATTATTATTAATAAGCTTAAGCGCTTTATGAACCGAAAAGCAATTGTAATCCGAAATAGGTTTGTCACTCTTTTTGGCGGAGATTATAATATATTTGGGGTTCGTTGTATTTTTTGTAGTAAGTTCCGGAAAGTCAGGCAGAGTAGAGTTTTTGAGGCTGTTTTCGTTTATTGGGTGGGAGGCTGACGTTCGAAGCTAGAGCAGCGAACCGAGTGCTCCCCAAATTGGGTGGCCCAGGGCCCCCCATGTTTGTCTAACTAAGACTAGGCTAGGCTTATGTTAGACATATTTCGCGGTCGAAGAATATAGAGGAGAGAACTAAATTTGATTTTGCGAACGAATGCATTAGCGAAAAGAGGATCGAAATCACTGATAGCGACACTATTTGATTAGCAACTGACGTCTGCTCACGATGGTTGTTAGTCGGCGACTGACCAAATTATTTATGCACAAATTGGTCAGAAATGAAACTGCTTCTCAGTGGACTGTATATGACTTCCGTGTTTATTGATTGACGGTTAAGAAATAACTGAACAAACTAAATGCGACGCAGCGCATTGATGACTTAGGTATACATACATGGATTTATGTGTGAGAAAGGGAAATTATCAAGTATATAAGAAAATGGCGACGCGATCGATCAGCGTTGCCATGGTTATTTGTATATAGATTTCTTACAATATGCTTAAGGGGAAATGCGATTCATGTTGCCTAAATCTCAGCAGCATGAATAGATACCAAGTTGCCCAAATGCATTCCGTTCCTCAACATCCCGGCCCGCCCTGAAACATCGTTTCTGAACTTGGTAAAACTGCGATCTTGGTTATAGGGCGAGTTGCTTCTCCTGAAGCAGTTTTCAATTTGACAGCACGAACTCTACCATCTGTTCCTGTGTGAGTTGAGATGACCCTTGCAAGTGGCCAGGCTGCTATATTCGAATCCTTGATGAGTACAACTGATCCCAATTCCACATTGGGTTGCGGGGTTCCCCACTTGGGGTGATGCTGTAGCGTAGTTAGATAATCCTGGTGCCAGCGCTTCCAGAACCCTTGGTATAGTGCTTGAACTTCCTGCCAGAAGTCCAGTCGATTTTCCTGTATGTAGCTCATGTCGCCTTCGGGAATTGTTGTGAATGATCTGCCTGTCAACAGGTGTGCTGGAGACAGATATGTGACGTCGGTGTCCGGTGTATAGTACAGTGGTCTTGAGTTTACCACTGCACCTATTTGTGCTAATAGGGTGTGCATCTGTTCAAACGTTAGAATAGTGTTGCCAATAACGCGGCGCTGGTGAAGCTTGACTGATCATACGGAAGACTCCAACTTTCCTCCCCAGTGAGGTGCGTACGGTGGAATAAAGACTCATTTAATGCCTTTATCTGCCAATGACTGCTAGACTCGATCCTTATGCTGTGAAGATGCCAGGAGTTGTTGCATCTCGTCCAATGCTCGCCTTGCTCCGACAAAGTTCCTGCCATTATCACTGTAGATTTGTGCACATTTTCCTCGAAGCGACATGAATCTTCTCAGAGCTGCCAGAAATGTTTCCGTGCTGAGATCAGTGGCTAGATCCAGGTGTAGTGCCGAGGTGACGAGGCACACGAAGAGGCATATATATCCCTTTGACTTCTTAGCGTTGCGACCCTTTCGATCCTTGAGAGTAATTGGTCCAGCGTAATCACATCCAGATTTGACAAAGGGAAGTGATTGTATGATTCTGATACTTGGCAAGTCGGACATGAGTTGATGCGTAGTATGGTGTCTTTGACGAAAGCATCTGATACAGTTGTGGGTGACCTTTCTTATCAGGTTGCGTGCTCCAATTATCCAATATCGTTGGCGAACTATTACAAACAGTGCAGATGTGCCTGGGCGTAAGTTTACCCAGTGCTCGTGTTCCAGGATTAGCTTCGTAATGTGGTGTGCCTTAGGAAGTAATATCGGGTGTTTGACTTCTTCTGGTAATTGGGACTTCCTCAAACGGCCTCCAACTCGTAGCAGACCATCCTGTCCAATGTACGGGGTTAGCTTGAATAACTGCGACCTGTTTCGCAGTGGTTGATCCTTTTGTATAAGCCTTCTGTCATCTCCAAAGCACGCCTGTGCGTTCCGCAGGCATACTACTTGTGCTGCCTTGATTTCTTCAAAAGACAGTATCGTGGATTCGGCTCGTTTTCGCGGCTCTTTCAGTCTTTGAATAAAACGTAAAACATAGCCCACGGTATGTACCAGCCTTTGCCAGGATGAGGCGCGGTGGACTAGTTCGTCAAATTCTGATAATGAATTGTGCATCTCCTTCAGAGTGAGCTGTGGTCTTCAATTCGTCTTGTCCGTTCCACCAGAGGTGAAATTCCATGAGCTGAGTAGCCGTCATTCCACTCGATGCACAATCAAATGCTTTCATCTTCGGTGGTGGGTATGATAACCAGGTTAATACAATTGTTGAATCACACCATGCGTAAACTTGTATATCCTTGTTTCGTAAACCATCCTTGAGTGATCGTACCAGGCGACTTAGCAGCAATGCTCCACACAGCTCCAGACGTGGTAGTGATTGTTATTTCAGTGGTGCTACCCTAGTTTTGGCAGCCATCAATGAAACCGAATATGTTCCGTCTTCATGTCGAAACCTACAGTAAACAGCAGCAGCATATGCCTTGGTTGATGCGTCGGAAAAGGCGTGTAGTTCAATCGAGTCCTCCCTGTTGGGAACAAATCGTGATACTCTCAGCTTTTTTAGCGTGTCGAGATCTGCTCTGCACTTGAGCCATGGTTCGGCAATGTTTGGTGGAAGCTTCGTATTCCAGCCCAGGTCCAATAGCCATAACTGTTGAAACATGATTTGAAATTGAACCACAATCGGCGATAATAAGCAAAGAGGGTCAAAGATACGCGCATCTGATAGGATTTGCCTTTTAGTACAATTCGGATTTGAAGTCAAGCATGTCTTGTACATCAGCTGATCGTCGATTGAATTCCACTAAATTCCAAGTACCTTTACTGTTTCTTCTTCTCGTTCGGACACCCACTTGTCGAGTTCCAATTTGGCGTGTGACATAAGTTCTAATAACTCATTCCTAATAGCTATTAGCTCATTCTCGTTGATCGATCCAGTAAGTAAATCGTGCATAGTGCTTAAGAGGCGCTGATGGATGCTCTCGCCAAACAATACCTTGATAGTTTTGATGATCGGGGCTTATCCAAATTTGGCGAAACATTTTGACTATATCTGCGGAGAATACGTATCTATACATTCTGAAGCGTAGGCATACGGAAAAGAGATTGCGTTGAATACTAGACCCAATGTGTAATACGTCATTTAGTGCAACTCCGTTGGCGTCCTTAAATGACCCGTGGAATGCGACCCAAAGTTTTCCCCCAACTATAGGATGATGCGGCAAATAGAAGAAATTGCCTGAATCGAAGCTTGGCGTTCTGATTTCGTGCATATGGCCAAGACTGATGTATTCCTGCATAAACTTGATGTACTTTTCTCGTAAATCCTGATTGCGCTGTAGTCGTCTTTCTACAACCATGAAGCGGGATTGCGCTCCCTGGAACGTGTCTGCAAATTTCGGGTTTGCTATTTTGAAAGGTAGCTCGACTATATACCTTCCAGCGTCATCCCTTTTGTGAGTTTCGAGGAAATGTTTTTCCACCTTGTCTTCGTCGGGATCCTTGTGTGCGTAGCAGCTTACTTCTTCTATCTCCCAAAATCGTTGTAGTGTAGTGTCAATGTTGCATGTGGAGAATAGAGTTGTAGTTGTTGGAGACTGATTAACTCCAACCGATGTGATGACCCATCCAAATATTGAAGATATGGCAATAAGATTGCCCATGTTGTCGTGCATCTTTTGGCCGGTTAGGGTGGCCTAAACGTAGTCGCTCCCCAATAAAATATCTGTCGGGGCCACTGATGCGAAGGTGGTATCCGCCATCAGGAATCCATTGAACACATTGAGTGATGATGGATCGACATTGTGTCTCTGCAGCGAAGATGTGATTTTACTTAGAACGTGTGCGGTAACCTTTAGATCTTGCCATCCCCGATGCTTTGTCGTTGACTGAGTTCAAAATCCTCACAGCGTGTATCCAGGAACTTGAAAAAATCCTTGGTTGTTGGTGATTTTAGATCGCGGCTGTCCTCGATCCATTTGCGACGTGTTTCTGCATCCATTTTTTGCAAAATTAGAAAAATGATTCAGCAATCACGTGTGTTTTCCCCGATTGCGTCCAATGCACGAACTATTTCGTTTGCTCCATCAGTCACTTTCCTTAGCACTGATACATCAGTCTTTGTTGTTTCCGGTAGCTTTGTGAACTGTTCCAATAATGAAAACACAATATGGCGTGGTCTGTCGTACCTTTCGTTTAAACGCGACACTGCTGTTTCATATGCGCTGTCAGTAATTGGCAAATGTGCAATTAGATTCGCTGCTTCATCGGTCAATAGTGATTTCAAATAGTGGAACTTCTGTGTATCTGATAGTTGTCGCTTCTTATGGATAGTGCTTATATAGATATCCCAAAATGCCGGCCATTCCTTGTAGTCTCCCGAAAAACGTTTGATTTGAATTTTCGGTAGTTCATTATGCGTTGCTACCGCGTTCATTGCGTCATTCTGTGAAATAGGTGTCCTTGCTGCTTCAGAAACAGCCATTCGTTCTAGCATCTGTTGTTGTTGTTGTAGTAACCGGAAAAGTGCATCTCCATTACCCGGCATTGATTCATTGCTTTGAGTGCTTGTTTGTGGCTCCAGTGAGCGCTTTCCTGAGATAAGTAACTCCCTTGCTCTCAGGTACCTTCCTTCGTACTCCTCGTAGTCGTTGGCTGGATCTACGTACCCATCGACCGCATCGTGAAGCGATATCCTGTCGCCAATCTTCTCGAAGTCGCTCCATGCCAAATTCAGTCGATCCAACAAGACATCGATTCCATCCTTCATTGTTTTGCAGGTAAACGCTCAGCTAAGGACATGATCCTCGTGATCGTACCCTTCAGTCTGCGGCGGCCTACAACCAGCAACTTGTATTCCTCCATTTAAGGCAATATTCCGTGTAGTGGTGAATTATTCCTCCAGTCAATCCGGCTCGAAGGACCAAATGTTACTATGGTCAGAAATGAAACTGCTTCTCAGTGGACTGTATATGACTTCCGTGTTTATTGATTGACGGTTAAGAAATAACTGAACAAACTAAATGCGACGCAGCGCATTGATGCCTTAGGTATATATACATGGATTTATGTGTGGGAAAGGGAAATTATCAAGTACATAAGAAAATGGCGACGCGTCGATCAGCGTTGCCATGGTTATTTGTATATAGAATTTCTTACAATATGCTTAAGGGGAAATGCGATTCATGTTGCCTAAATCTCAGCAGCATGAATAGATACAAAGTTGCCCAAATGCATTCCGTTCCTCAACACAAATATATAAAATAATTTTTGGCTGCACTTTATCTATTTTATTGGCATATATTTACAATATCGAGAACGAGGGGTAGGGGGCGACAGTGATTTTGGAATAATTTATGCGTCTTAATTTTGTCCACAGGCAATTGTTCATTTATATTAGAAATATTTTAATGAAATTTATATAAAACTTTATTATTCACTTTAGCTCTACTATTTTGAAGTACGTATGCGCCAAGAATTGAAAGGAGGCTGCAAGTTACTTATCAGAGCCAATCCATTTTATGAGCTGAATCCAGCTCTTAGCCTGCTTACCGATGTTACAGAAAACCCGACTTGGATGAGTTGTGTGTGGGGGCGGTTCTCATGTGGAGAGAAAGTCGTCTGACGTGCCGGAAGAAGTTCGGGAGTCGTTCCTATGGTTTGATGATGGCAGCAATTTTACGAAGACTTTCGATTGGAAGCCTGCACCTGATCGCTTACTATTGTCGTTTGAAGGGTTTCAGTCAACCACAAAACCCACTAGGTGCATCGACCTTTTTTCAATCGCCCGCCTGTATGATCCAATTTGACTTATCGGTCCTATCATTACGAAGACAAAGAAGCTTTTGTCGAATCTTTCAGAAGCTGTCCTGGGATCTAAGTCTTCCTCAAGCTCTTCACTCCGATTGGTGATTGAGATTCATGGATTTTGTGACGCCAGCATCGAAGCCTATGGTGCTTGCGTTTATATCGTATCCAAGGGTGCAGGGTCTGAGCGTCATTTACTCTGCTCACATTCCCGAGTCGCACCTCAAAAAACAGTTACGGTGCCGAAACTGGAGTTATCTGAAGCAGAATTGCTGGCTCGGCTTATGTTGGAAGTAGTGGAAGTTGAAGGCCTACGCAAGAAACTATTTTTTCTGGCGCTCGATTTAATGTTTTTGTCGCCAATCGGGTTTCTACAATCCATTAGTTGATTAGGACGATGGAATGGCGGTATAATCCTACGTCTTTGACCCATCAGCGGGTTTTCGCTTAAGTGTACAAGGTCTCACAGCGAGTTCGCCACAAGAGTGTCACTGCTAGCGACATCAAGTCAATAATGCTACTATGAATGGGAGTAGGCTAAAGAGCCTACTCCTCTATTCGGGGAGTAGGCTAAAGATCTCCCCGAATGTGGGGGAGATCTCGTCATCCAGCATACCTGCCTCATCCTTTCCGTTTTTGGACAAGTTCTGTCTGTTAAGTGTGGACGGTTGTTATAGTTGACATAGTTGATTTTGATAGTAGTAATCCAATTATATTGCCTAGAAGCCATCCATTCATTCTGGCTATAATTGTCGATTTTCATGAGCGGAATCTACACACAGGGACTCGTGCTCTCTTAACTATAATTCGATCACAATACTGACCAATTCGGGGGAGGAAAACGGTGACGAATGCATTGCACAAATGTATCCGATGCTTCCGCACTACACTTCGGTAGCTGGAACTCATTATGGCTGATCTTCCGGAGTAAAGAGCCAGCAGTCACCAGGTGCTATTTTGGCTCTGTCAACATGTTGACTTTCGTTCCAACAAAAAGCATTTTGCGGGATTCCAACAATATACCTTGTTTCCCACAAGGTTTACTTCTGTGTTTTCATTTGAAGCAAAAAGCTTTTGAAGCGCAACATAATATTACTGAGGTTATTACATGCTCCATCAATTTTTACATGTGACTTGTTTTGTCAGTTTAAAAGTTGTGATTTTGACACGAAATACAAAAAGCCTCCGGGTCAACCGAAAAAGCGTGAATATTGGAGGCAATACACATTGATGACCTGTGTCAAGCCGTTCAAGAATTGTCAGAATCATTAAGTGTCGGTCAGTGATGGCTTATCAACGTTGAGCAAACGTCTAAAGGGGCTTTTAAATTATTCAAATATAAATTATTCAAGAAATCAGAAATTATTCTAAAGCAAGGAAATTGGGTGCCATACGAGTTGAAGCCGAGGGACCTTGGACGGCGATTTGGCATGTGCAAAAAATTGCTTCAATGGCATAAAAGGAAACGATTTTTGCATTGTATTGTATTTTGCATTGTACTGGTTATTGAAATCCGTTACGATAATCCAAAAAGAAAAAAATCATGGAGACCACCCGCACATGCCTCCACGACGTCAGCATAGCCGAATATTCATGGTTCCAAGCTCAAGCTCTGTATTTAATGGGACGAGCTAGATTTAATAGGACTATGAGCCGCTTAAACCAAACGAAACGATTACTGGAGACCTCTATCGTCTACAATTAATGCGGTTGAGCCGAGCACTAAAGAAAAAAATCCACAATACGTAAATAGACACTTTAAAGTGATTCTGCATCATGATAACTCTTGTCCAAATGTTGCAAAGCGGGTGAAAACATAGTTAGAAACTCTAAGATGGGTAGTTTCCATCCGACATAGCCCCTTCTGACTATCATCTATCAGATCGATGACGGACGGTTTGGCTGAGCAGCACTTCACATCTTACGAAGATACCAAGGGGAATGGATTCCTTGGTACCTTGGCGGGGTCCATATGCAACCAGAAAGATAGGAAAATTTTGTGACTAATGATGGACAATGTTTTGAATAATACACATTGTATCGCTTTTCTTAATAAATTCTCAAAAACCGAAAAACAAACTTTCAAATTAATTCAAACTCCCAAATTTGGAGTTTGTGTTTGATGCCATTACCCGCTGAGTTAGCCTCCATTATTGATGCAGTGGATATCGAGCTGTCCAGGACGAAATGCGATCCTCTATGCGACACCAAGTGTTTAAAGTGTTGATCAGTTTATTATTATATATATGATATCGTATTTAGTTGGCCGATCCTTATGAAAGTTTCTCCATCAAATAAGTTTTCTAATAAAAATTTTGAAAACACTCCCAATCCTCTTTAAAAAAGCAAGGCTGTGCCATTTCCGATCGTTCAGTTACATGGCAGCTAGTATATAATATATTGGAGATGGTTGATTCAGTAGGTGATTCTGATCAAGAAAATAAATACTTTATAGGGTTGGAGAAGTCTCCTTTACTGCGTTGCACACTTTTGACCCAAATTATAAGACCTCCTGCAAGGGTATAACAAGGAAGGAAAGCTAACTTTGCACGCCATTTAACGGTGCAGTTATGTGCTGAACCCGGATTGCATTTAAGAAAACCAGAGTAGATCTTACGACTCAAACTTATACCCAAAATGATGATTTGCACCAATCCTATTTTTCTTAATTTCTTTTCCTCTTTTCTAAACTTCCTAGCATTTCAATAGAAACGCAAAATGGTACCTACGATCAAAAAATGCATACACTTCATTAAGAAGCACAACAAAGAAACACCATATCTTTGGAACAAAATCAGTCACATTGTAAGCTCAGTTTAGGCATAATAGTACCAAATAAACAAAAGCAAAAAAACTAATTTGACTACATTTAGCATGTTTTCTTATCTTTTGATCAGCTTTAAATTTTATTGTTAGTATTATTTACTTGTACTAATATACATAATATAATAATAATATACCAATACATGATATAAATCATGAATTTTTATTGTTTAAACTTGACGAGTCAGGCAGCAGCCAAGGCATTTATCACCAAAATATAAAAAGTATAGTTTGTCTTATCTTTTTTATCTCATCGCTATTGTTGGTCGCAAGCTGACTTTTCTCGGCCGCTCGTCTTCAACTTCTTACCTCTAGCATTAAGCTGGCGAGCTTTCGCTCAGACTGTTGTCTAAAGCGGGTACTCTCGCCTCTTATCTCATTGCATAAGCATCATAAATCTGATCTTTTCGTCTAGCTACATTTTATATGCACGCAAAATAAACAATATAACGTTTTAAGGATACATAATTTTGTGTTAATATTTCGAACGCTATTAAAAAATCTCAATGTCCAAACAATTGGTGACCCCGACGTGATATAATTAATAAAATTAACAATTTCATGAATATAAAATAGAACTAGTGCGAAGTGCTCCTTCAGGTCCAGGTTGGAAGGTCAAAATGCCTCGAGCTCGAACATAATCCCTACTTGGGAGTCGATGGCTGAATTTTTGGAGCAGCGATGCAGGACTCTGGACGCTATGGATGTGGCCACTGGCCATGACCGCCTACTCATATGGGCACTCATATGGGAAGACGTAGAGTCGTAAATAATAGTAGATCGTCCTATATCATCATTAATTCACCTTCCCCTGCCTGTATATTATGTGGTGTGTCTGCACATAGTGCCTGCATGCCCCAGATTTCTGTTAAACCCTCTGAAAGCCGCTTTAGCGAGGCTAGGCGACTCGGTCTATGTCGGAAATGTCTCCAAACTGGCCATCATTAGTTAGTGCCTCGCAGCTAATTGTCGCAGTTGTGGGTAGAGGCATTACAGCCTACTGCATTTTTTGGAAATACAGTCATGCAGCAGCCAGCCTTCGGTTGTTCCGTCCATTCACGGCTAATGGACTAATTGTCCAAGGTCACAGCGACGAGCTTTACTGGCTACAGCGAACATTCTCGTTCGAAGACGCGCTGAAGTTTCTGTTCCTTGCCGAGCTCTATTGTATTCAGGATCGCAAGTGCATGTGATTACTTCCAGACTGGCAAGTCAGCTACAGCTTTGTAGACGCAAATCTTACATGGCAGTGACTGGAATTGGCATCACTGGCTTCGCGACATACGGATTCTCTGTCGATGTGCTCCTACGGTCCCGGTGCTCCGAATATTCGGCCGTTGTCAACGCTGTCATCGCCCTCAACATCACGGATTCTAGCCTAATCTCAGCTTGGATGTCTCCAGTTGGAGTATTCCGGCCAACCCAACATTACTTGATCCGGCTCGAGTCAGGAGCCTTCTCTGTGAGGCTTCCGTTGAATGCAGTTGCTAGCATAATTTTACTCCCACTCTCCTCCTTAAAAGAAAGCTTTGCTATCATCCTCAATTGAAGGATCAGTATGCTGCGTTTATAAAAGAGTATTTTGAGTTGGGGCATACGTCTTCAGTCCCGGCTAGTACAAAACTTCCTACCGCACCTCTGTCATTTGAAGGAGGACACTTAAACAACTAAGATCGGGGTTATTTTTGATGGTTATTTTTGATCTGCTGCCACCATGGGTATTCGTTGCCATGATGACATGTTAATGTCTGACGTGTATACTGTCAGCAGTCTCAATTTCTCAAGCGTACCGACATTCTGCGTCGCGATTTTTATATTGATGATCTTATTTCCAGAGGTGGCTTTACAGATGAAACTGTCAACATAATGCAGCAAACATCAAGGATCCTCGCCAAGGGCAAATTTCGTTTGAGAAAACGGTGCTCTAACTTTTCTGAAGTGCTGTCTGGCCGGAAGAACATTGGGAGTCGTTCCTTAGATTTGATGTTGGCAGCAATTTCACGAAGACTCTGAACCTCGCTTGGGATACTGTGACTTGTCGCTTGTTATTTTCGTTTGAAGGGCTTCAATAAGAAACCCACTAGTACGTATTTCCAAGTACGCTATTTCGTTTACAGCACTGCAGCGGGTATTCGCTTATGTGCACAAGTTCTAACAGCGAGTTTGCCACAAACTCTCGGGTGTCAATGCTAGCGACATCAAGTCTGAAACCCAACTATTACACAGTGTTACAAAAAAAAAACAAAACTGAATGAACTTTTGAAGTGACATAGTAGGAATTGTTTATTGGGTCGAGTATATCACAAAACCATGTATGAAATATTTTTAACACCCTAAAAATTTTGATTAATGTTAAAAAACCGTTTTTCGGGACTTTTTTTCGCTTAAAAATTCTTGAACGTGTTTTTTTAAACCGATTTCAAATTCGTCGCTGTTTTTCAATAGTTAAATGTTGGAGTTTTTGAATAAAATTATATCTTAGATTTTGTTATACAAAAAGGACAAAATTTTTACAGCCGAAACTGAAATTTTCGCCTTTTATTCGTGTTTTTCGGATTTTGACGCCAGTTTTTCGGTACAACTTACAAAAATTCTATCATTTATGCCACATATCAATGTTGTCTCATTAATTCTGAATAAAACGAGATAAATTATATCAAAAAATTATGAAAATGGGTGAAGTTATAACGATTTTCCCAAAAAAAGTCAATTCAACCTAGCGAGCGCTCCGTTTATTCAGTAAGTTGTACCGAAAAACTAGCGTTAAAATACGAAAAACACGAATATAAGGCGAAAATTTCAGTTTCAGGTGTAAAAATGTTGTCCTTTTTGTTTAACAAAATCTAAGGTATATTTTTTTTTTCAAAAGCTTTAAGATTTGACTATTGAAAAACACCGGAAATTTTAAAATCGAAACGCGTTCAGGAATTTTTAAGCGCTAAAAAGTCCCGAAAACGGTTTTTTAACCATAAATCAAGATTTTTAGGGTGTTACAAATATTTCATATATGGTTTTGTGATAAACTCGACCCAATAAACAATTCCTACTATGTCACTTCAAAAGTTCAGAATCACTGTTGCACTGTGTTATTGGCATAAAGGCTCTTTAGATTAGAAGAGGATCTCGTCATCCAGCGGTATATTTTATTATAAGCCAGATTATGTAAGTTTAAATTTTGTTTGCGACCAAAGCAAAATATTTTGTTATAGGTAAAAACGAGCTAAAGGAACTGCTTCAACCCTTCATAAGCGATGAGAAACAACTCAGTTCTTGGAGATGGAGTATCTCGAGTGGCGGTGATTAGAACCAAATCTGGAACCCCCAAGCGCCAATTGCCTATTGCCCCTTGAATGAGGCAATAGGGATGAAATTGTAGGACAGGTCTCAACTGGGGGTAGAATGTCGGGTGAGGAAGCAGCCACTGCATTGATTTGGCACTAAAACATAATAAGTTTAGTTTATCTTACCCTTATTGATATTGTCGCTATTGTGCAATGTGCGGGAGTGTGCGGGCTGTTGTTAATTGCAAGATCTTCTGCAAGGTCCAGAGGATATAAATTGGGGACGCATGGATGAGAGTGAAGGGCGTGTACTTCTTGTGATCTTAGACTAAGTTGATGGATGAGGTGGTTCTTTTCACGTATCCATACCACACATCATCAAAATATATTCAAGTCCACTAGCTAGAAAATTAATAAAGAAACCCGGATGATTGTACTACAGAATCAAATCCAAAAGAAAACAAAAGAAACAAATCCCCTTAAATGCAATCAGGTTCAGTAGAGAGCGTATGACTCTGATCAGTTGTAGGGTAATATATGTTCATTATACCCTATTCTTAACCCACCCGACCTTGGCGAGATCTGCGACGTTTGGTTCGGCCCATATCACAATCCTTTGCGATACTAATTGTGGTTCCAGTATGGCTATTTGAAGTTTCGGTGGCGGATGTGTAATGGCTTTAAGCCTTCATGAAGTTTCAAATAAAATAAAATTTGTAGTAAACTTAATTTATTTTACCATATTATGAATTTACTATTTAGCTATTGCAATATATCCTTAACATCTACTACAGATAATTTCATTAGCATTCATATTCATAGTATTTATATATATGCATAAGAGGGGTATTTATTAATATTGGATTAAATTAAATTAATTAGTTTTAATTACATTTTAAATAAGAATTTGAAAATTGCGATTGCATCAATACGAGCTATTCAAGATGCCTTACGAAAATTTACTGTGTTATCATAAATAGGTTACAATTTCTTTCAGTGGTATTCACTTACCGAAGTTTGCCGCCGACCTCAAGATAATTTATGAAAAAAAATTTTTTATAAAAAACAAAAAAGGAAAGCTAACTTCGGGCGGAGCCGAAATTGATATACCCTTGCAGTTCAGTCGCAGTCCGCTAGGTGGCGCCACGCATCTTATATTATTAGATATATAGCGGATCGTATATAGTCGGCCGATCCTTATGAAATTTGCATATCGAATTATTTTGCCCAAAAAGTAATCTGTACCAAGTCCCATCTTTCTTACTTAAAAAACACCAAAGTTATGCCAATTTTGATCGTTCTATGACAGCTATAGGATATAGTCGGCCGATCCTTATGTTTTTACATAAAATTTGTACATAAGATATTTTGGTCAAATATAACATGTGTGGAAAGTCCCAACCCTCTATCTTAAAAAACAACGAAGTTATAGCATTTCCAATCAATCAGTTATATGGCAACTATAGGATATAGTCGGCCGATCCTTATGAAATTCAACAAATCAGATTTTTTTCCAAAATAGAATCTGTACCAAGTCCCATCTTTCTAACTTAAAACCTTATATTTTGCCCATCTTTCGATCAAAGTGGTGTGTTATCGGATCTTCTTAAGGTTAAGCCCGTATATTCGCCAGGCCCTGATGGAGTACCAGGCTGTGTTCTGAAGTACTGCGCCGAGGCACTGTGCAAACCGCTTGTTAAACTCTTTAATCTATTGCTGGAAACTTCGATCTTTCCCCTTATGTGGAAGGAATCCTTCATTATTCCGCTGCATAAAAAAGGGAAAAAATCCGACGCTGCTAATTATAGAGGCATCTCTAAATTGTCAGCAATTCCAAAGCTTTTTGAAAAACTTATCACTCCACATTTGCAACACCTATGTAGTTCAATAATAACTCCGTGCCAGCATGGCTTCATGAAGCGCCGCTCCACCACTACCAACTTATTGGAGCTAACATCTTTTATCACGGATGGCTTCCGGAATGGCTTACAAACAGACGTCATATACACTGACTTCAGTAAAGCATTTGACTCTGTTAACCATTCGCTTCTTATAAGTAAACTCAGTCTTTTGGGATTCCCAACTGATCTTATGTGGATTTCGAGCTACTTATCAGGGAGAACCCAACGTGTTTTCTTTAAAGATGTTACCTCGCGTTTAGTCCGCGCCACATCGGGGGTGCCCCAAGGAAGCCATCTTGGACCCCTACTTTTTACTCTGTTTATTAACGACTTGCCCCTTGCCTTAACTAATTCACTTGTACTTATGTACGCTGATGACGTTAAGCTATGCCTTCTGTATAAATTCATTAGCGCCCAGTCTAGACTTCAATCCGATTTGGATAAACTTCAAAATTGGTGTTTAGCAAATAACCTAAAGCTTAATGGATCGAAATGAAAACTTATGTCTTTTTACCGATCTAGTCCTCACCAGGCTATGTTCTTTCTCTATGGGAACGCCTTAGAACGATTAACTCAGGTAAACGATCTAGGTGTCCTATTAGATTTGAAACTTAAATTTACCGACCATGTATCTACCATGGTTAATAAAGCTATGGGTGTGCTTGGTTTTATTAAAAGATGGTCAACAAAATTTAATGACCCGTACATAACTAAAACGT
The DNA here is from genome assembly GCF_017639315.1 of Drosophila ananassae. Taxonomy (NCBI): domain Eukaryota; kingdom Metazoa; phylum Arthropoda; class Insecta; order Diptera; family Drosophilidae; genus Drosophila; species Drosophila ananassae. The sequence goes on along the minus strand of NC_057932.1, from coordinate 207,603 downwards.
TATATACATCACTGGTCCGTCCGATTCTGGAGTATGGATCGTGTGTCTGGAGTCCTCAATATGGAGTACACCAAGATCACATTGAATCTGTACAAAAAAACTTCCTTACTTTTGCTCTTAGGGGACTTAATTGGGATGCAAATCTTTACCTCCCCTCTTATCATAGTAGACTTTTACTAATCAACTTACCATCATTAACAAATCGTAGAACGATGCTGGGTGTCATGTTTCTATATAATCTTATTTATGGAAATATAGACAGCCAGCATTTACTAACACGCTTAAATTTTAACATTCCTAGTAGAAGGACCAGAAACTTTCGTCCTCTACTCCTCAGCCATTGTAGTTCGACATATGCCCAACACGATCCGTTCAGGGTATTATGTTCGGACTATGGTCTCTACCACATCTTGTCACTTTGCTCTACTAACAATCTTAAATCGCTTATATTTACCGCCTTATCTGTGCAACACTCTTCCTCGTAATATCTTTCTCCTAATCCTCGCTTATCTATCTCGGATCTATTCCCGCGATTCGAGCCGTACGTCACGCGGCAGCGTCCCTCGGTCGGTTGGACGGGAGGTGGGCTGTACGTATGCAGTGGGAACCGCGCAAAAATAAAAAACACCAAAGTTATGCTAATTCCGATCGTTCTATGACAGCTATAGGATATAGTCGGCCGATCCTTATGAAATTTTGTACACAAGATATTTTGGTCAAATATAATATGTGCATAAAGTCCCAACCCTCTAACTTAAAAAACACCAAAGTTATGGCATTTCCGATCAATCAGTTATATGGCAGCTATAGGATATAGTCGACCGATCCCGGCCGTTCCGACTTACATACTTCCTGCAAGGAAAAAAAGGATGTGTGCAAAATTTCAACTCGATAGCTCCAAAACTGAGAGACTAGTTTGCGTAGAAACCGACAGACAGACAGACAGACGAACCTACGGACAGACGGAAATGCTCATATCGACTCAGGAGGTGATCCTGATCAAGAATATATATCCTTTATAGGGTCGGAGATGTCTCCTTCACTGCGTTGCACACTTTTGACCCTCTGCAAGGCTATAAAAAGGCACTGCATTTAATGTAAAACATAACAGGCAAAACTCACTAAAAACAAATTAATAGATCCCGATAATTCCACAAATTACACTTTATTTTTTAAAGAATTTTAAAATTTTTATAAATTTCGGCTTCACATTTCCATGCAAATCTAACTATGCTAGCAGAAAAAGCTTTCACATAAGTGATGCTGCACTCTTATCTCGATATGCAAAATCAATAGATAAGAAGGTGACCGTTCGCTGCCTGCCCTATTGGCATTACTTTGGTGTTTTAAGTTAGGAAGTTGAGGTTTTCCACAGAGGTTTTTATACGCTTGCAGAGGGTATTATGATTTTGGTCAAAAGTGTGCAACGAAGTGAAGGAGACATCTCCGACCCTATAAAGTATATATATTCTTGATCAGGATCACCTCCTGAGTCGATATAAGCATGTCAGGAGTCGATATAAGCATGTCCGTTTGATCGTCTGTCTGTCTGTCTGTCTGTATCTATGCAAAATAAGCTCTCAGATCGGTCGACCATATCTTTTAGTTGCCATATAACTGATTGATCGGAAATGCCATAACTTTTGTGTGTTTTAAGTTAGAGGGTTGGGACTTTCACATAATATAATATATATATATAAATATTTTATGTACAAAATTTCATAAGGATCGGCCGACTATATCCTATAGCTGTCATAGAAAGATGGGACTTGATGCAGATTCTATTTTGCCATATTAACCTTAACTTCAAGGGTATATCAACTTCGGCTCCGCTCGAAATTAGCTTTCCTTGTTATTAGAAAATTCTTTCGATGGTGAAATTCTGATTAGGATCGGCCAACTATATACGATCCGATAATAATTTAAGCTGCTACCTAACTGCAAGGGTATCTTGTTTTTATTTACAAAATTGCATAATGATTGGTCGACTATATCCTATAGCTGTGATATAACTGAATGATTGGAAGTGGCTTAACTTTGTTTTTTTTTTAAGCTAAATGGATGAGACTTTCTACCGATATAATTTCAACCTTATCCGACATTCAAAATTTTATAAGGATCGGCCGACTATATCTTATTGCTGCCATGTAACGATGGGAAATGGTACAAACTTGTTATTTTTAAATATGCTTGGGCAGTTTCCAACATTCTTATTAGAAAATTGATTTGATGGTAAAATTCTCATAAGGATCGGTCAACTACATACGATCCGATATTTATATATAACATATAATAATATAAGCTGTTACCTATCTGCAAGGGTAAACCAACTTCAGCTCCGCCCGAAGTTAGCTTTAATTTCTAGTTTCTATTATTTTTTGCGTAGTAATTAATTTCTGTATGTATTTTTTTCTGTATGTATTAATAAATTACAGAATACAGTTAAACTTAACTTGTATTTATAGGACATCGAACATTGCTATTATCACGGAACAGTCAAGGATTATCCGGGAGCAAGTGCAGCATTTCATACATGTAACGGTGTCAGCGGAGTCATACATATTGGAAATGAAACTTTTGTTATTCATCCATTTTATGGCGGGGATCTTTCGGTAAGCATATACAGATTTATAAAATGATTAAAGTGGTGAAAATGTACAATATCCGCAGCTCACAAAAGACCAAACAAGTCACTTCATACCACGGTGTCGTTTTTAACATACCACAGTTATTGTTCACAGTATTTTTAGTGGGCTTGTTAGATCTTGTCGCAATTGCTTTTGCTGGAATTTCCCAAAAGTTGGAAACCATATGACCAAACAGGTTTTAGTACGGATTTGTCCGTCAGGACTCGGTAATCAAGACAAACGCCAGTGCGTCATGTGAGTTTTTATCGAGATTTTCTCCCAAGAACGAAACTTCTTTGCGGGGACTGTGGTATTGTTTACTTTTAACGGGGAAAATTCTGCATTTTTGTTTATAGACTTCTATTTGACAACCGTATACCTTAAAAAGATAAAGGGCTTATTTAATAGTTGATTTTATGCGGCTGAGTACGGTTGCGTCGTCTGAATAGGTTGAAAGTCTGAGTTTATTTAATTATTTATTTCTCTTTCGCCATTAATTATTTTAATCTTACATGGCTACTATACAATCTAACTTACATACTACTTAAGAAATGCCTAACCAATAAGACCGTAAACGCTTGTTTATCTGAGCCCCACTTAGTTCGGAGGCTATGCGGCAATGTATTAAAAAATGATAATGCTCTATCAATAGGCTCGTTCAAAAGGTAATTGGCCCTACGACAAGCAATCCGAAAGGGAGCAAACGAGCAAAGATCCCTCTGGGGCACATTGAGGTTTATAAGCCCCAATAACATTGGGCAATCAATGCTGCTTAATACTATGTTATTGATGAAAGTTAAAGCTGCCACAGTGCGTCGATCCTCAAGTGTACATATGTGGAGGAGAAGGCACCGGCTATGGTATGAGGGTAGGGGATCCACAAACCTTAAAGGGAGAAGTGAAAATTTAAAAACTTTTTTCTGCAACCGCTCAACTCTATTGGAACTTATTTTATTTGCGGGGCTCCAAATAATAGAGGCATATTCCAGCCTCGACCGGACGAATGCGGCGTAAACACTAAGCTTCGCGTACGAGCTCTTGAATTGGTCTGTGTGCCGCTTTACAAAACCCAACATGGCATACGCCTTAGGCATTATAAAATCTAAATGGCTGGAAAATTTTAAATTTGAGTCAAAAAGGACGCCAAGATCAACCACCTCCTCCTTGAGCTGCAGGTCATGGTTGCCAATTGCATAGGAAGTACATAAGTCAAGCGCCCTCTTACTGTAACGAATGAAATGACATTTAGCTAAATTTAGAGGAAGAAGATTGATGGCGCCCAAGGAGAGACTCGGCGCAAATCATCCTGCAGTAGATAGCTATCCCTAATGCAGCTAATGGCCTTAAACACTTTAAGGTCATCCGCGTATAACAAAAAGTTCGAATAAAGAAAGCAAGAGGAGATGTCATTGATGAAAATGATGAATAGGAGCGGCCCCAAAGAACTAGAAGTTGACAATTTTTATACCCTTGCAGAGGGTATTATGATTTTAGTCAAAAGTGAGCAACGCAGTGAAGGAGACATCTCCGACACTATAAAGTATATATATTCTTGATCAGGATCACCTCCTGAGTCGATATGAGCATGTCCGTCTGTCCGTAGGTTCGTCTGTCTGTCTGTCTGTCTGTCGGTTTCTACGCAAACTAGTCTCTCAGTTTTGGAGCTATCGAGTTGAAACTTTGCACACATCCTTTTTTTCCTTGCAGGTAGTGTATAAGTCGGAACGACTATATCCTATAGCTGCCATATAACTGATTGATCGGAAATGCCATAACTTTGGTGTTTTTAAGTGAGAGGTTGGGACTTTCCACACATGGTATATTTGGCCAAGATATCTTATGTAAAAAATTTCATAAGGATCGGCCGACTATATCCTATAGCCGCCATATGATTGAATGATCGGAAATGGCACAACCTTAACTGCAAGGGTGTATCAACTCCTTCTCCGTCCCGAAATTAGCTTTCCTTTCTTGTTTTATTTAATTTTACTTTTTTAATTATAAATTTAATCATATTTGTTAGAGCGGTTCTTTTCTGGAAGGAATATTACGACGATATTATTGTGGAATATAAATTCATGTAAAACGAGTATATTTTTTGAAACACCATTAGAAGTCCACGTAATTATTCTAAGGAAAGACACTGATTACACAGGCTGACAATTTCCAACTTTGTTTTCCTCCACACATAATTTCACCTGCCTCATAACCTTCAAGCTCCCCTAAACCAAAATGCAGAACAAACGTAGGTTCTATCACCCACAGTTTCCGCGGTACTTATATTAATTAATAATGCATTGCCCATCCCTTGTTTACAAGGACTTCGCAAACTCGATTGGGAAGAGAGTCATACAAGTTTTTGAGATAGTCCAACGTTATTGTTGACCAGGCCTGTTTTATACTGTGAATTAAATCCTCCTTGGTAGCATATTGCTTGCCACCCTCGTACACCTTTCTAGCTAACCATCCCCAGACGTTTTCTGTTATGTTCATGTCTGGGGAGTATGGGGGCCACTCCAGGACACTGACATTTTCCTTTTGAATCCAAGCGTTTACAGTCCTGGCTGTGTGGATTGGGGCATTGTCGTGCTGAAAATGCCATTTGAGATTCCCAAATAAGTTTTTAAAAACGGAAAATGCAGTTTTTAGAACGCAATTGTAATTTTCCGCGTTCATCTTTGGGGTTAAAAACTGCAGTTCGCAGTTGCCATAAAAGGCTCCCCATACCATTACTCCTCCATCCCGGCTATGTAAGCGATCCAGATGATGCTCTTCCTTGCGTAAATTGCTGAAATAAGAATAATATCCGTCAGGACCCTCTAGGTTAAATTATTTACACAAAATGTTATTATTGAAGTGAAACTTCTTTAGGCGCGTAATGGATTTTCGGGGACGGAGTAAAACCGAGTCAGGATCGACACAAAAATGCGGGTACCCCCACCACCGCTCACCGTTCACTGTCCCTCTCTCACCATATGCGCTTGTTGAGGTGGGGGAGCCGCTCACGAACGTTGTCTCTCTTCTCTTCTTTCCTCTCTCTCAGACACCAGCGAACTGCGCCACGCCTCAGAATGCTCTCTGGCTAATGGGAAAACAATTATTATGGTGTCGATTTATATCTCACCAGGTAAATCGATTACTGATATCAAAGATTTTATCCACCATGTGCTTCTGCCATATACAGAGGGTGGTTCCAGGCTATTGAATAAGAATTATCACGAAATTCCTATGATCATTTCGGGAGATTTTAATGTTAATTTCGCGAGGGAAGAATCTGTAGAGTTATTGAACTTTTTCAAAAACACACTCAATTTGGATATTGTTAATGATAGGAACACTAGCACGACTAGACACGGGACAACAATCGATGCAGTTTTTGCACGATTCATTAAGGATTTAAGTGCTCACGTATATATCTCGCACTTTAGTTACCGTAACCCAATTATCACGACATTAGGAAATGATATTCATGAAATTGACAATGAAAATGGCACATGATTGGTAAATTGTCATTGTAATTTCTTTGTAATTTTTATACCCTTGCAGAGGGTATTATAATTTTGGTCAAAAGTGTGCAACGCAGTGAAGGAAACATCTCCGACCCTATAAAGTATATATATTCTTGATCAGGATCACCTCCTGAGTCGATAAGACCATGTCCGTCTGTCCGTCTGTCCGTCTGTCTGTTTCTACGCAAACTAGTCTCTCAGTTTTGGAGCTATCGAGTTGAAACTTTGCACACACCCTTCTTTCCTTTGCAGGTAGTATATAAGTCGGAACGGCCGGAATCGGTTGACTATATCCTATAGCTGCCATATAACTGATTGATCGGAAATGCCATAACTTTGGTGTTTTTTAAGATAGAGGGTTGGGACTTTCCACACATGTTATACTTGACCAAAATATCTTATGTACAAAATTTCATAAGGATCGGCCGACTATATCCTATAGCTGTCATACAACGATCGGAATTGGCATAACTTTGGTGTTTTTTAAGTTAGAAAGCTGGGACTTGGTACAGATTACTGTTTGGGCAACATAATTCAATATGCCAAATTTCATAAGGATCGGCCGACTATATACGATCCGCTATATATCTATTGATCGGAAATGCTATAACTTCGTTGTTTTTCAAGTTAGAAGCATGGGAGTTTCAATGGATTCCTCTTTTGGCAAAATAATTCGATATGCGATATTATTCGATATTCGATAATTTAAAATGCGTGGCGCCACCTAGCGGACTGCGACTGAACTGCAAGGGTATATCAACTTCGGCTCCGCCCGAAGTTAGCTTTCCTTTCATGATAATTGTAATATTGTTATTTATGTAATATTGTATACTTGTGAATAAATTGAAAATTTTTGGAACTATACATTAATCGAACGTCATTAATCTATAAGAAAATATTAGAAAAAGCAAATTCATGCTTCGTCGTTGAATTATTTAACCTCTAATTTTCAAACTAACCTAAGAGAGAAAATAGAGATGATGAAATGAAAATAGAGAGAGAGGAATACTAGAAGTTTCACTTCTGTCTTGCGTAGGCTTGACACACCCAATTTTTTTTTTTTTTACTATCAATAAACTATTATTTTTTTAGAATTGAATTTTTTTCCTGATTTTTTTGGTTTTTTTAGAGGTATCCTCGCGTAGCGAGTTCCATAATCGCTTTTAATACCCTTACAGAGGGTATTATAATTTTGGTCAAAAGTGTGCAACGCAGTGAAGAAGACATCTCCGACCCTATAAGATATATATATTCTTGATCAGGATCACCTCCTGAGTCGATATGAGCATGTCCGTCTGTCCGTTTCTACGCAAACTAGTCTCTCAGTTTTAGAGATATCGAGTTGAAATTTTGCACACATCCTTCTTTCATTTGCAGGCAGTATATAAGCCGGAACGGCCGGGATCGGTCGACTATATCCTATAGCTGCCATATAACTGATTGATCGAAATTGGCATAACTTTGGTGTTTTTTAAGTTAGAAAGATGGGATTTGGTACAGATTCTATTTTGGCAAAAAATCTGATTTGTTGAATTTCATAAAGATCGGCCGACTATATCCTATAGTTGCCATATAACTGATTGATTGGAAATGCTATAACTTCGTTGTTTTTCAAGTTAGAAGGATGAGAGTTTCAATGGATTCCTCTTTTGGCAAAATAAGTCGATATGCCAAATTTCATAGGGATCGGCCAACTATATACGATCCGCTACATATCTAATAATATAAGATGCGTGGCGCCACCTAGCGGACTGCGACTCAACTGCAAGGGTATATAAACTTCGCCTCCGCCCGAAGTTAGCTTTCCTTTCTTACTGGGAGAAAAACATTTTTAAGCATTGTTATAAAAGTCTAACGGTATATTTTTTGTTAATACATTTTAAATAGTAGATATTTAAAACGCGCGTTTTTTTGACATTTAAATGTGCATTAAAGCTGATTGGCTATTGATATTAACAAATCCATAAACTTGTATTCTTATTTTGATTAGTAGAAGTGAAAAATAAGAAAACATTAATTTAAACATTTTTTTGTCGCACAGTGATTATAAATTAAATCATAAATAATGTTTTGACTTTTACTATACCCTTGCAGAGGGTATTATAGGTTTAGTCAAAAGTGTGCAACGGAGTGAAGGAGACTTCTCAGACCCCATAGTGATCGGCCGACTATATCCTATAGCTGTCATATAACTGAACGATAGAAATTGGCATAACTTTGTTGTTTTTAAGCTAGATAAATGGGACTTTCTACGGAGTCAATTTTGGGCTACTTAATCCGATCTGCCAAATTTTATAAGGATCGGCCGACTATATCCTATAGTTGCCATGTATCTTTACGATCTTTGCGACCAAATCTTTCAAATGCATATCTAATATACACACATGTGTACGTAACGCCGAGCATTGTAGGTGGCTGCAAAAAATTGGTGGCTAAAAAATAAAATCGTTTGAGCCAATTTTGAAAAAAAAATTTTTTTTAAAAAACAAATTTATTTTTATACCCTTGCAGAGGGTATTATAATTTTGGTCAAAAGTGTGCAACGCATTGAAGGAGACATCTCCGACCCTATAAAGTATATATATTCTTGATCAGGATCACCTCCTGAGTTGATATGAGCATGTCCGTCTGTCCGTCTGTCTGTCTGTCTGTCTGTCGGTTTCTACGCAAACTAGTCTCTCAGTTTTGGAGCTATCGAGTTGAAACTTTGCACACACCCTTCTTTCCTTCGCAGGTAATATATAAGTCGGAACGGCCGGGATCGGTCGACTATATCCTATAGCTACCATATAACTGATTGATCGGAAATGCCATAACTTCGGTTTTTTTTAAGTTAGAGGGTTGGGACTTTCCACATATGTTATATTCGGTTTCTACGCAAACTAGTCTCTCAGTTTTAGAGCTATCGAATTGAAACTTTGCACACGTCCTTCCTTCCTTTGCAGGCAGTATAAAAGTCGGAACGGCCGGGATCGGTCGACTATATCCTATAGCTGCCATATAACTGATTGATCGGAAATGCCATAACTTTGGTGTTTTTTAAGTTAGAGGGTTGGGACTTTCACATAATATAATATATATATATAAATATTTTATGTACAAAATTTCATAAGGATCGGCCGACTATATCCTATAGCTGTCATAGAACGATCGAAATTGGCATAACTTTGATGTTTTTTAAGTTAGAAAGATGGGATTTGGTACAGATTTTATTTTGGGAAAAACAATCTGATCTACCAATTTTCATAAGGATCGGCCGACTATATACGATCCGCTATATATCTAATAATATAAGATGCGTGGCGCCACCTAGCGGACTGCGACTAAACTGCAAGGGTATATCAACTTCGGCTCCGCCCGAAGTTAGCTTTCCTTTCTTGTTTTTGGTAGTTTTTAGATTTTTGGTTTTGAAGAATAGATAAAAATATATTTTAAAAAACTTTTTAACGAACTAAACCATATAAAGGTTTCTTATTGATGGTGGTTATGCATTTATAACGTTAATTTATTAAGTTTTTTTATGTTTTAACGTACATTTTTGTTTATAAAAAATTTTGGAACAAAAGTTGTTTTATTTTCATGAAAGAATATCCTCCATTTTTGCAAAATTGGAGGTATAACTAGAAAATAGGTTATTCTAATACTAGATTTTCGAAAATGTTTTATTTGGGAAATGCTGTCGATTTCTTGAATAAATTTCAAAATTGGGATGGTTTCAATCGATGCGTTTTTAATAGAAAAATGCTATTTACTTAATCATAATTTTTTCACTTTTACCCAAATTTCTCTTAAACTAAATGACTTTTGTAATTGTACTTTGACTATCATCCAGTAAATTTTTAATTCTTCGGTGTCTCTTCGCGTACGAAAGCTCTCCAGTATATGTATGATTTTTATATTATTGGGGTTATTGAATCATTTTTTTCTATTAAATATGCTGCAACGAACTGTTTTTGCAAATATTTTCTCGCAACAAATACCGCGGCTAGCTCACAGAGTTTGGGGGATCGTTCCACCGAATTTATATATTCGACGTGATTGCTCGAGCCCAGAAATAACACAGGGTGCTTCGTTTAATAAATATCCCCTTTATTTTGATAAAGTTACAAAAGGGTGAATCTCACCGGCTGCTTAGCTCAGCCGACCGACCGCTCGTCCTCCCATCGATCCCCGATCACCGTTCCGGGTTGGTGCCAATACACACGCCCTCCCAAAGCTTGCGCCCAGCAGGGCTCACGGTTCCCTCCGTTTGGACTCACGTACTCCAGCTGCGGGGCCTGTGCTGTCGCTGTTGTTGTCGTCGCCGCTCTCCTGTCGTCTCTGCTCTCTCGTCGTCGCCGCTGCTCCTAATCCTGATCCTAGCGCTGCTCCTGTTGCTGCTTCCGTCGCTGATCCCGTCGCCGCTCCTGTCACTGATCCTGTCGCTGATCCTGTTGCTGATTCTTTCGCTACTTCTCCTTTGTGGGCACCGTGAATCTTCGGTATCCTCGGCTCACTGGGAATGCTGTGCGTACGCCCCAGCGCCTGGATCAGGATTCTCTTGACTTTACCGGGGTCTCCCTGCTTGGTTTCACTGTTGGGCTTGAGATCCCGAGCTGGCTACCTCTCGCTTTACAGGATCACACCTGGTCTTAACGGTCAGGAATCGACAAGGCGTTCGCCAGGATACTTGTCATGCCCGGGAATAACCCAACCCGACTCGTTTTACCCATGGGCTTCATTTCCACCGCGGATCCTTGATCCTTTTCCCACTTGCTCCTTGATTTATACTCTTTGGCTGATTTGCGTACCGCCGCCGGACTTACCCACAGGGGGTCCTTAAGCTCAGTAGCTGCGATCAGTATCGCAGATCCTTGCGCACTCGCATTAAATCCCGCACTTGAGACTGTCGGACTTACCCACGGGGGGTCCGTCAGCCTATACTCCTAATTCCGGTCCCGATTTGTTCCAGGGGCCCTCCTTATATAGTGCCTAAGGCGCCCGTTAATCCTTGCAAATCTCGCTTCCTGCCGTTAATCCTTAGCTCCTCTGTTCTCGCCGTTAACTTTCTCCAATTCCCGCCACATTTCTAACGGCGGGCTTTCTTTTTTTGCTAAAAGCAAAAGAAAAAGCTTATCAGTGGTCAGAAGTATTTGCACACGTTTTCGGTGCGTCAAAATTATTTTCACAAAAGTTAGTTTGATTTATTTCAGCTTAATATAATATCTAATTTGAACAAAAGATTTTCTTTATTTTATCAAAATACATTAATAATATTTAGTTACACCACCTTTGGTCTTTTAGGTATTGACCTTACCAAAGTTTGGGCAAATTCAAGGGTCAATTTGGACCAAATTTTGTCAATTTCAGCGATGACTCCGTCGCGTTTTCGATTTTTTATAAAAGCCCAAACGTTTTCGATGATATTCAGATCTGGGCTTTGAGGGGGCCAAGGAAAAACCGACCGATTAAGGTCGTTCAAAAATTTGGTCGGTATCCTACCCTTGTGGCATGGAGCATTGTCCTGCTGACGAATCCATTCATAAGTACGAAAAAATTTATTTCCTGACATAAAAGCTTGGTCATTAAGGATTCGAACGTATTCGATCCGGTTTAAAGTTCTTTCTATACCGATAGAGTATAGGAGGAGACGAGGTCTCTGAATCCATAATAGGAAAGGCATCCCCAGAACATGACTGTGCCACCACCAAACCTATTGATTGGTTGGGCTGCCAAATGCTTATGGTTTTTCTTCAAATGCATTAAATGATGACTGTAGGACTCCTGGTACTGAAATGCAGCCTCATCCGTCCATAAAACATTAAACCAATAGTCAAGATATCTTCCAATGCAAATTGCAGACGTATTGTTCGGTTGGTTGGTGTGATGTCAATCACTTTGCGGACAACATATGTATTGAAATCAGCTTCTTTTAGCCTGCGACGGATTGTAGAATCACTTATTTGTTTACCAATTGAATTTTTTGATTCTTGGGAAATTTTTACTGGACTTGCACTTGGATTGCTCGCTACAACTCCTAGTAAGTGCCAGCATTGTCTTTGGTCCAACACAGGTTTTCGGCCTGATCTTTTCCTTTTTTTAAAGTGCCAGCTGTATCGATCTTTTTTACTAAGCAGTAAAGATAAATCACTATTTGAATTCAATTTTCACCAAATTGAATTAATAAGAGCAAAGGAACTGCCACTTGTCGCTGAAAACCAAATACTAATGACGAAATTGCATTGTGAAAATAATTTTGACGCACCGAAAACGTGTGAAAATACTTCTGACAACTATAAGCTTTTTATACCCTTGCAGAGGGTATTATAATTTTGGTCAAAAGTGTGCAACGCAGTGAAGGAGACATCTCCGACCCTATAAAGTATATATATTCTTGATCAGGATCACCTCCTGAGTCGCTATAAGAATGTCCGTCTGTCCGTCTGTCTGTCTGTCCGTCTGTCTGTCTGTCCGTCTGTCCGTCTGTCCGTCTGTCTGTCTGTCTGTCGGTTTCTACGCAAACTAGTCTCTCAGTTTTGGAGCTATCGAGTTGAAACTTTGCACACATCCGTTTTTTCTTTGCAGGTAGTATATAAGTCGGAACGGCCGGGATCGGCCGACTATATCCTATAGCTGCCATATAACTGATTGATCGGAAATGGTATAACTTTGGTGTTTTTTAAGTTAGAGGGTTGAGACTTTCCACACATGTTATATTTGACCAAAATATCTTGTGTACAAAATTTTATAAGGATCGGCCGACTATATCCTATAGCTGTCATAGAACGATCGGAATTGACATAACTTTGGTGTTTTTTAAGTTAGAAAGATGGGATTTGGTACAGATTCTATTTTGGACAAAAGAATTTGATTTGCCAAATTTCATGAGGATCGGCCGACTATATGCGATCCGCTATATATCTAATAATATAAAATGGGTGGCGCCACCTAGCGGACTGCGACTTAACTGCAAGGGTATTTAAACTTCGGCTCCGCCCGAAGTTAGCTTTCCTTTCTTGTTTTCTTCTGCTTTTAGATTTGTCCTATGAACCTCTTTCTTTCCAATTTCTTTTTTTGTCCCTTCAGCAAGAATCAAGCTAAGCGATAACATTTACTTTAGGGAAATCTTTCAACAACAACAAGAATAACAACTAAAATAAGTTAGGATGTGCAAATAATTGTGTGTTGTGAAAATAATTTTGACTATGGTTGTATATATGTTTTTGTTTATTTTTTGTTTTTCCCTTTTTATACCCTTGCAGAGGGTATTATAATATTGGTCAAAAGTGTGCAACGCAGTGAAAGAGACATCTCCGACCCTATAAAGTATATATAATCTTGATCAGGATCACCTCCTGAGTTGATATGAGCATGTCCGTCTGTCCGTCTGTCCGTCTGTCTGTCTGTCTGTCTGTTTCTACGCAAACTAGTCTCTCAGTTTTAAAGCTATCGAGTTGAAACTTTGCACACACCCTTCTTTCTGTTGCAGGCAGTACATAAGTCGGAACGGCCGGGATCGGTCGACTATATCCTATAGCTGCCATATAACTGATTGATCGGAAATGCCATAACTTCGTTGTTTTTTAAGATAGAGCCACTTCAGCGCTTGCCGAGTAATTTTTTTCCGCGCCTTTCAGCGTTCGACTGGCATAGGCGACCACTCTCTCGCCCTCATCAGTATCCTGCGTCAGAACTGCACCCACGCCGTAGTCGCTGGCGTCTGTTTGCAGTACAAAATTCTTCGAGAAATCCGGGCATGCAAGCACTGGATCCTTTGCTAACCGCGACTTTAGCTTCTTAAATGCCTCTTGGTGTCTCGCCGTCCATTCCCACTTTGTTCCTTTTTGAAAAAGATCGTTTAAAGGTTTTGCGACCCCTGCGAAGTCTGGGACGAATCGCCGATACCACGACGCCATCCCAATAAACTGCCGTACGCCCTGTCCCTTCAGCAAGAATCAAGCTAAGCGATAACATTTACTTTAGGGAAATCTTTCAACAACAACAAGAATAACAACTAAAATAAGTTAGGATGTGCAAATAATTGTGTGTTGTGAAAATAATTTTGACTATGGTTGTATATATGTTTTTGTTTATTTTTTGTTTTTCCCTTTTTATACCCTTGCAGAGGGTATTATAATATTGGTCAAAAGTGTGCAACGCAGTGAAAGAGACATCTCCGACCCTATAAAGTATATATAATCTTGATCAGGATCACCTCCTGAGTTGATATGAGCATGTCCGTCTGTCCGTCTGTCCGTCTGTCTGTCTGTCTGTCTGTTTCTACGCAAACTAGTCTCTCAGTTTTAAAGCTATCGAGTTGAAACTTTGCACACACCCTTCTTTCTGTTGCAGGCAGTACATAAGTCGGAACGGCCGGGATCGGTCGACTATATCCTATAGCTGCCATATAACTGATTGATCGGAAATGCCATAACTTCGTTGTTTTTTAAGATAGAGGGTTGGGACTTTCCACACTTTTGACCAAAATATCTTATGTACAAAATTTCATAAGGATCGGCCGACTATATCCTATAGCTGTCATAGAACGATCAAAATTGGCATAACTTTGGTGTTTTTTAAGTTAGAAAGATGGGACTTGGTACAGATTACTTTTTGGGCAAAATAATTCAATATGCCAAATTTCATAAGCATCGGCCGACTATATACGATCCGCTATATATCTAATAATATAAGATGCGTGCGCCACCTAGCGGACTGCAACTGAACTGCAACGGTATATAAACTTCGGCTCCGCTCGAAGTTAGCTTTCCTTTCTTGTTTTTTTTTTATTTTTTTTAACCTTAGATTTCAAATTCTTTTTTTTTTGTTTATGATTATTAATTAAGGTTTATGCCTGTACAAACTCCTGTGCTTGGGTTTTTAGCTCACTCCGGTGGGCCCTCGTTTTCTTCCTTGTGCCAGCGTGACGTAGCACAGCAATCACTGGCGGCACAAAGTTCACCACTGTGTACGGCCCGTCGTACTTTGGCGCAAATTTTGCCGCGAAACCTTCGGCCGCTTTGGACAAATGGTGCTCCTTTGCCCACACTGTGTGGCCGATCTTAGGGCGCCACTCCCGCCTCCTCAGGTTGTAGTGCCGAGTTTGTTCCTGCACCGCGCGCTCCATGTTCCTTCGCACCAGCTCGAACACTTCCTGCAACTTTGCTGCATTCTCTGAGGGAGTGGCTTGTGCTGTTCCCGTCCCCAATGCCCCTTTATCATATATAATGCCCCTTTTGGCGTTCTTGGCTCTCTGCCTTGGGTTACGAAGCATGGCGAGTATCCCGTGGAGTCTGACACGCTTAAGTTTACTGCCAGCATTAATTCTGGCCAGTGTTCGTCCCATGTCCTTTGGTCAATGCCTGCAAACTGGGCGATCATTGTCTTAACCGTCCTGTTTGCCTTTTCTGTAGGGTTTTTCTGCGGCGTGTATGGTGCGGTAAACTGAAGACAAACTCCGAGCTCCTCGAGAAATTTTTCGAAACTCCTACTAGTGGGGACACCATTTTCTGACACCATCACCTTTGGCACCCCGTATCTCGCAGTAATCCTTTCGCGAATCGCCTTCTGCAGCGTCTCCATTGTGGCTTTCCGCATTGGGACCATTTCTGTCCATTTTGAAAACCGATCGATCATTACCAATAGCATGGTGTTTCCATGTTTGGACCTCGGCAACGGAACCACGAAGTCCGCACATACCGTCGCCCATGGCTGCTCTGGGACCTGTGTCAGCATTTTTCCTGCGGCCTGCATCTGACTTGGTTTATACCGCATGCATGTGTCGCATTTTCTGACATACTTCCTTATGTCCCTTTGCATCCCTGGCCAGAAGTATCTTGCGACTATTTTCGCAATTGTTTTCCTTCCGCCTAGATGCCCCGCTGTCGGTTTGTCGTGGTTCCCCTTTAGCACCTGCTGCCTCATATCCATCGGCACACACAGCTTCCATGATGCTACTTCCTCCTTTTCCTACTTTTCCTGTAGCTGGTAACATAATCATATTGTTGTAACTCGAAGACCCATCTCGCGATCCTTCCAAGTGGGTTTTTTATATTATTCAGCCACTTCAGCGCTTGCCGAGTAATTTTTTTCCGCGCCTTTCAGCGTTCGACTGGCATAGGCGACCACTCTCTCGCCCTCATCAGTATCCTGCGTCAGAACTGCACCCACGCCGTAGTCGCTGGCGTCTGTTTGCAGTACAAAATTCTTCGAGAAATCCGGGCATGCAAGCACTGGATCCTTTGCTAACCGCGACTTTAGCTTCTTAAATGCCTCTTGGTGTCTCGCCGTCCATTCCCACTTTGTTCCTTTTTGAAAAAGATCGTTTAAAGGTTTTGCGACCCCTGCGAAGTCTGGGACGAATCGCCGATACCACGACGCCATCCCAATAAACTGCCGTACGCCCTTCACGTTTGTTGGGGGTTCTAATTCCGTAATCGCTGCAACCTTTCCGGGATCCATGCCAATTCCCTGGCTCGTTATCCGGTGTCCCAGGTATAATAGCTCTTCCCTGAAGAAATGACACTTTTCCGTGCTTATCCTCAAGTTTGCCGCCTTCAGTCTACGGAATATTTCCTTCAAATTCGCCATATGCTCCTCCCTTGTGCGTCCGATCACGATGATGTCATCCTGATACGCAAATGCGTACGGAGCCATATCCAGACCTATGACCTGTCTAAGGCCCTTTGAAACGTTGCCGAGGCTGAGTGTAACCCGATCACCTTCCATTGGTACAGACCTTTCCTTGGTACCGTAAATGCCGTCTATCTCCTGCTCCCTTCCTCCAGTGGGATTTGCCAATAGCCGTCCTTAAGGTCGAGGCTGCTGAAAAATGTTGCCTCCCTGAATTGCTCCAGGATGAAGTTTATCCGTGGCATCGAGTACGCGTCCTTTATTGACTTTGCGTTTATTTGACCCATTGACCTGTCTTTTTGTTCACCATGACGATGGGTAAGCTTCCCTTTTCCAGCAGCTCTTCTACCTTTTCATTAAACTTCCCCTGTATTTTGGGGTTCTTTGGATAATACCTTTGCTTTATTGGGATGTCGTTTCGTCATCGTGATCCTTTGCTGTGTTATGGTCGAGCAACCCTTCTGGTTTCTGAATGCCGCTAGCTCCTCCTCGATGAACCTTTTGTCCCGCTCGCTCTCCCATTCGTCCGAGGGTCCAGTTATGGCTATGGACAGCCTATCCTCCGGCATCCGCTCCATCTTTCTATTCTCGGGACCTTGACTTGGTGGCCTGCGCAGTTTATTGTTGTTCCGAATTCTGCGAGGAAATCCCATCCAAGCACCGCGCTGTCTCCCATGCCTGGCATATCTAACATATTACATTCTTTTTTCTTGTTGCCAAAGCTTAATGTGAGTCTTTGTGTAGCTCCCGTTGGCCAACTTTATTAGTCTCCTTGTTGTTCTCCGCTCTCCGGCGATTCCCGGGTTCTCCGCTAGTTTTTCTGAGATGAAACTAGCCGTTGCCCCGGTGTCTATCATGAGAGGCAGCACCTCGCGATCTCTGACTTCCTCTCTACGGCTCAGATCGCTGCGCGTGTCCCGCTCTCTGGCATCACTCTGTGCTCCTCCCCCTATTGCGCCGCACATCCTGCAGAACAAAATTCTGGGGTTCCTGCACCCATTGGCCCAATGGCCCATGCCTCCGCACCTGTTGCACGCCTGCGCTGAGTTTTCTATATGTTCCTATCTAGGCGTCGCTGCCCACTGCAGATTCGGCTGTCTTTGACTTTGACTTGCTGCCCATTGTTGACTCGGCTGCTGCTGCCTTGGGTCTACCGTCAATTGTTGTTTCTGCTGCTATTGCTGCTACATTTGGCTTCGATCCTCAGGCTACCATCTCTGCCCCCATCCCTGTCCTGGGGGGCTCTGTTGCTCCGGTGGTTTCTGGTGCAGTTCCTCTTTTGGCCACCTTCTGTCTACCGCGGAGGCTTGCCTATTAAAAACCTATTCTTCCACGGCCAGCTCCTCGAATTCCTCGGCTGGACCCATAACCTCCTCGAGCGATGCGCATGTGTATGGCCTCATGAACATTTTCATTCGCGGCATGCAGTTCTCCACCAGCCTTTCAATCACCTCCTTCGTGACTTTTCCTAAAGGCTTCATAAGCGTCTGAAGGTCCTCCATATATTCCTTGAACGGTTCTCCTCGCTGCTTTTTGCGCTGCCGAGCCTGGTCTGCCAGTTTCTCAAAATGCCCTTTCGGCAGGAAAAAGGCCTCGAAGCTCTTTCTGAACTCCTTCCATATGGGCCACTCCTCATCGTTCATTATTAACCATCTTTGCGCTCTGCCCTGGAGTAGTGCTGGCATCGGCCGCTGGATTGTGTTTATTTCCAACCCGTAAGTTTTAGCGGACCATACTATTCGGTCCACGAACTCGAGAGGATCTCCTGTTCCGTTAAATCGGAACGACCATTCCCGGACTTTTTTGGCCACTTTCGCATAGTCAACCTGCACCGGGACTGACTTCCGCGCTTGTGGCTCCATGCTCCTTATACTTTTCAATTCTGGTACTGCCTGACTTTGAATGAGCTTCTCCGACTCGCTCACCGCTCTTTGTCTCAGCGTGGACCTCTGCGCGTATTTCTTCTCGAATCCACGCGTGACCGCCATCACTTCGTCGTCCTTCGTCTCGTCGACCCACCTTGCAACAAGTGCCCTCATGTTCTCTACTGTTCCATCCGCAGGGAGGCCGAGCTCTCTGCACACTTCGCACAACTCCTCCTTGCGAAGCGCGTAAATCCAATTCTTTCTCTCCATCTTGAAGCTGTGTTACTCCTAGACTCTAAAGCAATCACGTAGTTTTGGCGCCAGGTGTAACTAGGCCCCACTTTGGGCCCCAGGTGTTATGAACTGTTAGGGGGAGTAAGGGGGAGTTGGGGGGATCGTTAAACCGATTTTATATATTCAACGTGATTGCCCGAGCCCAGAAATAACACAGGGTGCTTCGTTTATTAAAAATCCCCTTTATTTTGATAAAGTTACAAAAGGGTGAATCTCACCGGCTGCTTGGCTCAGCCGACCGACCGCTCATCCTCCCGTCGATCCCCGATCACCCTTCCGGGTTGGTGCCAATACACACGCCCTCCCAAAGCTTGTGCCCAGCAGGGCTCACGGTTCCCTCCGTTTGGACTCACGTGCTCCAGCTGCGGAGCCTGTGCTGTCGCTGTTGTTGTTGTCGCCGCTCTCCTGTCGTCTCTGCTCTCTCGTCGTCGCCGCTGCTCCTGATCCTGATCCTAGCGCTGCTCCTGTTGCTGCTTCCGTCGCTGATCCCGTCGCCGCTCCTGTCACTGATCCTGTCGCTGATCCTGTTGCTGATTCTTTCGCTACTTCTCCTTTGTGGGCACCGTGGATCTTCGGTATCCTCGGGTCACTGGGAATGCCTTTCGCCGTGGCGGGCACCTAATCCGTGTTAACAGACTGATGGGCTCACCTCCTAGGCGTACGCAGGGCAGGTTACGCTTCTCCATATCCATACGCTCCGCAGGATCTATGGCAGACCAGAGGTTTTGGCGTCGCGTCTTCTTTAACTCTAGGCGATACGCTGTGCGTACCTGGATCAGGATTCTCTTGACTTTACCGGGGTGTCCCTGCTTAGTTTCACTGTTGAGCTTGAGTTTCCGTGCTGGCTACCCCTCGCTTTACAGGATCACACCTGGTCTTAACGGTCAGGAATCGATAAGGCGTACGCCAGGATACCTGTCATGCCCGGGAATAACCGAACCCGACTCGTTTTACCCATGGGCTTCATTTCCACCGCGGATCCTTGATCCTTTTCCCACTTGCTCCTTGATTTATACTCTTTTGCTGATTCGCGTACCGCCGCCGGACTTACCCACAGGGGGTCCTTAAGCTCAGTAGCTGCGATCAGTATCGCAGATCCTTGCGCACTCGCATTAAATCCCGCACTTGAGACTGTCGAACTTACCCACGGGGGGTCCTTCAGCCTATTCCCCACTAGAAGGTGGGAGTTCCTTCTCGGGTGAACCCGCCTTCAATAAACAAGCCAATAGTTTATATTGCACTCGAAATGCATGAATGTATGAGCGTGCTTATGTATGTTTTATTCTAGTGGGGAATACAAGTTAAAAAGAAATACTAAAGATCCCTCACCGCAGTATAACCTCCCACACTCCATGGCTTTTGACGACAAACTCAACACGAGCGCACCATATTTATCTATCTAGTGTGCCCGGTCTCTTCATGAGGGCAAGTATCGATAATCGACCCGCGACATCCCCACCTCCGTGAACCCCTCAAATCCAAAGCCGCCAACTTTGAAGCAGGGCGCACTATCCAGCTAGTCCGATCTCCATCCATGATTTTAACGCGGACTCGTCTGACCTCACCATCCATTCCAGCAAAGGCCTCCTCCAAGACGACCAAGACAACCTTACTATATGCCATTGCTTCCGCGTAGCTCTTTCCTTTACAAGGTCTCCATTCAGGCCGAGGGTATCCGTCGGGCAAGCTGGCCTCCCTGTCCGCTCCAACGAAGTTCTTGCCGTTGTCACTGAGCAGTCTATGTACTGGCGCTCGACGGCAGATGAAATTCCTGATTACAATTATGCAGTAGTCCGTGGACAGGTCGTGCGTCAGTCACGTAAACAAGGTCACCGCTTCTACTGGTGCCGAGCTATGGCCACTAGCAGTGGTTCAAAGTAGTCGATGCCCGTGTTTTTAAACGGCCAGCCACTGGCCTCCAGACTGGCGTCCAGATCGTCTGCCAGGGGTCCCATAATCGGCGGCACCATCGGAAGCACCCTCCGGAGTCATTCTCTGCGGCCCGCATCTCGTCGGGGAACGCTTCCCGTTGTGTTTTAAGGACCAACAAATTCTCAGCTGCCTGACACTCAGCTACAGTGAGGCCATAGTTCTCAAGCTCATCTCGAGCGAACCAGACGAGCACAGCTCAAATCCGCCTTCTGCATGTATCACTCTGGTAAAACTTCGAAAGCTTCGCTCTCTGTGGCGAAGCTGTCCACATAGTCGTCCACGTAGTGGTAGCCTTGACTTTTTCGGGGATCCGAATCCAGGAATCGCTTGGAATTTTCAATCTTCGTATGATGCGCCGCGCTCGGTGAGCATGCAGCTCCAAAAGTCATCACGCCCATCTCATAAACGTCGGGGTCCAGTTGGTCATCCCCATCTCTCCACAAAAACCGTTGCGCACATTTATCTTCGGGTCGATTCACCACCTGGTGAAACATCTCCTTGATGTCACTGCAGACTCCGACAGCACCTTCCCTGAAATGGAAAAGAATAGATGCCAAGGGCTTATAGTGTTGCGCCCCCTTTCTCAGCGCAGAATTCAACGAAATTTCTACAACTCGTTCCGCTACATTAAATAACAATCGTATCTTCCCCGGCTAGTTGGGATTCTCCACTCCAAATGTGGAAAGTACTATGTCTTATCGCTTCCTTAATCCTTCATAATCCTTGAATATTCCTGGGTGAACTGCTCTCTGCAGCCTCTGGAACCTCCGCCTTCAGTAGTCCTCGACCATCCGTTCCACGTTATCATCCAACGACGTGGCTAGGAGGTCCTTCTACGGTCCCAAAAACAACCCATCCTAATTCGGTTACGGCCGCGTACGGTCCCTCTCTGGCAAACCATCTCGTTCTCAATGGCAATCCTTAATGTCCATGGTCCAATCCGAAAGCAGCTTCGGTTCTGCATTCTCGTAGGGCATTATCGGTAATCAAGCGTCCTTGTTCACGCTCGTGACGTCTCGTCTGTGCAGGCTCTGCATCGGAAAATCCACGTTAGTAGGCTCCCTTGTGGCCCTTACCTCCGAACCACTGAATATTTAGCTGACGAAGTACTCCTTTTTCGCCGAGCTCTGCAACCAGCTCGTTGTCGACCATCGTAACCAACGAACCTTCATTCAGGAGCGCGTACGTATCCACCTGCTTCCCACCTCCGTATAGCGTCACCGGCAATACACGGAACAGTAGTCGTTCTCGATCCTCGTCGACACACCTCAAATTCCTTTCCGGAGTCGCCGGAGCATCCACGGATGACGATGCTTCTTCATTCACTCGGACGCCTTCCCTCGGTCCAACCGACTATCGGATCCGGTTATAGCTTCTCCAATTGCAGTCTCCTTAAGCCTTTATTGCTTGCTTTATGCAGAAGACGGTGATGCTTCCCCCTGCATCCATTCGCGGGGCATTCTCCTGACACAGCGCAGGATCCAGTCATATTCCCGCTTCGCAAGCACATAAAACATAAGCAATGTTTTGTGGCGAGCCTCCACCTGTCTGTAGGTGTGACTCCAATGAATCGTTGGCAGTTCCAAACTGCATGTTGTCCAGGTCCAAGCCCTTCACATATTGCGCAACCTCTGAAGCAGTTCTCCTGTTGCTTTTCCTGCTCACAGTCGATGCTAGCATGAAGCAATCGACGCCTTTGCTTCTTTCCATCGATGTCTGCCCCCACGCAGACCACATTCGCTAAGTCAGTCAGCCACGAACTTCAGTCTACAATAGTCGGAAAGGGCTGAATAGCTGCAGCATAGCTTACCCACTTCACTCGTTTACTTATTGGCAGCTTGGCCACAAGGTCTTCCATGAGGGTAGGATTACACAAATGCTGTTCTGCCTTTGCCGACTGCAAGAAAGCCTTGAGGTTACTCACATGCGTGGAGAATGAAACGAGCTTTCCCAAATTATGTTCCGTTATTGCGGGCACATCTTGGATGCTGTTGAGCTGACTGCGTATTAGTTGCTCCGGTCGGCCATATCTGAAACGCAGCTGCTCCATCACTGCATTCACATGCTTTATTTTTAAATTGAATTTTTTTCCTGATTTTTTGGTTTTTTTAGAGGTATCCTCGCATAGCAAGTTCCATAGTCGCTTTTTTTGTATAGAGCTGGGAGAAAAAAAAAAATTTAAGCATTGTTATAAAAGTCTAACGGTATATTTTCTTAATACATTTTAAATAATAGATATTGAACTTGCATAAACGCTTATAACGGTAAAAAAAATATTTTCCCAATATGTTATTATAAGGCAGTGAAATATGCAAAAAAGCGCGTTTTTTGGATATTTGAATGTGCATAAAAGCTGATTGGCTATTGATATTAACAAATCCATAAACTTGTATTCTTATTTTGATTAGTATAAGTAAAAATGAGAAAAAATCAACTTAAAAATTTTTTGTCGCGCAGTGTAATCGACCTGCGACAGGAATTTGGTGATCTCTCTGATCAAACTATTACGATATGCCAGCTATGTTCTATGTAAACTAGTCTCTCAGTTTTGAAATATCGACTTAAAACTTCCAACACATACTTCTTTTCTGTGCAGGCAGTATAGAAGTGGGAACGGCCGAGATCGGTCGACTTTATCCTATAGCTGACAAATAACTGATTGATCGGAAATGCCATAACTTTATTGTTTTTTAAGATAAAATAATGGGACTTAATACAGATTTCATTTTGGGCAAAGTTATTCGATTTGCTAAATTTATAAGGATCGGCCAACTATATCCTATAGTTGCTATGTAACTGATCGATCGGAAATGACACAACCTTACTATTTTTTGAGATGCTTGGGTCTGTTTTAATAATTTTTATTACGAAATTGATTTGATAGTAAAATTTTCATGAGCCGATGCTCACGATCGATCTGATATATATATAACTTATATATACATATCCATTATATACAGGGTGCGTACGGTATTTGAGGACATATTGCTGTTAAAACTAAATTGTTTGTATTTTTAACAAAAGTAATTGTAATTCATTCAAATTTTTACAGCAAGTTAATTGATACTTAAACTAAACAATTATTCAATAAAACCCCCGTTCGCTGCAATTACAGCTTCAATTCTCGATCGGAAACGTTTACATGCCCGAATTAGATGATCCTTATTCATTTCGGGCATTGCTTTGGCAATACTAGTTCGAAGGGAAGCAACCGTGTTGTGAGGGTACTTATTGGTGTCCCTTTCAAGTACGCCCCATACGTAGTAATCCAAAGGATTAAGATCCGGTGAGCTAGGTGGCCACAAGTGACGGCCCTCATGGACTTGGAAGGGTCCAGGTCAACAGTATCCTGAACTTGTTCAATAAATTTTGGTGTTTTCACACAATTTGAACGTTGTTCGTGCTTTTTACGCTTTCCAGTGCTTTTCACATTCCCACCAGATGATTGCAACTCTTGACGAACTTTATAAACGAATGATCGGGCGACTTTCAAAAATGTGCTTATTTCAAGATCGCTGTGCTCTGCGTGTAAAGCAACGATAACCGCATGTCTTTTCATTTCTTGAGTTAGAATATTGTCCTCCATTGTTAATCTAAAAAGAATAAAAAGATCACAACACTAGGTACAAAATGGCAGCCTCATATATCAATGTCCTCAAATACCGTACGCACCCTGTATATATATTAATAAAGTTAGATTTCCTTGCTTGTATTAATTTAGAGCAATCAGCAAATTTTAAAATTCTTCTGTGGTGGAATATTTCGGTCTAATGAAATTCGTGGCAATTCGTGCTTCCATTTGGGTTTTGTTGGATGCCAATTTCATCAAAAACATTTTGATTCTAATAACATCAACAATGTGTGAATAGATATTGGCAAAAAGTAAAAAAAAAATCATTCGCAAAATATTTATTTTTAAACATAAAAATATTTTATAAAACAAGAAAGAAAAAGCTAACTTGGACCGGAGCCCAACTTTTATAAATTCTGCTTAGAATTAGGCAAAATGAATATTTTTCCTTTTACTTATATCGTAAGAACCCATATATCGTAAAACCATGGCAACGCTGATCAACACGTCGTCATTTTCTTATACACTTTGAACATTTTCCCTACTCATATTCAAATCCAAATAGGTATACTTTCTGAAACCATTTACAATGAAAAATTTACAGTCTACTAAAGTCTACTAAATAAAGATTTTTTAAGATACAATTAAGGACCATTTCATTTCTGTCCAAAGAAACAGTTTAGTCCAGCATGACGGATTGACTGGAAAGATTATTCACCTTAACCCGAAGTTTTGCCTTAAAAAAGGGAAAACAAGTTGATGGTTGTAAGCGTCATAGACTGAGGATTATGTCCTTAGCTGATCATTAACCTGCAACACAAACTAAGGATGGAAGCGATGTCTTGCTGGAGCGACTGGATTTGCCGTGGAGTGAATTCGAGAAGCTTGGGGACACGATATCCCTTCAGGACACGGTCGATGGGTACGTAAATCCAAACAACGACAACGAGGAGTACAAAGGAAGGTACCTAAACTTAATTGCGTATTTAAGACTGCAGTGTCTCGTTTAAACGACTAGCCATGACATATTGTGCTTTCCGTATTGGAAAAATTAACGATATTAGCGAAATAATTAACGAAGGCATTAAATATGCCTTCAGAATGTATAGTATTCTATGAATGGGTAGTACTATATAGAATATATAGTATTCTCCGCTCATATTACCAAGATGTTTCACCATGTCTGGGTATGTACTTTCCGTACTTACCCAATTATCAATACCAATCATACCAATCATCAAAATTATCAAAAAATTTTAATGCGAGCACAGGCGCAGGCCTGTAAAACACTACCAATTATACACTGTAACTTATCGTCTGTGCACCATATCTGACTGTAAGAGTATTGGAGCAAGTGTCATATATACTTCATATCTTATATACAAATTAATTTAAGAGGATTTCAATCCTTTTAGGGGAAAAACAAATAAGCGCCATATTGGAGCTCGACAAGTGGGTGTCCGGTTATCCGCAAACCTGAATCCTGAGAATAGATCTCGACACGCTACGTAAGCTGAGAGTATCGCGATTTATTGTCAACAAGGATTTGATTAAACTACATGCCTTTTCCGATGCATCAACCCAGGCATATGCTGCTACTATTTACTGCAGGACTCGACAGGAAGACGGAACATATTCGGTTACAATGGGGGCTGCCAAAACTAGGGTAGCACCTCTGAAATAAAAATCTCTGAAACAACACTCTGAAACCTCTGAAGCTCTGAAGCAATTAACCTGGAGCTGTGTGGAGCACTGCTGCGAGGTACGATCACTCAAGGAGATGGTGCACGACACAAAGATATAAAGGTCCTCGCATTGTGCGATTCAACAGTTGTATTAAACTGGCTATATTACCCACCATAACATAAACACATAAAACATTAGCCGCAAACCGCACATCGGAAATACTGGAAACGTTGCTATGACATGCCACGCGGCGACTACTCCGCCTATTGAAATTTCACCTATGGTGGAACGGACCACCACGGCTACGCAATAAAGATGAGTACACGGACAAAAATGCCTAACTCTGAAGTTTATCTGAATATTACAGAAATGTCTCGCAGACATTGGCCGATGAAAGCATTAAATACGTTTCCATTCCGCACTGAGGATGAAAATAAAAGACTTCCGTACGACCAATCAAACTGCACATGCGCCGCATAATTTGTAAAAATATCCTAAAGGATTCTGAAAGCGCAGGCACCAGAAATATCTCACAACGCTACAACATCGTGTAACATGTAACCATATAAGCGGGCAGATGGTTGTGTAGCTGCAAGAAGGTTGCACGCGCTGGTTCCGGCTTTTTGGTCGGTAGAAGGGAGTGGATCCGTAGGGTCCTTGTGCTACTCGCTCGCAGTTATCAATCGATTATTTAAAAGATATTCGCGTGCGGGGGGTTAGTACGTACTGAAGGATATAGCGGGAAGGGGACGAAAAGGATTCTTGCATTGCTTTCGACATTCAAAGTAGTTAAAGCCGTTGCGACTGCGCTGATGGAGTTGCAGCAGACGACGTAAAGCTGAGCGGATGTTTTTCCACAGCCGTTGCTCACCCCTCCATGATCACCAAGTCCGCGAAATAATTATTGATGATCCCAAAAAAAAACCGGCTATTTAATTTCACTTGCCATCTTCATCCTGTTTGACTTCTCCAGATAATAGATTAGCAATTCATTTTTAGACGTTATAAAATTTATTCATGGTTATTAAGTTGCATAAGGCCAAAAAAGGAAATTTAAATTAAGTATTTAATGGTGTTTGGTGTATTTAATGGCCAGGTGTAACGAACTGTTTTAGCTATGTTTTGCTCGCAACAAACGCCGCGGCTAGCTCACAGAGGTTGAGGGTACGTTCCACCGAATTTATAGTTCGACGTGATTGCCCGAGCCCAGAAATAACACGTTATTGCTTCTTTTCAAATAAATCCCCTTTATTGTAAATAGTTTACAAAGCAATAAAAGGAATCTCACCGGCTGTCTGGTCGCTCGTCCTCCCGTCGATCCCCGATCCCCGCTCCGGGTTGGTGCCAATACGCACGCCCTCCCAAAGCTTGCGCCCGGCAGGTCGTGCGGTCCTGGTGCCTGGCGCCGAAACGGCTCTCGGTTCCCTTCGTTCGGACTCACGGACTCTGGTTGCGGGGCCTGTGTTGTTGATGTCTTCTGCTGCCGCTGCCTGTCCGTCGCTGCTGCTCCCTCGTCGTCGCTGCTCTACCGTTGCCGCTGCTCCCTCGTCGTCGCTACTCTACGGTTGCCGCTGCTCCCTCGTCGTCGCTGCTCTACGGTTGTCGCTGCTCCCTCGTCGTCGCTGCTCTCCTGCTGCTGCTCCTCCGTTTGGGAACGCCGTGGACCTCGGAACCTTTGGCTTGCCTGGACTTGCCCTTTCGCCGTGGCCGGCACCTAATCCGTGTTAACAGACCGAGTGGCTCACCTCCCAGGCATACGCCGGGCAGGATATGCTCCTCGCTGCTTAGCGGCCGGATCAGGGCACGAAAGGCCTTCCTACCCTACAGGACACGCCCCCGGTCGCGTTCGCCACTCGCCTCCAAACACCTGCGTGCCTACGCCCCGCAGGATCTATGGTAGGCCAGAGGTTTGGGCGTCGCGTCTCCTTTGACTCCAGGTGGTTCACTGTGCATACGCTCCAGCGCCTGGATCAGGATTCTCTTGACTTCCCGGGGTGTCCCTGCCTGGTTTCACAAATGGGCTTGAGTTCCCGGGTTGGTTAGCCCTCGCGTTACAGGATCACACCTGGATCGAACGGTCAGGAGCAGACAAGGCGTACGCCAGGCTGATCCGTTGCTGCCGCCACTACACCAGGATACCTGTCGTGTCCGGGAATAACTCCACCCGACTCTTTTACCCTTGGGCCTCAGCTTTGCCGCGGATCCTTGATCCTTTTCCCCTGACTCCTTGCTCGATTTGATGCGCGTACCGCCGCCGGACTTACCCACAGGGGGTCCTTAAGCTATTTTCGAATATCCTTGCTCACTCGCTTTAATAGCCCGCACTGAAGACTGTCGGACTTACCCACGGGGGGTCCTTCAGCCTGTACTCCTAACTCTTCAAGGAAGCTTTCCAACTTGAATTCCAGACTTACCCACGGGGGGTCTTTCACTCAACTCTCCCAGCTTCCCTAGAAGACTCGGCCCCGATTCGCTCCAGGGGCCCTCCTTATATAGTGCCAGAGGCGCCCGTTAATCCTTGCGAATCCACTTCCTGCCGTTAATCCTCCGCTCCTTCACTTTCTCCGTTAGCTTTCTCCAAGCCCGCCGTCTTTCTATCGGCGGGCTTTCTTTATTGTTCCCCCCCGATTGCCCCGTTCGGGCCTCCGATCCGCAATATTTTGTGCCGGTCATCGGACTTCGTCCCGATACCCCGCGATCCCCCCCTGGACATTCAAATGCATTTCTGTGTTTTTGTGCATTTTGTAAACACAGCTGCGCGGTCGCCGGCCGCTTCGTCCCCCGCCGTCCCCGCTGTTTCCTATGACCTTCGAGCGGCCCGCGTAATTTGTTATAATCGAAAAAAAATTATCTTAGAATTTATATCTTTATTAGTTGGTATAAGAAATAATAAGTCGAATTAATATGCAATCAAATTATATATGTCTATATAAAAATACTATTAAGAACCATGTTTATGAAGAGAATCTTGTCTTCCATAGCGGGTATTCTCTAATGTTATTTCTTAAATTTATATTTAAAATGTCTCCAAAGTAACTTGTTTATTTTCAATTCAAATTTGATAGCAAGGGATTATGATTAACTTTAGCAAGGTTTTTAATGTTGGAAAATTGCAAGAGCTTTATTTTTGATTATTAATTATTTTTAATACATAATACATTATTTTTAATGTTCCAAGACTCCATTAATTTTTATTAATTATTAATTCATTAATTTAAGATCAAAAAAAATTAATTATTTTTTTTTTTTGTTTTATGTCATTGCGGAAGGCCATAATTAAATATTGGAAATAAAAAAAGGAAAATATAATCAGCAACTGTTAGCATTCATGTGCCAGAAAATTTTTTCGTTTTTTTCTTCAGTGTACCATTGTTCTGTATTTTAATTGCAAGCCGCATGGTTCGATTTTACCGTTTGGCAAACAAAAATCTATCAGGTAAAGCTTCTAGTACACTGAGAAAAATCGGCCTAACCACAAACAATTTTTAACTTGGGGTAATGTGTTTTTTTTTTCACTTACATCGAGTTTATTTTCTCCAAAAGTTCCCAAAAGATCTTTTGTCGGGTTGAGCGATTAATCTATAACTTTAGGGCTTAAAGGTTATTTTTATGTATGTATGTATATATATATTCACCAAACTATTTAATATTTCCGAACCATTCATGTTTAGTATTAAAGTAATTAAATAAAAAATACAAAATTAAGGGAACTGGAAAAGTTATTTTCTTACATTATTAAACGCCAAGCTCCAAAAAAAATAAATACTACCAAAATAAAAATAGCTAAATCAAATTAATAATTCCAGAAACCACATGGGACAGGCGTAACTGTCTTGGGGCGATGAGTGACGTCATTGGACGATTCGGGTGCATATGCTGGACATTGGCGGGTTTTAGTTCATGAGGGAAAATTATTGGCACATGCACCTTACTTCCAAGAAAAAATTGTATCTCTCACTCTAATTATAATTAATCCATCTGATCTCGCGGTGTGGCGCTGCGGGCCCTTCTTAGGGTAAAACTGGCTAGTTGGGGACTTATAAACTTTTCCCAATGTAAGAACAATAAAAAATGGGTTCTTACTGGGTGCCAATTGGACTTAAAAAACAAGAAAGGAAAGCTAACATCGGGCGGAGCCGAAGTTGATATACCCTTGCAGTTGAGTCGCAGTCCGCTAGGTGGCGCCACGCATCTTATATTATTAGATATATAGCGGATCGTATATAGTCGGTCGATCCTTATGAAATTTGGCATATCGAATTATTTTGCCAAAAGAGGAATCCATTGAAACTCCCATGCTTCTAACTTGAAAAACAACGAAGTTATAGCATTTCTGATCATTCAGTTATATGACAGCTATAGGATATAGTTGGCCGATCCTTATGAAATTCAAATCAGATTTTTTTTCCCAAAATTGAATCTGTACCAAATCCCATCTTTCTAACTTAAAAAACAACAAAGTTATGCCAATTTCGATCGTTCTATGACAGCTATAGGATATAGTCGGCCGATCCTTATGAAATTTTGTACACAAGATATTTTGGTCAAATATAACATGTGTGGAAAGTCCCAACCCTCTAACTTAAAAAACACCAAAGTTATGGCATTTCCGATCAATCAGTTATATGGCAGCTATAGGATATAGTCGACCGATCCTGGCCGTTCCGACTTATATACTGCCTGCAAAGGAAAGAAGGGTGTGTGCAAAGTTTCAACTCGATAGCTTTAAAACTGAGAGACTAGTTTGCGTAGAAACAGACAGACGGACAGACGGACCGACGGACAGACGGACAGACGGACATGCTCATATCGACTCAGGAGGTGATCCTGATCAAGAATATATATACTTTATAGGGTCGGAGATGTCTCCTTCACTGCGTTGCACACTTTTGACCAAAATTATAATACCCTCTGCAAGGGTATAAAAAGGAGGAATAAAAAACAACGCGTGACGCCGAAAACAAAGGTTTTATTTACCTTGAATTGGCACCACAAAAATGTAATTCACTTTTAATGCACTGAGCGCTGCTCACTTCCCTCGGCGTTTAAGTTTTGGGAAACTTAGGTGGAAATTTCCCACCACGTGTCTTTTTTTCCCGGGGTTTAAATATATACTTGAGTTTAACCGCGAGCGATGCCACAAGAGAAAAGAACTTGGCCGCTGCTTATTCTATGCTTAGACCGATACTTAAATGCTCAATTCTAGGTAGATAATTGATTATCAATAGATAAGGAACTTTAAGCTTAACCAAGCTTTTTGTTTTTGTTTCGTATTTTTGGTTATTCCAAGCTTAACTAAATGGGGTTTACTTTTAGGCATTTGGTTTGTTTGTTAAGTTACAGCAAGCGCATCAAATCAATGTGCAATTGGGGTCAGTTGTTCTCATCAAGGATTCCAATACTCCAACAGCAGCCTGGTCACTGGCAAAAGTTATCTCAACTCACGAAAATGATGGGAATATTTCGTGCTGGATTTGCCATCGTGACTGGATTTGCCGTGGAGTGAATTCGAGAAGCTTGGGGACACGATATCCCTTCAGGACACGGTCGATGGGTACGTTAATCCACACAACGACAACGAGGAGTACAAAGGAAGGTACCTAAACTTAATTGCGTATTTAAGACTGCAGTGTCTCGTTTAAATGACTAACCATGCCATATTGTGCTTTCCGTATTGGGGGATCAGTGTCCTCATCAAGGATTCAGTGGGGGGTCAGTGTCAAAGAAGAAATACTTCGACAGCAGCCTGGTTACTGGCAAAAGTTATCTCAACTCACGAAAATTATGGGAATATTTCGTGCTGTCAAATGGAAAACTGCTTTAGAAGCAACTCTTCCTATAATAACTTTGCCAAAAATGTTTCAGGGGGAGCCGGGCTAATGCTTATGAGATTTTCATTACAAATGGATTCCTTATATAATAAACTTTGAAAAATTCCAATCTTTTATCTTTAGAAACACCACAGTTTGGCCATATCTAATTAATGGCACTATAACAGTTATAAAAAGTGCAAAAATTAATTGAATATTACAGATTTTTAAATACACATCCCAACAAAAAATCATAAAAAACTCAAAGACTTTTTAAAATTTTTAAAGTTATTATAAAACAAGAAAGGAAAGCTAACTTCGGGCGGAGCCGAAGTTGATATACCCTTGCAGTTCAGTCGCAGTCCGCTAGGTGGCGCCACGCATACTATATTATTAGATATATAGAAGATCGTATATAGTCGGCCGATCCTTATGAAATTTGGCAAATCAGATTATTTTGTCCAAAATAGAATCTGTACCAAGTCCCATCTTTCTAACTTAAAAAACACCAAAGTTATGCCAATTCCGATCGTTGTATGACAGCTATAGGATATAGTCGGCCGATCCTTATGAAATTTTGTACATAAGATTTGTTGGATCCTCTATCTTAAAAAACAACGAAGTTATGGCATTTCCGATCAATCAGTTATATGGCAGCTATAGGATATAGTCGACCGATCCCGGCCGTTCCGACTTATGTACTACCTGCAAGGAAAATAAGGATGTGTGCAAAGTTTCAACTCGATAGCTCTAAAACTGAGAGACTAGTTTGCGTAGAAACCGACAGACAGACGGACAGACGGACCGACGGACAGACGGACATGCTTATATCGACTCAGAAGGTGATCCTGATCAAGAATATATATACTTTATAGGGTCGGAGATGCCTCCTTCACTGCGTTGCACACTTTTGACCAAAATTATAATACCCTCTGCAAGGGTATAATTAGCTAATCTGGAAACACTGCTTTTTTCGTTATTCATTATTTTTTGTATGTTAAGGGCATATAGCGTAAGAGTGATTAGTTTATCTAAAACTTTGATTCTTAACAGATGAATAATGCGGAAATCAAATTATCAAATTTGTAAAGAGTGCTAGAAATTTACTCAATAAGTGCAAAATTAAAAAAACAAAAAATTTTTCGCTGAAACTAAAGTCAAGAAAAAGAGAGGCCCCCGAAGATGATGTGCCTTTAGAGATTCCCCAGAATCCCAGCACCATGATACAATTACGAAGGTAGTCTCGTCAACGGTCTAAGTGCTCGGGTTTTGGGTTCGGGTTCGGGTTCAGTGCATGTTCGAATGGTTGTCTTCGGACGAATTTTTCTCGAACCTTAGCTCTTATGGACATAACTTGTCATGGCATGACATGATTTACAATGTGTGCCGCATATTAGAATACTAATATATTCTATTTTAAGATTAAAATATATTTTAGGATTAAGAATTTAATCAAAAGATTTAATCAAAAACAAAAAAACACTTCATTTTAAACTCAAAATTGATGAAAATTAAAATATAAAAAAATGTCAGCTCGTTTTATTATAAAAGGAAATTTAAAACCCCATATGTTAAATTATCACGGAGTAAACAACACATTTTGTCTTTCCGCAATCGTAATTGTAGAGGTTAAAGATTTTTCCGACGAGACCATTTTGTATAATTTTATCATGCCCAGCACAAAATTCCGTAACAATAAAGGGCCATCATCGAGAGGGGATTTTGTTGTTGAACATCAACTTAAGCTTACAAATGAAAAAAATTCAAATTAATCAACAATGAGATTTAAAACGAAAATAGATGCAGTTTTGTATAAATATTTTCAAATTACGATTATTTATCACTTATATTTCAAATCACAAGCCCATTGTACCTATTCGGTAGCATGAAGTATTGAAATTAATGAATGAGTATATTTGAAATGAAATCGAGAAGTGCAATTATGAAATTGCATAATTTTAAATTTAATTTAAGTATTTCCTCAAGTTTATTACGGGAACACTTTCTTTACAGAAACATCCACATGTTATTTTTGAAGCTCGTACGAAAGCAAACAAAGGATGTGCTAACTCTGGGAATCTAGACTCTTGGCGCCTGTCTCGCCGCACAAAACATCTACCAGCTGGAGTGGCTGGTATAGTCGATGATATATTTGACGGCGATGGTGGGCGAATGCGACGAGATGTGCGTGAAGCTACTAAGTACATTGAAACTGCAATAGTTGTCGACAAGGCAATGTTTGATAAACGCAATGGAAGTACACGTGCCGAGGTGATTCACGATGCTATACAAGTTGCTAATATAGCAGATCTGGTGAGTAATAATTAAAATGTTTTACACCAGCATTATAAAAATGCCAAAAATTTTGTTGTAGTATTTTCGAACTTTAAATACTCGAGTATCTGTTGTTTACATTGAGACGTGGGGAAAAAATCAAGCTATCATTGATGGAAGTAAAGATATAAGCAAAGCAATATCTAACTTCAATGATTATACATCCCGTAACTTGTTTCAAGTGGAGCGTGATACTACTCAGTTGCTTTCGTAAGTATATAGTTCCTACTATAGTTAACTAATATTTTATGTAACATGTGTCGTTTCATGCTTTTTTATCCTATACAGAGGCGAAATATTTGCCGGTGGGGAAGCTGGCATGGCTGTTCCTGAAACTGTTTGTACGCCACGCGCAGTGGGAATTAGTGTGGATGTAAACGTATATGAGCCACATCTTTTGGCTGGTACTATGGCTCATATGATTGGACACAACATTGGCATGGGACATGACGATGGACGTAAGCTAACATGAAAAATATATATAAAACATTATTGTAGTTAAATAGTAAAAAAAAAAACAGTAGTTTTTAATAATTTAAAAAAATAATATACACATATTACATGGGATATTTAATTTTTCAAGGTTTCAACCCTGAATTAAGCTGTTCGATAAGGGTTGTGACTTGAAAAAAACCCTTGAGGGGGTCATCACGCGACAGAAAAAAATCCTTAAAAACTGTTTTTTTCTGGCGCCAGAATAAAAATGGAGCTTTGAAATTTTAATCATTTATTAACACATACCTTAACTATATTAAATATCAATTATGAACTAAATATATTGGATAAACCTGAGCTACATCGATGTAAACACCCTTCCCCAAAAAATGCATTTTAACTTCGGGCGGAGCCAAAGTTTGCATACCCTTGCGGTTAAATGGCAAGCATTTATCTTCAAAAATATAAAGGTTGTATAATTTTCGGTCGTTCGAGATAAGTTAAATGTTAGCTATATAGACTTCCGATTCTATGGAATCTGTATTTACTCCGAACATATAACATATAATCTAATATATAAAATTCTCGTGTCACAGTTTTCGTTACCATACTCCTCCGAAACGGCTTGACCGATTTTGATGAAATTTTTTGTGCTTATCCGGTATCTATGAGAATCGGCCAACATCTATTTTTCATCCCCCTAAATGTTAGGGGTAGTCCACCCCTAAATTTTTATTTTTATTTTTTAGACAAAATTTTTAATTTCTCTTTTTTTATGATACAATATACAATAATACATACAATCCTCAATTTTCACCCTTCTACGATCAACCGGGAATGATTGCCGGGAAAATCCATAAACAGCATTTTTCTATTTCCCATACAAACGTTTTTTAAACAAAATGGAGACTACAATAATAGTAGGCGCCGGTATGTGATACATTGTTTGACAGCTACTCATTGTTCTCTGCTCAGTTAATTTTATGTGACAAACCGATATTGTGTTCACTGAAAAATTGTGCAAAAAATTTTTATTTGAAATTTTATTACTTCTCAAATTTCGCGGAAAATTTTCTCAATTTGATTAATTACAATTTACGATGCCGAGAAGACTTAGGTCGTCGTAGTCAATTAAATGTGCAAAGAGCTACCTCACGTGCTAGCCGCACTGATGACCAGAGACAGACAGAAGAAAATAGTCGTATTGCTATGTCAGAATTGCGTTCTTTAGTGAGTGACAATGTAGGAGATAAGTTTAGAATGCAACGAGTTCGTGTACATCAAACACAACAACAGCAAGCTAGACATAATGAAAATGAGCGAATCCGCAGACGCAGTGCTTCTGTGATTCTTGAACGAGCTGCATTCCACTATGATCCGGCAATTGATTATTGTGCCGACAAAACAGTAACAATTGCGGAAATGAAAACACTTTGTAAATATTGTAAGGCGTTAAAGTACACTGGTGAATTTACTGGATTATGTTGTGCTAAAGGCAAAATAAAATTGCCACAAATGGTCCCACCACCAGCTCCTTTACGCTCTTTAGTTTCTGGGATTAAAAATGATTATTATTTATCTATTGCTTTTCAATACAGTTCATATTAAATTATAATCAGTCAATGTGATTATAATTTAAAGCAATTTAGGTGTGTTTCTAACGAAAAAGGGTCAATTTTAAATTTTTCCCGCTCCACAAAGTTCAAATCCAATCAAATTATTCGTCGCGTGCGCTTTGGGGGATCTAATGTCGCGTTTCGAAATTAAACAAAAGTGAATCGCGATCGCGAAAAAATTTCAGAGACAAATTGTAATTAGTACTGTATTTTAATTTATTTGGTCAGTTCTTACTGTATCAGATAATATTTTTAAGTTTGAAAAATTTTAAATTTTATCACAAAAGAAGTTTCAAGAAAAAGTCACAAAAGAAGTTTTGTTAAGAAAAGAAGAAAAAAACAACAGCTGGCAGTGCGAAGTCTGCCGGGTCAGCTAGTATTATATAATATTAAAGTTTGAAGAAAATGGATATGTGCAAAGTTTGATGTAGATATCTGTAAAACTGAGAGACTACTTTGCGTAGAAACAGGCAGACGGACTGACAACCTAAAATTATAATACCCTCTGCAAGGGTATACAAATTAACGGCATTTTAATTTAGGTACCCTAATGCCCTTAATGATCTAAAATGAAGTAATTATAATAAACATTACAGGTAAGTCAGGATCAGGATCACATCTTTAGTCGATGTAAGCATGTCCATCTGTCTGTTTCTACGCTAAATAGTTTAGCAGTTTTTAAGCTATGAATTTAAAACTTTTTATACATCCTTCTTTTCGCAGAAATTAGGTTTGGCGTATAGAGTCTTATATGCTCCACATTAGTATAATCACGTTGGTTATTAACTATTACTATTTACTAAACTATTTACTATTAACAGGGTGGATTCATTACATTTATATGTTGTGAATATGGAGATAGTTTTCTAAAGAGTGAAACTTCTTGTGTCGTGTAGTCTTTCAGTATGCCCGAATGGTTTTTAGATACAATGGCCGAAGTATTTACTCGTTGCAATTATAAATTGTGTCGTTTGACTAGACACAATGGTGTAAAGCGTGCCGGGAGTCATGGAGGTCATGGAGGTGAGGTTGTTTCCGGCGATCCTCCAAGAGCCTGTAGATTTGGTCCTTTATCTGGTGGTTCCAGGGTTGAGCGTTTGTCAATCGGGTGTTTCATTGTTACGAATACGGACTTGAGGCGATCTACTGATACTTTGACTGCACGTCCAGTGACGGATAGGGTGAATTGTTTGTCGTTCCTCTCGATGACTTCAAATGGATCCTAGTATGGAGGTTGAACTGAAGTTCATACGGCGTCATTTCCAAAGAATAAATGTGAGGGCGTTTCCAATTCCTTAAAAATAAATAGTTGGGATGTGTCATGATGAGCTGTTCGAGACGATATTCCGTTTGGGATTGTATTTTGTTTAATTGGTGGAAAAACTCTCCAGGCAACCTGAGCGTAGTTCCGTATACGAGCTGTGCGGGTGTAGCTTGAATGTACGGTTTGTAAGCTATGCGAAGTCCTAAAAGAATTATTGGAAGTTTCTGTGGCCAATTTGTCTGGTCTTTTCACATGATGGCAGCTTTAAATATTCGTTGCCAGCGTTCGATGATTCCGTTTGCTTGTGGATGGTATGCGGTTGTACATAGGTGATCGTTACCTAGTAGCCTTGACAATTCATTAAATAGCCTCGATTCGAATTGTCTGCCTTGATCTGTTGTGATTCGAGCCGGTATGACAAATCTGGAGATCCAGGAGCGAATAAGGGCGGATGCTAAGGCTTGTATGTCTTCAATAACGATAGCTTCTGGCCACCTTGTGTACCGATCTATGATGGTGAGGCACTATCTACGCGGGCTAGTTTGTGGTAGTGGTCCAATAAGATCCAGATTGATGTGCTCGAATCTTTGGTTGGGTAGTGTGAATTGTTGAAGAGGTGAACGAACGTGACGGATGATTTTTGATTTTTGGCAAGGAGTGCAATGTTTTAGGGCTAAACGAATCGTTGTTTTAAAAGTTTTATAGTTGCCTTAACTATACCGTGTGCAATGGTGTGTAGCTTCTTGATGATTTTGCTTCTAAGTGGCTGTGGTATGAAAGGCCGTACGCTAAAATTAGATACATCGCAAATTGTTGAGTGTTGTGTATGAGGAATATTTACTGCTTTTAACTGAAGCGAACTCAAGTCATCAACTCGGAATACCAACCAATGTGATTCTTTAGCATTATGCTCTCAGAAACGCAACGAAAATATAGCTCATACGACCGGGAACTTCTAGCAATCTACCTCTGAATAAAACATTTCCGTCACATACTGACCACAAACCACAACATAGACCACAAACCCTTAGTCTACGCCTTCAATCAAAAACCCAAAAAAAGCATCCCCACGGCACCTTGTTTCTCTATTTGTTTCCTATTTTTGGATTTGCTTCATTGCGTCATAGAGTTCATTGAAGCGTTCTTAAAATATTTTATTTAATTCTGTCTGTCCATCGTCCGCCCTCATTAACTGGTCCTGATTGAATTTTACTAGTTCCCAATCATTAAAGTCAGGAGTACCTTCAATAACCTTGTAAGGATTTCTCGCCTTATTACGCCGTCCGCTAGAAGTTGTTTAACCTCTGCGTTGACGAACTCAGTAACACCCATGGGGTGCGGGTACGATTTTGAGTAAACTGGCTTCTCATCTGTTTTTTATTATAGCAATGGTATTTATATTAAAAGAAGTTGACTCATCTGAATCACTTTGCAATTTTTACCTATCATTTTGTTAAAGGCTGTTTTCACTGCGGGGGGAATAAAGTTGACATTCTCTGCTTTAGTGAACTGGACCTTTTCGGACCCTTTACTAGTGTGGAAAATATTTCTGGTAAAATCGAGTTTTGCGGGAGTAAAGTAATATTCTATTTATAGGTACCTGTTTTGGAACTATCGATACATAGTCCTTCGCAACCGGATTTGTTTTGTAGTTTTCTGTGCATTGTTTCTCATTTGTAATTGTTTCTCGGCATGGAGCAATTAAAAGGATTGACAAAAGGACGCGCCAGACTCAAGGCCAATATCACACGGAGCTTGGCTTGGGCTGAGGACGCGCAGCAATCGAACGCCACATGGGCAGAGGTGTTTTCGCGGTTGGAGCATCTCAACACAATATGGAAAGACTTCAATAGATTTGGTGATTAAATTTCTATGCAAGGCGAAGTAGATGGCTATGTGGATCCTGAGAATGACAACATATTCTACGAGGAAAAATATCTAAGGGCGCATGCATTACTTTCGGCGATGGTTGGTACAAGACCTAGTCCATCAGTTGTGAATAGTGAAAACGGCAGCGGCGTGCTGCAAAACAATGACGCAATAATAAGTTTGCTACAACAACAACAACAACTCTTCGAGCAGTTGGCGGCAAAT
Source organism: Drosophila ananassae (assembly GCF_017639315.1). NCBI lineage: Eukaryota > Metazoa > Arthropoda > Insecta > Diptera > Drosophilidae > Drosophila > Drosophila ananassae. The sequence continues at coordinate 167,955 of NC_057932.1, read as the reverse complement.
CGAGCCACTGCAAACATGTCGAGACCTGAAGGAGGAGACACCTACGCGGCGAATTCAGGTAGTGCTCAAATGGTAGGGGCATCAGCTCAAAGCGAATTGCCTAAAATTCAAATAAAACGGTTCGCTGGCAATTATTCAGAGTGGCCAGCATTCAAGGACATATATGAGAGCACAATTCACAACAAGGCGAATTTAACAAATACGCACAAGTTTCATCATTTGAAATCTCTTCTGATCGACGAGGCTGCGAATCTGGTACGACATTTGGCTATCACGGATTCAGCTTACAACACTGCGTGGGAGCGACTTAATGAAAGATATAATCGTCCACGGCATATCGTGAATTCACTATTGGAGCAGTTTATGAAGCTGCAAACAACAACAAGGTCGGATACAGCAACATTACGGAAGGTGTCAGACGGCGCCAATGAAATAGTGCGTGGTCTGGATGCCATAGAGGAAACAGGACGAGATTGTTGGATCATCTACTTGACGCTGGAGAAGCTGGATGCAGATAATCGACGCAGGTGGATCGAGCGCAGTGTGGAGACAGACTCACCCACACTGGAGGAATTCTTCAAATTTTTGGATGCACGTTGCGAGGAACTAGAGCTCAGCAAGCGTGAAAGAATCGGAGGCAAGTCTACACCCTCAATCGGTGACAAGACAAGGAAGGTCACACATTCGCTGGTTGTACTTGAAGCAAATGTCATTATGGATGCCAACAATTCTTGGATATGTCAGCAGGACAGAGGGTTTCGTTTGCCAAGGAAAACGCTCTATGTTACAATTGTCTGAATCCTGGTCATGGGGTCAGAAAATGCAAATCCACCTTCAAGTGCAGACAATGTAAAGGTCAGCATCACTCACTGTTGAACCTGCAACGCACGCAACAGGCTATTGGAACAATCGCTCAAACTGGTGAGGATCAGGAGGATCCTAACGCACACTCAACGGTGACTACGAGTCACATCGCACAAGCAGAAGGTTCTACAGCAATTGTATGTGCACAAGGCACCGCAAATATACAACAATCAACTGGATGGAACAGGAGCACCTTACCCACGGCCATGGTAAACGTTCGCAACGCAAATGGAGATTTGGTAGCATGCCGACTCCTATTGGACACGGGTTCAGAACTGTCGTACATATCTGAACGCTGTATACAAACACTTGGTTTGGCTCGTACGCCATCACGCATACAGGTTACGGGAATTTCATCAATCAAAGCAGACACTACAAGGGGATGCAGCACTATACGCATCCAATCTCGTATTTCGCAAGATCAGCTGGTAGTCCAGGCTCATGTGCTTGGAAGGATTACATCATCATTGGAAAGGCAGGCCATCGACGAGTCTGCACTTCGAGTTTTCAACGATCAGCAACTGGCAGATTCACAATTTAGCACAAATGCTCCAATTGACATTCTTTTGGGCAGCGAACACGTTTGGAGCGTTATAACTGGGAGAAAGATCTACGACAACAAAGGAAAGCTCATTGCTATATCATCAATTTTCGGATGGGTAATTACATCACTGCTTTCATCACGCGCATGCAGCGCTACGGCACTTACAACGACAATAGACATCGATGCTTATCTCAGAAGGTTCTGGGAACTGGAGAGCATACAACGCAAAGCAGAAGTTCACCTGAAGACGAGGAGTTGGAGAAAGACTTTCTTGCAACACACACTCGAGACGAACAAGGAAAGTACATTGTGGAACTTCCGTTTAAAGCATCCGAAATACAATTTGCAGATACTTTTCAAGGAGCGCTGCAGAAGTTTAAATCAGTTAAACGACGTTTGGCACAAAATCAACAATTACGAAACGACTACGTGAAGTTCATGAGGGAATACAAGGAGACCATATGCGAGAAATCTCACCGATCAAAATTCCCAAGGGTAGGAATTTCTATTCGCCACATCATCCCGTATTGGGTCGGAAACTTAGAGTGGTTTTTGACGGCTCATATCAAGGCGCCAAAGGCAGGCGTTAAACGACACGGTCTTGATCGGACCGAGTATCCAGCGAGACCTCTTTGCTGTGTGCTTGCAATTCCGTATGTACAAGTACTTTTTTTTCAGCGCACAGGGTCAAGATGTTCCGTCAAATCTGGGTGAGCGAAAAACATAGAGACTATCAGAGAATCGTATGGAGAGGGGATCCGTCAGATTATATCAAGCACTTCCAACTATTCACGGAGACGTATGGAACATCATGCGCACCATTTCTAGCAGTCCGATTGCTAGAGCAACTAACTGCTGACCATAAGCACGAGTTTCCGAATGCAGCAAAAATCGTGTTGGAAGATTTCTATGTCGACGACGTTCTCACTTGAGCAAATGCTGAGGATGAGCTGCTACACAACAGGGACGAACTCGTTCAACTTATGTCCTGTGCTCATCTAGAGCTCGGGAAATGGGTATCGAATACCAAGGTTACCACGGATTCCTCACAATTATCAGTCAAAGTACTAGGGCTGCATTGGCACCCTGGAGAGGACATATTATCGTACAATGTAAGTCTATCGAAAGACCCTAGCTGCACCAAGAGGCAAATGTTGTCGGATGTCTCACGTATATTCGACCCTCTCAGTCTATTGGCACCAATCGTTGTTCAATTCAAAATACTGTTTCGAAAACTCTGGCTGTTGAATTTTAATTGAGACGACGAACTACCGAGCAAATTAGCACACAACTGGCTCAAATGGCGAGTTGATCTGAACAACCTTCACAAGCTCCAAATACGATGGAACCATTTCGGTCCCCATACTTGCAGCAAATCAAGAGTGGCACCTTTAAAGCAGCAATCTTTTCCGCGCCTGGAACAACGTGGCGCACTTCTATTGAGTCATCTTCTGCAATCCATAACAACGTAACGATCTACGCATAAAGTGATTCCGCGATAGTTCTGACATGGCTATCGTATTCACCAGCCCAACTCAAGACGTTTGTTGGGAACCGCACATCTGAGATCCTTGAAACCATTCCGAAGCATGCATGGCGGCATGTAAATTCAAAATCGAACCCAGTGGATTGCGCATTCATCGCATGAAGCACCCATCTTCGAAACAAACATCGAATTCTTTAACATGAGCGGCAAGGATTCGCATCTCACTTCGTTATGGTTCGACAAAGGTATTGGATTTTCGGCTCACGAAATTTAATACGCAAAATCACGCACAACTGCCTGAATTTCTTTCGGCAAAAGTACAACACAATGCATCAACGTATGGCAGATCTGCCGAGCATACGTATCACGCAAGCACTTCCTTTCGTAAACACCGGATGCGACTACGCAGAACCCATTCGACTACGCATCAGCAAGGGCTACATATGCCTATTCGTTTGTATGATCACTTGGGCGATCCACCTAGAACTCGCCACGGATCTATCCACAGAAACATTTCTGGCGGCGTTGCGACGATTTTTCTCGATACGAGATAAATGCAACCGCATGTACACCGACAATGGTACAAATTTCATCGGGGCAAAGCGATCCCTTGATGAAATGCAGCAACTCATAAGTTCATCTCAACACAAAGATAAAATCGTGAACACCCTTGCAGACGAAGGGATTCAATGGACATTCATCCCACCACGTGCTCCGCATTGGGGAGGAAAATGGGAATCTGCAGTTCGATTTGTAAACTGCATCTTCGACGAGTAATCGGAAACACGACACTGACATATGAACACATGCGCTCCTTGCTCCTCTATGTTACACCTCAGATACAGATGACAGATCTATCACCAGCCCATTTTCTTATTGGGAGACCATTCACAACAATGCCGGAGACGGATCTTGGCCACATTTCTGTGGGCCGACTGGGATACTGGCAGAGTATCCAATCTATGTACCAAGGCTTCTAGAAACAATGGCACCAGGAGTATCTGACAAGTCTACAGCAGCGTCTTAAGTGGATCGTCAAGGAGTCCAACACACCACCAGCATAATGGCATCTAGCGAAGGTGATCGACTCTTTCCAAGGAAAGGACAACAAGGTTCGAGCCGTCAGGATCAAGACGGCATCAGGAGAAGTGACCCGGCCAATACCAAAAATTGCGAAACTACCCAGTTCAGAAACCGTGTTTCAGGGTGGCCCGGGATGTTTAGGAACTATCGATACATAGTTTATAAGTTAGCCCATATTGCCATCCTTATATTTTCTCTACCTATTAGCTTTACAATCCAAAATATGTATACACACACACACATATCTTTAAGTTCCACAAATGGAAGATCTGTAACTTTCTTTAGTACCAATTAGATAGCGAAACTGACAAGATGTTTTTGTAAGCTCTACAGTCCACTGGAGAAGGGAATTTACCCTAAAAAATTAATACAATCCTCTGCTTTGAGGTCATTCTCTATTTCTGAGCAACGGAATCGTACTCTTCTTCACCGGAGTTCTCCTCGGCCATGAAGTTGTTTTTTTGCACAGTCCGTGCCGATTTTCCTGTCGTCCATACTGTAGGCTGCCTAAAACGGGATGAGATTTTAACCTCTATGGTCTCCGCCCTGGTTGGCAATTAGCGTGCCCTGTACTACTATATGGCCTTTGTTTTAAAGAACCGGGTTGATTATTGCCTCCCTTTTGAGGTCTGGCAAAGTGAGGGGTCTTTTTTATTGCCCCCAAATTCCGACTCTGTTCTTGGTCTATGGGCCAATTCTACCAACCTGCAGTTTGGGCTGTTCAGCTTTTCCTCGCTGTGTCGCGCAAAACTAGACGCAAAAAAATTTCTGTCGTTGCTTGATTCGACTCCTTGGGGCAAGGAGTGGTTGTGTGGGAAATACAGCCACCTTTAATGATTTAGGCCGGATATAAACGCATGCAGGGCGTCGTTCCTGAAATTTTGGTTCAAAACGGCTGAGTAAATGAGCATGAGCATCATAAGTCATAACACAGTGTTACAAAAAAAAAACAAAAGTGAATGAACTTTTGAAGTGACATAGTAAAAATTGTTTATTAGGTCGAGTATATCACAAAACCATGTTTGAAATATTTGTAACACCCTCAAAATCTTGATTAATGGTTAAAAAACCGTTTTCGGGACTTTTTTCGCTTTAAAATTCTTGAACGCGTTTTTCTAAACCGATTTCAAAATTGTCGGTGTTTTTAAATAGTTTAATGTTGTAACTTTTGAAAAAAAAATATATCTTAGATTTTTTTTAAACAAAAAGGACAACATTTTTACAACTGCAACTGAAATTTTCGCTTTTTTTCGTGTTTTTCGGGTTTTGACGCCAGTTTTTCGGTACAACTTATAAAAATTATGGCAGCTATATGATATAGTCGACCGATCCCGGCCGTTCCGACTTATGTACTACGTGCAAGGAAAAGAAGGATGTGTGCAAAGTTTCAACTCGATAGCTCTAAAACTGAGAGACTAGTTTGCGTAGAAACCGACAGACAAACGGACAGACAGACAGACGGACAGACGGACATGCTTATATCGACTCAGGAGGTGATCCTGATCAAGAATATATATACTCTATAGGGTCGAAGATGTCTCCTTCACTGCGTTGCACACTTTTGACCAAAATTATAATATCCTCTGCAAGGGTATAACGAGACCAATTTCATAACAAATTTATGAATATTGGTTAAGCTATAACTCTTTTCCCAAAAAAAGTCAATTCAACCTAGCGAGCGCTCCGGAGTAACAATGCGTATCAAAATAAGAGTATATTCCTTTCTTCTGACAAAAATTCTGCCATTTATGCAACATATCAATACTGTCTCATTAATACTGAATAAAACGAGACAAATTTCATTAAAAAACAAGAAAGGAAAGCTAACTTCGGGCGGAGCCGAAATTTATATACCCTTGCAGATGAGTCGCAGTCCGCTAGGTGGCGCCACGCATCTTATATTATTAGATATATAGCGGATCGTATATAGTTGGCCGATCCTAATGAAATTTGGCATATCGAATTATTTTTCCCAGAATAGAATCTGTACCAAATCCCATCTTTCTAACTTAAAAAACACCAAAGTTATGCCAATTTCGATCGTTCTATGACAGCTATAGGATATAGTCGACCGATCCCGGCCGTTCCGACTTATATACTGCCTGCAAAGGAAAAAAGGGTATGTGCAAAGTTTCAACTCGATAGCTTTAAAACTGAGAGACTAGTTTGCGTAGAAACAGACAGACGGACCGACGGACAGACGGACATGCTCATATCGACTCAGGAGGTGATCCTGATCAAGAATATATATACTTTATAGGGTCGGAGAGGTCTCCTTCACTGCGTTGCACACTTTTGACCAATATTATAATACCCTCTGCAAGGGTATAAAAATTTTTTGAATAACTTCTGAAAGAAACGTCGGATTGGGTTGGTTGAGGTACCAAAAGACGCGTATTTAGGAGTAGAATGCAAATATATAAAAAAAAATATATGCAAATATTCTATCTGGGCACTAATATGTGTCCACCAGCCCAACTTTAGCGATTTCAAATTTATTTACTTTCACCCTAATTTCTCCCCAACCAAATAACCTCTGGAAAATGTTTGGACAAAAATTATAGCGATGTTTTGGAAGTGGTAAATTTTGATAAATAAATATATTTTTGAAATCATCGAAAAGAGATTCTATTTCTTTAAATAATCTGGAATTGATAATAAACTGTTTGCTATTGTTTTCAATTAATTCATTAATTTTATTCTTTAATAAAATCATCATGATCCGGAGTTCCCGCTAACCATTTTCACACGGTGCCTAACTCATTTATCCCCCTTTTTGATGTAGTTGATATTAATTGTGATAAAATTAAATCGATCACTTCTATGTCATATTTAATTTATATTTCTATTTCTATTGGCGATTCTATTTCTATTGTTGATTATTACTTTGTTAGGTAAATTTTCTTTAACTATTTGTTTTTTATATCTAGTTTTCAATTTATTTCTCTCCTCGTTTTTCTTTTCAAAAACTACCTCTCCTGCATATTATTCTTTTTATTTTCTGTTTTCGTAATGTGTTTCCAACATTTTCTCTTGAGTATTTTTTTTAAATTTGAGGAATGTTATCGTGCTTTATTTTATTATATAGTACGTCAAAGGGTTTTTGGTTCATTGTAGAATGAATGCTCTGATTATATTCTTGAGCGGCTCTTATTACTATTTCGGAATAGTCAGTTAAATTAAATTCTTCTTTAATGCATCGAGCTAATTCTGTTAATGTAGAATGTGCCCTTTCAACTTGTCCGTTTGAGGTGCTGCGCCTCGGGTCTGCGTAATACAAAGTTAAATCACAAAAGTTTTTTTGCACGTTGTGCAAAAGATCTAAATTGGGCCGAGCTAAAGCTCGGTTCATTATAGGTCATTATTACTTTGGCTTGTGGAAAATGTTGTAGAAGTTCCATTACTTTGTTTTCGATATTTAATTTATTTTGAATTTCTTTTACTACTATAAATCAAAATTTACTAAATTTACTCAAAAGTAAGCGTCAATACAAGTTATGAAAGTAAGACCTTGCGCGTAATATAAATCAATTTGTATATTTTCTCCTTCTTTACTTGGGATTGGGGCCTCTCCAATTGGAATTTCAATTGCGTGTCTGTTATATTTGTTTTCATCGCAAATTTTAAAATTTTTGATATATTCTTTTAATTTTTTTTAAATAAGTTTGGCCAATAATACAATTTACTGATTTGTTTATAATTTTCATCAAGTCCCTTGTGTGCTCTACAATTTCTCTACAATTTCTTTGATTATAAGTGCTTTGTCTTCAGAATTTTCCACATCTTGGACAAATATTCTTGTGCACAAAAATTTATTAAAAAAATTTTCTTTTACTACTGTTAAATTTGGAGGAATATATTCTCTTAAACTTGATATTACTGTCAGTTAAGTTATTGATATGAATCCTTGATAACGCGTCTGCAACTACATTTTTTGTTCCTGGCTTATAAATGACATTTGGAGTGAAACTTTCAATGAAGGAGTACCAGCGTTTTATTTCAATATTAGGATTTTTATCCGAGATTTCGTAAGATAAGGGCTGATGATCGGTTTGAATTTCAATTCCAATAACTCCATATTAATTTCTTAGATTTTTAAGAGACCAAAAAGTTTCTTATTATTAGTTGCATAAACTTGTTCTGTTTTAGACAAGGTTTTTGAAAAAAAGTAATTGCTTTTCCTTCTTGAGATAAATCTGCACCAATTGCGACGTCTGAATCGTCGGTGGTCAGGGTAATTTTTTTATTATAACATAGTCCGGTTGAACTAGTTCTACTTGAGCAATGAGATTTTCTTTCAGTTCGTTAAAAGCTTTAATAGCTTGTTCATCCAGCTGAATTAACATTTTTTTTTACATTTTTTTTTAAATTTTGCCATTGTGACTTCCAAGATATTTTGTTAGAGGTTTGGCTATGAAGGAGTAGTTTAAAACAAATTTTCTATAATAGCCCGTTAGACCTAGTTCCCGAATATTTTTTGGAAGCGGATATTTAATAATTGTTTCAATTTTTTTGAGTCTGTCTTGATGACGTTATAGGATACGATGTATCCTACAAAACTGGTTTCGCGTTTTAAAAAATTTGATTTTTCTAATGAGATGTTCATGTTTCCCATTAATAATATATTTATAATTTTGTTTAAATATTCATAATGTTGTTCAATTGAATTTGAGAATATTATAATGTATAGTGAAATGTTTTCCCTATTTGTTCTCTTAGGATAACGATATCCTAGCTCTCTGAAAGATTCTTGGTGCATTTGTTAGTCCAAATGTCATTCTTAAAAATTCGTATTTTTCATTATTTATTGATGATTCTTTCATTAATATCTGATGAAATCCTGACGCTTAATCTATTGTTGAAAAATACGTTGCTTTTTACAAAATTTAATAGAATTACTGATGGGTCTTGCATTAGGTACCTGTCAGGTATGGTACTTTCATTTAATTTTTTATAATCAATGACGAGTCTTTATTTACGGCTTCCGTCTTGATTCTCTCCTTTCTTTGGGACTGCCAGAAGTGGTGAATTGTAAGGGCTTCTGCTAGGCCTTATCATTTTTTCTGATAACAATCTTCGGATTTCGCTATTCACGAAGTCGGTGACGGATAGAGCATATGGATATTGTTTTCCGTATATTGGCCTTACGTGAATAAGATTTATTTCGCCCTTTATATCTGTTCTAAAAAGAATTTGCATATTTATCTTTGAATGCTCAATATCAATATAGTGAACTATTTTTTCCCTTAGTCCGCCTAATTGGTCGGTACCTATATCGGATAGCTCAACGACGGCTGGCTTGAAATTTTTACATTTCAAACGATTTTTATTTATTTGATTTTTGACGGTATTTACTTCGTCGGCGTTCTCAGGATTTTTAATTCCCAATATATTTGTATTTTTATTGACGGATATTCCTACGTCGGCGTTCTCAGGATTTTTAATTCCAAAGCTTTTCTCACAATTTTCAACAAATAATGAATCTGTGTTTTCTCTACTATTATCATCAAAATATTTTTACACCCTTGCAGAGGGTATTATAATTTTGGTCAAAGGTGTGCAACGCAGTGAAGGAGACATCTCCGACCCTATAAAGTATATATATTCTTGATCAGGATCACCTCCTGAGTCGATATGAGCATGTCCGTCTGTCCGGCTGTCTGTTGGTTTCTACGCAAACTAGTCTCTCAGTTTTAGAGCTATCGAGTTGAAACCTTGCACACATCCTTCTTTTGTTTGCAGGTAGTATATAATCCGAAGTTAGCTTTACTTTCTTGTGAATTAGCATTTCAGCCACGCAAAAGCCATAAAAAGTTTAATTTCAAAACATAAAAGATCAAGCATTTAGTTTAATCCCCCAAAGTACTGAAGGACCTTATATACAAAAAAATCCAAACTTTACATGCATCTATTTGTCTTAAAAACCAACTACCTCGATAAAAGATATGCTTACATCGAGACGCTTTAGATCGTTACATTAACGCTATAGGAAGGCTTAAAGACACCATATTTATTTTTACACAACAGCTAAAGTAAGAAAATTCTGCCCAACGCTATCAAATAAAATTAACTCTTATAATGAACTCTAACTCAATCAGAAATATGCCTTAACTTTGGTGTTTTTTTAATTTTGAGGGTTGGGACACACATTTTATTCTTGGCTAAAATATAAGGGTCATAAAAATAAGGGTCGGCCGACTATATCTTATAGCTGCCATGTAACTGAACGATCGAAAATGGCACAACCTCGCTATTTTCAAAGATGCTTGGGGCTGTTTCAAAAATTTTGATTAGAAAATTTATTTGATAGTGAAATTTTCTTAGGGATCGGCCAACTATATTTGATCCGATATATATATAATAATATAAGCTGTTTCCTAACTGCAAGGGGATTTCAACTTCGGCTCAGCCCGAAATTACCTTTCCTTTCTTGTTTAAGAGAATGTAATTTTTTCAAAAACGAGCTTCAATTAATATACTTAATCTTTCTTGTTTAAGAGAATGTAATTTTTTCAAAAACGAGCTTCAATTAATATACTTAATTGTAGCCAAAAAACATTTTATCGAAATTTTAAATACAATGTTAACTTTTTGCAGGCGAAGAATGCTTTTGCCGTGATTGGCATGGTTGTATTATGGCTCAGTCAATTGTCGGCCAAGAGAGTGTGCAGCCTTACAAATTTTCCGAATGCAGTAAAAAAGACTATATCGATTCCTTACGAACTGGTCATGGATTATGTTTGCTTAATAAACCAAATGAGGTGAGAATAATTAAAATTTATAAATATTGTGTAAAAATATTTAAGGTCGTTAAAATCATTTAAAACTGTTTTTATCCAAATTAAAAACATTGCTATAAAGTATATAATAAATTTTAAATATTTAAAATTAAGTTATGAATAAATAACCCAGTCGGACCTTTTTTTGCTAGCAGCGTTTCGGTGCATTCCGGCAGGCATCTTTCGTAGCTGGTTCTCACCCACTCCGAGTTGAGAGAGGAAATTTTTTCTCTCAACATAGAATTTGCTCTCAAAAAACTGGACTTAGAAAATTTTCATCTCGCTTGGGACTTTGTGCGTGGGACTTTTAACTTAGAAAAAATTATTTCATGAACAATTCAACGTATATTTTTTAAGCTTACCAATTTATGTTCTGTAATAATTTTATTGAAGTACAAAATTTAAACATAGCTCAATATTTAACGAAAAATATTATTTAAATAAGAAATTTGTGTTTTTACATTAACTGATGGCAGCAAAAAAAATATCAAATATCCCGCGTAATTAGAGTGCGTTTTGTGCAGCGCTTTTATGATAAATCAACCCAAATCGAAACGGTCACATTGGGTTGTTCATAGTGCATCGCATTGTGCGTATTATTATAGTGAAATGGTAAGTTTACTGCTGTGATCATTCAATTATTCCTCTTTTATTATGGTAATAATGATGAATAAACATTATTTCATTAAACAAATATTTTCAGTTCTGGCTGTACTTGAAATCTGGACGTCTAAATATATTCATTTGTAAAAATCGTGAATAATTTTTTTTTCTTTTTAATTTATTTTCAGCTTTTGGTTATTTATTTTTTTATCTTTTAAGTTTTATTTATAGCTTTTTAAGTTAATTTAAAGATAAATAAGATTAATAAATTATAAATACAATGAATAATAAATAAATATGACAAACGCATTTCGAATTTAGTAAAAATCAATGGGCATGGTTGGGAAAAACAAAAACAAAAACCAAAAGCAAAGCAAAAAGCAAGGAAACTTTTTTTCGACCAGAATTTCCCTGGGTGAGATTTCGCTCCGATCTCCCCTTGTCGGTAAGCTTGCGCCTAGGGGAGAACCACCTTCTTTTTCCGAGCGCCAAGCATATTGATACTCGCTCCGCTGGGTGAGAAAAGCGGCCACGCCAATGTAAATCGGAATGATGGTTTTCCGCAGATGAGAGTGCCGCTGTGTTATAGTTAGTGTGTTATAACAAACAACTTTTCCATTTTTTAATTAAGAAACTTTCTCGAATAAATTTTAAAATTAAGTCACTCGCATAATAAATTCTATTTTCAACGTCACAAGAACAAGAAAGCCCGAGCAGATAAGTAAAGTGAATGTGATATATGGGTGTTAATAAAGGTTTTTATTAAAATAGAAAAAAGAAAAAATAAATAAGAGAATATAAAAGTCTAAAAAAAAAGAGAAAAAGAAAAAATTAGTAAAAAAGAGAAGAGAATATAAAAGTGAAATGAGAATGAAATAAAAATGAAAAGTTGCATAATGAAACGAAAAATAAAATAAAATGAAGCAACTTCGCACCGAGGCCGAGTGGCTCACCTCCCAGGCATACGCCGGGCAGGATATGCTCCTCGCTGTTTAGCGGCCGGATCAGGGCACGAAGGGCCTACCTACCGCACAGGACACGCCCCCGGTCGCGTGCCTACGCCCCGCAGGATCTATGGTAGGCCAGAGGTTTGGGCGTCGCGTGTCCTTTGACTCCAGGTGATACGCTGTGCATACGCTCCAGCGCCTGGATCAGGATTCTCTTGACTTTCCCGGGGTGTCCCTGCGTGGTTTTAGTGTTGGGCTTGAGTTCCCGAGCTGGCTATCCCTCGCGTTACAGGATCATACCTGGATCGAACGGTCAGGAGCTGGCAAGGCGTACGCCAGGCTGATCCGTCGTTGCAGCTACTACACCAGGATACCTGTTGTGTCCGGCAATAACTCCACCCGACTCGTTTGCCCTTTGGCCTCAGCTTTGCCGCGGATCCTTGATCCTTTCTCCTTGCTCCATGCTCGACTCGCGTACCGCCGCCGGACTTACCCACAGGGGGTCCTTAAGCTATTTATCGCAGATCCTCGCTCACTCGCCATAATAGCCCGCACTTAAGACTGTCGGACTTACCCACGCGGGGTCCTTCAGCCGGTACTTCCTCTAATTCCTCTAAGGAAACTTTCCCACTTGAATGTCAGACTTACCCACGGGGGGTCTTTCACTCAACTCTTCCAGCTTCCTAGAAGACTCGGTCTCGATTTGCTCCAGGGGCCCTCCTTATATAGTGCCAGAGGTGCCCGTTAATCCTTGCAAATCTACTTCCTGCCGTTAATCCTCCGCTCATTTACTTTCTCCGTTAGCTTTCTCTAATCCGCCGTCTTTCTATCGGCGGGCTTTCTTTATTGTCCCTCCCCCGATTGCCCTGCTAGGGCCTCCGATCCGCATTGTTTTTGTGCCGGTCATCGGACTTCGGCCCGATACCCCGCGATCCCCCCCTGGTCATTCTAAATGCATTTCGGTGTTTTGTGCATTTTCTAAACGTCAGAATGACGTCAGAATCATTCTATTTCTCTATGCAGTTGTGTATAATATATATTATATATAATACTGTATATATATTTTTTTTTTGTATATTTTTTCATAATAATAATTTCGTTTTTGTTTACCTTTTCTTTATATTTCTTTTCTATTATATATATTTTTTTTTATTATTTCTGTTTTTCCTTGTATTTTTTCTTTTCATTTTTTCTTCTTTTTTTTTTATAATATTTTTTCTTATTTTATATATTTTTAATATATATATTTTTGAAACGAAGTTTCTTATGGCGCGGTATGAGCTTGGCGGAGGAGGGCTAGCCGAAAAAAACCGTAACGTAACGTTAAACGGCTATCTGTCTGCTTCTTCTTCGTAGAGTGAGAGAATATAACCATTTCCTTACTCTCTCGCTCTCCACAGACGAGCGTTTCTCCACTGCTCATGCTCTCACTACTCGAGATTCACGAGTATGCTTATAGCCAAATTAGTGAAATTTTCGTATATGTGTCGGCTGTCGCGTCGCCGCAATGAAATTAAAATCTGACCCTTGTAATAATTACATTTACAGCGTTGATCAACCAAATGTATCAGTGAATTTGGGGGTCGAAGGAAATATTGAAAAAAAACAAGAAAGGAAAGCTAACTTCGGGCGGAGCCGAAGTTTATATACCCTTGCAGTTCAGTCGCAGTCCGATAGGTGGCGCCACGCATCTATATTATTAGATATACAGCGGATCGTATATAGTCGGCCGATCCTTATGAAATTTGGCATATCGAATTATTTTGACCAAAGAAGCATACATTGAAAATCCCATCCTTCTAACTTGAAAAACAACGAAGTTATGCCATTTCCGATCAATCAGTTATATGGCAGCTATAGGATATAGTCGACCGATCTTTATGAAATTTGGCAGATCGTATAAGTTGGACCAAATAAGAATCCATAGAAAGTCCCAACCTTCTAACTTGAAAAACAACGAAGTTATGCCATTTCCGATCAATCAGTTATATGGCAGCTATAGGATATAGTCGACCGATCCCGGCCGTTCCGACTTATGTACTACCTGCAAAGGAAAGAAGGGTGTGTGCAAAGTTTCAACTCGATAGCTTTAAAACTGAGAGACTAGTTTGCGTAGAAACAGACAGACAGACGGACAGACAGACAGACGGACAGACAGACAGACGGACAGACGGACAGACGGACAGACGGACAGACGGACATGCTTATATCGACTCAGGAGGTGATCCTGATCAAGAATATATATACTTTATAGGGTCGGAGATGTCTCCTTCACTGCGTTGCACACTTTTGACCAAAATTATAATACCCTCTGCAAGGGTATAACAACACGAAAAACCGCCGCAAAGTACCAAAAAGAGTATCGGGAACGGAAAAAACAAAAACATTTCGATAATCAGGAATCCATTCAAAAAAGAAATGCGCAGCGCCAGCAAAATTTTCGACAGCGACAGAAGGACAGTAAAAAAATTGGAGCAGAGCCATTGAATTGTAATAATCAGAAGTCAATGCAAAAAGGACCAAAGCCAGGGGTACCAAAAACAAATTCACAGAGTCAAAAGGAGTTTAGTGAACGCAGAAAAAGGCAACATATCGAAGCGCAGGTGTTGCAATTACCAAAAACCTCTAATTTGCGAATCAGTTTGGATCCAGAATTATTGGAAATGTAGAAAACTTTTCCACATACCGACAAGAGAAGTAAGCTAGAAATTACGCAACATAATGAACCAGACAAATCAATTACAACTCATGGTGAAATGCCAGTTGACCAGAATCGGCAATTAAAAAAGAGAGTGTGTCGAGGGACAAGTATGAAGAATCGTGCATCGTGTGAAAAATATCGTCGAAGTCGAATGGTTCAGAATGCACTTGTTCAAGGACCAACAGAAAATGATGCATTCGAAGTCCCCTATCAACAGGTTATCAACTGTGCACAGCCGGAAGCCACTTTATATCAAGTAATAGATATTCCTTCAGATGGAAACTGCCTATTTTCTTCTTTAATACGAGCCGTCAATCTTGACATGACATCCACGCAACTTCGGAGGCTGCTGCTCGTTTCTCCATTTGTGGACTCATGCATTAATCCGAATGGTGCAAGGTCCATCTTAAACAGTAATTCAGAATTTGGAGATATGGATTGTATCGATATTTTTGCTAGAACGTATAATCGTAATATTTGTGTACATAATCACTATGTCAACACTCTGACCAAGAAAGAAGAAAAGCAATTTCTTTATTTCAGAGTTCAGGATTCGCACAGTGTAATCCACCTACATCTTCGGAACGTGCATTTCACACCATTAATTGAAGTTGATGACATAAGAGATGGTCAACCTATTGAAAATATTCCTGTTAAAATCCATCCACACAACAACTTTGACGATGAAAGTAACGATGAGCATAATAATAGTCCTCATGTAGACATCAGCGATATGAATGTTTCAATCCCAATCTACAGTAACACTGTGCGACAAAAAAAAAAAAACGAAATACACTTGGGAAACGAGATAGTGTAGGTTGTTAATCTGGTCGAAGAGAACTCAAAAATATTTTTTTTATATTTTTGGAACCCTCCAATTTTTTTTTATTTAAAAAAAAACCGTTTTTCGGGACTTTTTTGCGCTTAAAAATTCCTGAACGCGTTTTTTTCAACCGATTTCAAAATTTTCGGTGTTTTTCAATAGTTAAATGTTGTAGCTTTTGAAAAAAAATATATCTTCGATTTTGTTGAACAAAAAGGACAAAATTTTTACACCTGAAACTAAAGTTTTCGACTTTTATTTGTGTTTTTCGGATTTTGATGCCAGTTTTTCGGTACAACTTACAAAAATTCGGCCATTTTTGATACATATCAATGTTGTCTCATTCATTCAGAATAAAACGAGACAAATTTCATCAAAAAATTATAAAAATTGGTGAAGTTATAACGCTTTTCCCAAAAAAAGTCAACTCAACCTAGCGGGCGCTTCGGAGGAACAATGTGTATAAAAATAAGAGTATATTGCTTTCTTCTGACAAAAAGTTTGTCATTTATGCCACATATTAATATTGTCTCAATAATACTGAATAGAACGAGACAAATTTCATTAAAAAATAATACAAATTGTTGAAGTTATAACGCTTTTCCCAAAAAAAGTCAATAAAACCATGGGAGCACTATAAGAAGAAGAGCATATTCCTGACTTATACACACAGGTACTCCGGAGCGCACGCAAGGTTGAATTGACTTTTTTTGGGAAAAGCGTTATAACTTCACCAATTTTCATTATTTTTTGATGAAATTTGTCTCGTTTTATTCAGAATGAATGAGACAACATTGATATGTGGCAAACATGACAGAATTTTAGTAAGTTTTACCGAAAAACTGGCATCAAAATCCGAAAAACACGAATAAAAGTCGAAAACTTTAGTTTCAGGTGTAAAAATTTTGTCCTTTTTGTTCAACAAAATCGAAGATATATTTTTTTTCAAAAGCTACAACATTTAACTATTGAAAAACACCGAAAATTTTGAAATCGGTTGAAAAAAACGCGTTCAGGAATTTTTAAGCGCAAAAAAGTCCCGAAAAACGGTTTTTTTTAAATAAAAAAAAATTGGAGGGTTCCAAAAATATAAAAAAAATATTTTTGAGTTCTCTTCGACCAGATTAACAACCTACACTATCTCGTTTCACAAGTGTTTTTTCACTGTCGCACCGTGTAATTATCGCCAACATGTCAAAAATCACATAGAATTTTACAAAGCCTTCAGGATAAATGATTTTGGTCATTCTTGTGCTGTTTGCGATAGACTATGGTGGAAAAACGACTTGAAAAAGAGTTCTGATCCACATGATGAGCTTTTACAGAAAATATTACCGAGTTACGAATGTGGCACCACTGTAGACATATGTTCTACGTGTAAAGTCACTCGACGCTCTAAAAATTTCTTTACTATCGACGGACAATGGGTTTTCATACCCGATCATTCCCTCTTATTTACCGAAATTAAATATGATCGAGCAGCGACTCATTTCACCAACAATTCCGTTCATGCAAATCAGAAGACTTAGGCGTGTAAATGGTCAATATGGTATTTATGGACAAATCATCAACATACCCGCCGAAGTAAATACTATGGTGAATCAATTACCTAGAAATATTGAAGATGATCACTGTGTTTATGTCTATCTAAAGAAGAAACTGATTCACAAAACCATTTATGTTCATGGTCTTGTCAAAAAACAAAATATAAAACAATGGTTACAGTATCTTGTGAAAACACCACTGTATATTCATGAAAATATTACGATAAATGAAGCACTTCTAAATAATTAACAAGATAATGCAGGACTGGTAATGGATGAGATAAGTGAACACGTTCCTATCGAAGACAATGTCACAGCTCAACAACAAACTCTCATGTGGAATGAAGATAAAATGTTGCATATGGCACCAGGGGAAAGGAGTGTTCCACGTAGTGTTTTGTTCGATGAATATGCTGAAGAACTTTCATTCCCCACAATCTACGATGGACAATTTAGAACTTATAGAGATGGATGCAATATTACACCTTTCATGCACGCAACTAGTGAACTCCGGCGTACAGATCGTCGCGCTACTGATCCGCAACATCTTTTGTATGTGGCAGCAAAGATTATTAGGCAACGAGTGAGCAGTTCCATTAGTATTGCTTTCAAACATGTTGGGCATAACAGCAAAGTCACCAAAGAAGATATACTATCCGAAGATTACATCAATAATTGTATTGAAGGTAACCTAGCTTTCCTTCGTTGCATACCGAATTCGGCTTGGTACTGGTCTGATAGAAAAAAAGACCTTTTCGCTATGATTAGACAATTAGGGGATCCAACTGCTTTCATGACTTTCAGTGAAAATGAAACTGGGTGGACTGATTTGCTCAAATTATTGTACATACAGGCTGAAAAGTCATGGAGAAAATGTTTCTGATGAATTTCTATCGAAAATGTCATATGTACAGAAAGCTGAACTTATCAACGAGGACGCAGTCACATGTGCAATTTACTTCAACAAATTGGTGAATTGTTTGTTGAAGATTTTGCAGAAAAAACGAGAAAATCCATTTGGCAAATATCGAGTGAAACATTATTTCAAACGAATAGAATTCCAGCACCGTGGAAGTCCCCATTCCCACATACTTTTATGGTTGGAAAATGCTCCAGAAGATCTATTAAGTAACAGCAAAGAAGTCATAGATATGGTCGACAAGTTAGTTTCAATAGCAGAATCAGAAGCTTCTGGAAATATCAAACTCATAACACATAAACACACCTTCACATGTTACAAAAAATTGGATCCTGGGAAAAAAGATAATTGTCGATTTGGAGCACCCTTTTTACCATCGCGTAATACAATAACATTGAAGCCAATGAAAGATACGGATTCCGATTTTGATACGGTGAGTTTTAAAGAGTATAAGGAAAAATACAAATTACTGAGAAACAATTTGGAAAGCTTAGATTACGATGGATTTGATGATTTTTATGCTAAGAATAATATTGTTTCTGATGAACATTATTACACTATAATCCGAGCTGGAATAACGCGACCGAAGTTATTTTACCGTCGAACACCAGCAGAAAAATGGCATAATCCTTTGAATCCATTTGTGTTCCATTGTCTGCAATCAAACATGGATTTCCAAATCATTCAAGATGAGTACGCTTGTGCTGCTTATGTCGTCGAATACGTGAACAAACATAATCGAAGCATCAGCAATTTACAAAGACAGATTATTCAGGTTATGGACGAAAATCCAGAGTTTGATATAGTAGATATAACGAAGAAATTGAGCGTTGATCTCCTACATGCCGTCGAAATGCCTCCAAAAGAAGCTGCTTGGTATTTGTTACGTAAACCAATGGCTAAAGCATCTGTCACCACTGTTAATATACCAACAATATATCCAACTGAACGTCAGAGAATAAGGAAGACCTGGAAGGAACTACAGAAGCTAGATGATGACTGCACCGATGTATGGAAAGAAAATTGGTTCGATAGATATGAAAAAAGTCCCGCCATTATGGAAGATGTGACATTGATCCAGTTCGTTGCTAATTGCACCATGAACGCAAAAGGAGAGTACTATCAACGGAAAATTCCTAGAATTGTTAGATATCGTTATTATGAAATGGCCAATCATTTCAACGATTACAGACGAGAGATGGTATTATTGCATATTCCTTTCAGAAGCGAAGATAACGATGTACTTGCTGAAAATAAGTTTATTCAAATATACGAAGACAACAAAAAATTGATTTTAGAGCGCAGGAAAGAGTTTGAATCGAATTTAGACATTGAGAAGACTCTTTAAATTTGCAGAGCGTTAGGTAGAGAAGACGAAGAAGAGCAGCAGTTGAGGGAAAAAGCAACGTCATCTTCGAAGCTGATCCTTATGAGCGATTAGTGAATGATCCTCATTCTGCCATTAATGCTGATATACAATACGCAACGTTCAACAAACTTGGAGCCATAGCGAAGAAAAAAGAAAATTTAATGGAAGCTCAACTCTTCAACGAACTGATGAGGTCGGCTAACTGAGCGCAAAAGGAACTATTAATGCACATTATATCTCATCTACAAACTGCAAATGATTCACCATTTCAAATTTTTTTGACTGGTCCAGCTGGAAGCGGAAAGACTTTTGTGATCAAACTTATTATGGAAATCTATAACAGGTTTAGTGATACGGACGGGTACTGTAATGCCAACATAACTTGCGCTTCTACTGGTAAAGCTGCTGTGGCGATTGATGGTACAACAGTGCATACTGCTCTAAAAATTTCGATTTCCAAATTGTTGCCTCTATCATCAGAGATGTTGCATCTATATAGATCGCTTTTTCGCTACATCAGGGTACTGATTATCGATGAAATCAGCATGATAGGTGCTGAATTATTGGCTAAAATTGATTTACGCCTGAAGCAAATTACGGGAAATCATAATCAGGATTTTGGAGGTATAGACGTAATTTTAATTGGGGATTTACGTCAGGCGCCACATGTAAGGGCCACTTTAATATACAAGCCAATTAGAACAGTAATGGTTGGACCTCATCTTTGGCGAAGTCTCAAGTTTTACCAGCTCACTCAAGTTATGAGACAGGCGATTTCGCAATTTTCTTCAATACTGACGAAAATAGGAAACGGCGATATATTAGAGCCATCAGAACTACAGCTAATTGAATCAAGATTTTACACGAAAGAAGATGTTCTAAGATTGTGCCCTAACGGTGTTCGTTTATTACACACAAATCACGCGGTCGATACCTACAATAATTAAATTTTGCAAGGAGATCACGATAAAGTTATTTCAACAGCGACTGACATCATCACGGGAACTAACACGGCTGAACATGAAGCTACTTGTCGCGTCAGATTGCACAAAAAGAGTGTCATCGATACCGGTGGACTACCGTACCAAGTAACTTTCGTAAAAGAAAAATATTATTTAGTTACGGCGAACATTGATGTGACTGATGGAATTGTGAATGGGGCAGTTGGCAAATAAGTTCATCTGGACTTCAATGAAGACAACAACATTTGCCGAGTCTGGCTGGAATTTAGTGGTTCACCAAAAGTCGGTAGAAAATCGAGGAAAAAAAATGCCAGGTTAGCAATTCAAAGCAGAGTCAGTCCTTTTGCTGTGCCTATTGAATTGAGAACATCGACCATCCCTTTTACAACGGACAAGAAAGTCACTGTTAAACGCAAACACCAATAATTTCGGCTTGTGCGTTAACAATTCACAAATCACAGGGCGGGACATTCGATCAAATTGTCTATGAGTATGACATGACTCATCCTCAGCAACTAGTTTATGTTGCACTCTCTCGTGTAACTAGCGTCGAAGGTTTGTTCATTGTTACACCTCATGATGACCCAACAAAATTCAGATTACATCATAATCGTAGACAAGCAATTTCCTTAATCTATCCTTAAATACACTGAAAACAAGAGCGCAAGTTATCGTCGATGTCATTAGCAATAAAAAAGGTGTCTCGTTGTTTACTTTCAATGTACAAAGTCTTAAAAATCATTACGCCGATTTAGATGACGTAGTTATTCTGAAGAGCAACATTTTATTGCTAAGCGAAACGTGGTTGGCTAATGATCAGCAATGTAATATACCCCACTTCAATTGCATCGTTCAGTTCAAACATAATACTGTTCGTGCAGGGGGTGTAGCAATATATCAGAACATGAGTGATATAACTAGAATCGTAACGCCGAACATGGAGATGATTTCCAAAAACATGCAGGACTTTTCTGTTCGACATACAAGCGTTGCGGACCTTTGTGCGGCTCAGTGTGTATTGGAAAACCAGGACCACCGTGAGTCCTGGTAGTCATCTACGTTTCACCGAATCAAAAAATTGTGGATATTCAAGAGTTAATACATAGAGTACTATTAGAATATACTAAAGAAGGTTCTCGACTTCTTCGGAGATATAGTACTACAAATTTGTATGAAATTCCCCTAATTTTGGCCGGTGATTTTAACATCAACTTTTCTGATAAAAAAATCAAAGCCACTGACACAATTTCTTCTTGAAGAATTTGATTTAAAAATTAATAACGACCCAACAATGTCTACAACAAGATTCAATACGACTATTGATGCAGTTTTTTCGAGATACTTGGACAAAGTTGAATCTCAAATGTTTGTATCTTACTTTAGTTATCATAAGCCAATTATCACTACATTTTAATGAACTAATTAGATTTATATACCTAGAATAAATAAGTAATAAATAAAAATCATTTATGTATAAAGTTGTAAGATGTTGTTGTTAATCCTTTTTCGCCTTCATTCAGTCCTATCTTTTCTTCATTGCCAAACATGCCAAAGGAACTTCGTTTCTCACGCGTGTCCTTAGACACACACTGTTTTTTTTTGTTTTTTGTTTTTTTTTTCTCGTGTTTCTGTGGTTTATGCTTGCGCCGACTCCTGCGCTTGGGCTTTCAGCTCACTCAAGTGGGCCCTCTTTTCCTTCCTTGTGCCAGCGTGCCGTAGCACAGCAATCACTGGCGACACAAAGTTCACCACCGTGTACGGCCCGTCGTACTTTGGCGCTAACTTTGCCGCGAATCCTTCGGCCGCCTTGGACAAATGGTGCTCTTTTGCCCACACTGTGTCGCCGATCTTCGGGCTCCACTCCCGCCTCTTCAGATTGTAGTGCCGAGCTTGCTCCTGCGCCGCGCGCTCCATGTTTCTCCGCACCAGCTCGAACACTTCCTGCAATTTTTCTGCATTTTCTGAGGGAGTGGCTGTGCTTCTCCTGTCCCCCAATGCCCCTTGGTCGAATATTGCTTTCGGAATTCTTGGCTCTCTGCCTTGGGTGATGAAGCACGGAGAGTACCCTGTGGAGTCCGACACGCTCGAGTTCACCGCCAGCATCAATTCTGGCCAGTGCTCGTCCCACGTCCTTTGGTCCTTTCCTGCAAACTGGGCGATCATCGTCTTCACCGTCCTGTTCGCCCTTTCCGTCGTGTTTTCCTGCGGCGTGTATGGTGTGGTGAACTGATGATGAACTCCGAGCTCCTCGAGGAATTTCTTGAAGCTGGTGAATTGAATACCATTGTCCGTCACCATCACCTTTGACACCCCGTATCTAGCGATGATCCTTTCGCGAATTGCATTCTGCAGCGTCTCTATTGTGGCTTTTCGCATTGGGACCATTTCTGTCCATTTTGAGAACCGATCGATCATCACCAGTAGCATGGTGTTCCCATGCTTGGACCTCGGCAACGGTCCCACGAAGTCTGCACACACCGTCGCCCATGGCTCCTCTGGGACCTGTGTTAACATCTTCCCCGCGGCCTGCATCTGGCTCGGTTTATAGCGCAGGCATATCTCGCATTTCCTGACGTATTTCCTCACGTCCTTCTGCATCCCTGGCCAGAAGTACCTTGCTGCTACCTTCGCAATTGTTTTTCTTCCGCCTAAATGTCCTGCTGTTGGTGCGTCGTGGTTCTCCTTCAGCACATGTTGCCTCATGTCCATCGGCACACATAATTTCCACGATGCCACTTCCTCGCTCCCGGCTCTGTGTGGAACATGTCGGTAAATCAGGCCTGCCTCCTCGACGTATTCCGGATACTTCTGTGGGTTTTCCTTTATTTTCTTCTCCAAATGCATTCCGCGTCTTCGGTGGCACTCCTCAGCTTCTTCACAATCGGCTGGCGGAAAAGTGCATCCGCGACTACGTTCAGCTTGCCTTTTCTGTAGCTGATAACTTAATCGTACTGTTGTAATTCGAAGACCCATCTCGCGATCCTTCCGAGTGGGCTCTCTATGTTGTTCAACCACTTCAGCGCCATGTGATCCGTGATCACGGCGAACTGGTACTCCTCCAGGTATGGTCTCATCTGCCGAATGGCCCATACTATTGCCAGGTACTCTTTCTCCGTCGCCAAGTAATTCTTCTCCGCGCCTATTAGCGTTCGGCTGGCATAGGCGACCACTGGCTCGCCCTCATCCGTGTCCTGCGTCAGTACTGCACCCACGCCGTAGTCGCTGGCGTCTGTTTGCAGCACAAACTTCTTCGTGAAATCGGGGCATGATAGCACTGGATCCTCTGCTAAACGTGATTTTAACGTCTCAAACGCTTCTTGGTGTCTTGCCGTCCACTCCCACTTTGTTTCCTTTTGTAGGAGATCGTTTAACGGCCTTGCGATCCCAGCGAAATCAGGGACGAATCGCCGATACCACGACGCCATTCTATGAATTGTCGTACTCCATTCACGTTTGTCGGTGGTTCCAATTCCGTGATCGCTGCAATCTTTCCAGGATCCATACCAATTTCATGACTTGTTATCCGGTGGCCCAGGTATAACAGCTCTTCCCTGAAGAAGTGGCACTTATCTGTGTTTATCCGGAACACTTCCTTCTAATTCGCCATGTGCTCCTCCCTCGTGCGTCCGATCACTATGATGTCATCCTGGTATGCGAATGCGCGGGGAGCCATGTCCGGGCCTATGACCTGGTCTAAGGCGTTGTGAAATGTTGCCGAGGCCGAGTGTAGTCCGAACGGCATCACCTTCCACTGGTACAGACCTTTCCCTGGTACAGTAAAAGCCGTGTATTTCCTGCTCTCTTCCTCAAGTGGGATTTGCCAATAGCCATCCTTAAGGTCCAGGCTGCTGAAAAATTTTGCCTCTCTCAATTGTTCCAAAATGAAGTTTATTCTTGGCATAGGGTACGCATCTTTCACTGACTTTGCGTTTATTTGTCGGAAATCCACGCACATTCTCCATTGTCCCGTCTTTTTCTTCACCATGACAATGGGTGAGCTGTAGCGCTATTTGAAGGTTCGATGCATCCCTTCTCCAGCAGATCTTCCACCTTTTCATTGATTTCCCCCTGTATTTTGGGGTTCTTTGGGTAATATCTTTGTTTAATTGGGATGTCGTCCTTCATCGTGATTTTATGTTGGGTTATGTTTGAACAACCCTTCTGATTTGTGAACGCCGCCAGCTCTTCTTCGATAAACTTTCTGTCCCGCTCGCGCTCCCATTCCTCCGAGGGTCCCGCTATGGCTATGGACAGCCTAACCTCCAGGCATCCGCTCCATCTTTCTCTCCTCGGGATCGTGACTTGGTGGCCTGCGCAGTTGATTGTTGTGCCGAAATCTGCGAGGAAATCCCATCCAAGCACCGCACTGTCTCCCATGCCTGGCAACACCAACATATTCAAATCCTTTTTCTTGTTGCCAAAGCTTACTGTTGTTAGGAGTACCATTTGAGTCTCTATGTGGCTTCCGTTGGCCAACTTTACTAGTCTCCTTGTTGCTTTCCGTTCTCCGGCGATTCCCGGGTTCTTTGCTAGCTCTTCTGGGATGAAGCTAGCCGTTGCCCCGGTGTCCACCATGGCCCTCTCTTCTGCTCCTCCGACCTTGATGACTGCCGCTAATTGCTGATCGTCTCCGGTTAATCCTCCAACTAGCTCTGAGAGACAGCACCTCGCGATCTCCGCCTTTCTCTCTATGGCTGAGATCGCTGCACGTTTCCCGCTCTTTGGCAGCATTCTGTGCTTCTCACCCCTACTGCGCCGCACATCCTGCAGAACACAATTCTGGGGTTCCAGCACCCGCTGGCCCAATGGCCCATGCCTCCGCACCTGTTGCATGCCTGTGCTGGGTTTTCTATATGTCCCTGTCCAGGCGTCGCTGCCCGCTGCATGTTCGGCTGCCTTTGGCTTTGGTTTGCTGCCCATCGTTGACTCGGCTGCTGTTGCCTTGGGCCTGTCCATTGCTGGCTCGGCTGCTGTTGCTGTGGCATTTGGCGATGCTCCTCAGGCTACCATCTCTGCCTCCACCCCTGTCCTGGATGGCTCTGTTGCTCCGGTGGTTTATGGTGCGGTTCCTCTTTTGGCCATCTTCTGTATACCGCTGAGGTTTGTCTGTTGAAGACCTCCTCTTCAAAAGCCAGCTCCTCGAATTCCTCGGCTAGACCCATGACCTCCTCGAGTGATGCACATGCGTATGGTCTCATGAACATTTTCATGCGCGGCATGCAGTTTTCCACTAGCCTATCAATGGCCTCTTTTGTGGACTGAAGGTCCACCATGTACTCTTTAAAAGGCTATCCTCGTTGTTGTTTCCGCTGCTTTACCTGGTTCATTAGGAACCATTTTTGCGCCCTGCCCTGGAGTAATTCGGGCATCACTCGCGGGATTTTGTTTATATCCATCCCGTATGTTTTGGCAGACCATGCTACTCGGTCCACGAACTCGAGAGGATCCCCTGTTCCGTCGAATCGGAACGACCACTCTCGGACTTCTCTCGCCACTTTCGCATAGTCCACCTGTACCGGGACTGGCTTCCGCACTTGTGGCTCCATGCTCCTCATGCTCCTCATGCTCTTCATTTCTGGCACTGCCAGACTTTGAATGAGCTTTTCCAATTCGCTCACTGCTCTCTGCCACGGCGTGGACCTCTGCGCGAACTTCTCGAATCCACGCGCGACCACCATCACTTCATCGTCCTTTGTTTCGTCGACCCACCTTGCCACCAGTGCTCTCATGATCTCCACGGTTCCATCCGCTGCGAGACCGAGCTCTCTGCACACTTCGCACAACTCCTCTTTGCAAAGCGCGTAGATCCAATTTTTCCTCCCCATCCTGAAGCTGTGTTACTCCTAGACTCTAAAGCAATCACGTAGTTTGGGCGCCAGGTGAAACGAAATGTTTTTGCTATATTTTGTTCGCAACAAATGCCGCGGCTAGCTCACAGAGGTTGAGGGTACGTTCCACCGAATTTATAGATTCGACGTGATTGCCCGAGCCCAGAAATAACACGGAATGCTTCGTTTCAATCAAATCCCCTTTATTGTCTTTACTTTACAAAGAATAAGAGAATCTCACCGGCCGTTTGGCTCAGCCGACCGACCGCTCGCCCTCCCGTCGATCCCCGATCCCCGCTCCGGGTTGGTGCCAATACACACGCCCTCCCAAAGCTTGCGCCCGGCAGGTCGTGTGGTCTCGGTGCCTGGCACCGAAACGGCTCACGGTTCCCTTCGTTCGGACTCACGGACACTGGTTGCGGGGCCTGTGTTGTTGCTGCCGTCTTCTGCGCTGGTCTTCTGCTGCCGCTGCTCGTCCGTCGCCGCCGCTCCCTCGTCGTCGCTACTCCTCTGACGCTGATGCTCCCTCGTCGATTCTGCTGCTTCCTCGTTGTCGCCGTCGCTCCCTCGTCGTCGCCTCTGTTGTCGCTGCTCCTCCTTTATGGGTGCCGTGGACCTTCGAAAACTTTGGGCTCGCTGCACTTGCCCTTTCGCCGTGGCCGGCACCAAATCCGTGTTAACAGGCCGAGTGGCTCACCTCCCAGGCATACGCCGGGCAGGATATGCTCCTCGCTGTTTAGCGGCCGGATCAGGGCACGAAGGGCCTACCTACCGCACAGGACACGCCCCCGGGTGTCCCCGGAACACGCCTCGCGTTCGCCACTCGCCTCCAAACACCTGCGTGCCTACACCCCGCAGGATCTATGGTAGGCCAGAGGTTTGGGCGTCGCGTCTCCTTTGATACGGTGATACTCCAGGTGATACGCTGTGCATACGCTCCAGCGCCTGGATCAGGATTTTCTTGACTTTCCCGGGGTGTCCCTGCATGGTTTTAGTGTTGGGCTTGAGTTCCCGAGCTGGCTATCCCTCGCGTTACAGGATAACACCTGGATGGAACGGTCACGAGCAGGCAAGGCGTACGCCAGGCTGATCCGTCGTTGCCGCTACTACACCAGGATACCTGAAGTGTTCGGGAATAACTCCACCCGACTGGTTTACCCTTGGGCCTCAGCTTTGCCGCGGATCCTTGATCCTTTTTCCTTGCTCGACTCGCGTACCGCCGCCGGACTTACCCACAGGGGGTCCTTAAGCTATTTATCGCAGATCCTCGCTCACTCGCCTTAATAGCCCGCACTTAAGACTGTCGGACTTACCCACGCGGGGTCCTTCAGCCGGTACTCCTAATTCCTCCAAGGAAACTTTCCCACTTGAATGTCAGACTTACCCACGGGGGGTCTTTCACTCAATTCTTCCAGCTTCCCTAGAAGACTCGGTCTCGATTTGCTCCAGGGGCCCTCCTTATATAGTGCCAGAGGCGCCCGTTAATCCTTGCAAATCTACTTCCTGCCGTTAATCCTCCGCTCATTTACTTTCTCCGTTAGCTTTCTCCAATCCGCCGTCTTTCTATCGGCGGGCTTTCTTTATTGTCCTTCCCCCGATTACCCTGCTAGGGCCTCCGATCCGCATTGTTTTTGTGCAGGTCATCGGACTTCGTCCCGATACCCCGCGATCCCCCCCTGGTCATTCTAAATGCATTTCGGTGTTTTGTGCATTTTTTAAACACAGCTGCGCAGCCGCCGGCCGCTTCGTTCCCCGCCGTCCCCGCTGTTTCCTATGACCTTCGAGCGCGGCCGCGGAGGCCCGGCCGGGACCGTTACGTTCCACGGTGATTCCTCTTTCGCCTTCTTCCGTGCGCGCCGCCGTGCCGGCCCCGCTGCTGCCCCCGCATGCCGTCTGCCCTTGATGCCTTTCTCTTCTTCCGTATTTCTAAACACAGCGCTGGCCCATCCGACGCTGCAGTGCCGATTTGCTTGTTCTCTCCCTGCTGCTGCCCCTCTTGCCACCTGTCTTGGCGTGTGGGAGATCTAATCTCCTCACACAGGGCGCAAGCCATTGTTAACGATTATGAGATTAATATAGGCAAGCCTTTGTATAGGTCCATCATTCTTTACATTAGGCAAAAAAAAAAGAGATGACGCCGATTTGGCGCTTTGATCTTATAATGTAGAAGATGATAATTGGTCGGAAATTAAACAGGCTCTTTCACTTCACTACGCCGACAAGCGAGACATCCTAACCCTTGAATACCAACTTAGCCAATTAACACAAACAAATAAAACCCTGGAACAATTTTATAAAGAGGTCAATAATATCTTTTCCTTGATTCTGAATAAACTAAAACAATCAGATAATGCTCCTAACGTGCCCAGCGCCCTAATTGAAATGAATAAAGACAAGGCGTTGGATGTTTGTGTAAGGGGTCTCAACGGCGATGCATCTAGGTTACTCCGGTGTCCGAAAAATTTTCCTGAGGCATATTCGATTTGCTTAGAGCTGCAGAACGTATCGGTCAGGGGAAATGTACGTACGGAACACACGAATAAGTTTACCCCATTTCTTCAACCCCGTTACCCAACAAGCGTATCACGGTATGCGTCCCCAATAACATCCCCACGATATTCGTCTTCGTTCCAATCACCAATAAGGGCACCGGCGGGCATGAACTTTAACGATATCTCATCCGGTAACTCTCGAGGTTTCAATAGATTCCAAGGGCCACGACCAGCCATTGAGATGGAGTCAAACCGGTCTGGCCAGTCTTATCTGTCCGGCTTTGGCGTACGCCGTGGAAACGACTCTGATGATAGGTTCCTAAATACCTCGCTTGGCTCGAATCCCTTCAGGAAAGCACAACGGTTGTACCACATGACGGCGGTTCCGTCTAGTGTGGTGGCAATGCCTGAAATCGACTCGCAAGATTTGCTTGTCAGATTGCTTACGAAGACGAAGCGGTGAGCGCCCACGACATAAGCCTCGATGTATGATGTCCCATACCGTAAGGCCGATAATAAGAACGCTAACGAAGAAGCAAATTTTATGACGGACGCCTAACCAGCGTGCCATACATATAATACAATACGAAGAATGCCAGCAAGTTAAGGTTTCTTATCGACACCGGCACTATTAAGAACTTTGTTAGCCAAAAACACTCCGCGGGTTCAACCTCCTTACCTACCTTCTTTTATGTTCATTCTACTGCTGGCAATGTTAAAATCACGCGTTGCTTAGTAGAACGATTCTTTGAGCCCATCGGTGGTAATAACTTGATTACCACCTTCTACGTCCTCCCCGGCCTGATTTCCTTCGATGGTATCATTGGTGACGATACTCTTAAGGAAGCCAAAGCCCTTATTGATCGAAAAAACGATCTTATATTAATATCCCCTGGTGTTAAACTACCTCTCCTGACAAAATGTTCCCCCAATTTCCATGCCCTGATTGATGGTGATCATAATTACGACACCAAACAAGCGCTAGACAATCTACTCAAGGAATACGCATCAATTTTTGAACCACTTTCGTCAGGGGAAGCGGTGAATACAACTGTTAAGGCCGAAATACGTACTAATACTCAATACCCCATTTTCACTCGAAGTTACCCATACCCCTCGAACATGAGGGGAGAAGTTGAAAGGCAAGTACAGGAACTCTTAGACGGAAGAATAATAAAACCATCTGTCAGCCCATATAACTCTCCGCTTTGGATTGTCCCAAAAAAACCTAAACCAAATGGTGAAAAACAGTATGGCATGGTCATTGATTTCAAACGCTTTAATGCGGTTACGATATCCGATACATATCCCATACCAGATATAAACTCTACTCTGGCTAGCCTTGGGAAAGCCAAATATTTCACAACGATTGAGCTAACGTCTGGCTTCCACCAAATTCACATGAAGGAAAAAGAGATACCTAAGACCGCTTTCTCCACCCTCAATGGGAAATACGAATTCCTTCGTCCCCCATTCGGCCTAAAAAACGCCCTGGCAATCTTCCAGCGGATGATTGACGATGTTTTAAGAGAACACTTCGAAAAGCTCTGCTACGTCTACATCGACGATATTATAGTCTTCGGTGAAGACTTTCAGAGTCATTGGATAAATTTCCGCGCGGTCTTCCAAAATCTTCAGAAAGTTAAACTTCAAGTAAATTTGGAAAAAACACGTTTCCTCTCACACAAGTCGAGTTCTTAGGCTACATTGTCACGAAGGTGGCATTAAAGCAAACGCCGACAAGGTGAAAGTAATAAGTGATATGAGGCCCCTACTAACATGAAAGAAGTGAAAATTTTTCTTGGAATGACTTAGGGAATTATAGGGAATTCGTTCAAGACTATGCGAAAGTTGCAAAGCCACTGACAAGAGGTGAATTCGCCAAAAATAAATCGTCACAATCCAGAAAGGTTCGGATCGAACTAGATGACGTGGCTCTACAGGCCTTTAATGACCTCAAGGCGATTCTTGCCTCCTTTGAAGTCCTAGCTATCCCCGATTTTAATAAACCATTCCATCTGACCACTGGCACGTCGAACTATGCCTATCCCAAGACGAGCAGGGCAAGGATCGACCAATTGCGTACATTTCTCGCTCACTGACAAAAACAAAAGAGAGCTGCGCTACCATAGAAAAAGAAATGCTCGCGATAGTATGGGCATTGGATAACCTTAGATCTATCTCTATGGTGCAGGGTCAATTAAAGTATACACCGATCACCAACCACTTTGCGTTGGGCAATCGCAACTTCAATGCGAAGCTCAAGCGATGGAAATCGCGAGTTGAAGAGTATGCCTACACACTGTTGTATAAGCCCGGTGGATCCAACGCCGTGGCTGATGCCCTTTCACGTTTAACGATGCAAGTTAACCTCTTCTGAAGCTGATTCTATGGCCACCGTTCACAGCGCGCTTGAGGATGCTTCCCAATTGCCAATTGCAACATGTGGATGCGCCGATAAATGCGTTTACGAATCAACTGGTTTTCGACGAATCAAGTGGTTTTCGACGAAAACCAAACTGAGTACTCATGTGAGCACCCGCACGTTGGTTACATCCGTCACTTAATTCCACTTAACGACGAGACAATGTCTGACCTAATAGGTATACTCGGAACACATCTTAAGCCCTCTATAATTAATGGAGTGAAGATTGCCGAAACCTACCTCCCATTCTTCCAATCCATATGCTTTGAGAATTTTAAGCTGTATAAAATTCGAATAACGCAGAGATTGGTGAAAGATTTGTCCGATTAAGAGCTGATTTCTGAGGCTATAGAAAATAAACACCACATCTAAATTCTTAAGCAATTCTATTTTTCCAGAATGTCAAGCACGATTCGTGCTCAGTTATCATTGTGCGACTGTTGCAAAGGATATAAATATGAACATAAGACATAATAAAAATAGGACGGAACCTTATCAGTACGAGCCGGGGGATAAAGTTTTCGTCGCTACTAAACAAATTAAAACCGAGGAAAAACAACGTTTTAGACCAGAGGAGGTCCAAGAGAATCGCGGGGTAACGGTAAAAACTAGGTCAGAAAAATTTTTACATAAATCAGACTTGAGAAATTGAGGAAAAAGAATAAAAAAGCGTTTTATGAACCTCTCCATTAACACGCACACAAAAACCAACTATTGATTAACACATACAAAAAAAACACAAAAACATAAAACACAGCGGAGGGAATAAATAGAGTGATGAGGCCATCATCACGCAGAGCTCGGGCAATAAACTTCAGCCTGGAAGTGGATAGCAGGATCACCAGGCGCGGAGGACTGGAATGCGATACTCAACTAGTAAAGGATGATGGCCGAGAACAGTGACCAACAAATCCGGTCGACTCTTCAACGCCAGCCATGAATCAATTCAATGATTGAACAATGTGGTAGCGAGACTCAGTGTAATAGACGGCGACCTTTGTGCGGTCACGGCAACACTACACAAGTCAATCATTCTGGCTGACCAGGTAGCGGAAGTCACAAGGGCATGTCAACTTGCCAAAACTGGAGTGGCAAATACGAACCTCCTGGATCACGAGGAAATCAAAACGATACTCGCAGAAGTCAACAACCTCCCGTATCAAAACGCTGTGGAGGCAGTAGAATTTTCTCCGTACCCTCGGAGTAATGGAGAGGTCGTCCAGTTGGTCAAGGATGGTCAACATAACAGTAACCGGTTATCGACCTTCGCTTGGATACGTTGATGATTTCAACGCCCAAAATTTACAGTTAATGTCTGGCGTTTCACGAGGCGTTACCTTTTCCTTTGTCTTGGAGGTTTTATTAACAATGGTAGTCTTCTCGATACTGTTTATTATCTGGGGGAAATTGACCTCCACCAAAGGAATACCAACCACGAGGGTTATAATCGAGGACCTAGAAAACCCAAAGAAACGTCGACAACAACTCACCATTCTGCCAATTGATCTGCGGGACGCAGACTTTTAGAGGGGGAGGAGTCATCACCCGGCACTGCCAAGCACAAAGTGACATAGGAATTGTTTATCTGGTCGAGTATACCACAAAACCGTATAAACACAAAAAAAATATCGAAGAGTTTGACAAATCTTTCTCTTTAGGAAACTCTTTAGCTAGGAACACCCCATTGGCACCCTTAATAGCCAATTAATCTGCAAGAAATAGACAAATCAATTGCAGTAAGCTTAACTAAGTCAATGGAGTCATAATCAACCAGCACTGATACAATGGTGAGTTCCGCTCCCGCAACAACAAATGTTAAAAAGAGCAAAACTATTCCAATGAACTAGCCCAAAATGGAAGCTGTACCAAGTCCCATTTTTTTACCCTTGCAGAGGGTATTGTAATTTTGATCGAAAATGTGTAACGCAGTTACATCATCTCCGACCCAGGATCACCTTTATAGTCGATATGAGCATGTCCGTTTGTCCGTCTGTCTGTCTGTTACTACGAAAACTAGTCTCTGAGTTTTAAAGATATCGATTTGAAACTTTGCACACATCCTTCTTTTGTTTGCAGGCAGTATACAAGTCGAAACGGCCGGGTCCGGCGACTATATTCTATAGCTGCCATATAACGGATTGATCGAAAATGCCAACTTAGAGCTTGCGTAGAAACAGACAGAAAGACACAGGGACAGACGGTCAAACGGACAAGCTTATATCGACTCAGGGGGTGATCCTGATCAAGAACATATATACTTTATTGGGTCGGAGAAGTTTCCTTCACTGTGTTGCACACTTTTGACTAAAATTATAATACCCTCTGCAAGGGTAAAGAATAAAAATTTGGCTTGCAGTTTTTCAATTCTACGGATATAAAAAAACTAATAGCATTACATTTTGGTCACCCCGACGTGATTGCGCTTCGAATTTTGATCCGTTAAAAAAAAATTATGAAACCGTAAATTCTAAAAAAAGTTGTTTTCATATTGCATCACTGGCACTCGATAATTACGGGTCGAAGTCTGGAACAGAACCTGCTTCATCTGCTGCCGCAAGCCGGAATAGAATGCTGCGGAGAAGAGCAGAGGAAGCCTGCCCCCTCTTGCCACCGTTACCGATGCCAACATTCAGTGGTTGCTATACCGAATGGCCAGATTTCTGCGCCCTTTTTAGATCACGATTGAAAGCCATCCCCACCTAACAAAAATGGAAAGCTTAGGTGGGTCAATTCATGCATGCGGGAGTCAGCCTTGGAGGCAGTGAGAGCGCTGAAAATTACTGGAAATTAATTGGAATGGTCAAGACAGGATCTTTTGCTACTTTGCGGGAGTTATGAGTTCTGGATCAGTCGGCGGGATCTAAGGATGCCCGTTTATCCAGATTATTCTTCAGAAGCTGGACCCTTCAGAAATATCAAGGACAGCATTCCATCGTTGGGAAGGCCATTGCCATGGATGGAGTTGATATTAATGAGTAAAGTCTTGCATAACCATGATTCCAAGAACATAGAGGTTGTTATAGTTTCCCTTTATAAGGTCAAAAGTTTGGAGGAAGTTGGTGTACCTTTTTCGCACTCCACGATTCCTAGATGGGACGAATGCCACTAACTAGAAGCCTTAAGGCAGCTTAGAAATAATCCATTGCAAAGATGTGTCTGCTGCTCCTCCCCGATTTGTTATTGAAGGCCCACCCTTCAATTGGTGGGTGGATGTTGGGCCAAGCAGCCACCAACAAAAATGATTAAAATAATCATAAAACAGTGTTACGAAAAAAACAAAAGTGAATGAACTTTTAAAGTGACATAGTAGGAATTGTTTATTGGGTCGAGTATATCACAAAACCATGTTTGATTTTGTCCTTTTTGTTTAAAAAAATTGAAGGTATATTTTTTTTTCAAAAGCTACAACTTTTAGCTATTGAAAAACACCGAAAATTTTGAAATCGGTTGAAAAAAACGCGTTCAGGAATTTTTAAGCGAAAAAAGGCCCGAAAAACGTTTTTTCAACCATAAATCAAGATTTTGAGGGTGTTACAAATATTTCAAACATGGTTTTGTGATATACTCGACCCAATAAACAATTCCTACTATGTCACTTCAAAAGTTCAGAATCACTGTTACACTGTGTAATTTGTTTAGCTTCAACGCAGTTTATTCTTGTCGGTCTGGCTCGCAGTTCCGCATGCACTTTGTTGTTATTAGTAACGCATGCGCTTTTGGGAGCTTAGGTCGAGCTTCTAACCCCAAGCAGTTAGCTATGTACTTGTTTATTGAAATTGTGTTGGACCGGTCGCGGGATTGGATATCCCGCCTCAATAATTTTTTTCGCCAACCAGAG
Source organism: Drosophila ananassae (assembly GCF_017639315.1). Taxonomy (NCBI): domain Eukaryota; kingdom Metazoa; phylum Arthropoda; class Insecta; order Diptera; family Drosophilidae; genus Drosophila; species Drosophila ananassae. The sequence goes on along the minus strand of NC_057932.1, from coordinate 132,748 downwards.
AAAACCACGAGTGGACTTTCCACATATGTTATATTTGTCCAAAACATGTTTTCTACAAAATTTGATAAGGATCGGCCGACTATTTCCAATAGGTGACATATAACTGAACGATCCGAAATGGCACAACTTTGCTATTTTTATAGATGCTTCGGACGTTTTCGAACATTTTTATTAGAAAATTCATTTTATGGTAAAATTCTTATACGGATCAACCAACTATGTATCCGATACATATGTATATAATAATATAAGCTGCCAACTAACTGCAAGCGTATATCAACTTCGGCTCCGCCCGAAGTTAACTTTCCTTTTTTGTTTTCGTTTTTATTGTCTTTGTTTATCGATCATAGGTCAATTTTATTAAAAGCAATATTAATTTATTCGAAAATATATATATTTTTGACATATGTTTTTATTTAAGTGTTCCAAAGTAAACATGACTCTTTGGATCTTGCCCCACACACTGGTGGCGCCATGGTGCTCGCCATGCACTCGACAGTGGTGCGATAGAATCGGCTATTCCTATCGGTTGTCCATTGAGAATTTCATGAAATGTCATTAATTGCAAAGTGAAATAGTTTCAGTTTGAGAAGAGCTTGCAAATTACTGTTAACCGTTTTTTAACTTTAGTTTTATATCAGAACTAAACCAAAAAAAAAAAACAAAGTATGCTTGCTCTCTCTCTGAAAGAAAACCCTTCGATTTGAAATATTTACGTTTTCGGTTGAGCTTTAACAGATGAGTTAAATTTTAAAGGGTCTGTCAAAAATAACTCTCAGAGACCGAATCACTTAAGGAAATGAAAGGGTCTGTGTTCAAATCAAACTAAAAAACATTTGTTTTTCATTTTACTCATTGGTTTTTTTATAGGGTCTATTTTAAAAATCTATATTTCGAAGTATGGGTTTTAATATGACATCATATTGATGAAATAAAAACGGAATTTAGTTATACTGATTCCTTTTATGAAGTTCTTCCGCAAACCCAGACAAAAAAAAAAGATAGAACTCTCACTTTACACACCCCTAGATAAAAATGGGGTGCCTTTAGCCCACCCTTCCATGGCCAGTGCGTTTCCTACGCAATCCTGCATCAGGCCCCTTTTTATTGTCAAGCCTACGACGGCTTCTGGGTTGGCATGGAGTTAAAACAGGGTATTTTACTCTGTCATTATAATATTAACATAGGAAAGGTATACATTTTTAGAGTTAAAGCCTAGCATAATATTTTGTTTTCAAACAACTGATTTAAGAACTTAAATGTATTAAGAAAAAAGATGATAATTTTTAGATAGATTTAGGTAGGTGTTATTAAGTATTTTCAGGATTCATTAATACTAATAATTATCAATAGAAATATAATATTTATTTGTAGCAATTAATTAATTATTTTAAAAGTTCATTATTCAAACGTTTATATATGCTCCGATTATTTATTTAACCTATATTTTTTTTTAGGCGTTAGTTTTATTCTTATTGTTTTGAATTTACTTCATTTCAAATTACGGTTCTGATTCGATGATATGTATATGCAAAAGAAAAGGTGATGATTTGGTAGACTTCGGCTTTGGTAGACTGGGATACTCCAATGTTGAAAGCGCTTCCAAATGTCTGGGGTGTCGAAAAAAGTCTGTAAAAAAATGCAAGCGCAAAGCGACACGCAAACACTATTTTATCAGCATATGCACCCACATCGATATCGAAGAGAATTAACTTTTATGACTTCTTATTTAATATCGCTTTCTTCTAAGCAAACTTCTTTCTTGAATCTAAATTTAACATTTTTCTTTTACACTTCATATTTTTATACCCTTGCAGAGGGTATTATAATTTTGGTCAAAAGTGTGCAACGCAGTGAAGGAGACATCTCCGACCCTATAAAGTATATATATTCTTGATCAGGATCACCTCCTGAGTCGATATGAGCATGTCCGTCTGTCCGTCTGTCCGTCTGTCCGTCTGTCCCTCTGTCCGTCTGTCCGTCTGTCTGTCTGTCCGTCTGTCCCTCTGTCCGTCTGTCCGTCTGTCTGTCTGTCTGTCTGTCCGTTTCTACGCAAACTAGTCTCTCAGTTTTAAAGCTATCGAGTTGAAACTTTGCACACTCCCTTCTTTCTGTTGCAGGCAGTACATAAGTCGGAACGGCCGGAATCGGCCGACTATATCCTATAGCTGCCATATAACTGATTGATCGGAAATGCCATAACTTCGTTGTTTTTTAAGTTAGAAGGATGGGATTTTCAATGATATGCCAAATTTCATAAGGATCGGCCGAATATATACGATCCGTTATATATCTAATAATATAAGATGCGTGGCGCCTTCTAGAGGACTGCGACTCAACTGCAAGGGTATATAAACTTCGGCTTCGCCCGAAGTTAGCTTTCCTTTCTTGTTTTCTTTTTCTTTCTGTTTTAACATGGGGAAATTTTTACTAAATTTTAATTTGTATTTTAAACTATTTGAAACTGATTTTAATTTTGTATTGATTGTAACTTTTGGGCTTTTCTGGGATTTTTTTTTAACTTTTAGCAAAGATTTTAACATTATATTGGGTATTGGGGCATTTAACTAGGTATTGGGGCATTTCTTTTCATTTTTAACTTAGCTTATAACTTCGTATTGGGTAGTGGGGCTATTAAATAGGCATTGGGGGTTTTCTTTTTCCTCTTCATTGGATTTTATATCATAATTTTATTGTAGATTAATTAAAAATTTTTAGATTACTGTCTCTTGTTAATAAGAGCACTTATGGATGACCCTTAGCCATCCTCGCGAATTCGATTTCGCCTACTCTTTTCTCTGTGGCGAACGTATGACTAAGAAAGCAAACTGAAACTATTTGATGAGCTTCTGGGCGATGATTATGTCGACTGATGGGGTTCCTTTTCTTCTTCGCTGCCAGAATAACAGGGTCGGATTCAGCTCTCTTGCGGCAGAAATGAGTGCTTCTATGATCGCCTCTTTCGGCTCCAAAACTAGGGTACTCGGCAATGGCTTATAAAAACTGCCGATCCCTATAAAAAAAAAATAATCGCCTGAATGAGGAAATCTGCACCCCATAGGCTTGGACTTACCCCTGATGGTTCGGTAACACACCGACCTGGGCCAAAAAAAAAAACAAAAAACAAAAAAAGACAGACGAACAACACGACAAAAAATTAAATTGACAAATATTCAAAATACTTTTATTTTTTAAACTCTCAGTCAAAGAATCAGTAAATAACCTGATCAAATATCAATAAAAACAAGAAAGGAAAGCTAACTTCGGGCGGAGCCGAAGTTTATATACCCTTGCTGTTGAGTCGCAGTCCGCTAGGTGGCGCCACACATCTTATATTATTAGATATATAGCGGATCGTATATAGTTGGCCGATCCTTATGAAACTTGGAAAATCGAATTATTTTGCCAAAAGAGGAATCCATTGAAACTCCCATCCTTCTAACTTGAAAAACAACGAAGTTATAGCATTTCCGATCAATCAGTTATATGACAGCTATAGGATATAGACGGCCGATCCTGATGACATTTAGCAGATCATATAAGTTGGCCCAAATTAGAATGCACAGAAAGTCCCATCCTTCTAACTTGAAAAACAACGAAGTTATAGCATTTCCGATCAATCAGTTATATGGCAGCTATAGGATATAGTTGGCCGATCCTTATGAAAATCGACAAATCAGATTGTTTTTCCCAAAATAGAATCTCTACCAAATCCCATCTTTCTAACTTAAAAAACCCCAAAGTTATGCCAATTTCGATCGTTCTATGACAGCTATAGGATATAGTCGGCCGATCCTTACGAAATTTTGTACATAAGATGTTTTGGTCAAATATAACATGTGTAGAAACTCCCAACCCTCTAACTTAAAAAACACCAAAGTTATGGCATTTCCGATCAATCAGTTATATGGCAGCTATAGGATATAGTCGACCGATCCCGGCCGTTCCGACTTATATACTGCCTGCAAAGGAAAGAAGGGTGTGTGCAAAGTTTCAACTCGATAGCTTTAAAACTGAGAGACTAGTTTGCGTAGAAACAGACAGACGGACAGACGGACAGACGGACATGCTCATATCGACTCAGGAGGTGATCCTGATCAAGAATATATATACTTTATAGGGTCGGAGATGTCTCCTTCACTGCGTTGCACACTTTTGACCAAAATTATAATACCCTCTGCAAGGGTATAAATATCGGTTTTACTTTGAGTGAGACCTTTTAACTTGTAGAACTTCTTGGAACTTGTAGAAACTTGTAGAACTTGTAGGAAGGTGGTGTCATTAATGGGAGGGGTGTAGCTGTAGGTAGTGAGGGAGCGCCAGGAACAATTGAATTTCGTGATTTGCCATTTGTGAACTTATGAGAGTGGGTACCGCAACCAAGTTCGCATCGAACCAGAGCTAGTTTCAAGCGAACGGAGGAGCGTAAAAGAAACCCTAAAGGCAGTAAAGCGCGACGGATCAATATGTGAGGGAGGAAGATCGCGGAGATTCCCCTTTTTAAGAAGGTTTGTGTTCCAGCCTCGTATAATGTCCGATACTGAACTCGTGAAGTGCAACGGCAGAGTCATTTCCTGGGGCTCCTGGGGAATTAATCTAATATCAGCAGGAAAAAATAAGAGAACAAATTATAGATATATAAACGAAGAAAAAAATCAACACCGAAAAAGAACAAAAAGTTAAGGAAAAAGAGGAAAAAGTAAAGTAAATATAGTAATGGTTTTAATCGGTACACCAGCAATAATCAAATTTTATCGTCTCTAAATATTGTGATATTTTTTTTATAGTTTTATATGTTTGTGCCAGCCCCATTGGGGAAAACAGACATTTAAGGGTGTAAGCCTTTTTTCCAGCGACCCATCGAAAGCGCTTTCGTCGTGGCACGCTACAAGAAAAGATGTTCTGTGGGTAAAACTTAATTGTATGATTTGACATCCTTTTGATTTTATTTCCTGGTGTCCCGAAAAAGCTAGACTCTAAAATTCGAAAGTACTTTTGAGCATTTTGGTTTCTTTAAAAATTTGTACAAGCCATGCGATTGGATTTATTTGATTGAGTTATACTTTTATTTAATTCTATCGATTTTAATTTGTCCTTTTTGCTATGTCAATTTTAAAATGCATTAAATATACTATTATATTTACATTTTAATATACCAATTTCCATTTAACAACTTTTTTATGTAAATTTTATTATCTTAATTTTCATAGGGTCATTTTTAATGGTCAATTGTTATACGTATTTTCCTTTGTGTTCATAAATATTTAGCTAGCCGGAGCTATCCGCAGTTAGCCGGGGTTAGTTAGTAGAAGTACCCAAGAAAAGGGGTCGTAGGGTGGGCACGTCGCCCCTTTTCCCCATCTCTCGCCATATAGGAAATCGGGACTCATTCCGGAGAGTATGTCTTGTCGAGAGCACGCAATTTTAAATTAGATCCCTCCGTTGAGAGGCACCATTGGTGCTATTAAAACCCCACCACCATTTACACCCCCCTTGCAGACGAGCTGAAGCCGGATATTCCAGCGTGCGCTGGGTCCCATATGTTTAACACCCGCCTTAGCCCTTAAATGATTTTAGTAGTTAGCATTCGTTACAAACTCAAAAACCGCATCTAAAGGTTTTTTCCTGGCAATGTTCAAAGGGTCCATAATTGGGCTTATTTTTTAACAAGTAGAAACGATTAACTGGTATTTCCAAGCTCTGGTTTTGAGAGTCAGTTTGTTTGAGTTATCAGTGAGAAAATGAGCTTCGAAGAAGGAGCCAACATTAATTTTTTTTTAAAATTTGGCAAAATTTTTACCAAAACGTTTCTATTGATGAAAAAAGCTTATGGCGATGATTGCCTATCCCGTAGCAGAGACCCCGAAAGGTATCAACGTTTTTATAGTGCTCTTGAGGACATAAATGACGAGCAAAATTCGTGATCCATTAAAAATCAGTCGAAATCATCATTCAAATTGTTGGAAATAGAATTTAACATCTCCAACACATCGACTTATTGCCTTTTGACCGAAAATTTGTGCTTACGAAAGGTGTGTGCACAGTACCCGCACAAATTGACTGACGACCAAAAATTACTCAGTCAAACATTCGGAGGACATCATTAAAGAGATCATAAGGACAAAAAAATTCCTTTATAATATAGTGACTGCTGACGAGACGTAGTGTTTGTAATGTGATCCTGAATCGACACGCCAGTGATGAATGAAAGGCACTGGACTGGCAAAGACCCAAAAAATCGTGCATGGAGAAGTCAAAAGTAAAGACAGTGCTGATTTGTTTTTATAATTCCAAGGGTATTGTCCACAAAGAATGTGTTCCACTCGGTCAAAATGTTTACACGTTATTACACCTTGGAGTTTTAAAGTATTTGGTGCGCCGTATTTGGAGTGTTTGGCCATGTTAACTGCTCACATATTAAATGTGCTGGTGCACAATGGACGGATAAATGGTCTTATCACAGAGAATATTGGTCTGACTATTGGATTGCCTGTAGAGAGATTGAGTCTGAGATGCGGACCTTCATGAAGCAGGCGAGAAATGCCTTTCTGGATGTCCGTAAGCAATTTTCTGTACTCAATGAGCAGTTTCTTACACTTGACACTTCATTTCTTGATCTCAGGTTATTAAGAAAATCTCCAAGAAGGAAAATTTCGAACAACAACCCGACCGCGGTCAATTTATTGGGTACTCCTGCTTTTCATGCGATTCATTCGGATACATTTTTAACGCCTAATACATCATCGCCTACTGTTGTGCCTGTGGGAGGGATCCGTTCACCAATTCAGCCAATGGAATCGTCAAAGAGTCTTGGTCCACCTATTGTCTTGGATCCTCCATCGTTGGAAAACCTGCAAGTTCCTGTGGTACCGACTCCTAGGCCTCTCACTGGTGTGGCCCCTGAAATAAAATCTTCTGGGCTTACGCTTAGAGCTGTTGCACCTCATAAAGCCATATTTGTATCTTGCCTTATGCCGGATGCCACTGTGGATGATGTCAGGAGTCACCTCTTAAACCATCTTAAGGTAGCTCATAATGAATTAGCGGTCTTTATGTTCAATTTTAAACATAAGCGTAGCATGTATTTTTCAAAATTGTAATTCCTGAATACTATCTTGAAAAAGCACTTGATCCGTCAGCCTGACCTAAGCACAGTATTATTCATGAATTTTTAGCCAAAGACCCTCTAAATCTAATAATTTATTTTCTTGCTGATACCAAAACGTTCCAAGTATTCTGGCTAACTTGAGCCAATTTTTTACTAAGAGGGCTTTTTTTGATTTTGCTGCTATTGCACTTACTGAAACCTGGCTTAATTCCTCTGTCTCTGATTATGAAATTTTTGTTCCAAAGTACTCTGTGTTTCGAATGAATAGGCCATCTTTCGCAGGCGGTGTCCTCATTGCTGTTAAAAATGAATACTCAGCTGAACTAATCTCTTTCCCGAATTAGTTTGGAATCGAGTTCATCGCTGTGAAAATAGATGCTAGTCCGTCTTAAATTTTTATGACCTGTTCCTACATTCCTTCATCGGTTGAGGATACTGTATATTTTCACCACCTTGAGGCAATTAAGTTTGTTTTATCATTAGTTAATGACTCTGATTTTGTCATAATTATGGATGATTTCAACCTATTGTCTTGGATCCTCCATCGTTGGAAAACCTGCAAGTTCCTGTGGTACCGACTCCTAGGCCTCTCACTGGTGTGGCCCCTGAAATAAAATCTTCTGGGCTTACGCTTAGAGCTGTTGCACCTCTTAAAGCCATATTTGTATCTTGCCTTATGCCGGATGCCACTGTGGATGATGTCAGGAGTCACCTCTTAAACCATCTTAAGGTAGCTCATAATGAATTAGCGGTCTTTATGTTCAATTTTAAACATAAGCGTAGCATGTATTTTTCAAAATTGTAATTCCTGAATACTATCTTGAAAAAGCACTTGATCCGTCAGCCTGACCTAAGCACAGTATTATTCATGAATTTTTAGCCAAAGACCCTCTAAATCTAATAATTTATTTTCTTGCTGATACCAAAACGTTCCAAGTATTCTGGCTAACTTGAGCCAATTTTTTACTAAGAGGGCTTTTTTTGATTTTGCTGCTATTGCACTTACTGAAACCTGGCTTAATTCCTCTGTCTCTGATTATGAAATTTTTGTTCCAAAGTACACTGTGTTTCGAATGAATAGGCCATCTTTCGCAGGCGGTGTCCTCATTGCTGTTAAAAATGAATACTCAGCTGAACTAATCTCTTTCCCGAATTAGTTTGGAATCGAGTTCATCGCTGTGAAAATAGATGCTAGTCCGTCTTAAATTTTTATGACCTGTTCCTACATTCCTTCATCGGTTGAGGATACTGTATATTTTCACCACCTTGAGGCAATTAAGTTTGTTTTATCATTAGTTAATGACTCTGATTTTGTCATAATTATGGATGATTTCAACCTTCCCCAAATCTTCTGGATCCCGTGTGAACATGACAATTTCCTGCATTCCAGTTGTCACAACGATTTTATTGAAGAATTAATTAAAACTGCTCTTTTCCAAATTAACCCCATCCTTAACACACACAACAGCAGATCTCTAGACCTTATTTTCTCTTATATGATATCCTTTGTGACTGTTAACCGGTCTTTACCACTTTCGCTTCCTGAGAACTTACTGAGAAACTTTAAGGCTCAACCTCGTACTAAATGTTTCCGAAAAATGGATTATAGTACTCTTCGCAATCATTTAGCTGGAATCGACTGGGAATATCTTTCATCTTTTACCTCTATGTCATCCATAACGCATTAGACAAATTTGTTCCTGAAGTTTCATCGTCTTCATCAACGAAACTGCCTTGGCTTAATAAACACCTTTCTCGTCTTAAGAACAGGAAATCTAGAGCTTACAAAATGTTTCTTAATTCTGGATCTTTGTTTCATCAGACAAACTTTCTTTTCATTCGCAACCAGTTTATTATTCTTAATAATCAACTTTATAAGCGTTACATCGTGAATTGTAAGGCAAACTTCCGAAATGATCCGAGCTCCTTCTATTCGTTTGTCAATATGAAACGTAAATCTAGTCTTTTTCCTCCTTCTCTAACTTATAAAAATAGTTCTGATTCTTCAGAACAAGGAATTGCTAATCTCTTTGCTTCATTTTTTCAATCAACTTATTCGACCGATTCTTATAATTTAAATTCTACATACCCTTATAAAATTCCGTATATAAACAATATTTACTTGTCTAAATTGAAGCATCTCGATGTTTCTAATGATCTTTTAACCTTGGATATCTCATTCTCTGCTGGTTCTGATTGTTTAGGAACTATCGAAACCTAGTTTATAAGTTAGCCCATATTGTCATCCTTATATTTTCTATACCAACTAGCTTTACAATCCACAACATGTATACTCACCCACACATATCTTTAAGTTCCACAAATGTAAATTTTCTTTAGTACCAATTAGGCAGCGAAACTGACAAGAACATATAACTCTACAGTCCACTGCTCATTCGTCTTAACGGTTGGGGATCATTGTTTGGTCCTTCGAGCCGGATTTGTTTTGTAGTTTTCTGTGCATTGGTTCTCATTTGAATTGTTTCTCGGCATGGAGCAATTAAAAGCATTGACAAAAGGGCGCGCCAGACTCAAGGCCAATATCACACGGAGCTTGGCTTGGTCTGAGGACGCGCAAAATTCGAACGCCACACGGGCAGAGGTGTCTTCGCGGCTGGAGCATCTCAACACAACATGGAAAGAATTCAATAGATTTGGTGATGAAATAGCTATGCTCGACGAAGTAGATGGCTTTGTGGATCCGGAGCATGACAACATTCTACGAGGAAAACTTTTCTTTCTTTACTTTACTTTCGGCGATGGTAGGTACAAGACCTAGTCCATCAGTTGTGAATAGTGAAAACGGCAGCGGCGTGCTGCAAAACAATGACGCAATAATAAGTTTGCTACAACAACAACAACAACTCTTCGAGCAGTTGGCGGCAAATCGAGCCACTGCAAACATGTCGAGACCTGAAGGAGGAGACACCTACGCGGCGAATTCAGGTAGTGCTCAAATGGTAGGGGCATCAGCTCAAAGCGAATTGCCTAAAATTCAAATAAAACGGTTCGCTGGCAATTATTCAGAGTGGCCAGCATTCAAGGACATATATGAGAGCACAATTCACAACAAGGCGAATTTAACAAATACGCACAAGTTTCATCATTTGAAATCTCTTCTGATCGACGAGGCTGCGAATCTGGTACGACATTTGGCTATCACGGATTCAGCTTACAACACTGCGTGGGAGCGACTTAATGAAAGATATAATCGTCCACGGCATATCGTGAATTCACTATTGGAGCAGTTTATGAAGCTGCCAACAACAACAAGGTCGGATACAGCAACATTACGGAAGGTGTCAGACGGCGCCAATGAAATAGTGCGTGGTCTGGATGCCATAGAGGAAACAGGACGAGATTGTTGGATCATCTACTTGACGCTGGAGAAGCTGGATGCAGATAATCGACGCAGGTGGATCGAGCGCAGTGTGGAGACAGACTCACCCACACTGGAGGAATTCTTCAAATTTTTGGATGCACGTTGCGAGGAACTAGAGCTCAGCAAGCGTGAAAGAATCGGAGGCAAGTCTACACCCTCAATCGGTGACAAGACAAGGAAGGTCACACATTCGCTGGTTGTACTTGAAGCAAATGTCATTATGGATGCCAACAATTCTTGGATATGTCAGCAGGACAGAGGGTTTCGTTTGCCAAGGAAAACGCTCTATGTTACAATTGTCTGAATCCTGGTCATGGGGTCAGAAAATGCAAATCCACCTTCAAGTGCAGACAATGTAAAGGTCAGCATCACTCACTGTTGAACCTGCAACGCACGCAACAGGCTATTGGAACAATCGCTCAAACTGGTGAGGATCAGGAGGATCCTAACGCACACTCAACGGTGACTACGAGTCACATCGCAAAAGCAGAAGGTTCTACAGCAATTTTATGTGCACAAGGCACCGCAAATATACAACAATCAACTGGATGGAACAGGAGCACCTTACCCACGGCCATGGTAAACGTTCGCAACGCAAATGGAGATTTGGTAGCATGCCGACTCCTATTGGACACGGGTTCAGAACTGTCGTACATATCTGAACGCTGTATACAAACACTTGGTTTGGCTCGTACGCCATCACGCATACAGGTTACGGGAATTTCATCAATCAAAGCAGACACTACAAGGGGATGCAGCACTCGTATTTCGCAAGATCAGCTGGTAGTCCAGGCTCATGTGCTTGGAAGGATTACATCATCATTGGAAAGGCAGGCCATCGACGAGTCTGCACTTCGAGTTTTCAACGATCAGCAACTGGCAGATTCACAATTTAGCACAAATGCTCCAATTGACATTCTTTTGGGCAGCGAACACGTTTGGAGCGTTATAACTGGGAGAAAGATCTACGACAACAAAGGAAAGCTCATTGCTATATCATCAATTTTCGGATGGGTAATTACATCACTGCTTTCATCACGCGCATGCAGCGCTACGGCACTTACAACGACAATAGACATCGATGCTTATCTCAGAAGGTTCTGGGAAGTAGAGAGCATACAACGCAAAGCAGAAGTCCAACCTGAAGACGAGGAGGTGGAGAAACACTTTCTTGCAACACACACTCGAGACGAACAAGGCAACTACATCGTGGAACTTCCGTTTAAAGTATCCGAAACACAATTCGCAGATACACTTCAAGGAGCGCTGCAGAGGTTCAAATCAGTTGAACGACGTTTGGCACAAAATCAACAATTACGTAACGACTACGTGAAGTTCATGAGGGAATACCAGGAGCTAGGACATATGCGAGAAACCTCACCGAGCGAAATTCCCAAGGGTAGGAATTTCTACTTGCCACATCATCCCGTATTGGGTCGGAAACTTAGAGTGGTTTTCGACGGCTCATATCAAGACGCCAAAGGCATGGCATTAAACGACACGCTCTCGATCGGACCGAGTATTCAGCGAGACCTGTTTGCTGTATGCTTGCGATTCCGTATGTACAAATACGTCTTTTCAGCGGATATAGTCAAGATGTTCCGTCAAATCTGGGTGAGCGAAAAAAATAGAGACTATCAGAGAATCGTATGGAGAGAGGATCCGTCAGATCCTATCAAGCACTTCCAACTATGCACGGTGACGTATGGAACATCATGCGCACCATTTCTAGCACTCAGAGTGCTAGAGCAACTAGCTGCTGACCATAAGCACGAGTTCCCGAACGCAAAAATCGTGTTGGAGGACTTCTATGTCGACGACGTTCTCACTGGAGCAAATAGTGAGGATGAGCTGCTACGCAACAGGGACGAACTGGTCCAACTGATGTCCTGTGCTAACCTGGAGCTCGGGAAGTGAGTATCGAATACCAAACGCATCAAACCAAAGGATAACACGGATTCCTCACAATCACCAGTCAAAGTGCTAGGGCTGCATTGGCACCCTGGAGAGGACACATTGTCGTACAATGTAAACCTATCGAAAGACCCTCGCTGCACCAAGAGGCAAGTGTTGTCGGATGTCTCACGTATATTCGACCCTCTCGGTCTATTAGCACCAATCGTAGTTCAATTCAAAATACTATTTCAAAAACTCTGGCTGTTGAATTTGAATTGGGACGACGAACTACCGAGCAAACTAGCAAACAATTGGCTCAAATGGCGAGCTGATCTGGACAACCTTCACAATCTCCAGATACCGCGCTTAGTTAAAAGCGACAAACAGAGAATCGAATTGCACGGATTTTCTGATGCATCCACCAAGGCGTACTCAGCGGTGGTATACAGCCGAGTGGTTAACGACGATGGAACCATTTTGGTCGCCATACTTGCTGCAAAAACAAGAGTGGCACCTTTGAAGCAGCAGTCTTTGCCGCGCCTGAAACTATGTGGCGCACATCTACTGAGTCAATTTCTGCAATCCATAAAGGCTGGACTAATGAACAATGACGTAACGATCTACGCATGGAGTGATTCGACGATAGTCCTGTCATGGTTATCGTATTTACCAGCCCAACTCAAGACGTTTGTTGGGAACCGCACTTCAGAAATCCTCGAAACCATCCCGAAGCATGCATGGCGGCATGTAGACTCAAAATCGAACCCAGCGGATTGCGCATCCCGTGGCTTGGGAGTATCCGAGCTCATTGACTTCCAATTATGGTGGAAGGGTCCTTCATGGCTGAGGGACAAGGAACAATTCTTGGAAAGGTTGAACAATACTCATAACTGTACTTCTCTTTCAGACAAACGCATACAAGACGAAGTCAAAACTACCTGCCTAGCTGCGCAGACGAATGTCACGACGGACAACCCATGGGATAAGCTTCTCAATCGCAACTCATCTTGGCTGAAGCTTATACACACACTTGCTTACGTTTTGCGCTTCATTCATCGCATGAAGCACCCATCTTCGAAACAAACATCGAACTCTCTAACATTCGATGAGATGAAGGCAGCAAGGATTCGATGGCTGCAACACGCTCAAGCTGGTTTTCAACAGGAGTTCCAGTTGCTACGCGCAAACAAGGCTCTAGGGGGTCAATCTCAATTGGTCAAGCTCTCACCAATCATCGACAAGGACAACCTGCTAAGAGTGGGTTGACGAATCCAACATTCACAGTTGTCAGCAGAGGCGAAGCATCCTATTTTGCTTCCAAAGAATCATCGGATCACATATTTGATCATTGAACATGAGCATCGTTTTAATTTGCATCCTGGAGTCTCATCTCTCTTCGTCATTGTTCGACAAAGGTATTGGATTTTCGGCGCACGAAATTTAATACGCAAAATAACACACAACTGCCTGGCTTGCTTTCGGCAAAGGTACAACACAATGCATCAACGTATGGCAGATTTACCGAGCGTACGTATCACGCAAGCACTTCCGTTCGTAAACACCGGATGTGACTACGCAGGACCCATTCTTCTAAAGGACGCAAAGGTGCGTAAACCACGTATCAGCAAGGGCTACATATACCTATTCGTTTGTATGGTCACTTCGGCGATCCATCTTGAACTCACCACGGACCTATCCACGGAAACATTTCTGGCGGCGTTGCGACGATTTTTCTCGATACGAGGCAAATGCAATCACATGTACACCGACAATGGTACAAATTTCATCGGAGCGAAGCGATCCCTCGATGAAATGCAGAAACTCTTAAGTTCATCTCAACACAAAGATCAAATCGTAAACACCCTTGCAGACGAAGGGATTCAATGGACATTCATCCCACCACGTGCTCCGCATTGGGGAGGAAAGTGGGAATCTGCAGTTCGATGCGTAAAGCTGCATCTTCGACGAGTAATTGGAAACACCACACTGACATATGAACAAATGCGCACCTTGCTTGCGCAAATTAGCGCTGTCGTGAACTCACGACCCCTATGCTACACCTCAGATACAGATGACAGCTATCTATCACCAGCCCATTTTCTCATCGGAAGACCATTCACGACAATACCGGAGGCAGATCTTGGCCACATTCCTGTGGGCCGACTGGGATACTGGCAGAGTATCCAATCCATGTATCAAGGTTTCTGGAAACAATGGCATCAGGAGTATCTGACAAGTCTACAGCAACGTCCTAAGTGGACCACGACAACCCCTAACATTTTGATCGGCAGCGTTGTGGTCGTCAAGGAGTCCAACACACCCCCAGCATCATGGCATTTAGCGAAGGTGATCGACACTTTCCAAGGAAAGGACAATATGGTTCGAGCAGTCAGGATCAAGACGGCAGCAAGAGAAGTGACCCGGCCAATAACTAAAATTGCGAAACTACCCAGTTCAGAAACCGTGTTTCAGGGTGGCCCGGGATGTTTAGGAACTATCGAAACCTAGTTTATAAGTTAGCCCATATTGTCATCCTTATATTTTCTATACCAACTAGCTTTACAATCCACAACATGTATACTCACCCACACATATCTTTAAGTTCCACAAATGTAAATTTTCTTTAGTACCAATTAGACAGCGAAACTGACAAGAACATATAACTCTACAGTCCACTGCTCATTCGTCTCATCGGTTGGGGATCACTGATAATGGCCCGAGTTGTATTCTCAGGCACGGCTCCGATATCCTATGCTACCCTCTTACTACCCTATTCAATTTATCTTTGGACCTTTCATGCCTTCCCAAGAGATGGAATGAATCTTTTATTATTGCACTTCATAAGAAAAGTTCTAAAATACTTATAGATAACTACTGCGGAATTGCTAAACTTTCTGCTATTCCCAAGCTGCTGGAGAAACTGGTTACATCGCAACTGCAACATCATTGCAAAAGCATAATTTCCTCCACCCAGCAAGGTTTTGTCAAGCATCGTTCTACAACAACCAATCTGCTAGTACTCACTTTGATCGTCCACAAGGGTTATCTGAAACGAATGCAAACCGATGTAGTTTATACCGATTTTAGCAAATCTTTGGATTCTGTTAATCATCGTCTTCTTCTCCGGAAACTTTATCTTATGTGTTTTCCTCCTAATATCATACAGTGGATGACTTCATATCTATCGAATCGTACGCAGCGGGTTTTGTTCAAGAACACCAAATCTCCGCAAGGCAGCCACTTAGGACCTCTTCTGTTTATCCTCTTTGTTAACGACTTACCTAGTGTCGTGAGCTATGCTTCTACACTTATGTATGCTGATGATGCAAGCTCTGTTTTTCTTTCTCTGACCACTTCCTTCATAGACATCTGCAATTTGACCTTGATGAAGTATTCTTGTGGTGCTCTAATAATCTCCTCTCACTAAACTGCTCAAAGTGCAAGGTTATGACGTTTAATCATAGCATGCCTCATGTCATATCGTACTCACTTGGGAATCACTTTTTAGATCGTGTTTCCTTAATGAATGATCTTGGAGTTATTTTCGATCACAAGCTGTCGTTTATTGAGGAGTACTTGCTTTTATTAAGCGCTGGTCAAAAGAGTTTGATGATCCCTTCACCACTAAAACGTTGTATATATCTTTGGTTCGACCTATCCTGGAATACTATTCATGCGTTTGGAGTCCGCAGTATATGGTTCATTAAAGAGGTATTGAATCAGTGCAAAAGCAGTTTTTTTTATTTGCTTTAAAATATTTAAACTGGGACTCTGATGATCTTCTTCCACCATATCGTTGTCGGCTAAAGTTATTAGACCTGCCACCATTGCAGGTACGTCGTACTTGTGCTGGGGCCATGCTCCTTCATGAAATCATTCTCGGTCAAGTTGACTCGAAACTTTTACTGGAAAAGATACTTTTTCTGTTCCAAACAGGTCAACCAGGTCCTTCCGGCCCCTTTGGTTACCAATTTGCAGATCTAATTTTGCGGATCATGATCCTTTTCGTGTTATCTGTTATAATTATAACCTATTGTCTCATTTATTTTCCCCTGAATTAACCCTAGATGTAATAAAATGTAAATTGATTGTTTTTCTATTAGAATAATTTAGCCTTACTCTTACTTATAATTAACTTTATAAATTTTATAAGAAACATTTATTGTTACATTTAATAAATAAAATAAAAGTTGTCGTTTCTTGCACGATAATCTATGGACGCATGTCACCGATTATTTGATCACAATTCATTTTTCAACCGTGCGACTTCTTCCTTTTACATAAAATTAATTTGCCTATGAAAGGTAAGCGTTATAAAGACAAAGAGGCAATTGAAGCTAAAACACTCGTCCGACATGATTTTAGATCGTGCAAAAAGCTGTATTGAAGCAAAAGAAAACTATTTTGAATAAAATAAAACAATAAATAAATAATAATAATAATAAAATAAAAAATAAATAAATATAATAAAACCATTTGTTTTTCTATTTTTTTAAAGTCCTGTTTATTTTGGAACGCACCTTGTATTTAACGGTAGGATATTTGATTTACTTTGACACTGATTTTAAGTACCGCTGTGGGTTGTGGGCACTGAGTAACGAACATTGTTCAGATGTAGTTCGCTACTGTCTTTATTATGAAGAAAGTGATATTTTATAAGATGCTTTATTACATAATTATGTTGTGGCTTAACTATTGTCGAAAGATCAATTTTAATGAAAGTATGCAAGTACTTTCGCAAGTAGTAAGTAAGTAAGGTCAATTTTAAAGAAAGTGAGTGGTCGATGAACTACCTCTGGGTCTACTTACTCAGATCGCTTAGTATTGGGTGTCTAGGTTGCTCATTCTGTCATTCTTATCGCTAATATTGCTAATTTCCGTTTCTAGCCCGATTCCGGTGATTTCGCCGGCTTTTGGGGCCGGTTATAGTGAGTGACGCCGTCTATTGGAGATGGGTTATTAGGTCTTAGGTGCCAAAATATAAATGTCTCAATATATTCTTGTATGAATATATATATTTTTTTAACGGTAATTATATATACAGTAGGGAGCAAAATTGAGTAAATGTTGAAAATTTGATGTTTAAGTGCTCATAACACATAAACGCGAAAGTAAATGGTAACGCCTTTTTTTTCAAAGATTATATATCTTATTCATAGGTTAGGTTAGGGCGGTGATGCAAGGGGGTCATAGAATACCCCCTCGCTTCCACTTGAGCCGCTAGGGCTCCTTGTGCTGCCGCTGGAGCAAGGGTTTCACCGAGATGCTACCCCCCCCCCCCCCCCCCCCCCCCCCCCTTCCTGTCTACCAGGGTGCATATATATGCCTAGACTACCTATGGCGGCCCATGGTCCCAGCCTGCTTTCTTTATGAAGGCAACCAATCCGCGTGGAGAGTTCTCTGAGAGATCGTTAAGGTCCGAGAGTTCTTAATTTATACCTAGTAAACGGCTTCTTTAATGGTTAAAATAAATGTGCCATGTTGTTATGAATAAGATATATAATCTTAGAAAAAAAGGCGTTACCATTTACTTTCGCGCTTATGTGTTATGAGCACTAAAACATCAAATTTTCAACATGTACTCAATTTTGCTCCTTACTGTATGTAAATATTTTTTTATACTGAGGTGTGGCAACCCTTAGCAGCTTACTGTGCTAACTCCACAACTTACGGGAGTATCGATATCGCTGGAGGCCATCTCTAGTAAAAAAACTCATTTTTTCGCCTAACGAGATTGACAGCCTCATCCGCCGCTACTGCTACATCTTTGTTACTTTTCCTTGGTTTTAAGTAAATATATATAGTGTTATTTGAATAAACCAAAATTAAATTGGTGACCCTGACGTGATCACTATATACACGAGAGCACCAGGGCCTAGAATGGCAAAAAACGACACCACACAAGGCGACGCCGACGTCTTTCCATATACCGTTATTCGCGGTTCCGTCGCAGTTATTAACCCCGTTGTGGTTAAAATTCCGCCCTTTTGGACCGAGCACACAGAATTATGGCTGTCGCAAATCGACGCCCAATTCGATCTGGTAGAAATAACTGCAGACGCACGAAATTCAACACGATCCTGGCGTCAATCGAAGCACCGGTACTGACCCGAATTGACGCCATCGTCAACAAACCAGGCACAGGCAAGTACGAAAACTTAAAGTCGTGCATTTTGGAACGCTTCTGCGAAAGCGAACAGAAGAAAATCCAGAAGTTGATTTCGGAGACTGACCTTGGTGACAAGCGCCCCTCACAACCCCTCAACGAGTTAAACGCACTCACCGCAAAGAAAGTTGACGAAACTTTCTTAAAAGCACTGTGGCTGCAGTGCCTACCAACATAAATGCAAGCGATCTTGCAAGCATCGGACGCCTGCCTAGCAGACTAAGCTAAGTTGGCAGACAAAGTGATGACCAAATCGACGCCAAATCGGCGCCATCCAGCAGCACCGTTTTCGACATCTAGACCGCATCGAGCAACAAATCAACGCGCTGTTCAAAAACCGTTACCGCAAGAACAGTTCACCCACATTAACGGATCGCAACAGCGTCATGACTACAGGCTTGTGTTGGTACTACAGCAAATTTGGCAACGCCGCCAAGAAATGTCGCCAACCGTGCTCGTTTTCATCCGAACCAAAAAACTAAAACAGTCGGATTTGGCGGACAAATTCGAAGAAGCCCACAACACAATTGCCCGCCTCGCCATCAACGACAATTCCTCCAAAACGCAAAAACTATGCTCACTCCAAAGCTTCTTTTCGCCGCCAATGGTACGAAAATACAAACCTATGGAGAAAAACGCATAACATTGTCACTGGAATTGAGACGAAACTTCGTTTGTACCTTCGTATTAGCTGACGTCAACTGCGCTATCATTGGAGCCGATTTCCTTCAACATATCGACTCACTCATCGATATGAAACGACGCAAACTCATCGATCGAATCAATATGTCACGCGCCTCAACGTAAAATCAACGCGATTTTATCCTACGACACGAGCAACCAATACGCTAGGTTGCTTCACGAATACCGCGATCTCCCAACGATCAACTCGAACCGGCTGCCAGCAGAGTCCGAAGTAACGCACTTCATCTCGACCAACGGCCCGCCTACTCACGGCCGCGCCCGACGACAAGCACAAACTGAGTTCTCCTACCTCATCGAAAAAGGAATATGTCGCCCCTCAGAAAGCAACTGGTCCGGTCCATTACACCTGGTAAAGAAAGCAAACGGAGATTGGCGACCATGCGACGACTACCGAGCACTAAACAACGTAACAGTGCCGGATCGATATCCTATTCCGTACATACTGTAACGAGCATTTTACACGGTAAAAATATATTTTCAAAAATCGACCTGCAAAAAGCGTATCACCAGATCCCTGTCGAACCGCAAGATATTCCCAAAACAGCAATTATCACGCCTTTTGGGCTATTCGAATTCTTTATCATGACAATCGGCTTACGCAACGCAGTGCAAACTTTTCAGCGTCACATAAACAACGTAATGCAGGGTCTCGACTTTGTTTTCGCATACATCGACGACATTCTGATCGATTCAGAATCCGAGGAGCAGTACGAGACGCACCTCCGCACGATCCTTGACCGCCTTCGAAAAGTGAACTTCGAGAAGTGCCAATTCGGTAAATCACAACTCACGTTCCTGGGACATGACATCACCCAGCACGGCTTAAAACCATCCGAAGCCAAAGTGGAAGCCATCCGCCACTTTAAAATACCGCTTATTGCTAAGGATTTGAAAAAGTTTCTGGGTATGATCAACTTCTATCGGCCGTTTATCCCACGTGCTGCTGATTATCCCACATGCTCCACCAACGCAAAATAAGTGCAGCACCTACGATAGAGAACTGACTGCCATCTATCAGGCCATTTTGCACTTCAAGCTCGCATTGGAGAGCAGAAACTTTATAATCTTCACCGACTACAAACTGCTAATGTACGCTTTCAATCAAAACAGCGAGAAAGCATCACCGCGACGCGCGCGCCATTTGGATTTCATCAGCCAATTCAGTACCGATATCCGGCACATCACAGGAAAGGAAAACAACGTGGCTGATCTTCTCTCACACATCGAAGCCATCAAACACGTCGACATCGACGAGATGGCACTGGAACAGGAAAATGACGACGAGCTACAATCGCTACTCAATTCTGATCCGGAAAATACCATCTCACTAACCAAATTTTCCCTTTCAAGCTCAAACAAGCAATTAATTGTACTGACAAAGATACCAGATACGACCGTTCGTGTCCAGATGCCTACGGCAAACCGTGGTTCAAGCCCTGTATTCGCTGAGCCATCCAGGAGTTAAGGCGACGAATAAATTGGTCGGTAAATACTGGATGTGGCTAAAATCGTACGCTCTTGCATCCCGTGTCAAAAATCCAAAATCCAACGACACCCCAAATCGCCACTGGGAGAGTATGCCGCCAGCGACGTCCGTTTCGAACACATCAACATCTTCATCGTTCATCAACATCTTCACCACTACCATCATCGAACGGATACCGATACTGCCTTACGAGTATCAATCGCTTCTCAAGATGGCCCGCAGCAATTCCCTTGGTTTCGTGGATCCTATCAACAAGAGCAGTTTCCTGCACTTTATCCTCCTAGGTCTACGTACAACAGTTAAAAGCGACATCGGGCTGAGCCCAGCTGAAATGGTTTATGGCACCGCACTATGGGTCCCTCGCGGATTTTTTACACCGAACACACAAAAACATACCGAGTCCGAGTTCGCTACCACTAAGCCCGTGCACCATCATAGACCGCAAGAATTTGTGCACGCGGATTTAAACCATTGCACCCACGTCTTTGTCAGAGTGGATCGAGACATCTCTGACCCTATAAAGTATATATATTCTTGATCAGGATCACCTCCTGAGTCGATATGAGCATGTCCGTCTGTCCGTCGGTCCGTCTGTCCGTCGGTCCGTCTGTCCGTCTGTCTGTTTCTACGCAAACTAGTCTCTCAGTTTTAGAGCTATCAAGTTGAAACTTTGCACACATTTTTCTTTCCTTTGCAGGCAGTATATAAGTCGGAACGGCCGGGATCGGTGGACTATATCCTATAGCTGCCATATAACTGATTGATCGGAAATGCCATAACTTGGTTTTTTTTCAAGTTAGAGGGATGGGAATTTTAATGGATTCCTCTTTGGGCAAATTAATTCGATATGCCAAATTTCATAAGGATCGGCCAACTATATACGATCCGCTATATATCTAATAATATAAGATGCGTGGCGCCACCTAGCGGACTGCGACTGAACTGCAAGGGTATATCAACTTCGGCTCCGCCCGAAGTTAGCTTTCCTTTCTGGTTTTATATGATATCAGTTGGTATATGTACCCTTGCAGAGGGTGTTTTTTAAGTTAGAGGGTTGGGACTTTCCACACATGTCATGTTTGACCAAAATATCTTATGTACAAAATTTCATAAGCATCGGCCGACTATATCCTATAGCTTTCATAGAACGAACGAAATTGGCATAACTCTGGTGTTTTTTAAGTTAGAAAGATGGTATTTGGTACAGATTTTATTTTGGGAAAAACAATCTGATCTATCAATTTTCGTAAGGATCGGCCGACTATATACGATCCGCTATATATCTAATAATATAAGATGCGTGGCGCCACCTAGCGGACTGCGACTGAACTGCAAGGGTATATCAACTTCGGCTCCGCCCGAAGTTAGCTTTCCTTTCTTGTTTTTTTTTGTACATAGATCTTCAATTATTTAAAAAAGGACACATAATATATAAAAAGGACACATAATATACATAGTATATTAAAGTAACCTGGGCAGGTGATTTATACAGTTAGCAATACTTTAAATGTAAGACTAAACACAAAAACTGTTTTTAGTTACTCCATAGATGTTCAAACATTTTTTATATAATCTCAGGAATATCCTGTGAAAGTTTCATGTCGATCGGACTAAAGCTCGCTGAGATACCGATTTTCTACTTTCTTTCTATCCATATACTTTCCATTGCTTTTAAAACTTTAGACGCGTTTTTTTCTTAAAACAACTGTTTCAAGTCGGTGCGTAACGTAACTCAAAAAGTAATTCTCGGATCTAAATAAAAATTTTCACATATCTTTTATACAATAAATACTTGCGGATGAACAAACACTTTTTAAAAAAAAATTTTTTTTTTATTTTTTTTACCGGCAATAATGGGCTAATTTTTGTGTAAAAATGGTACCCCCAACTTTACAACCGCGCCAAAAATTAAAAATCGGCCGACTGCCCGTCACGGGATAAATAATAATTATTTCATAAAAATAAAAATTCCTAGATACTCTCCAAATATAGCCATTTATAGAGTAAAAGAATTGAATAAATATATTCACTCAGAAATGAAAAAAAAAATCGCAAAAATCTGTTTTTTTCAGCCTCTGAAACCATCCTGCCCCTTTAAGTGATTCTAAAGTTATACGTATTTTTAATTTACAAAGGTTTAAAATTTGGAACGTTAGTTTAAAAATTGTACCTTACTATAATTGAAACTACAAAATTTTATGGTAGTTGTGGAAAACCAAATTGTTCAAACAAATAAACAGAAAAAAAAAATTTGTAAAGTTCTTGTGGGGTCAAGCAGCCGCCGAAAAGTTTGACCGGCAAAAATTTATTGAATTCGTTTATCTTTTCTTTTATCTTTATGTCTCTATTCGCATCGTCCGCTCTCCTGCATTCGATCGGCCACCTGTATCTGCTGTCAACCGCTAACGTTGTCTCGCTCTCTCGCGGTATCTCTTGGTCGCTTCGTAGCATCAAGCGTTGAGCCGCGCTCCCGCGTCTCTTACTTTTAAATTCGGTCTTCAACCCTACGCAGATCGCATATTTAAGTTTTATATATAAAAAAATTCTAGTTATAAAAAATAAATTGTGTTTATATATAGAAATCTAACAGAGCTAGTTTTTATTTAAGTCTAGATTTCGAACATTAGTTAAAGCTCCCGAGAACGCTCGGTGTTGAGCTATCAGCGTATTGATAGCGACCGAATTAATAAAGACTCCATAATTCAATTTCAATAATTTTATTGGGTCAATTTAAACCCAAAACAACTGCAGCGGCCGATCTCAACAATTCCGAATATACAAGTGCAAAAACCTAAGAGCTTGCGCCGAAGCTCCATCAAAGCTCCCAAAGTGCATGCGCTACAAAAGAACAACAAAGCGCATGCGAATCTGGGAGAAACAAAGAATATGGAACAGCTGATAACGGGCAATTAGTGGACCGCTGCGGCTAGTTACACTGAGAGAATTAAATAGAAATAATTATGTTATTTGAAGCTGGCACAAGTCCCAACACTCGGTAAGAAAAAGTTCCATGTTCAACAAGAAAGGAAAGCTAACTTCGGGCGGAGCCGAAGTTGATATACCCTTACAGTTGAGTCGCAGTCCGCTAGGTGGCGCCACGCATCTTATATTATTAGATATATAGCGGATCGTATATAGTCGGCTGATCCTTATGAAATTTGGCATATTGAATTATTTTGCCCAAAGAGTAATCTGTACCAAATCCCATCTTTCTAACTTAAAAAACACCAAAGTTATGCCAATTCCGATCGTTCTATGACAGCTATAGGATATAGTCGGCCGATCCTTATGAAATTTTGTACATAAGATATTTTGGTCAAATATTACATGTGTATAGATGTCTCCTTCACTGCGTTGCACACTTTTGACCAAAATTATAATACCCTCTGCAGAGGGCTGCAAGGGTATAAAAATACCAAAGTTGTGGCATTTTGGATCGTTCACTTATATGGCGGGTATAGGATATAGTCAACCAATCTTGGCTCAGTCGACTTATATACTGCGTGCGAAATAAAGAAGGATGTGTTCAATGTTTAAATTCGATAGCTTTAAAACTGAGAGACTAGTTCGGGTAGAAACAAATTGGCAGACAGACTGATAGACAGACATGTTTTTTTAAATTCTGAGCAGAATGTCTGATTGGGATAGTTCAGTCCCCAATCGACTCGTATTAAGAAGAATTAGGATTAATGATTGGTAAAATAAATCAGACGAAAAAAAAAACTTCAATGTTCCCAATGATAGCTCCAATTTAATGAAAATTAAAATTTTTTTTTTTCCCTCAAATTTCTCCAAAACTTAATATCTTTTCTGTGGGAGCCGGCAACGGGCGGTGACGTCACAAACGAGAGCGGAGATGCTGCCAGAGAGAGAGTGAAGGGATCGACGGACAAGAGCGACTTGGCAGTCGAGGAATAGAAAGCACACAGAGCGGCTGTATTACAAGACCAATAAATAGTGTTAAACTTAATTACCAAGAGTTCATCATTCTTGGGGGAACTTGCGGGTTAATACATTGGCGACGAGGTAAATTCTATTTTGGAAGTTTTTTTTTTTTATAAAATAATTGGCATTAAGCCGAATATCAAGCGTATAAAAAAAATTTTTCCTTGTCACACGGCATTGCCAGCCCAATAAATTGGGAAACGAAGCAGGAGGTGAGACATAAAGGCGAAAGATGTGCCGGCGTGAGAGGCTTTGTGTTCTCTTTCAAAGGGAAAAATTGCATCACGAAGAGAGGCTGCGTTAGAAAACAAGCCAAAGTTGATTTGGAGAGATTTATAAATGCAATAGAGGCTGCGTTCAAACAAGCCTAAACTGTATTGAGTTAAATGCATTCAATTGTAAATCAAAAGAGGCTGCGCGGAAGAGTTAAAATCTGACAAGCCAAAAAGGAAAATAATGAATTAAGAGGAGGCCGTGCGTAAGAGTTTCGACCTACGTAAGCCAAATGAATGTGTAGACTATACACAGTAGAGATACAAGTAAAAAAAAAAAGGAAAGGAAATAAAGTATATAACTCGAGGCTGCGTTCAAACAAGCCAATATTAGAATAAAAACAAACATTTTTTTTTTTGTTTTCTGTTTGGTTTCAGGATGGCTGAAAATTGTTTGAAACCGTTCCTATGCGACTCTATTGAGGAGTCGGTGCTTCGAAATGAATGGGAGAGGTGGTTTAGAGCATTCACCATATCATTGGAGGCCGAACAGATCGAGGCACCCAAGATGAAGAGAACTAAACTCCTTCACATGGGGGGCGTGCAACTGCAGACTGTCGCGTTCTCGATACCAGGTGCACTGGTGGATTATGATGAAGCCCAGGGGAATGATGTCTTCGAGATTTTGGTGGAGAAGCTAAATGCTTACTTTTCGCCTAAACAAAAATCCACTTTTGAAAGGCATTTGTTTCGAAAGTTAGCACCGCTTGAGAATGAGAATTTTGCGAAGTTTATTTTACGGTTGCGGCAGCAAATCTGCAAATGTTCGTTTGGCCAATCTAAGGTGGAAACCGAGGAGATTTGTCTAAAAGACAAGATAATAGATTCGTGGGCGCCGGTAGATTTGAAGAAGAAACTATTAGAGAGGGAGTATTCCTTGGACGAGGTCATAGAAGCTTGCCAGGTTGAGGAACAAATAAATAAACAATCCGAAGCCATGCTGATAAAACCTAATAACACCAGCATTGACTCCATCAACAAAGTTACGGCTGGGAAAGCAAAGGCGGATGTTGAGTGTTCCAGATGTGGTCGAATGGGTCACGCGAGTAACGATTTCTCCTGCCCGGCGCGAGTTGCAAAATGTAACAAATGCTCCAAAATCGGTCATTTTGCACGGAAATGCAGAACGAAACTGTATTCTCAATCAAGAAACGGGAATCTTAAAAGGCGGCAGAATAATGTTCGATGCGTGGAAGATGAGCACGCTGGGTGCAAACGGAAGAAAACATGTGAGAATTGTTTTAAGATATGCAGCGACGGGGGCCTCATAGCCTAGTGGTTAGTGTACTAGCTCGCTAAGCGTGAGGTCGTGGGTTCGAGCCCCACTCGTGTCAAGTGCATGGCCCTGCAAGTTTTTCGGCGCTCGCGCATATGATGTAAGTAGCGAAAAGCTCTCGTTGGATTCTCGCTATTTATAATTATGTGCATGAGACCCGAAAAACCGGCATTCCCAGATGTCGTTAGGTGGCAAGCCCACTTCTGAGATAGGTTGCACTCGGCTAATCACCGGATCGACTGAACAATAACGATTACAGAAACAAACACATGATTGGAAAAAAACACCCACACCCCCAGCCCGATGACGACCCGCCGCTATTCGCAACGGACACGAATTGGACAATGGAATGTGGGGACCCTAATGGAGCCATCCAGAATTGCGCAGTTTGAATAAGGAGATGGGCATAGTTAGGATTGAAACCCTGGAGTGGAACCCGCAAGGAAGAAGAAGAGTGGGACGCCCGAAAAGCTAACCTGGCGCCGATCTACAATACGCGAACTCACAGACAATAATACGTCACCTGGGGACTTGGCAAAGAGAACAGCGGGTCCGGTGGAATACACATGTGGATGCCCTAAGCTCCCAAGCGGAGTAATAGGAATAAAAAAAAAAAAAAAAAAAAAAATGCAGCGACGGAGAAGAAGGACTTATAAATTGCCTAATAGGAGGTTATGAGATACCCCTAATTATTGATTCGGGATCGAAATTTAACCTGATTAGCCACACAGACTGGATGAAGCTTAACCACGGCAATACGACCCTTTTTAACGTTAGATCGCATTCACAGAAACAATTTCGTGGATACGCATCTGAACAATTACTGGAAGTAATTTTCGTTTTTGATGCACCGATATCAGCTGTGCCAAAAGCGGAGGTGATTGCTACATTTTTTTTTCATTAAAAATGGACGTCAGTCATTATTGGGCCGAGAAACCGCCATTAAACTCAACGTTCTTCGTCTGGGCCTAGATATCAATCAAGTGGAAACAACCTCACCGTTTGCTAAGTGGAAAGGGATTAAAGTTAAACTATGGGTTGACCCCCAAGTTATCCCTATTCAACAGCCAGTTCGAAGGATTCCGGTAGCACTCGAAGAGAAAGTAGCTGCCAAGCTGGAAGAAGGTTTAAGTCGAGACATTATCGAAGCGGTTACTGGTCCCAGCGCGTGGATCTCTCCCATTGTGCTGGCGTTCAAGGAAAACGGTGATGTTAGGTTGTGTGTTGATATGCGGAGAGCAAATAAGGCCATTCGTCGGGAAAATTACCCGATGCCGACATTTGAGTCTTTTATGACCAAATTAAAAGACGCAAAATTCTTTTCGCGTCTCGACCTCAAAGACGCCTATCATCAACTAGAACTCGACGAAGCCAGCAGGGAAATTACGACGTTCATAACCCCAAAAGGACTCTTTAGGTACAAACGGCTAATGTTCGGAATCAACTCGGCTCCGGAAATATTTCAACGTCACCTCGAACAGCTTCTGGCACCCTTTACCAACGTCATGAATTACATTGACGATGTCATTATATTTGGAGCTAGCGAGGAAGAACATGACAAGACAGTAAGAGATGTCTGCAAAGTATTCGATGGAAACGGTGTCTTACTGAACGATCAAAAATGCACCTGGAAAACAAACAGACTCAAGTTCCTGGGTCACATCATCTCAGATAAAGGTATCGAAGTGGACCCGGAGAAAGTCAATTTAATCCGAGGGTTTCGGGAACCAATTAACAAGGAAGAAACTCGCAGTTTTCTAGGGTTGGTGACATACGTTGGAAAATTCATTCCAGACCTGACTCATTACACGGAACCGCTAAGACAATTGCTAAAGAAGGACTCGAAATTTAGCTGGGGAAAGCAGGAAAGATATGTCTTTCGGAATCTAAAAGATCGATTGGCGAAAGTACCAAACCTCGCATATTTCAACACGCGAAATCGAACTCGGTTAATAGCCGATGCCAGTCCAATAGCGCTTGGAGCGGTATTACTGCAGTTCTCAGGTAATAGCGATCCCCTGATTCAGGGGATATTTCATTCGCTAGCAGAGCTTTGTCAGACATTGAGAAACGTTATTCCCAAACAGAAAAAGAAAGTCTGGCTCTAGTTTGGTCGGTTGAAAGATTTTACTATTACCTAACAGGACTTCACTTCGAACTTGTAACCGACCACAAACCGTTGGAGGCCATTTTCAAACCGACATCCAGACCGCCAGCCCGCATAGAAAGATGGCTACTACGGCTCCAATCCTACCAATTTAAAGTCATCTATAAGGCGGGAAAAGAGAACATATCGGACTCATTATCCCGACTCTGCCAGACATCTCCATCCGATTCTTGTGTCGGAGACAAGGATTACAGTATACTACGGGTGGTCGAAAACAGTATTCCCCAATCGATGACCATTTCGGAAATTGCTAACCATTCAACAAAATATGAGGAGATAATCGATGCAATGTCCTGTTTGGAGTGCGACTCATGGAAACCTGGATCCTTAAAACAACTTTACCCATTTCGCTATGAGCTCTCAGCTATAGGAGCCCTTCTGTTACGTGGTAACCGCATCGTGATCCCGACATCGCTTCGAAACCGAGTGCTTGAGCTGGCTCACGAAGGACATCCGGGAGAGTCTGCTATGAAAAGACGTCTGCGATCGAAAGTATGGTGGCCGCTGATTAACCGTGCCGCAGAAAAATACGTAAAACATTGCAGAAACTGTCTTCTAGTGTCGCAAAACCCAAAGCCAGCACCGATGGAACGGAATCCATTCCCAACCGGTCCGTGGATTTGGGTAGCTTCAGACATATTGGGGCCCTTACCAAATAATGAGTTCGTAGTAGTATTTATTGACTATTACTCTCGCTATATGGAGTTCAAATTCTTACGCTCTATTACGTCAGAAAGCCTGATTGAAGTGATGAGGGAGATTTTCTGTAGGCTGGGGTACATTTAAGAACTGACAATGGACGACAGTACATAAGTCAAGAATTCGAGGAGTACTGCAAAACTTGCGGTATAGAACAAGTCAAATCTCCACCCTATTGGCCTCAAGCTAATGGAGAAGTGGAAAACATGAATAGATCTCTGGTTAAACGCTTAAAGATAGCTCATTCTAATTCAAAAAACTACAGGGAAGAAATCCAGAAATTTGTACTCATGCACAACGTCACTCCACATAGCATAACTGGTGTAGCACCGACTCAACTCATGTTTAATAGGGTTATCCGCGACAAAGTTCCATGCATAGATGACATCCAAGAGGGTATAGACTCTGCTGAAAGGGACAGGGATTGTATATTGAAACAAAAA
The DNA here is from genome assembly GCF_017639315.1 of Drosophila ananassae. Taxonomy (NCBI): domain Eukaryota; kingdom Metazoa; phylum Arthropoda; class Insecta; order Diptera; family Drosophilidae; genus Drosophila; species Drosophila ananassae. The sequence goes on along the minus strand of NC_057932.1, from coordinate 103,203 downwards.
GGAAAAGAAGAAGTAGATAAAAAGAGGGGAGCAAAGGATAACGTAATTAATGTAGGGGATAAGATGCTTTTGAAAAATGTAGTTTTTCCTCATAAGTTAACCCCAAGCTTCCAGGAAACCGAATATGTGGTTGTCGAGAAAAATAACAACATAGTCAAACTTATGTCAGGAGACAGAACTCTGACAAGAAATGTATCTCACGTCAAAAAGATACCAATATATGCAAACGATTTGGAGGCTCCTTTACACTCTTCTATAGGCAACACTCAACCCAGGATAACATCAACCCAGGAGGACCATGGAGACGATGAACGGAAAGGCCAGCAGCGTAGACAGTCCACGGATAAACTGGACCCTTTGCCCACCAAGTCCTTGAAGCTAAAACTCGTTAACAAAGGAGTGATGTGGGAGCCGGCAACGGGCAGTGACGTCACAAACGAGAGCGGAGATGCTGCCAGAGAGAGAGTGAAGGGATCGACGGACAAGAGCGACTTGGCAGTCGAGGAATAGAAAGCACACAGAGCGGCTGTATCAATTAGTTATATGCAACAGTCGGGATCGGTCGACTATATCCTATAGCTGCCATATAACTGATTGATTGGAAATACCATAACTTTGTGTTTTTCAAGTTAGAATGATGGCACTTTCTACGGATTCCATTTTGGGCAATATAATCCGATCTGCCAAATTTTTTAAGGATTGGCCGACTATATCCTAAAGGCCCCATATATCTGAACGATCGAAATGGAACACCTTAACTGCAAGGGTATATGAACTTCGGCTCCGCCCGAAGTTAGCTTTCCTTTCTTGTATTATTTTAAATTATATTATATATATTTACATATTTTTATAAACAACAAATTTTTTCACGTGTTGACAATTGTGATCTTATCCGCTTACGCGATCGTACATGGTCAAGTTAATGCTACGAGAAGTTGGGTCTAGTGAAATGATATTTTTTGGAAAAAAAGGGTGCAATCGATTGCCCATCAAAAAGCCACAATCAATATTTTGAAATGACCACCTCCCGTTTGGTAAATATTCAAAAATGAAAATTTTTGAAAAATTATCAAAAATTTAGATTTTTGACCAATGGTCGTCTTTTTGAATTTTGAAAAAACTTTTAGTTTTTGAAATATTTAAGTGTTCAGTTTAGCTAATTTTTTTCACAGGTAAAAAAAATTAAAAAAAACTACTGAAATCGTTTTTTAATATTGTTATAAACAATGACCATCAATATTTTTAAATAACCACCTACCGTTTTGATATTATTCAAAGTTGAACATAATTAAAAATTTTTCAAAAATTTCAAAATCAACTTCTTGATTTTTTTTTTCAATGTTGAAATAAAAGAAATTGACCCCAAGTCTTTTAGAATTAGAAAAAACTTTTTGTTTTTTAAATTTTTAAGTTTTTAGTTTTGGTAATTTTTTGAACAGGTAAAGAAAATTTTCAAAAAAAAACTACAGAATTCGTTCTCCATTAGTGTGATAAACAATGACCATCTTTTAAAATTTTAAAATAATATTTACTTTTCAAGATACTTGATTCTCCAAGTCTTAAAAATAAAAAAATTAAAAAACCAAAAGATGACCATCATGGCCATCGTATAGATTTAGTTTTCCGATCCGATAAGCTCTAGGAAGTTCTGTTAAAACAAATTTGTTAAAATTGGTAAAAAATTAAGCACTCATATACAATAAATGAAATAAAATTTTCAAAATGTATGAAAATGTTGTGCCCGCAGCTATTTCTTATATAGTTAGATGGAAAGTTGAGACCTCTTCGTCTCAGCTATGAAATTTGTAGATCGATGCCTTCAGCCACGACTTCTTAGTCGATTATAGGCTGATAGTGACGGTATTCGATTAAAAACCTCTTTCGAATCTTTCGGATCGGACTTCCTTGTCGAGTAAAAAAGGTGTTGGGCCAAGCAGCCACCAAAAGGTGCATTTAAAATAATCATAAAATGCTAAGCTGCAGCTGTTGTTATCAGCATGTTTTCGTCTCTGTTTTGTCTCCCAGTTTCGCATGCGCTTTATTGTTATTTGTAGCGTATGCGCTTTGGGGAGCTTTGGTTGAGCTTCTGCGCAAGCTCTTAGGTTTTTATGACTTGTAATTCGGCATTGTTTTGGTTCGGCCGCGGAATTTGTTTTGGGGTTAAATTGACCCACAATAAATTGATTAAAAAAAAATTGAACCTGGTCTATTAATTCGGCCGCTATTAAAACGCTGATAGCTCAACAAAAGGTTTCACAAAAAAAAGACTTCAGTTTGGTCTTACAATTAATTTATTTTTACATGCGTACTGTTCCAAGCCTGCTTAATTACTAATCTTAGCATAAGCTAGGATTCAAGCTTTTTAATGGAAGCCCGTGTACATACTGTACATACATAATGAACTTGTGGCAACCCTAAGTGCTTACCATAACCCAATCGAACTCGATATCTTATGAGAGTATCGATATCGCCGGAGGCCATCTCTACAAAAACACAACCTTTTCTGCATCTCACCACATCGACAGCTTCATCCGCAGCTAGCAACGTTTTTTGTTAATTTTCATTAGTTTTAAGCAAATATATAGTGAATAAAAGAACATTAAATTGGTGACCCCGACGTGATCACTATATAGACGCAAGTACCGGTGCTTACAATGGCAAACAACGACACCACACAAGACGACGCCGACGTCTTTCCATATACCGTTATTCGCGGTTCCGTCGCAGTTATTAACCCCGTTGTGGTAAAAATTCCGCCCTTTTGGACCGAGCACCTAGAATTATGGCTGTCGCAAATCAAAGCCCAATTCGTTCTGGCAGGAATAACTACAGACGACACGAAATTCAACACGATCCTGGCGTCAATCGAAGCACCGGTACTGGCCCGAATTGCCGACGCCATCGTCAACCAACCAGGCACAGGCAAGTACGAAAACTTAAAGTCGTGCATTTTGGAACGCTTCTGCGAAAGCGAGCAGAAGAAAATCCAGAAGTTGATTTCGGAGACTGACCTTGGTGACAAGCGCCCCACACAACTGCTCAACGAGTTAAACGCACTCGCCGCAAACAAAGTTGACGAAACTTTCTTAAAAGCACTGTGGCTGCAGCGCCTACCAACCCAAGCGATCTTGCAAGCATCGGACGCCCGCCTAGCAGATTTAGCTAAGTTGGCAGACAAAGTCATGGAAGTCGGCAATTTTCACCATATACGCACCGTTGACGCCAAATCGGCGCCACCCAGCAGCACCGTTTTCGACGAACGTCTAGACCGCATCGAGCAACAAATCAACGCGCTGTTCAAAAACCGTTACCGCAAGAACAGTTCACCCACATTAACGGATCGCAACAGCGTCACGACTACAGGCTTGTGTTGGTACTACAGCAAATTTGGCAACGCCGCCAAGAAATGTCGCCAACCGTGCTCGTTTTCATCCGAACCAAAAAACTAAAACAGTCGGATTTGGCGGACAAATTCGAAGAAGCCCACAACACAATTGCCCGCCTCGCCATCAACGACAATTCCTCCAAAACGCAAAAACTATGCTCACTCCAAAGCTTCTTTTCGCCGCCAATGGTACGAAAATACAAACCTATGGAGAAAAACGCATAACATTGTCACTGGAATTGAGACGAAACTTCGTTTGTACCTTCGTATTAGCTGACGTCAACTGCGCTATCATTGGAGCCGATTTCCTTCAACATATCGACTTACTCATCGATATGAAACGACGCAAACTCATCGATCGAATCAATATGTCACGCGCCTCAACGTAAAATCAACGCGATTTTATCCTACGACACGAGCAACCAATACGCTAGGTTGCTTCACGAATACCGCGATCTCCCAACGATCAACTCGAACCGGCTGCCAGCAGAGTCCGAAGTAACGCACTTCATCTCGACCAACGGCCCGCCTACTCACGCCCGCGCCCGACGACAAGCGCCCGACAAACTCAAAACTGCACAAACTGAGTTCTCCTACCTCATCGAAAAAGGAATATGTCGCCCCTCAGAAAGCAACTGGTCCGGCCCTTTACACCTGGTAAAGAAAGCAAACGGAGATTGGCGACCATGCGACGACTACCGAGCACTAAACAACGTAACAGTGCCGGATCGATATCCTATTCCGTACATACTGGATGTAACGAGCATTTTACACGGTAAAAATATATTTTCAAAAATCGACCTGCAAAAAGCGTATCACCAGATCCCTGTCGAACCGCAAGATATTCCCAAAACAGCAATTATCACGCCTTTTGGGCTATTCGAATTCTTTATCATGACAATCGGCTTACGCAACGCAGTGCAAACTTTTCAGCGTCACATAAACAACGTAATGCAGGGTCTCGACTTTGTTTTCGCATACATCGACGACATTCTGATCGATTCAGAATCCGAGGAGCAGTACGAGACGCACCTCCGCACGATCCTTGACCGCCTTCGAAAAGTGAACTTCGAGAAGTGCCAATTCGGTAAATCACAACTCACGTTCCTGGGACATGACATCAGCCAGCACGGCTTGAAACCATCCGAAGCCAAAGTGGAAGCCATCCGCCACTTTAAAATACCGCTTATTGCTAAGGATTTGAAAAAGTTTCTGGGTATGATCAACTTCTATCGGCCGTTTATCCCACGTGCTGCTGATTATCCCACATGCTCCACCAACGCAAAATAAGTGCAGCACCTACGATAGAGAACTGACTGCCATCTATCAGGCCATTTTGCACTTCAAGCTCGCATTGGAGAGCAGAAACTTCATAATCTTCACCGACTACAAACTGCTAATGTACGCTTTCAATCAAAACAGCGAGAAAGCATCACCGCGACGCGCGCGCCATTTGGATTTCATCAGCCAATTCAGTACCGATATCCGGCACATCACAGGAAAGGAAAACAACGTGGCTGATCTTCTCTCACACATCGAAGCCATCAAACACGTCGATATCGACGAGATGGCACTGGAACAGGAAAATGACGACGAGCTACAATCGCTACTCAATTCTGATCCGGAAAATACCATCTCACTAACCAAATTTTCCCTTTCAAGCTCAAACAAGCAATTAATTGTACTGACAAAGATACCAGATACGACCGTTCGTGTCCAGATGCCTACGGCAAACCGTGGTTCAAGCCCTGTATTCGCTGAGCCATCCAGGAGTTAAGGCGACGAATAAATTGGTCGGTAAATACTGGATGTGGCTAAAATCGTACGCTCTTGCATCCCGTGTCAAAAATCCAAAATCCAACGACACCCCAAATCGCCACTGGGAGAGTATGCCGCCAGCGACGTCCGTTTCGAACACATCAACATCTTCATCGTTCATCAACATCTTCACCACTACCATCATCGAACGGATACCGATACTGCCTTACGAGTATCAATCGCTTCTCAAGATGGCCCGCAGCAATTCCCTTGGTTTCGTGGATCCTATCAACAAGAGCAGTTTCCTGCACTTTATCCTCCTAGGTCTACGTACAACAGTTAAAAACGACATCGGGCTGAGCCCAGCTGAAATGGTTTATGGCACCGCACTATGGGTCCCTCGCGGATTTTTTACACCGAACACACAAAAACATACCGAGTCCGAGTTCGCTACCACTAAGCCCGTGCACCATCATACACCGCAAGAATTTGTGCACCCGGATTTAAACCATTGCACCCACGTCTTTGTCTTAAGTATATATATTCTTGATCAGGATCACCTCCTGAGTCGATATGAGCATGTCCATCTGTCCGTCTGACCGTCTGTCTGTTTCTACGCAAACTAGTCTCTCAGTTTTAGAGCAATCGAGTTGAAACTTTGCACACATCCTTCTTTTGTTATATCAACTTAGGTATATCAATATTGGGTATATCAACTTAGCTTTGCTTTCTTGTTTTATATGATATAGTGTTATTTGAATAAACGAACATTAAAGAGTCAAGGTTATTTGCTGCATACGTACCTCAGACTTAACCGATGCAAGTTAATGTATAGACAAAATTAAATTACCCTGCAAGAATATACAAAATATATGGACTATTAATTTGCCCAACCCCAAATGGGCAAATAACGTCAAAATCTTTTGGAGCTGTCCAAAAGCAACTCTAAGGTTAATAGGGTAAGGGATAGGATTATGGACTTTTTACAACTTTAGTTGAAAAAGAAAATGGACACCTCGCCAAGATCAATTTTTCTGCACATGCCCAAACCAAACTTTCCATTTTTTTAGGTTGAATTATGGTTAATAAATGCTTCTCTCATTTAAGCTAAAAGCAATCAAGATTCGTTACCTTGATTTTTATAATGCTACCTGAAAGTTGATAATTTTTGATCATTATTTATTGTGCAAAATGGGAAAAAAGGTCAACCTTAATTGGTCATATCTTAGTGCAAATTGTCAACCCTTATTGACAGCGCTAAAAGACCTCCTTTACTCCTTCTCATCCCACTTCAGGACAGTAAGTGACTGTGATAGATATCTTTACCACAAGGGACCACAAGTCAAATTGCGCTACGAATTACCTGGAAAGGCGGGCACTGTTAACCGTCTCCTTCCGGAGAAAGAACCAGTAGGCAGTACGCTGTGAACATCGACCTGAATTGATTTGGCCCACTCGATCTATTTAAGGTCTACTAAGTTACATTAAGGTTTTTTCCCTTAACTGACATTATTGCAGTATATCAATAAAGTCTATCATAAGGCACTGGCTAATACGCATGAAAGTCACAATGGTTTATATGAGCACCAGCCACGTTGGCTTAATCCCATTAAACTATGCGTCAATCAGCGCCCCTTTGGACCCATGACTCGCCGGATACAGAATGGAAGTCAATCTGTTCGGGTCATGACTTAATCCTCGGATGGAGGCCTATCTAAACCTCTTCCGATCCATGAGATCATGGCACCCTGTTGTATAATGCAACATCACGCCTTAGGGCTCTACCCGCATTTGGGTAATAAACTACAACCACCACGTAGCTCCCAATGGGGCCTCAACCATAGCCAGGACCTAACAAGATCCATTGGCTCTGGCTCCCGTGGAACCAGAAATTATTACAGCCACCGGTCAGGCGCCGTGCCAAGGACACTACCGATTTTGACTCTAGTCACGGGTCGTTGGCCACTGACAGAAAAGTACATGGCTGCTCGGAATATATTATGAAGTGGCCGAGGCCAAATCATAAGGTTTTAAACTTTTATCAACCATGTTCATGATCATGGCGTTCCTACTGTTTGGAGACGAGGACTTTTCCTTCCTCTTCGGCAAACCGCGGCAATCACTGCTGGTCAGTGACCATACCGCTCGAAAACGCCCAACTGTGTTCCCAAAAACCCCTAAGGGGCTTGTGACAAGGCGGAGTTGGAACACCATTTCCGTAGTTTCTTATCACCCGTGCCAAGTGCCGATTATGTAAGAATGCATTCAGCAATCCATGGCCAGTCAACAGGAATCCGACACTGAGGTTAAAACCAAAGTCCGGTCGGTCGACAACAAGCGAGACATTTAAATTGAACTAGTAAGTGAGCCGCCCATACTTACTCTCATCCCATCTTGCTTGCCAGACCGGCAGGAAACACCCCAACAAAATCACCTTCTGCACACTAACAATTTTCATTCTTCCCGTAACTCTCAAGACTGCCTCGCTCCACACAGGTGATCCGTCTGTTGCGCGAAATAAAAGTCCACCATATATGGTGCGGACAGCTCTCCTGCTGAGGACCCGACCCATTCACCCCTTAAAACTCGGGCAATTTTCCAACCGTACTGACCAACCAGTTTTGGCACGGTGTGGTGCGAAGCTTAACCGTTCACGAACGGTCACGCCCAGGTATTTAACCTGTTTCGCATACTGAAGCCGTGAGCATGACAAGTGAGCCTCTTGTTTATTGCCAAGTTGGAACCGACACTGCTGCCCCATTTGCCAACAATGCGCAAGCACTCTGCAGCACATGCCTCAAACCTGGATCGCGACTGGCCCTCAACCATGATGAGCAAGTCGTCCGCATACACTTGCATACCTGCTCAAGTTGCCACAGCAGGGGATCCATCATGAGGTTTCATATAAATAGACTACAGATGAACCCCTGAAGGCTACATCCTTGCAAACATGTCACCTTGCAAACCTTCGCACCCATCCAGTCAGACAAGCAACATGCTTATCTACATTCACAGCACAGAAGGTACTAAACGGGACTTTTGTCGCGTCTTGTCTCACTTAATGCCTATGAGGAGCCCAATTCGCTCGTTAAAAGCGCCACACATAACCACAACATTCGCATCCAGAGCCACGGTACTGGTCACCACAATTTCAATCAGATTGTGATCACTCACGCCATGACCCCCCCAATATACTCCATTAAAAAAAGTACACACTCTCATCGCTGCCTCATTCGCAAGGAAACATCGATGTTGCTCCTCCCCATTGAATCGTCGAACGTGTACCACTCACTAGGTTCGTTCACAACTTGCACATCCTGGGTAACCACACATTCGGTCAGCGTCTCACCCCGATCATAGTTTGGATGGCCAGGTGTTTGCCTGGACTTCTTACTAAACCAAGGCCAAGAATGACAGGATTGCTATTCACCTGGAGAATTTCCGTAGTAGTATTCATGTGAAGGTACGGATCCCCACACATACGCCCCAGTCGGTTCTGCAGGCAAACCAGGCACTCCGCCGTAGGCGGATGTAGTTCCTGCAACAGGGCCACAACGCAGCTTCTCTTACACATCATCTGCCCCACGTCGCACGTAACAGAGTACCAGCCCTGGCAATTAATTTTCAAGAGCCGAGACATGTTAGTGTCTTATATTCACTCTTGCCAAAACCCCGTTATAAACAGGCAGGCGACCGAGAGCATGTTATGCCCCGACGGTAGCCCACTAAAACTGTAATTTCGACAGTCCACCGAATAGGTGAACTTCGCCGCCTTGGTTTTTATTGCCTCGTTTGCGTGAATGCCGACGATTGTCGGGTTTGTCTGTAACCCTGTACAGGGACCTTTTTCCAGGCACCAACGCCTGAAAAAATTGGCTTTTGAAAGTGCAAATGACAGAACTGAACTTTTTAAGAATAATCAAATTAATAAAATACGCAGAATGATGTTTTAAACCCTTTTTATAATTTTAGATTGAGCTTCGCCGAAATTGCGGAAATAAGGTCATTGAAGAAGATGAGGAATGCGACTGCGGAACATTTGAAGAATGCGCATTGGACCCCTGCTGCGATGGTATAACATGCAAGCTGAAATCAGAAGCCCAATGTGCTAGTGGTGCTTGCTGTGACCAATGTCGTGTAAGAAGCTTTTCCTAGATTAACAGTTCTACACTTAATCTGCATAAAATTTTTATTTTTAGCTGCGTCCAAAGGACTACATATGTCGAGACTCTCATAACGAATGCGATCTTCCTGAATATTGCGATGGTGAAGTGGGACAATGTCCTTCAGACGAATATAAAAAAAATGGTTCTCCTTGTGGAATTAACAAGTCTGGAGTCTCAGGTTAGCAAACCATTGTACTTAAGTTACTTTATGAAATATGCCTAACTATAGTTTTTTCTAAGGTTATTGTTTCCAGGGGAATTGTCCGACCTTAAGTTTACAATGCGAAGCTATATGGGGCTATGGCGGATCAGCTGCAGATAGACAGTGCTATGAACAATTTAACTCTAAGGGTTCCATAAATGGGCATTGTGGGCGCGATGCCAATGATCATTATATAAAATGTGAACCAGAGTAAGTATTTTTTAAATTTCAAGCATGGGCAGTTCTTTTACTTTGTGTATTAGCTCATCGTATTAATAGTAGAGGTCTTTGTGAATTAATAAAAAACATTATAAATAAAAGAAAGCGAGTTTGAATGAAATTATTAATGATTAATTGCAAATGAAAAGTCTATAACTCCTCATGACTATATCGACTCGGATGTTGCTCTTGATCATGATGATTACTTTTCCCTGTTACATACATTCACACCACTACAATATACGAGTACCGGGTATAGAAGCATTAAACCATACATTTTACATAAAATATGTGTTTACGATGGAAGGAACTATTAATATACATATAGTATAGCTTCCCTAAACATCAGCCGATTGTCCTAAGTTATGCGTTGACCATTGAAATAGTTTGCCATCAAAACATTTCGATAATGTGACCTTGGTTACCTTGGGTAAACTAATAAATATTATTTTTGATTATTTTCAAGAAAAAAATTTAAATCGTTACAATCGTTAGACCCTGGTTGCTATAGAGCGATGTTATTTGGTGATTAAATGTGAACTCTTATATTTGTATTATTTTTGACATTCTATGGTGCCTTACCATAAAAAATATACAATATGATAAAATGTATGATAAATATGATGCAAATTATTTATTATTGAACACACTGTTAGGACGCCAACTGAGACGATTAAAATAATCATAATATGTTTAGCTGCAACGGCATTTATTCTTGTTCGTTTGTTTCACAGTTTCATATGTACTTTTTTGTTATTAGTAGCGCATGCGATTTTGGGAGCTTTGGTGGGGTTTCTGCACTCAAGTTCTTAGTTATGCTCTTAAATATTGGAATTGGTGCTCAATGGTGAGCGATATGGAAATTACATTTTGGTTCGAGGAACAGTTCGTCAAACGAATTCAACTGTGGATGGCCCGCTTTAGCTACATTAGCAATGTAGCCAAGGATAAACCAAGAGAGGAAACGAGTTAAATTGTGAAAATGGAAACAAAAATCAAGCAGTTGTCAGAGTTGCCTTGCTGCCAGGCTTTGATATTTTTAAAATGCTCGAAACGCGGGGATAGGTCCGAGTTATTAAACGGATAGAATAGTTACAAAGCTAACGAGGATTGCTGTGCCGTCGTAGGAAATGTAGATTCCATTTTTTAGATTTAAAGCAAGGGAAAGCGACTTAATGCGGCAGAGGCCATTGGTGTTCGAACAAAAAATCCTAAGATGGTCATGCTGGACATATATTAAATTACAATGTCTAAGAAACAGAGGACTAGAATTTCTAGTCCTTCTATTAGGAACGTTAAGATGAAAGCGCGTTAGTAGATGCTGGATATCTAAATCACCACTCATAAGGTTATGTAGAAAAACGACATCCAGAATCGTTCCATGAATTTTTAAGGTGGGTAGGTTTATTACTGAGAGTCTACTATGATAACAGAAAATACATATCTACTGTCCCCTAACAGAAAATAGAAAGAGATTCGTTTCTATTGGGGAAAAGGGTAGGGAGTAACGGACCGAGATAGCTTCCTTGAAGGCACAAACGGAGTTAACCCTTTGGTGATCCGACAAAAAGTTAAAAAAATGACGCGCTGAAAATACGATTCGCTGTTTTAATATTTAACCAGATTTCAGTAAAGAATATTAATAGCGGGGCATTTTTATTTAAAACTGTCCTTTATGGATAAACATTAAATGTATTGACAGGTACTTAACTAATCAGTAGCAGTACATTATAATTGAGTAATTTAATTTGTTAGATTTAAAGTGAATTAAAGTACATGATTTTTACAGCTTGCTGTTGTCCAGCACGGAGATGGCAGACAGGTTGTGGCGATCATGGAGCCTCTGAATAAAGCGTGCGCTGCTTCTCTGGATCTCGTCATTAATTCAGAGGACCTCGGTAATGGTGCAATTGTCCTGGTAGACATGTCGCCGACTGAAGCCAAACTGGTGATTCGGGATCAGTCTAGCCTCGTCCAGTACCGGCAATGATCTGCTCAAAAATACTCTTTCGAGTATTTTGGAGAGCATTTGCAGTAAACTTATTGAACGGTAATCGGCGAGATTGGCTTCAGGTTTAAATGGCTTAGGTATCAGCTGTTAACAGCTTTAATGCAATTGTATCGCCCGCGTCCTTGTTGTTGCTCATGATGGAGATTAGCTCTGCTGTTTCTCCAGCTGTGACTGGTCGAATCGGGTCAGCATCCCGGGAAGGCTCAGCTTGTCGGGCAGTTTCAGCTGCATCCTCCGATCCCCCAATACGCAGCGACTGAAGGTCGTAAAGACACTTTCGAAGTCTTCAGCAAAAGAGTTGGCCCTGTCCATTTTCGATCTGCCGCCAGTTCTCTGCACGGCTGGCATCCTTTTCAGAGGTCGTCTGATGCTTTTGATGACCGGCCACAGGTTATATTGAGGGTCACCTGGCTCAAGTTGATCGACGACCGACCGCATGGCAACGGTAGTATTGATGCACATCGTTAAATTATAATGGTGGCTCAACCGTAACCACAGTACTGTACAGCCTTTTAACCTAGAAATAGTTAGGAAGAGTGAATAAAAAGAGTGAATAGTAATGGGCCAAGATGGCTTCCCTGAGGGACTCCAGATGTGGCACGGACTAAGCGGTAGTATTGATTTTTAAATAAGACTCTCTGTGTTCTTCCATTTAAATAGCTGGAGATCCACGTTAAGACATGGAAGAAGTTAAGTGGCCTCTTCATTCTTCTTTGGGTGGGATTATTATATAACTTTGTGCTTATAGAAGCTGAATCCTTCCTTGATATCCTCCAGATCAGTAGAGTGGTGAAGGCCTTTTACGACTATTCGTCTCGGGGCTGAAAAGTATGGAATGGCTTCTTGTTTTTGGTCAAGTAGTTCTCCAGCTTAATATTCACTAAGTCTTTGTCTGGAGTCATAACCCTTATGATGTTGTTGAGACTTGCCTTGTAGGTAATCACTATTTTTTCGCCTAGGGCGTCAGAGATGGCTTTGGAAAGGGACTTGATGTTGGTCACGTCGGTTATGAACACAGGAGGTGGCTTTATATCTTTGCGGGCCTTCTTGGGGGCATACTTCTTTGTGGCCTTTGAATGAGTTTTCGGTTCGTCGTCGAAGTCAGAGTAAAGGCTTGTGCTTTACTTCTCCGGGCTCGGAGTCGATGGACTCATTGCCGAAGATTTCACTGGAGCTAGCCTTTTTCCTTTTTCCAGATGTTGGACAGCAGGATCTCTTTCGTGGATGGGAAAGCTGAGAATATGCCAAATAGCTTCATTGCTGCTAATGTATCTGCCCATTTGGTATCGTGCTATTTCGTAATTTTTATTCATGTTTTGTACTTCAAATATGGCCAAATCACTGCCTTTGTTTACATATTTACAAATATACTTAATTGATTTAACAGAACTGCAAAGCTCAACATTGATATGAGCTTTGTAAGTTTTTGAAATTAGTGGTGAGTATGGTACCACCCACTGATTATCAAAGTCAACTTGATTTGCAAAGTTCGGCAGTCGCATTGTAAATGTGTGGCCACCATTCTCAGTACTTCTGCGGGGATACATTGGATAACCATCAATATCCGTGATCGTGTCATTCGTATGCGGCTTTGGGAAGTTTTTTTTACATTTTCCATTTTCCATGCACGGTGACGTCATGTTGAAAGCACTGCATGGTCCATTGATCATGTGTTTGGTGACAATATCAAATAATTCTTGATAAATTAATGGGTCTGGAATTTCGGCTGAAATTATTTGATCGATTTTTTTCAGGACGGATTCTATCTTTAAGTCACACACAAAAGGTGGGCATGAGGCAAACCTCGCTTTTGCCACTCTATCGTATACAGCCAACAACGTGTGATACCAAAAATTTAATATTTAACAATAAAATCAATTAATGATTTCAATTTTTGTTTAAACACCCGTGCAGTTAAATCATAACGATGAATGGCTTGTTTTCCTGGCAATAGTAAAGATTGTATCTCTTCCCAATTCGGATTACATGTGAATGTAATAAATAAATCCGGACGGCCGTAATGACGTACGTAAGTCATCGCATCTTGTATGTATTCCTGCATTTTCCGAGGACTGCCGATGTAGCTTGAAGGTAAAATGAAAGCATTACCGATGTCATTGGGATTTAAATTTCCATCGATGTTTCCAGCAACAGCATCTCGTAAGTGAATATATTCTTCCGATCTTAGTTTTGTCTGGCTGAATCGAAGGAATCGCAAGCGTTCGCTTTCGACCTTAGCATACATATCAACAATGTATTGATGGAACAGCTGACGATATTGAAGGATATAATTGTCTTGACGTTGTCTAACCATTATTCGGTGTGCGTAGTAGTTCATTGAGCTAACTTTCTTATTTCTGTAATCACCTAAGAAAATAAAAAATTAAATGCAATGCGAAATTAAAATGTTTACATACAGTAAGAAAGTAAAAAGATAATTGTCAAATTTACCGGTATTTGGATCATACTGTTTTATATTAAGGTGATATTCATCTTGTCCTTGCCAAAATATCAATGGATATTGTAGTGCGTCATATGAACGGTGTAAATCCGAAATCGTACTAACAGTGTTGTCTCGCCGTGTAATTTTTATAGATCTTTTGTCAACTGGATCACCAACCATGATAACAGCAACCTCATCAACAGTTGGAGCGTTGAATCTACCAGCATGTTCACCTAATGGTACTTTGTCGGCTTTTATGACGATTTGATAATTGTCATTTCGCAGTCGTGGCGAAACTCTTTTGATCAACTGAATTTGTTGATTGCGATCTTCTAAAAAATTTTCTAATAATATCACAATTTCTCTTTCCTCTGCTTGTTCAATAAAATTATACAGGCACCGAGTCGTCACGCGCTCTTCACAATCGCCCATAAAATAAATTTGAAGAAATTTCGGATTGTTATCAGGCATCAGTGAACCGATTTTATGGTACACCTGGCCTTGAATTTTGAATGTAGTTTTAAAATTTCGTCAATCGGATGCACGATCAAAAATTTTAGTTGCCCCAAATGACGTCATTTGAAAGCAAGAATTAAATTTGCGTATCTTACGCAAAAATAATTTGGAATCATCTGAATTGCCAGTAAGAAGGGATAATAAAGGCTCCGGCGGAGCGGGTAGAGGTGACAGCCTGATGCGCAGCACTTGCCGGCTGCTTCATTCCGAAATTTCAATGCCTGACAATATTGACATACTTTATCCATTCCACCGATAGCTATTTTTGAATGCGTTGAGTAGTTAATATCTGGTGCATATTCAAAGGCAAGCCGTACGAATGATGCACGTGGTAATGAGCGGCTGATGGCTGATCCGTTGCCTTCGAAGATCTAGTACTCGTACTGTACCTATGTTTCGTTCTCGTGCCGCTCTTATTCTCGTAATATTCTGTTGCAGACGTTCGTCACGGTGTTTTTGAGATTCTTGTGCACGACTTTCTGCACTCCTGATTCTTTGAGCTGCATTCATTGTTTCGATTTGTTGTGGTAATTGCTGAGCTCTTTCAACACGTTTGCGTCGTGAACCTCTGCTGCTCGCGTTGTTGAGGTTCGATTTTTTCGGTGGCATATTCACTGTATTATCTTCAATTTAAATTACACCTCAGTCTAAGTAACATATGATACCAAAAATTTAAACGGTATTTCGTTCACTATTCACCGAGTCAGCTTTTCGGAGCTGCGAACGCCATCTGTTAGGATCATACGGTATTTCGTTCACTATTCACAGAGTCAGCTTTTCGGAGCTGCGAACGCCATCTGTTAGAATCATTTGGAGTTAACAAATAATTGTGACTGTCAAATAATAACAGACAAAGAATTATCAATAAATTAAAATTGCGACTATAATTTGAGATTTAAACTATCCTATCTCTCAAATTGGATCATGGTGTGCGAATTTTATTATAATCGGTTAAGTGGTTTAGGAGTCCATTAAAGACAAACATTGTGACATGAGATTTATATATATTAAGATATCCGTTTCGGTAAGCGTTGTGCAGTGCCACATTAGGGCATTTCTACGGATTAAGTAAAATGTTCCAATCCAAGTATAGTTCTGCTTCTTTGTTTCTTTTAGATATTTAGATATTAATTTCCTTAATTATTTACAGTTAATTTTCGACAATGATTTTTACTTATCTGTTAACACCTGTGCTCTTCTTTGTCTGTCTCGTTGTTGAGACTTGCCTTGTAGGTAATCACTATTTTTTCGCCTAGGGCGTCAGAGATGGGATCTTTGCGGGCCTTCTTGGGGGCATACTTCTTTGTGGCCTTTGAATGAGTTTTCGGTTCGTCGTCGAAGTCAGAGTAAAGGCTTGTGCTTTACTTCTCCGGGCTCGGAGTCGATGGACTCATTGCCGAAGATTTCACTGGAGTTGGCCTTTTTCCTAGGCGGCCGCGCTTTGGGTTAACGGGGAGGCGCTTGCCAGTACAATTTTGCTTTGCATACTGTGGAGTGGTTTTTGTCACTTTTAAGCTTTGGGAGGTCGTAACTCCGCAAAAACTAGCAGCGGTTCGCAACTTGGGTAAAGTTCGACTAGGCAAAACGGTTTGAAATTTTCCACGCATGTGTTTTAAATTGCTCTCGGAAAATCGTGTTTTTCCACAAAACTGGGAGTGTCACTGTCACAAGTTGATGTGCAACTTGTTGCATTTATGCTCCCACACGGAGGAAACAATATTCCATCTCTGTGACTAAAGAATATGTAACACAAATAAGAACTATCAAAATGGAGTCTAGAAAGCTTAATGTGTAAGCCCCTACAATTTTGATAGGTAAGAGTGGTGAAGAGAAACAAACTCTTTTTTTTTTCTTAAATGTACTCGGCCGATGTTTTTGTAAAAATATGTTCTCCAGCTAGAAGCTAGACAAAACAGACCGTCCCAAACATCGGCAATGGGACACGTATTTTGATATCTTTCACTCATATCACAGCCTTTGATTTGGTTTTATATGAGTCGAGGTGTCAATCTCATAATATACTTCTCAGGGGCAAGTCGTAAAACAAGTGTTTGTGATACAGATGGAATCACATGTAAGCGTTTGGTGCTAAGGTCGATCCGGACGGTGTGCTACCATTTTGAGTGGATGGATCAACGGAAAATTCGGGGGCCAAATTTTTTTTCACTGTTCCTGCCCTTGGGGTGGTAAGGGAAATGAGTGGGTGCAAGATTGCTGGTGGAGCCTGAGCCCAGCGATCTCTAGAGCTGCAACATCCCTAGTTGCGAATCTTTAATGAAACTCATTTAAGAGCTTAAGGAAACTAAATTGAAGTTTAATTTTTTGAAAACCAAGGATCAACTCTTTAAACAAATTTTTTGTGTCTCGTATAAACGATAGCAGTTCATCCTACTACACAGTATATCCAGTGAAACGATATTTGCAGTGAAGCCAGCAAATTTGGCGTGAGAGATACATTCTCACAGCCAACACAATAAGCTGGCCTGGGACGGTGAAATCGACTTATTGTTTGATTTTAACAAGCATAAAATATGATCTTTTATGCTCGTTCATCTTTGATAAATAGTTTTCCAATAAAAATTAACCTTCGACTACTAAACCGAAACGGTTGCTACAAAATAGGGAGCGTTAGTTAGAACAGGGGAGAGAGCGAGACAGACAAAGAAGAGCACAGGTGTTAACAGATAAGTAAAAATCATTGTCGAAAATTAACTGTAAATAATTAAGGAAATTAATATCTAAATATCTAAAAGAAACAAAGAAGCAGAACTATACTTGGATTGGAACATTTTACTTAATCCGTAGAAATGCCCTAATGTGGCACTGCACAACGCTTACCGAAACGGATATCTTAATATATATAAATCTCATGTCACAATGTTTGTCTTTAATGGACTCCTAAACCACTTAACCGATTATAATAAAATTCGCACACCATGATCCAACTTGAGAGATAGGATAGTTTAAATCTCAAATTATAGTCGCAATTTTAATTTATTGATAATTCTTTGTCTGTTATTATTTGACAGTCACAATTATTTGTTAACTCCAAATGATTCTAACAGATGGCGTTCGCAGCTCCGAAAAGCTGACTCTGTGAATAGTGAACGAAATACCGTATGATCCTAACAGATGGCGTTCGCAGCTCCGAAAAGCTGACTCGGTGAATAGTGAACGAAATACCGTTTAAATTTTTGGTATCATATGTTACTTAGACTGAGGTGTAAATTAAATTGAAGATAATACAGTGAATATGCCACCGAAAAAATCGAACCTCAACAACGCGAGCAGCAGAGGTTCACGACGCAAACGTGTTGAAAGAGCTCAGCAATTACCACAACAAATCGAAACAATGAATGCAGCTCAAAGAATCAGGAGTGCAGAAAGTCGTGCACAAGAATCTCAAGAACACCGTGACGAACGTCTGCAACAGAATATTACGAGAATAAGAGCGGCACGAGAACGAAACATAGGTACAGTACGAGTACTAGATCTTCGAAGGCAACGGATCAGCCATCAGCCGCTCATTACCACGTGCATCATTCGTTCGGCTTGCCTTTGAATATGCCCCAGATATTAACTACTCAACGCATTCAAAAATAGCTATCGGTGGAATGGATAAAGTATGTCAATATTGTCAGGCATTGAAATTTCGGAATGAAGCAGCCGGCAAGTGCTGCGCATCAGGCTGTCACCTCTACCCGCTCCGCCGGAGCCTTTATTATCCCTTCTTACTGGCAATTCAGATGATTCCAAATTATTTTTGCGTAAGATACGCAAATTTAATTCTTGCTTTCAAATGACGTCATTTGGGGCAACTAAAATTTTTGATCGTGCATCCGATTGACGAAATTTTAAAACTACATTCAAAATTCAAGGCCAGGTGTACCATAAAATTAGGACGCCAACTGAGACGATTAAAATAATCATAATATGTTTAGCTGCAACGGCATTTATTCTTGTTCGTTTGTTTCACAGTTTCATATGTACTTTTTTGTTATTAGTAGCGCATGCGATTTTGGGAGCTTTGGTGGGGTTTCTGCACTCAAGTTCTTAGTTATGCTCTTAAATATTGGAATTGGTGCTCAATGGTGAGCGATATGGAAATTACATTTTGGTTCGAGGAACAGTTCGTCAAACGAATTCAACTGTGGATGGCCCGCTTTAGCTACATTAGCAATGTAGCCAAGGATAAACCAAGAGAGGAAACGAGTTAAATTGTGAAAATGGAAACAAAAATCAAGCAGTTGTCAGAGTTGCCTTGCTGCCAGGCTTTGATATTTTTAAAATGCTCGAAACGCGGGGATAGGTCCGAGTTATTAAACGGATAGAATAGTTACAAAGCTAACGAGGATTGCTGTGCCGTCGTAGGAAATGTAGATTCCATTTTTTAGATTTAAAGCAAGGGAAAGCGATTTAATGCGGCAGAGGCCATTGGTGTTCGAACAAAAAATCCTAAGATGGTCATGCTGGACATATATTAAATTACAATGTCTAAGAAACAGAGGACTAGAATTTCTAGTCCTTCTATTAGGAACGTTAAGATGAAAGCGCGTTAGTAGATGCTGGATATCTAAATCACCACTCATAAGGTTATGTAGAAAAACGACATCCAGAATCGTTCCATGAATTTTTAAGGTGGGTAGGTTTATTACTGAGAGTCTACTATGATAACAGAAAATACATATCTACTGTCCCCTAACAGAAAATAGAAAGAGATTCGTTTCTATTGGGGAAAAGGGTAGGGAGTAACGGACCGAGATAGCTTCCTTGAAGGCACAAACGGAGTTAACCCTTTGGTGATCCGACAAAAAGTTAAAAAAATGACGCGCTGAAAATACGATTCGCTGTTTTAATATTTAACCAGATTTCAGTAAAGAATATTAATAGCGGGGCATTTTTATTTAAAACTGTCCTTTATGGATAAACATTAAATGTATCGACAGGTACTTAACTAATCAGTAGCAGTACATTATAATTGAGTAATTTAATTTGTTAGATTTAAAGTGAATTAAAGTACATGATTTTTACAGCTTGCTGTTGTCCAGCACGGAGATGGCAGACAGGTTGTGGCGATCATGGAGCCTCTGAATAAAGCGTGCGCTGCTTCTCTGGATCTCGTCATTAATTCAGAGGACCTCGGTAATGGTGCAATTGTCCTGGTAGACATGTCGCCGACTGAAGCCAAACTGGTGATTCGGGATCAGTCTAGCCTCGTCCAGTACCGGCAATGATCTGCTCAAAAATACTCTTTCGAGTATTTTGGAGAGCATTTGCAGTAAACTTATTGAACGGTAATCGGCGAGATTGGCTTCAGGTTTAAATGGCTTAGGTATCAGCTGTTAACAGCTTTAATGCAATTGTATCGCCCGCGTCCTTGTTGTTGCTCATGATGGAGATTAGCTCTGCTGTTTCTCCAGCTGTGACTGGTCGAATCGGGTCAGCATCCCGGGAAGGCTCAGCTTGTCGGGCAGTTTCAGCTGCATCCTCCGATCCCCCAATGCGCAGCGACTGAAGGTCGTAAAGACACTTTCGAAGTCTTCAGCAAAAGAGTTGGCCCTGTCCATTTTCGATCTGCCGCCAGTTCTCTGCACGGCTGGCATCCTTTTCAGAGGTCGTCTGATGCTTTTGATGACCGGCCACAGGTTATATTGAGGGTCACCTGGCTCAAGTTGATCGACGACCGACCGCCTGGCAACGGTAGTATTGATGCACATCGTTAAATTATAATGGTGGCTCAACCGTAACCACAGTACTGTACAGCCTTTTAACCTAGAAATAGTTAGGAAGAGTGAATAAAAAGAGTGAATAGTAATGGGCCAAGATGGCTTCCCTGAGGGACTCCAGATGTGGCACGGACTAAGCGGTAGTATTGATTTTTAAATAAGACTCTCTGTGTTCTTCCATTTAAATAGCTGGAGATCCACGTTAAGACATGGAAGAAGTTAAGTGGCCTCTTCATTCTTCTTTGGGTGGGATTATTATATAACTTTGTGCTTATAGAAGCTGAATCCTTCCTTGATATCCTCCAGATCAGAAGAGTGGTGAAGGCCTTTTACGACTATTCGTCTCGGGGCTGAAAAGTATGGAATGGCTTCTTGTTTTTGGTCAAGTAGTTCTCCAGCTTAGTATTCACTAAGTCTTTGTCTGGAGTCATAACCCTTATGATGTTGTTGAGACTTGCCTTGTAGGTAATCACTATTTTTTCGCCTAGGGCGTCAGAGATGGCTTTGGAAAGGGACTTGATGTTGGTCACGTCGGTTATGAACACAGGAGGTGGCTTTATATCTTTGCGGGCCTTCTTGGGGGCATACTTCTTTGTGGCCTTTGAATGAGTTTTCGGTTCGTCGTCGAAGTCAGAGTAAAGGCTTGTGCTTTACTTCTCCGGGCTCGGAGTCGATGGACTCATTGCCGAAGATTTCACTGGAGCTAGCCTTTTTCCTTTTTCCAGATGTTGGACAGCAGGATCTCTTTCGTGGATGGGAAAGCTGAGAATATGCCAAATAGCTTCATTGCTGCTAATGTATCTGCCCATTTGGTATCGTGCTATTTCGTAATTTTTATTCATGTTTTGTACTTCAAATATGGCCAAATCACTGCCTTTGTTTACATATTTACAAATATACTTAATTGATTTAACAGAACTGCAAAGCTCAACATTGATATGAGCTTTGTAAGTTTTTGAAATTAGTGGTGAGTATGGTACCACCCACTGATTATCAAAGTCAACTTGATTTGCAAAGTTCGGCAGTCGCATTGTAAATGTGTGGCCACCATTCTCAGTACTTCTGCGGGGATACATTGGATAACCATCAATATCCGTGATCGTGTCATTCGTATGCGGCTTTGGGAAGTTTTTTTTACATTTTCCATTTTCCATGCACGGTGACGTCATGTTGAAAGCACTGCATGGTCCATTGATCATGTGTTTGGTGACAATATCAAATAATTCTTGATAAATTAATGGGTCTGGAATTTCGGCTGAAATTATTTGATCGATTTTTTTCAGGACGGATTCTATCTTTAAGTCACACACAAAAGGTGGGCATGAGGCAAACCTCGCTTTTGCCACTCTATCGTATACAGCCAACAACGTGTGATACCAAAAATTTAATATTTAACAATAAAATCAATTAATGATTTCAATTTTTGTTTAAACACCCGTGCAGTTAAATCATAACGATGAATGGCTTGTTTTCCTGGCAATAGTAAAGATTGTATCTCTTCCCAATTCGGATTACATGTGAATGTAATAAATAAATCCGGTCGGCCGTAATGACGTACGTAAGTCATCGCATCTTGTATGTATTCCTGCATTTTCCGAGGACTGCCGATGTAGCTTGAAGGTAAAATGAAAGCATTACCGATGTCATTGGGATTTAAATTTCCATCGATGTTTCCAGCAACAGCATCTCGTAAGTGAATATATTCTTCCGATCTTAGTTTTGTCTGGCTGAATCGAAGGAATCGCAAGCGTTCGCTTTCGACCTTAGCATACATATCAACAATGTATTGATGGAACAGCTGACGATATTGAAGGATATAATTGTCTTGACGTTGTCTAACCATTATTCGGTGTGCGTAGTAGTTCATTGAGCTAACTTTCTTATTTCTGTAATCACCTAAGAAAATAAAAAATTAAATGCAATGCGAAATTAAAATGTTTACATACAGTAAGAAAGTAAAAAGATAATTGTCAAATTTACCGGTATTTGGATCATACTGTTTTATATTAAGGTGATATTCATCTTGTCCTTGCCAAAATATCAATGGATATTGTAGTGCGTCATATGAACGGTGTAAATCCGAAATCGTACTAACAGTGTTGTCTCGCCGTGTAATTTTTATAGATCTTTTGTCAACTGGATCACCAACCATGATAACAGCAACCTCATCAACAGTTGGAGCGTTGAATCTACCAGCATGTTCACCTAATGGTACTTTGTCGGATTTTATGACGATTTGATAATTGTCATTTCGCAGTCGTGGCGAAACTCTTTTGATCAACTGAATTTGTTGATTGCGATCTTCTAAAAAATTTTCTAATAATATCACAATTTCTCTTTCCTCTGCTTGTTCAATAAAATTATACAGGCACCGAGTCGTCACGCGCTCTTCACAATCGCCCATAAAATAAATTTGAAGAAATTTCGGATTGTTATCAGGCATCAGTGAACCGATTTTATGGTACACCTGGCCTTGAATTTTGAATGTAGTTTTAAAATTTCGTCAATCGGATGCACGATCAAAAATTTTAGTTGCCCCAAATGACGTCATTTGAAAGCAAGAATTAAATTTGCGTATCTTACGCAAAAATAATTTGGAATCATCTGAATTGCCAGTAAGAAGGGATAATAAAGGCTCCGGCGGAGCGGGTAGAGGTGACAGCCTGATGCGCAGCACTTGCCGGCTGCTTCATTCCGAAATTTCAATGCCTGACAATATTGACATACTTTATCCATTCCACCGATAGCTATTTTTGAATGCGTTGAGTAGTTAATATCTGGTGCATATTCAAAGGCAAGCCGTACGAATGATGCACGTGGTAATGAGCGGCTGATGGCTGATCCGTTGCCTTCGAAGATCTAGTACTCGTACTGTACCTATGTTTCGTTCTCGTGCCGCTCTTATTCTCGTAATATTCTGTTGCAGACGTTCGTCACGGTGTTCTTGAGATTCTTGTGCACGACTTTCTGCACTCCTGATTCTTTGAGCTGCATTCATTGTTTCGATTTGTTGTGGTAATTGCTGAGCTCTTTCAACACGTTTGCGTCGTGAACCTCTGCTGCTCGCGTTGTTGAGGTTCGATTTTTTCGGTGGCATATTCACTGTATTATCTTCAATTTAATTTACACCTCAGTCTAAGTAACATATGATACCAAAAATTTAAACGGTATTTCGTTCACTATTCACCGAGTCAGCTTTTCGGAGCTGCGAACGCCATCTGTTAGGATCATACGGTATTTCGTTCACTATTCATAGAGTCAGCTTTTCGGAGCTGCGAACGCCATCTGTTAGAATCATTTGGAGTTAACAAATAATTGTGACTGTCAAATAATAACAGACAAAGAATTATCAATAAATTAAAATTGCGACTATAATTTGAGATTTAAACTATCCTATCTCTCAAGTTGGGTCATGGTGTGCGAATTTTATTATAATCGGTTAAGTGGTTTAGGAGTCCATTAAAGACAAACATTGTGACATGAGATTTATATATATTAAGATATCCGTTTCGGTAAGCGTTGTGCAGTGCCACATTAGGGCATTTCTACGGATTAAGTAAAATGTTCCAATCCAAGTATAGTTCTGCTTCTTTGTTTCTTTTAGATATTTAGATATTAATTTCCTTAATTATTTACAGTTAATTTTCGACAATGATTTTTACTTATCTGTTAACACCTGTGCTCTTCTTTGTCTGTCTCGTTGTTGAGACTTGCCTTGTAGGTAATCACTATTTTTTCGCCTAGGGCGTCAGAGATGGGATCTTTGCGGGCCTTCTTGGGGGCATACTTCTTTGTGGCCTTTGAATGAGTTTTCGGTTCGTCGTCGAAGTCAGAGTAAAGGCTTGTGCTTTACTTCTCCGGGCTCGGAGTCGATGGACTCATTGCCGAAGATTTCACTGGAGTTGGCCTTTTTCCTAGGCGGCCGCGCTTTGGGTTAACGGGGAGGCGCTTGCCAGTACAATTTTGCTTTGCATACTGTGGAGTGGTTTTTCTCACTTTTAAGCTTTGGGAGGTCGTAACTCCGCAAAAACTAGCAGCGGTTCGCAACTTGGGTAAAGTTCGACTAGGCAAAACGGTTTGAAATTTTCCACGCATGTGTTTTAAATTGCTCTCGGAAAATCGTGTTTTTCCACAAAACTGGGAGTGTCACTGTCACAAGTTGATGTGCAACTTGTTGCATTTATGCTCCCACACGGAGGAAACAATATTCCATCTCTGTGACTAAAGAATATGTAACACAAATAAGAACTATCAAAATGGAGTCTAGAAAGCTTAATGTGTAAGCCCCTACAATTTTGATAGGTAAGAGTGGTGAAGAGAAACAAACTCTTTTTTTTTTTCTTAAATGTACTCGGCCGATGTTTTTGTAAAAATATGTTCTCCAGCTAGAAGCTAGACAAAACAGACCGTCCCAAACATCGGCAATGGGACACGTATTTTGATATCTTTCACTCATATCACAGCCTTTGATTTGGTTTTAATATGAGTCGAGGTGTCAATCTCATAATATACTTCTCAGGGGCAAGTCGTAAAACAAGTGTTTGTGATACAGATGGAATCACATGTAAGCGTTTGGTGCTAAGGTCGATCCGGACGGTGTTCTACCATTTTGAGTGGATGGATCAACGGAAAATTCGGGGGCCAAATTTTTTTTCACTGTTCCTGCCCTTGGGGTGGTAAGGGAAATGAGTGGGTGCAAGATTGCTGGTGGAGCCTGAGCCCAGCGATCTCTAGAGCTGCAACATCCCTAGTTGCGAATCTTTAATGAAACTCATTTAAGAGCTTAAGGAAACTAAATTGAAGTTTAATTTTTTGAAAACCAAGGATCAACTCTTTAAACAAATTTTTTGTGTCTCGTATAAACGATAGCAGTTCATCCTACTACACAGTATATCCAGTGAAACGATATTTGCAGTGAAGCCAGCAAATTTGGCGTGAGAGATACATTCTCACAGCCAACACAATAAGCTGGCCTGGGACGGTGAAATCGACTTATTGTTTGATTTTAACAAGCATAAAATATGATCTTTTATGCTCGTTCATCTTTGATAAATAGTTTTCCAATAAAAATTAACCTTCGACTACTAAACCGAAACGGTTGCTACAAAATAGGGAGCGTTAGTTAGAACAGGGGAGAGAGCGAGACAGACAAAGAAGAGCACAGGTGTTAACAGATAAGTAAAAATCATTGTCGAAAATTAACTGTAAATAATTAAGGAAATTAATATCTAAATATCTAAAAGAAACAAAGAAGCAGAACTATACTTGGATTGGAACATTTTACTTAATCCGTAGAAATGCCCTAATGTGGCACTGCACAACGCTTACCGAAACGGATATCTTAATATATATAAATCTCATGTCACAATGTTTGTCTTTAATGGACTCCTAAACCACTTAACCGATTATAATAAAATTCGCACACCATGACCCAACTTGAGAGATAGGATAGTTTAATTCTCAAATTATAGTCGCAATTTTAATTTATTGATAATTCTTTGTCTGTTATTATTTGACAGTCACAATTATTTGTTAACTCCAAATGATTCTAACAGATGGCGTTCGCAGCTCCGAAAAGCTGACTCTGTGAATAGTGAACGAAATACCGTATGATCCTAACAGATGGCGTTCGCAGCTCCGAAAAGCTGACTCGGTGAATAGTGAACGAAATACCGTTTAAATTTTTGGTATCATATGTTACTTAGACTGAGGTGTAAATTAAATTGAAGATAATACAGTGAATATGCCACCGAAAAAATCGAACCTCAACAACGCGAGCAGCAGAGGTTCACGACGCAAACGTGTTGAAAGAGCTCAGCAATTACCACAACAAATCGAAACAATGAATGCAGCTCAAAGAATCAGGAGTGCAGAAAGTCGTGCACAAGAATCTCAAGAACACCGTGACGAACGTCTGCAACAGAATATTACGAGAATAAGAGCGGCACGAGAACGAAACATAGGTACAGTACGAGTACTAGATCTTCGAAGGCAACGGATCAGCCATCAGCCGCTCATTACCACGTGCATCATTCGTTCGGCTTGCCTTTGAATATGCACCAGATATTAACTACTCAACGCATTCAAAAATAGCTATCGGTGGAATGGATAAAGTATGTCAATATTGTCAGGCATTGAAATTTCGGAATGAAGCAGCCGGCAAGTGCTGCGCATCAGGCTGTCACCTCTACCCGCTCCGCCGGAGCCTTTATTATCCCTTCTTACTGGCAATTCAGATGATTCCAAATTATTTTTGCGTAAGATACGCAAATTTAATTCTTGCTTTCAAATGACGTCATTTGGGGCAACTAAAATTTTTGATCGTGCATCCGATTGACGAAATTTTAAAACTACATTCAAAATTCAAGGCCAGGTGTACCATAAAATCGGTTCACTGATGCCTGATAACAATCCGAAATTTCTTCAAATTTATTTTATGGGCGATTGTGAAGAGCGCGTGACGACTCGGTGCCTGTATAATTTTATTGAACAAGCAGAGGAAAGATAAATTGTGATATTATTAGAAAATTTTTAAGAAGATCGCAATCAACAAATTCAGTTGATCAAAAGAGTTTCGCCACGACTGCGAAATGACAATTATCAAATCGTCATAAAATCCGACAAAGTACCATTAGGTGAACATGCTGGTAGATTCAACGCTCCAACTGTTGATGAGGTTGCTGTTATCATGGTTGGTGATCCAGTTGACAAAAGATCTATAAAAATTACACGGCGAGACAACACTGTTAGTACGATTTCGGATTTACACCGTTCATATGACGCACTACAATATCCATTGATATTTTGGCAAGGACAAGATGAATATCACCTTAATATAAAACAGTATGATCCAAATACCGGTAAATTTGACAATTATCTTTTTACTTTCTTACTGTATGTAAACATTTTAATTTCGCATTGCATTTAATTTTTTATTTTCTTAGGTGATTACAGAAATAAGAAAGTTAGCTCAATGAACAACTACGCACACCGAATAATGGTTAGACAACGTCAAGACAATTATATCCTTCAATATCGTCAGCTGTTCCATCAATACATTGTTGATATGTATGCTAAGGTCGAAAGCGAACGCTTGCGATTCCTTCGATTCAGCCAGACAAAACTAAGATCGGAAGAATATATTCACTTACGAGATGCTGTTGCTGGAAACATCGATGGAAATTTAAATCCCAATGACATCGGTAATGCTTTCATTTTACCTTCAAGCTACATCGGCAGTCCTCGGAAAATGCAGGAATACATACAAGATGCGATGACTTACGTGCGTCATTACGGCCGACCGGATTTATTTATTACATTCACATGTAATCCGAATTGGGAAGAGATACAATCTTTACTATTGCCAGGAAAACAAGCCATTCATCGTTATGATTTAACTGCACGGGTGTTTAAACAAAAATTGAAATCATTAATTGATTTTATTGTTAAATATTAAATTTTTGGTATCACACGTTGTTGGCTGTATACGATAGAGTGGCAAAAGCGAGGTTTGCCTCATGCCCACCTTTTGTGTGTGACTTAAAGATAGAATCCGTCCTGAAAAAAATCGATCAAATAATTTCAGCCGAAATTCCAGACCCATTAATTTATCAAGAATTATTTGATATTGTCACCAAACACATGATCAATGGACCATGCAGTGCTTTCAACATGACGTCACCGTGCATGGAAAATGGAAAATGTAAAAAAAACTTCCCAAAGCCGCATACGAATGACACGATCACGGATATTGATGGTTATCCAATGTATCCCCGCAGAAGTACTGAGAATGGTGGCCACACATTTACAATGCGACTGACGAACTTTGCAAATCAAGTTGACTTTGATAATCAGTGGGTGGTACCATACTCACCACTAATTTCAAAAACTTACAAAGCTCATATCAATGTTGAGCTTTGCAGTTCTGTTAAATCAATTAAGTATATTTGTAAATATGTAAACAAAGGCAGTGATTTGGCCATATTTGAAGTACAAAACATGAATAAAAATTACGAAATAGCACGATACCAAATGGGCAGATACATTAGCAGCAATGAAGCTATTTGGCATATTCTCAGCTTTCCCATCCACGAAAGAGATCCTGCTGTCCAACATCTGGCAATACATCTTGAAAACTGTCAACGTGTATACTTCACTGAAGAAAATGTTCTCCAAAGAGCGTTCGAAGCTCCGAAAACGACTTTAACTGAATTTTTTACATTGTGTCAAAAACCTGATGTTTTTGGCCAATTTGCGAAGACGTTGGTGTATGGTGATGTTCCACGTTATTTCACATGGAACAAATCCAGTAAAAAATGGGAGCCACGGAAACAAGGAAAACCACATCCTTCCATTACAGGCATATTCAAAGCAAAGACATTGGGGAGACTTTTCACGGTACATCCAAAGCAACGTGAGTGCTTCTATTTACGTTTGTTATTGGTGAATGTTCCCGGACCAACGTCTTTTGAATTTTTACGAACAATTAATGGTCGAGTATTCAATACGTACCAGGATGCATGTCGTGAACTGCGATTGCTAGAAGACGATAACCACTGGGACTTAACGCTTGCTGATGCTGCGTTGACAACGACACCGAATAACATTCGTCAGTTGTTTGCAATTATTTTGACGACATGTTATTCCTCGCAAGCACAAACTTTGTGGGAAAAATATAAAAATTGTATGACAGAAGACATCTTCCATCGAATTAGACAAACAAATCGATGCCAAAATATAGATTATACACCAGAGATGTACAATGAAACATTGGTCTTGATCGAGGATTTATGTGTTCTTATTTCAAATTTACCACTTAATCATTATGGTATGCCATCACCGAATCGTCCAGCCACCGACTTAGTCAATACCGATTTACAACGAGAAAATCAATATGACCATTGAAGTTTAGCAACAATTATCATGAACAGTAAACCATTACAGACAGCAGAACAAAAAATTATTTATGATCGGATTATGCTGGCTGTTGCTGCTGAACAAGGCAGTTTTTTTTTCTTGGATGCACCCGGTGGAACCGGTAAGACATTTTTAATATCGTTGATTCTTGCCAAAATACGGTCGCAACAAAAAATCGCATTAGCAGTAGCATCGTCAGGCATTGCGGCTACTTTACTGGAAGGTGGGCGAACAGCACATTCAACATTCAAGCTGCCATGGACGTTCATAATAAACCAGATGCAATGTGCAACATCAAAAAGAATAGTGGAATAGCTACAGTGTTGCGGAAGAGTTCTATAATAATTTGGTATGAGTGCACAATGGCACACAAATATTCACTTGAAGCATTAAACAGAACTATGCAAGATTTAAACAGCAATAATAAACTTTTCGGTGGTTCTATCTTACTTTTGTCTGGTGAACAACAACCAAACAACTACTAGATATTGGGAACGGTAAAATAGAACTGCAACCAAATACGCAATGCATTAAGCTACCCGACAATTTTTGCACTGTTGTTCAGAATAAAAATGAATTGATTCACAGTATTTTCCCGGATATACAGAATAATTATTTGAATCATGAATGGCTTAGTCAACGGGCGATTTTGGCAGCCAATAACGTTGATGTTGACGAAATTAACTTCCAAAATCAATCAATTTGTAATAAAAATGTTGGAAACAGCCTTAAGCATCTTTGAAAATAGATGCTGATTAGATTGCTTCAAAGGGAATCTGTAGAAACCCATCCTTCTAGCTTAAAAAACAACAAAGTAATGTCAATTCCCATCAATCAGTTATAAGACAGCTATTGGGTATAGTCGGCCGATCCTTATGAAATCGGAATTTAGATCGGAATAATTTGCCTAAAATATAATCATAAAAAACCAGAAAGCAAAGCTAACTTCGGGCGGAGCCGAAGTTGATATACCCTTGCAGTTAAGGTTGTGCCATTTCCGATCGTTCAGTCATATGGCCGCTATAGGATATAGTCGGCCGATCCTTATGAAATTAGGCAATTCAGATTATTTAAAAAAAAAACAACAAAGTTATGCCAATTCCGATCGTTCTATGAAAGATATAGGATATAGTCGGCCGATCCTTGTGAAATTTTGTACATAAGATATTATGGCCAAATAACGTGTGGAAAATCCCAACCCTCTAACATAAA
This sequence comes from Drosophila ananassae, assembly GCF_017639315.1. NCBI lineage: Eukaryota > Metazoa > Arthropoda > Insecta > Diptera > Drosophilidae > Drosophila > Drosophila ananassae. Next base: position 72,649 of record NC_057932.1, on the reverse strand, counting down.
AAACACCAAAGTTATTGCATTTCCGATCAATCAGTTATATGGCAGCTATAGGATAAAGTCGACCTTCCATAGCTTCCATATAACTGAATGATCGGAATCGGCATAACTTTGGTGTTTTTAAAGCTAGAATGATGGGACTTTCTACGGATTCCCTTTTGGGCAATATAATCCGATCTGCTTAATTTCATAAGGATCGGCGGATTATATCCTATGGACGCCATATATCTAAACGATCGGAAATGGAACAACCTTAACTGCAAGGGTATATCAACATCGGCTTCGCCCGAAGTTAGCTTTCCTTTCTTGTTTATTATCTAATTGAATACAATACAATTTAATATCTAATTTAAACAATACCTTTCGATTGGTATATAATTCATTTAGATCGGTTGCCTACAAAAAATTTGTTAAATTAAAAAATTTAAAAAAAAGGTTCTTCCAGTTTTCCTAGTTTAACAAATTGTTGAATGTAACACTTTATTTTGGATGTGCGATATAAAATAATAAATATTAGAAAAGTATTGGCGGAGTCGTTTGTTCTAAAAAAAAAAAATGAAATAGATATTTAAAAAACCTTTTCAACGGTGTAAAGCACATTTTAATATCTTTCTTAATTATAAAGTTATGAATTTTTAATTACCAACGTTTTTTTTAATTTTTTGACGTAAGCTTAAGGTATTTCAAAAAGTTGCAGAACAATAGTTGCTCATATGATAGTAACAAACATCTCCAATTTTTTTCAGAATTTCCAACAAAAAAGTAGTGCAAACAGACGCACACTGGCTTCATTTTGAAGAAGAAGAAAAAATTGAATTTTTTGAATAACTTCTGAAAGAAATCGGATCGGGTCGGTTGAGGTACCAATCGACGCGTATTTAGCATTAGAATGCGAATATATAAAAACATTCTATCTGTGTCCACCAGCCCATTTTATTGATTAAAATTTTTTTTAATTTTACTCTAATTTTTCCCAAACCAAATAACTTTTGGAATATGTTTGGAACAAAATTATCTAATTGAAACAATACCTTTCACCTAACAATACCGTCACCTCGTGGACTGCCGTTCACAGTGATCCCATCTTTCTTATTTAAAAAACACCAAAGTTATGGAATTTATGGCATTTCCGATCAATCAGTTATAAGCTATAGGATATAGTTGACCAATCAAGACCGTTCCGCCTTATATACTGCCTACAAATAAAATAGGGATTTGCGCAAAGTTTCAATTCGATAGCTTCAAAACTAAGAGACTAGTTTGCGTAGAAACAGACAGACGGAAATGCTCATATCGACACAGGAGGTGATCCTGATCAAGAATATATATACTTTATAGTGTTGGAGATGTCACCGTTACTGCGTTTCACTCTTTTGACAAAAATTATAATACCCTCTACAAGGGTATAAACGCGTAACAAGGGACTTACACCGCTGCCAGAGCATTGATTCTAACGTTTCGCGCGGTTCCCACTGCATACGTACAGCCCACCTCCCGTCCAACCGACCGAGGGACGCTGCCGCATAACGTACGGCTCGAATCGCGGGGATAGATCCGAGAACGTTTAGGAGAAGAGTAGGGGTAAGATATTACGAGGAAGAGTGTTGCATAGATAAGGCGTTTAGTATAAAGGATTTAAGATTGTTAGTGGAGCAAAGTGGCAAGGTGTGGTAGAGACCATTGTAGTCCGAACATAATACCCTGAACGGATCGTGTTGGGCATATGTCGAATTACAATGGCTAAGGAGTAGAGGACGGAAGTTTCTAGTCCTTCTACTAGGAACGTTAAAATTTAAGCGTGTTAGTAAATGCTGACTGTCTACATTACCATATATAAGATTATATAGAAACATAACACCCAGCATCGTTCTACGATTTGTTAATGATGGTAAGTTGATTAATAAAAGTCTACTATGATAAGTGGGAAGGTGAAGATTTGCATCCCAATTAAGTCCCCTAAGGGCGAAAATCAGGAAGTTTTTTTTGTACACATTCTATGTGATCTCGGTGTACTCCATATTGAGGACTCCAGACACACGATCCATACTCAAGAATCGGACGAACCAATGATGTATATAACGTTTTTGTTATGTACGGGTCATTAAATTCTTTTGACCATCTTTTAATAAAGCCAAGCACACCCATAGCTTTATTAACCATGGTAGATATATGGTCGGTAAATTTAAGTTTCAAATCTAAAAGGACTCCCAGATCGTTAACCTGAGTTAATCGTTCTAAAGCGTTCCCATAGAGAAAGTACATAGCCTGGTGAGGACTAGTTCGATAAAAGGACATGAGTTTACATTTCGATCCATTAAGCTTTAGGTTATTTGCAAAACACCAATTTTGAAATTTATCCAAATCGGATTGAAGTCTAGATTGGGCACTAGTGAATTTATACTGAAGACAAAGCTTAACGTCATCAGCGTACATAAGTACGAGTGAATCAGTTAAGGCAAGGGGCAAGTCATTAATAAAAAGTGTAAAAAGTAAGGGTCCAAGATGGCTTCCTTGAGGCACCCCAGATGTGACGCGGACTAGACGCGAGGTAACATCTTTAAAGAAGACACGTTGGGTTCTTCCAGATAACGTTTACCAGAAGCTTTTATAAGGTTTTGCGCACTATATTTTTCAAGAGCTAATCAATGCTAATATTATGCAGTTTAAAATGTAAAACGTATTTACCTACGGCGAAATTACTGTGGTGCTTACAAAAGACCGAGGCTATAAGAGGTTGCGCGATGTTATTAGGTGGCATTTTGTGGAAGAAGAGTGCGTTTACGCATATACGGATTTATTTTACGGGACTTGTCGGCAAAGCCGTACCTAGCCAGGATTGGCGAAGACAGCAGCAGAAAATCGTTTCGGAGAAAATTAGAGGAGTTCAGTCGTTTTTGGGTCTTGCATGATTTTTCACAAAGTTTATATGTTACGCATATTCCCCTACTGCTGACAAATTAGTTGCGGAAAGATGTTGATTTTACCATGGGTCCCGAAAAAAAGTCGATAGAGTAATCCAAAAATACTCTGGTAAATGAGCCTATGTTACAATCACGAACGCATTTATGCATGGGCTTGAAGTTGCGTTACTACAGCAGTTGGAAGTCAGTTAAGTTGCAACAGTTCGTTACAGCTTAATAATTCCGACTGGGTCACGAAATATTAACGCACTTTAATTTCAAAACATGAATTATTTTTCAAATGCCTCTTTTCGTTATTTTCTTAGACGAATTAAACGAATCTCCTATCCCAATTCACAAAAATTTAAGTACAGAATTTGTTTCCACGTCTAAAGCTAAAATAATTATGGGAGGCTCTAAGATTCACGAGGAAATCAACCACCTATGTATACACCAACTGCCTAAGTGCAATAATTTAGAAGTTGTCCAAGAAATTTTCCAAATTATTTATTGAGGTGGAAATAATAAGGACAATAAAGTCATATTCGGTATACACTTGCCAAAGCCAACTATACTAACATTTTGTTAAACATTTTAAGTATCCACCCCAAGTATCCAAAATATGAGTACACTGATAGATAAATGGGTTCTAAATTTGACAACACAAAATTCTTAAAACAAGACTCAAGTGTTCTTGAATTAATACTGGAATTCGGAATTGAAATTAGCATGAATGGGTTATCGAAAAAATTTTGTTGCCAAACGGGAAGAGGGTAAAATATGACTCAGCATAAAATTGATTTTTAACAGCATGGAGATACAACTTAACTTCAAGAAAATTTTTTGTGCGAAACCTTGTCAGGGATAGCTAGAGTAGAGCAACGGTAGAGTTCTCGGCTGATGTGTGAAGGGTCGAACCCGGTATCGAGCCGAGCTCGAGAATTCAACTATTTCTGTTATTTTGTTTATTTTTGTATTTTTGTTAACCAATTATTTGGCCATATGTATGTACGACTATTTAAAAGAATATGCTGGATCAAGTTTATTTCTTCTGTTTAAGGCCATAAAACATCAAATTGAAAAAGGGTTAGTAGATGCCATAACTAATGATGCGCGCTACTCTCTTTCGGAAGAGCGTCTTTTACATGAGCAAGTTGCTCATTCTGTTGTAATTTTGCATATCTTGCAAGATGATCTTGATGAAAAAGTTCAGTGCCGCGTTAACGATTGGGATACGATTTCGCAAGTGAAGCTAAAAATACTAGATGCTATTTTTAAAAACACTCCGTTTTCAATGAGACCATCTATATACGAGGTTGACTTAGAATGGAGACATGGGCGTGGGGGTCACCTAACATTGCAAGATGAAGACTTAACCACAAAAACAATAAACGGTTGGAAACGACTTAACACATTAGCTCACTATGGAGTCAAAGAATCGGCTGTAATGCCTCTTATTGCTAGACAAAATGAAAGTTATCATATACCCTACAGTAAGGGCCACCATGCGGCACCATATCATAATTTTTATTTCATAAACAATTCCCAAAGCCATATCATTATAAATAACGACATTGAGTTTGGATTGCAGCAGCCTCGGATTTACCATCTGATTAAACCTTTAATACCTGATCATTATATGAATATAAAAAATTCGACTTTATCAGGACCGTCGGCAGCATTGCAAACTTCGCATTCTACAAGTTATTGTAATGACAGAATAAACAAAACTATACCTGAAGTATACTTAACTCGTCTATTAGCCACTAAAGGAACTATTCAAAAATTTGTCGACGATTTCTTTTCAATTGTCCTAACAGTTAATGAGGAACTACCACCGGCGGTAAAATGGCTTTTTGATTTGTTGGACGAAGAAGCTTCGAGACATGGAATTAGCGATTCTGATATTGTCCATGCGTGGAAATCTAACTGTTTGCCTTTAAGATTTTGGGTTAATTTTATAAAAAATCCCGACTTTATATTTGATATAAATAAAACGTTTTCTGTGGACTCATGTTTAAGTGTAATTGCACAAACCTTTATGGATGCCTGCTCAACATCTGAACATAGACTTGGAAAGGATTCGCCTTCAAACAAGTTGCTCTTTGCAAAGGATATTCCAAACTATCGAGTAATGGTAACGAGTTTTTACCGCGATGTTTCTCGTCTTCCGCAAATAAGCGACCAGGAAATGAGTACAGCCATGCAACAACTGTCGGTAAGGCAGCTCGAAGAATTTGATACAATTTCAGCTTTGAAGGAGCTATATATTTATGTAATGAAATACAAAAATCAAATTATGGAAGCTCTTAAGTCTGATATGAATTGTCGAAAAATGAACCTGTCTCAAAAATTAGAAAACGTTGCGAGTACACTGGATGGCGAGGAAATTTCCAATTGCTGACATAAAACTTTCACTGTGACGTCATCTCGTGGAAAGTATTAATAGAAGTTGAAGATATGCAGGTTATAATCGTAATACAAAACATATAGACTTAAATAAAAAATATTTGTGTCTTCAATTGTAAGATAATATTAGATCCTTTATTATAATTAAAATAAAAAAATTTGTCTCATGTAAATTCATATTATTAAGAATATTTAAATAAATTTTTATGATTATTTTGTATATAAATATATAAGAAGAATAAATGATTCAAGGAATAATAAAAAAATAAAAGGGTGTGTCAAGCCTACGCAAGACAGAAGTGAAACTTCTAGTATTCCTCTCTCTCTATTTTCATTTCATCATCTCTATTTTCTCTCTTAGGTTAGTTTGAAAATTAGAGGTTAAATAATTCAACGACGAAGCATGAATTTGCTTTTTCTAATATTTTCTTATAGATGAATGACGTTCGATTAATGTATAGTTCCAAAAATTTTCAATTTATTCACAAGTATACAATATTACATAAATAACAATATTACAATTAACAAGAAAGGAAAGCTAACTTCGGGCGGAGCCGAAGTTGATATACCCTTGCAGTTGAGTCGCAGTCCGCTAGGTGGCGCCACGCATCTTATATTATTAGATATATAGCGGATCGTATATAGTCGGCCGATCCTTATGAAATTTGGCATATCGAATTATTTTGCCAAAAGAGGAATCCATTGAAACTCCCATGCTTCTAACTTGAAAAACAACGTAGTTATAGCATTTCCGATCAATCAGTTATATGACAGCTATAGGATATAGTCGGCCGATCCTTTTGAAATTCGACAAATCAGATTGTTTTTCCCAAAATAGAATCTGTACCAAATCCCATCTTTCTAACTTAAAAAACAACAAAGTTATGCCAATTTCGATCGTTCTATGACAGCTATAGGATATAGTCGGCCGATCCTTATGAAATTTTGTACACAAGATATTTTGGTCAAATATAACATGTGTGGAAAGTCCCAACCCTCTAACTTCAAAGTTCAAAAACAACAAAGTTATGGCATTTCCGATCAATCAGTTATATGGCAGCTATAGGATATAGTCGACCGATCCCGGCTGTTCCGACTTATATACTGCCTGCAAAGGAAAGAAGGGTGTGTGCAAAGTTTCAACTCGATAGCTTTAAAACTGAGAGACTAGTTTGCGTAGAAACAGACAGACGGACAGACGGGCAGACGGACAGACGGACATGCTCATATCGACTCAGGAGGTGATCCTGATCAAGAATATATATACTTTATAGGGTCGGAGATGTCTCCTTCACTGCGTTGCACACTTTTGACCAAAATTATAATACCCTCTGCAAGGGTATAAAAATTACAAAGAAATTACAATGACAATTTACCAATCATGTGCCATTTTCATTGTCAATTTCATGAATATCATTTCCTAATGTCGTGATAATTGGGTTATGGTAACTAAAGTGCGAGATATATACGTGAGCACTTAAATCTCTAATGAATCGTGCAAAAACTGCATCGATTGTTGTCCCGTGTCTAGTCGTGCTAGTGTTCCTATCATTAACAATATCCAAATTGAGTGTGTTTTTGAAAAAGTTCAATAACGCAGTTCGCTGGTGTCTGAGAGAGAGGAAAGAAGAGAAGAGAGACAACGTTCGTGAGCGGCTCTCCCACCTCAACAAGCGCATATGGTGAGAGAGGGACAGTGAACGGTGAGGGGGGTGGGGTACTCGCATTTTCGTGTCGATCCTGACTCGGTTTTACTCCGTCCCCGAAAATCCATTACGCGCCTAAAGAAGTTTCACTTCAAAAATAAATAAATAAGATTTTGGCTGGCAAGCCCTGGGATAATTACCTTATGCCAGGCTAAGTTTTTCCGCCACTTTTATTATTTCACTTCGAATAATCCATATATATTCTACGATGCTTATGTATTTTTCCGATATATGTCTTATAATATAAACTTTCACTTACCTGCAACGGTATCTAAACTTCCATTATATATATGTATAAAATTTTCATTATATGTGTATGTAAATGATGGTATATTATATAAATATAATATATATATAAATATATCCTACCATCATAGGCAACCGATCCAGAAAACTTTTTCGTTTCCCCATCGGGGTTTTACTTTTACTATCCGGTTTCAATAAGAATTTGGATAATCAAAACTCACAGGCGACTAATCCGGCTTTAATACCTTTTTTTATTAACATAACAAGTGCCCTCCCAGAGTTTGCCTGATAGTTTTCTATTATTATCGTTTTATAGTTTAATAAAAATACACATAATAACACTTTGGTTCTTAATGTGAAAATGTTTTGTTGAACTGCAGGAATGTACAGTGTGGGACTCTGCAATGCAAGGAAGGGGAGCGACAACCCGTAAATGATGGCATCGATCAGCTTTATTCACGAACTATAATATCAATCAAAGGTCAGGAATACGAATGCAAGTATGTAAACAGCCTCAGATCTTTTAATAAAAACAATTAATTATTACTTTTAACCAATAAAAATTTAAAGGGCAACCAGTGGACAAGTGGGCGCAAATAGTTACCCCCAGCATGGTCTAGTGATGGATGGGACACCATGTGGTGATAATTTAATTTGCCTGAACCAAACATGTATCAGTCTATTTCCGTATGTAGATCAGACAAAGTGCCCAACAAATAGTCGCGGTCAAGAATGCTCAGAACGTGGCGTAAGTAAATTATAAGTCAATACCTTTTATACTCTTGCAGAGGGTATTATAATTTTAGTCGAAAGTGTGCAACGCAGTGAAGAAGTCATCTCCGACCCTATAAATTATATATATTCTTGATCAGGATCACCTCCTGAGTCGTTATAAGCATGTCCGTTTGTACGTCTGTCTGTCTGTTTTTACGCAAACTAGTCACTCAGTTTTAAAGCTATCGACTTGAAACTTAGATCACATCCCTGTTTGCAGGCAGTATATGAGTCGGAACGGCCGGGATCGGTCGACTATATCCTATAGCTTCCATATAACTCATTGATCGGAAATGCCATAACTTTTATGTTTTTTAATTTAGAAAAATGGTACAGATTCCATTTCAGGGACTCCAAAATTTATCCGATCTGCCAAATTTCATCTGCCTACTATTTCCTATATTTTCATATTTTCTTATATGACATATATGTATATAATAATGTTATCTGCAAGGGTATATAAACATCGGCACCGCCCGAAGTTAGCTTTCCTTTCTTGTTATTTATACATAATCGCATTCTACCAATATTTAAAAATATTTTTTTTCCAGGTTTGTACTAATACAAACCGTTGTTTTTGTGATATGGGATGGGGTGGCACAGATTGCAATTCTGTTGTGCTACTGACCACAGCTCTACCAACTGAAACTTTACCCACCCCAGAAAACACAATTAAAATGGAAAAAAAAGAAACTCCATATGGTAAGAAATAACTATGCTGTTAGCGTTTATGAGAGCAAACGTTTCACTGAGCTAACTTACGCTACGTGCTAATTAAGAGAATTAAGTTTTTCAATTTATTAAAGAATGAAACCGAAGCCAATAATGGTTTTAGTCAATTTTAATGCTTTGAGTTCTTTATTAATTAATACAAAAAATTGAAAAATTAAAATAGTTGCAAATTTGATCTATTTTATGAGCCGTAATGTTAATCGTTTTAGAATAAAAAAGAAAATCTGGCCTATGTTCGGTTTCATTCAAAAATTTTAATTATCCAAAAAATAAAATTAAACTATTTTAAACAGTAAATGATTTTGGCTTGCCATTCAAAATTTTTATGTTAATTTTAATATTATTATAATTACTGAGTAAAATATACAATAGATTTATTATTCAGGTAGATATTTAAATGTGTTGCCATTTTTTTGTAAATCATAGTTCCTAACACAACTAATGAACTAATTTGATTATTTTTTTTATATTACGCATCGTATTTTGAATACGATTTTTAGTTTATACTTTATGATTTCCGAAAAAATAGCAATATAAAATCTAATGCTTAGAATTTAGCTTTTTGCCCCGAAGCTTACGTGCAACATACAGTTTAATGAGGACATTTTTTAAACCTTCATATCAGACACTCCTTTCATGAAATGGAATTTAAAGAAAATTAAAGAAAAAAGAAGCTTTAAAAAAACGAAAACTTCGGGCGAAGCATATGTTTTTGTACCCTTGCAGATATTATATATTAGCTATAACTTCTCATAAGTCGCTCACTTCAAAGTATGTATGTCGTAATATATGGTCGAAAGAGATATGATAAAAAAAGATGGAACAAGTTATATTATATTAATTGAAACTTATGTACATACATAATATAATATGTAAAAGAATTAGTTTCCATTTGCTATATTTCCACTATTTTCTGTGTATGTATGTATGTATATGGGGATACGTAAAAGTAAATATATTCTATCATCAATTTAAAAAAAATTGATCATACAATATGTGATGCCAAATTACTATAAAGGACTTCATAAAATAATATACATTTTTAATATACTTTTTTATGTGAAATAAATATTTGAATAACAGACGAGATAATTATCGGGTATTTACAGGTCTGTAAACTCGAATTTGACCGTAATTCCTTTTCTATTATTATTTTCAAAGCGTGCCGTTTTACCGTTTCAGATTTCGCTGTAAGAAATTATTATGTTTTAGTACTTTTAATACTAAAATACTATTTGGCCTACTACTAAGTAAATAAAATACTTTTAGAACCCATAAAAAATTTTAATTCATTCATTGTGAGATAAAACTTATCGCACAGACAGTGTAAATTTACGAACATTTTTTAATTGAAATTTAATTTTAATTTAATTAAATTGGAAAATAATTCAAAAATATATACAAATAGTTGAATGTAATGCTATAGCGAAGCCTCACGAACCAGTATAAAAAATCGTCAAGAATGAGCGTTATTTAGTCATAATAAACTTATTTATTAATGGTGAAAATACATCATTCAATTTTTTATTATTTATTATATATTATTTGGTAAAGCTCAATAGATTTATTTGGAATCCTATACTTTCATCCGTTTCAAATATTTTAGAAAATATTTTCAATTTATGTGAAAAATCTTAATTATTCACATTTGTATAGAAAAATAACTCGAAAAAAAACAACGGGGTTTTTATTCAGATGGCGATTAAGCTTCAGGACGAGTTTTACATTTTAGTAAGTGATAACGGTATTAGGTATAAACAATTTTCAAAGTGTTTAATTAAGAAGGCAGTCGGTGAATGATTAAGTCAACGATAATTAATAAGGTAACAAAAGTTGTAGTCTAGTATCAAAATGGTAATTACTAAATTTACTCTTAGCATAGCTTTCCCATCTATATTTCCAGCTCTTTCAAAATGCGAAAATAATATTAATTATTTTATTTTATTAATATTCAAATTTTTTGATAAGTGTTCTTAATAAGAAATATCTATTAATAGAATATATCTAGAACTCATTACCATTATAAGCAGATAGCTTATTAAAACACTTAAATACTTAAAATACTCAATAATTATTCTGAACAAAAAAGATTAAAACTGATTAAATGTTCCCAGTTTTAATCAAAAGTTTGGGATAAATTATGGGATCAAATTATGGGATAAAAATTATGGGATCTCTTTTAATTGCTAATTAATATTCAATCTATATAAACTTTTTTTTTATAATGCTCCATAACAATTTTCTATTTTTATAAAAATAAAAAAACATAATTTCACTTTTTACTATTCGGATAGTATCTGAAATCTTGTCTCAAAGTTAATTTCTAATGATTTTCAAACTGTCGTTAAGGATGTTCGGGAACTTTCAGTTATAAATATTACTTTCCCTTAATGCATATAGCGTTTGAGATCAAAAGACTAAATAGATAAGGTGATCTGCTCTTTTAAAAATAAAATTGTAAGATGAACATCTGATTTTTTTGATTTCAATGCAATTTTTCGAATTTCCTCTTTTCCCAAAAATATATAAAAAGAGGCTGAAAAACTTCTTATAATTAACTTTCCTAAACTATACTAAATATGTATATACTTTTCTTATATTGCAACCCACGCCTTGGCGCGGCAAAAACTAATCTCATTGTTTGATATTATTCATATCGGTTTCACATAGAGTCCATGAGTTGTGAAGGTAAAGCGACCATCTTTGCTATCTGTTCTAGGTTTAAAATTTTCACTTCTCCAAAAAGCCATGTCGTTGCATTTTTAGAGCACTATTTTTGCCCTTGAATTTCTCATGTCCAACATATCAAAATCCAAATATTATTCTTGTTTTCGCAACATTTGGTTTAGTCAAATTATATTGAAGTAAACTAAAAAAAAATACCAAGGATTTCCTGTTTAAACCACGTGGCAACGCACTTGCAAGTCAACCAAAAACTACTTTACCTAACCTATGAAAAAATGCTTAATTTTTGCAATTTTCCCGATAAAGTTCGATTTTTAGAACGAAAATTCTTGATTTAAGAGTGAAAAATTCTTTTCATAAAAGCGAAAAATGCTTAATATTAATAAATATTCAAAAAGTTATTTTTATGCCCTTGCAGAGGGTATTATAAATTTGGTCAAAAGTGTGCAACGCAGTGAAGGAGACATCTCCGACCCTATAAAGTATATATATTCTTGATCAGGATCACCTCCTGAGTCGATATGAGCTTGTCCGTCTGTCCGTCTGTCTGTCTGTCTGTCTGTCGGTTTCTACGCAAACAAGCCTCTCAGTTTTGAAGCTATCGAGTTGAAACTTCACACACATCCTTTTTTTCCTTGCAGGTAGTACATCCTATATCTGCCATATAACTGATTGATCGGAAATGCCATAACTTTGGTGTTTTTTAAGTTAGAGGGTTGGGACTTTCCACACATGTTATATTTGACCAAAATATCTAATGTACAAAATTTCATAAGGATGGGCCGACTATATCCTATAGCTGTCATAGAACGATCGAAATTGGCACAACTTTGGTGTTTTTTAAGTTAGAAAGATGGGATTTGGTACAGATTCTATTTTGGGAAAAACAATCTGATTTGTCGAATTTCATAAGGATCGGCCGACTATATCCTATAGCTGCCATATAACTGATTGATCGGAAATGCCATAACTTGGTTGTTTTTCAAGTTAGAAGGATAAGAGTTTCAGTGGATTTTTCTTTGGGCAAAATAATTCGATATGCCAAATTTCATAAGGATCGGCCAACTATATACGATCCGCTATATATTTAATAATATAAGATGCGTGGCGCCACCTAGCGAACTGCGACTCAACTGCAAGGGTATATCAACTTCGGCTCCGCCCGGAGTTAGCTTTCCTTTCTCGTTTTGGTTTGTTTTAGAGGTATCCTCGCGTAGCAAGTTCCATAGTCGTTTTTTTTGTATGGAGATGGGAGAAATTGGGATGGGAATTGTAAAGTATGTAAAAGTAACGGTATATTTTCTTAATAAATTTTAAATAATAGATATTGAAATTGCATAAACGCTTATAACGGTAAAAAAAACATTTTCCCAATTTGTAATTATAAGGCCAAATATGCAAAAAAGCTCGATTGTGGGTGTTTAACTATGAAAATGATTGAAACGTCGTCCGCGTACGCTACTAATTTGAAACCCGAGGGGGGCTTCTTTTTTTCATAGAATCGTGTTGTCAATCATGTACTATAGGAAAGGAAAGAAGACTCCCGCTTGCGGTGTTCCTCTGCGGATGGCTCTTGTAGGAAATGATGTAAGATCAGCAATTAGTCATCAAGTCCCTGCAAATTGATATCTACTCCAAAAGTTAACATGGCGTTTATTACATTCGGTATATTCCGTACTATATTTATATATTCGGTAGTATATTCGGATATTATATTCGGTAACACAGGCCAGGAGAACGTATTCCTTCTGAGAGATGCTTTCTCTTTCTTAAAGATCGTATCGTGGAGGGCTGCCGGATATATAATTTGGGGCGGAGTCAAATAAGTTGTAAATGAGGAGAATTGTTTTTTATTAACAAGAAAGGAAAGAAAGTTAGGTTAACTTCGGGTGGAGCCGAAGTCAATTTACCATCAAATCAATTTTTAATAAAAATTTTGAAAACAGCCCCAAGCATCTTTTAAAACAATATTATTCCAATTCCGATCGTTGAGTTATATGGCAGCTCAACGAGCTTAACGGCAGTCCTACATGGCAGCTATAGGATATAGTCGGCCGATTCTTATGAAATTGTGTACATAAAATATTTTGGCCAAATGTAACATGTGTTTGACGTCCCAACCGTCAAACTTAAAAAACGTCAAAGTTATGGCATTTCCGATCAATCAGTTATATGGCAGCTATAGAATATTGCCGAGCGTTCCCGGCCATTTTGACTTATGTACTGAATGCAACTTATACATGTAACATTCTGGCCGGAAAAGAGAGATAATCTGAACACAGCAAAATTGAGAGAGTTAAGAGACAGATGAAGAACCAGGAAAACAAACAATCTTACACCCCCAGGTTGCATTGGGGCGTTTTTGGCCCACCATACCTTGGCCATGCCTACCTACTTCCGTCTATCATATTTGCTATGCCCCTTTTTTCTTTACAAGCTTCTACGGCGGTTTCTCGATCAGCATGTAGAACAGGATTAATTATTCATACATTATAAAATATGGTTTATTTATAATTAAAAATACAAACTATCTCAAGATATATGTGGGTAATTATTGTGGTTTGATTTTCAAGGGTTTTCTTATTCTAATGTAAATTTGTAAATTTTATAAATCAGGTGTATCTCGAAAATTCGTTCTAATGAACTTGAACTAAACTATGTTTATCAATAATAGATTTACCATCATCTTTCAAACTGAATTTCAAAAGAGAACAAAGATTATTTATATATAAATTGAATTTTAACTTTTGATTGTGTTTACTTTAAATTTTAAACTTTACTTTACTTTACTTTAAATGAATATCATTCTGTTTGTTGTTGAAATTTCAATTTGTATTAAGATCTCTGCAGAGCCTGCAGAGAAGCTGATGCATATAAAAATAGTTTTGTCGTTATGCCAACACTCACCAAAACATTATTTAGCGTTATATTCGCTCACCTGCTAATCCACCGATGAAAGCGCTTCCATGAGTGATGCAGCTGAAAACTTAGGTATAAGGGAAGAGAACAAAAACAAATCTTAATGTTATCTTGCTTATCACTACAATATGCACTTGCCGTTAACATTATTATTTGCAGCTTTTCATCCACTTATTCTCTTCTACGTTAATATATGTAGGTTAATTCTCTTGTTGACAAATTCTCATATTAAGCTCTTCTCTAAATTATTCATTGATATTTACGCGATCTTTTAGTATAATTTCTTTTCTTAATATTCTACATGAGAGCTTTTACTTTTACTTGACCTTGCAAGATTTTTTCTTCTACATACTTAACAGATACTAAGTTGAATTATTTTACAAAAGAATTTTGCTAACATTTAATTACATTTTCAGTTCATACTTGGTATTCAAAATTTCAGTAAATTCAGTTCACTTTTAATTTTTTTTCTTTTTACTCTAAAGCGTAGAACTAGTCATAATTCCGTCACACAACAAACTGTGAGAAAATTTTTAATATAATAATTTTTAATCTTTTAAAACTTTACTTTTACATATTCTTGATGCTGCTGAAGGCTCCTGATGGGCTGCACTGAGACTCCTGAATCCACTTTTCCAATGTTTTTCTTTTCGCAGTGTATTGAGATAGGGAAACGGCGCTTGAAGCGGCGTTCGAACGTATAGCTGGACTTTTAAACACCGTCGATTTGGGGGTCAGGCTCTAACTTTTTGTACGTCGCCTAAACACGAAAACTTGAGTCAAATCCCTTGATGACCACTTTCTCAAAAACTAACCCAGATGAACCACACGATGGTTTAATAGATGCCAGGGAATTTCACTCCTGGGTAATATGCACGCAATTAGATTTGAGAGCAGATCTTATACTTGAGATTAATTGTTAAAACCAAACTTCAGTTGCTATACCTTTCTTATGGAGGGTCAGATTGGAAAAGAAATCCACGAGGGATATCAATGCTGCTCGACAGGTTACATCCGTTTTCCTTTATATATAATCTGCAGCTATGGATAAGACATGCTATCGATAGTCTGCATACAAATTCATACCGGTGGGTGATTCGTAACCTCCATATGGCAATACTAGAGTTGTCGATCTATTCCCTGCTAGATGGCGTATTCCTAAATCCCTTCTTTTCAAACCTTGCCATTCAAATCCTGATGCAGAATATATATACTTTATAGCGTCGGAGATGTCTCCTTCACTGCGATGCACACTTTTGACTAAAATTATAATACCCTCTGCAAGGGTATATAATTAATTTCTATTAATTTCTTTAAAAATATTAATCTTGGCTCAAACGTTTGTTAAAAAGACAACGAGAGTTGATGAAGGAGAGATAATCATACAGCTTCAGAAAATCACATGTCTTAACTAATGATTTTTAAGTTTCCCTGCAAATATGAAAATTACCTGCAAGTATGAATTAAAACAAGAAAGCAAAGCTAACTTCGGGCGGAGCGGTAGTTGATATACCCTTGCAGTTAAGGATGTGCCATTTCCGACCGTGCAGTTATATGGCGGCTTTAGGATATAGTCGGCCGATCCTTATGAAATTTGGCAGAACAGATTTCCCAAAATGTAATCCGTAGAAAGTCCCATCATTCTAGCTTAAAAGACACTAAAGTTACTCGATAGCTTTAAAACTGAGAGACTAGTTTGCGTAGAAGCCGACAGACAGATGGACATGCTTATATCGACTCAGGAGGTGATCCTGATCAAGAATATATATATTTTAAAAACTCAACGATGTCTCCTTCACTGCGTTGCACACTTTTGACCAAAATTATAATACACTCTGCAAGGGTATAAAAATAAATAAAGAAAAATAGGCAAAACAACAATTTTGATTGAAAAATTACCTAAATACGTAAAATTCGAACCCAGTTCTGGCATGAAATGTGTTAAAGCTTAAGATCAAAAACCCTTGTCTGATAACAAAAAATTACCATAAACGTAAGCTCGGAATGAATGCACGACCATTCACTTTAAATTAAAAGAATGAAGATATAATTCAATATATAATGTTAGTTTATATTATACGTATGCATAAAACTGTTTTCCTCATGAGTAGTCAGTCGGCAAGGTTTGTTGTATATTTTAGCGGAATAAAAATTGTTTCGGCTTGGATGTAGACTCAACTTAGTGTGAATGGGGAAGTGATTTCATTCATGTGGAGTTTTGAAAATGTACAAGTTTGAGGTAAGGGCAATTTGTGGATTCGAGCATCTACCCGATGCATTATCGCGGTATTCCTTGCTCCCTGTTCGAGCTTTGCGCATGTGCCTCCGGTCGAACGTTCCATTTTCAAGCACTATTCAAGTAAAAACCTGTCAGTGTCTTTTTAGAGTGCTGACTTAGACTCCGGACTGACCAGTACTCCCGCGAGTCCAAGTTTTCCGTAGTGTCAAGTTTCTTCCGTTATCGCCCACAAAAACTCGTTATTAAGAAGCTTTCATATTTTGTATCGCATCTGGACAATACATATAGGTCATGGATATATAACATAGATAGACATCAATATTCTGAATCCCATGCAAATTTGTTTCTTTTTGAATTTTTTTGACTGCTACCAAAGTTTTGAAAGATTAAATTAAACAATCACAAGTTTAATTTAACATCTTTGTTTGTGGTTAAATCTGCTGAACAAAATACTCTGCGCACGGTCAATATCAACACCCAAGAACAACAAAAATTTGCGTGAATGCAAAAGATCCCAAAAGCGCTTGCGCTACAACAGTACATGTGAAGCGCATGTGAATCTAGAAGAGAGGCAGATAAGCCGAAGTTGCCAAACAAATAACACAGGCCGACAATTTCCAACTTTTTTTTCCTCCACGAATAATTTTACCTGCTCCATAATCTTTAGGCTCCCCTGAACCAAAGTCCAGAACAATCATAGGTTCTATCACCCACAGTTTCCACTGTACACCTAAGAGAAGAAATTGATCAAATTTTACCATATATTGAATTATGTAGGCCGTGTAATGGCCATGACCATTATTGTTTCTAGTACATATAATTTTTGAAATGTATGTGTACCAACTAAAATTAAAAAATGGTATCTAGCAGTTACCATATTCTTGGAATACTCATCCAAAGTTGAAATCTCCGATTTTCTACATTAATTTTTGGTCTTCTATGATTTTTCCCCAAACATGACTTTATGAAAATATGAGTTTAAAAACTCCAATTTAATTGACGAAAATATTGTTTAACCACCTATAATAAATTCAATAAAATTATTTCGCGTTTTCCCTTAAATTCAAAATTAAAACATGGTATGATCTACTGATTTCAATAAGAAAATAAAAATCTTCCATAGGAAAATGTTTTAGTATGCTTCTCCTTCTGCATAGGTTTCTTAATCAATACATGAAGCAGGAGATTTATGGGTATCAGTTGAGAAGAACAGTCCACTCAGAAGAACAGAAGAAACCATTCAGCCGAATTTCGTATTCTGAGCAACGAGGAGGCAGTGAATAAATTGGATTTGGCCAACTGACAACAGGTCGAAGAAACAGCTGGTTCCAATCAGCCAGAGCTATGTTGTCGGGACTCTTCTACTAATATATGGGCAATATGGCAGTAATATGGGCAGCAATTGCAGAATTTATGTTCTAGGAATACGTGGAAAGACGGTTAGTTACATGTAAATACAAACAGAAACTGCATTCGTTGCAAACTCAGCGCCGCCGAGACCGGCCACCGCCACAGAGCATTTGGAGCGACGAAGCAGGTCTCGCCAGCCGTGACAATATGCTTTTGTGCATTTGTGAACCGAAATCGAATAACACTCGACAAGGCAGAGCTGAGGCAAGTCTACACTTTTAATCATCTGGCACCTTTGGTCCTAGAATTATGTCCCAGCCATAGCCTTCCACGATGGAAGGCTGTCCTCAGTGTTTCCAGCTAGAGAATACTCCCACTTGGCTTTTGTGGCAGGATCCAGCTTCTGGAGGATGATTTGGATAAGCAGGTATCTTTGGATCTCGGCAGCTGATCAGGGCGCAAAAATCTGACCACTAGCCATATCTGACACTGAACATTGTCATGGGCAACGGGGGCAACGAAGATGCAGGCTTATATGGCATTGGCATCACTGATGTCATCGCGAAGATTGGAGCGCGTAGCAAGCTTTATGGAACTTTTGAAAGCTTATGGACCTTTTTTCGGTGATAGTTCGAGTAATCTTTGAGTTAATCTTCTTCTCTAAAGTTATCTTCTATTCTATGCTTAATTACATACATATTTTGTGACTTAATTATAGTTAGAAGGTCAATGTTAGAGACAGTACGTACTCGGTCAACTACCTTTGGGTCTGTTGACTTAGATCGCTTGGTACGGGGCTTTCTCTAGGGCCCCCTCTTGGTTCTGTGGCCGGGTATGGTATGAGTAGACGCCGTCTAATGGAGCTGGGTTTAGGTAACGATGATAAACTGGATTAAGGTGGAGCGGGATATGTATTTTTTTCGCATCGTTACTTGACACCTGTCGCTCATGAGGCTTGAGCACCTAACATCTGCTTCAGAGATTGTCGAATTGTTGGATCGGTGATATCTACTTCTGGGTATGTGGATTGTAACGTGTAACGATTTGGAAGTGGTCTAGAATCGGAGAGTCTACGGGTCCAGCTGTTGCTTGTCGGTTTTTGGGGGTAGACGTCTTACTTTGACAGACACTTTCTTTTTTTTTTTTTGTTATCTTGCAGAGGGTATTATAATTTTGGTAAAAAGTGTGCAACGCAGTGAAGGAGACATCTCCGATCCTATAAAGTATATATATTCTTGATCAGGATCACCTGCTAGGTCGATATAAGGGTATATAAACTTCGGCTCCGCCCGAAGTTAGCTTTCCTTTCTTTTTTTTTTAACGTTGCTTTTGTTTCTTAAATCTTCTCTTTGGGACTTAACTTAACTAACTGTCGTGTTGACTGATACAGAGTTAGACGGCCCTAAAAATCGATTGCTGGGTTGGAAGGTCGTTGCGTCGCAATCCCCGAGCGAGGAGAATAAGGTGCGAAGACAGTTTTTCTTTGTGGGATTCTTTTTGCATCTGAATTTCGTCTTTCACTGCGAGGATGCCCAGATCCCGGTGGATGTTTTCGTTGCGAACATACCAAGGTGCCTCAGTGATAGTCCAGATTGGCTTCAGGACTGAATTGTAGAGTAGTAGCTTGTAGTCCAGACACAGTGGCGATCGTGAGTTTATGATCCACCTTTTAGGAGCACCTTCTTGCATTCGATGTGCTTACGCCAGGTTAGTCGTCTATCAAGGTGGACGCCAAGGTACGTTACTTCGTTAGCTTGAGGGATCTACATACCGTTTAGTGAATGCGGAGGGAATGTTTGTCTATTGAGACTAAACGTTACATGTTTAAACTTTTGTTCGTTTATTTTAATGAGCAAATCGGACAGCCACCTTTCCACTACCATTAGGTGATTAGCCAGTTGGTTTTTTGCTTGCGTTGGGCATCTGGAGCGACTAAGGATAGCGGTATCGTCGGTGAACGTTGTCGTTATTAGTTGTGCGTTTGTGGGAATATCCGCAGTATACAAAACATAAAAGTACGCTTCCTTGTGGAACTCCAGCTTCGATGATGTAGTCGCCCAAATAGCTGCGTTAGCGTTGCATCAAACTAAGAATACCCTATTGTAGAGGTATGATTCCAGTAGCTTGTGGGTGTATGTTGGAAAATGCGTTTTAATTTTGTGCATGAGTCCATTAAGCGAAACCCGGTCGAAAGCTTGAAATACGTCGAGAAAAATATCGCTACAGTATTATCGCTGTTCGAAGGCGTATTTCGGATGTTAATCTGTTCACTTGCTCGATGGTTCCCTGGTTTCTTCGGAAGACAAATTGGTGTGCCGGGATAATTTTGCAAGCCTCCAGATGTGGTATTATTCGAGTTAACAAGCATTTTTCAAACAATTTAGACAAACATGATAGAAGGCTTATTGGTCTGTACGATGACGGTGTTGTGTGGTCTTTACCAGGCTTCGGTACCATTATAATGATGGATTTCTTCCATTTTTTTTGGGAAATAGCCAAGATTAATGATACCATTAAATAGTTTGCAGACGACCTCTATACCTCAGACGACCTCTTCCTGTTGGTGAAGAGCCTGGTCGAGTGATCGTGTTGCTTCCTTTAGGCGTTGCTTTGAAGGTGCTTTGCTGGTGATCTGCTGTTTTGCCAATCACGACGCATGTCCCTCTTTTCTCGCACGAGCTGTTCAATTTGCTGATTAGAATTTTGGTATTTGTTTCGGTCTACTTTCTTCCCTTGAGGAGAAGAGATTTTGGCTGCCGCAACGAGTACTTCTTCCAGGGCGCTCGTAGTGTCATCGATGTCCGATTCCATTTTAAACTCCGGGACGAGTTCTATGTGGGCACTTTAAGCGAGTTCGTTTTTGGCAATGTCAGGCTGAGGCGGTGTTTAGTTATTTTTGAGTCCGATACTGTACTTTTCTGATGATAAGTCCGATACTGCTTTGGCACTTATTAGATTGCAAGGTTTTTGTCACCGCAAAATCAATCAGGTCTGGGAGCTTGCGTGGGTCGGTTGCCCAGTATGTGGGACTTCCAGAGGGAACATAGTCCAGTTTATTTCTCACATTTATAATTGCATTCTACAATTGCCTTCCTCTGGGAGTCACTAGACGTGATCCACAGTACGTGTGTTTGGCGTTGTAGTCTCCTGCGGCTATAAAACGATCCCCAAGTGAATTTTAGGAGTCTATAAATTAACCTTCCAAGATTGAGAAACGAGGAGGGCAGTAAACGGCAGCGATTGAAAGGCTTCCGTTTTTTGACTGAATTTGTATTGATGTGGCCTGGAAGAAGTTTGTTGCAAACCTTTTGTGAAAATGGTGTTTTAAGCGTTCTCAGATTAGAACTCCAGTTCCGCCATGGGCTTTACTTCCGCGGTGGTAACATCGGGTTCGATTCCCTTTACTGCAACTTGTATGCCCTTGCTGCTTTTCAGCTGGTTCGTGTAATAGCTTATCCGATCATTGTCCAAATATTTGGACACGATACGGAAGTGCTCTTCAGTTTTGATTGCACCTTTGTTTCGTGGATGTTCCCTTTGATAAGCGGGACAACATGAAAGTTGTCACCGTTCCCGATTAATGCCGCAATTCGGTTGACAAGGGCCCTCGAGTTTTTGTCCCTAAAATAGATTGGATGGGCTTGGGTTTTTTTGCGGTGTCTGGCGCTGGATGGTTTTCGTCAACTTCCGCCAGTAGGGCAAATCTGTTATTACTGGAACTTCCTGGTTCTTCGTCGATCTTCTGGACGCGGCTAATTTTCCGAAATTGTTGTTTTTGTACTCGCTGTAATCGTTGATGTCGGAGTATTTTGAGTTGCAGTGGATGTCGCTGTGGTTGCAGAAATTGCAGCACTGCTTGTTGTTGGTGCGAAATTTTGTTCCGCCATTGGAGGGGGGGTTTTACACTGCGAACTCCATGACGCGGGAGTCGGAGTGAGCAGAGCGGGTGAGCAAGACCGTGCCTTTTGGCTTTCAGCGGTCAGTAGAGCCGGGATTCTCTTAATCGCCGATTTTTTCATTTCGATATCGCGGGTTGAAAAGTAAGAGTAGAAGCCGTTTCTTTGGTTCACTGAGCTTCCACGCTCGTTATTTTGATCGTTGCTCAATGAGCTCATTGCGTGGCACTTATTTATTTAAAACAGAGCACTAGTTTTTTGTTTTAGCACATCACACATCTTCACTGTTAGAAAAAGCTTGTATAGACAAGCAATAGTGCTTTTCATAAATTGTGATTAAGCGTCTTTTCGCTTATATTGTGTTACCACAGATTTTTTTTTTGTGTTGCAGTTTTCCCGGATCTCGGGCAAAGCACGTCCGCTCAGTTCGGTAGTTCGGTGACTCGGCCTACCTAAGGTTGTCTTTGTGGACCACCCTCCACTTTATGAGGACTGTGGTGTCCATGTCCGCGTCAACGGTTTTTTCTTGATATAACGCAGAGAGTTTGTTTCCTAGGCATTTGTTGGACTTCACTAGGACTTTTTCGCCAACCTCGAACATTTTTTCTGGAAGCGTTTTCCCTGTTCCGGAGCTTGTCCTGGGCGAGTTTTATCTTATCCTGTATTTCGTATTGTGGCTCATTTGACTGAACCACATCGGCCGGCCTCTTACCGATGACCGACTGGATAGATTTGTTGTATCTGTCGTAGCCAGTAGGATCAGCTCTACGGTATCGCTAATGCCTTTGTCGATTTTAAGGCATCTAGCAAGCTCTACCAGAGTGTTGTGGAAGCGTTCCACTTGTCCGTTTGAGACACTGTGAAGTGGTGGTGCATTTGAAATGCGAGTTCAACGATGGTTCGTTGTCGTAATACGAAAAGGTAAAGGTCATATTGCCTTAGGGAAAATGTTCATCAGCTGTAGTAGCGCTGGTTAGTAGCGATTTGCAGTGCCAAAATTTGGTGGTGCAACGGTGGCAAGAAATTGCAGAACCAATTTGTCCTGTATCATTGCTAGCGTGTGTAAATCGCAATGAATGGCGTTTACGACTTTAGGAACTATTAAGTTCGCGAGCTCTTCCAGCAATGACTCCTCACAAGTGAAGTCAATGTTATGCCGTCTCTTGTTGTCAAAGAGAACGAAGATGCGTTTTAACGAAAAGCGTGCTTCCTCCAGACTTATCTGGTTTTGAAAGCAATTGAGAGGCTTGTCCGTGGATGGGATGGTGTGGGTTAGCGACAGCTCACTGAGAATTGTGGCCGCCCTTGAAAATGCCTCTTCCTCATCTACAACGTTGAGTTGTTGCCTCGAGAGGGCATCCGCAACGAGGTTGTCTTTGCCAGGCATGTAATAGACTTTGGCACCACACTCGTCGATGCGTTCTTTCCATCTTTTAATTTTTGTGTTCAGATTAGAATCCGACACGGCGTAGGTCAGCGGTTGGTGGTCAGTGTAGACATTTATGGATACCATATAAGTAGTGATACAGCTTTTCTAGAGCCCAAACTATGGCTAACAGCTCCCTTTCGTTGGTAGCGTAGTTAACCTCTCTATCCTTTAAGGTTCTAGAGATCATAGTAATGGATCGTCCCTTTTGGGAAAGCACTGCGCAAATGCCGTATGCTGAGGCATCTGTCGTTAGATCAAATGCCTTTTTATAATAGGGGTACCTGAGGATGACATCCTCAGAGACCCGAATGGCAGTCGGCGAAACTCGTATTTTCCCCCGTTGACAGAAAAGAAGTTTTCTCACGGCCACGTTCTGCCAGTATAATTTGGTGGTAGCCAGATTTCAAATCGAGCGTTGTGAAGTATTTGGCCCTGCCTAACTTCTCTAGTATCATAAAGATAATTGGCATGGGGTAGCGATCCGGTATTGTCCTCTCGTTTAACTTTCGAAAGTCTAATACCAGCCGCATTTTACGGTTGCCAGATTCGTCGGTGCTTTTTTTGTCTACTACCCATATTGGGTTATTGTAGGGGGATCTTGACTTCTGGATTATGCCGTTTTTTTAGTAGGTCTTGAATTTTGCCATTGACGAAATCGGCTGCCCCCATTGGGTACGGGTAGGGTCTGGCGTAAATGGGCTCCTCATCAAGTGTCCTGATGGTGGCCACCACTGACGTATTGTAAGGTGCTTATTTGGGCCTTCATTTGGGTTCGCGAAGGCATTTTTCCTGTTGCTTAGCATTTTTGAAAATGCTTTCTGACTGAAGGTGGTGCGCTGGAGCAGTCCACTTCAGTAAAATTTACGTTGGGGCAATGATAGAATGTTAGAATGATAGATAAAACGTACCGAAAATGGCGAATCTACTGGGCAGACGCCTTTCAACCCATCGTATGGACGGATGAAATTTTTTGACTCGCCCGTGTCTATTAAAGGCTTCATTTCTAGCTCCGCTACTCTTCGCCTGCTGACGGGTAGCAGGGACTTCCCCCTAAAAACTAATGACGTACGAATCATAATCTTTAATGGCGTTGTCGTCAATTTCTTGAGCCGCGTTTGCAGCTGCGGTGGTATATTTCTCCCCGGATTCGATTACCCCCTGTACGACGTGGATAACCCTCTGCCTTTTGTATGGGACCGATCGATCGGACTCGGCCGGATTCTTGTTGTGGTATGCCGGGGCTTGAGATGGCTTAAGCATCTTGGACAGTGATGGGTCAATGTCCATGGGTTCGGGGGTGCCTCCACTGTGTGGGGCAGAGTGCACTTGCGCCTTGTGTTGCTTGGTGTAGTATGGATTTTTGCCAGTGCTTGCCTGGGCATTTGCAAGCGAAGAAGCCTGTCGGTGTTTTTGCGCCTTTGGATATTGTTTTTTATTCTTGTCCTCCTGGCTTCTGGCAAATAAAACTGCGAAGGAGTATCTTTCGAGGTTAATCGCGTCGAAATTCAGCACAGTGCCAAACGAGGATAGCACGGCTTCTGTAGGGCCTCTTATTTTACTCCTAATAATGATAACTGCCTGATAATGGCGCGATCTATTTACGTAGATCTTAAAAATATAATATGCGGCTGCTGCCACTTTCCGCCATGTATGCGTCCTGCGCTCCCGTAAATTCGGGCAGGCACTTGATGGCATCAAGGGGCTCGTCACATTTGACGTTGTCCCTAATTTCTATAGGTCTATAGGCTTTGATTTGGGGAGCTTCCGCTTGCGCGGAATTTTGTGCTGCGTTGACGTGTTCGGTCAGCTGTTGTATAGCCAGGCGCAGTTCGTGTTCCCTACGTTGGTTTTCGATATTGGCTTCTTGAACGGCATGTTGAACGGCCATCTGTATAGTGGCTGTCATTTGTTCAATGCTGAAAGCCATGTTCACGTATGTGAGTGCACTAGCGTTTGCGCTTTTTGGGGTGGAAAATCTGGCCGGTTTTTCGGTCTCGGACTCAGAATAACTGGAGAATTGCCTTGTGCTCCTATACCGTTGGAAGGGATTGCTCATGTGGAGCTGTAGCTATAGAATCGCCCGAAAAAAATTAATTCACGCTCGAATTGTATGCCCACAATTGGACGGGTGAGGGGGCCGCGGGGCTGTGCTGTCGCATTAATAATGTGTGCGGGCTCGTTGAACTGCGCTATTGCTTTGCCAAGTAGAGGCAAGGTGAGGGGAGCGCGGGGACTGAGCCTCCGCTATGACAAAGCTAATTAAGTAAAGTTGTAGTAGTAGTGGTTTGTCCCTCGCTGATGACGATGTTTTCAGGTGCGGGAGGTGAATGTTGTCCCTGGCGGTTGCCGAGGGGGTTCTTCCTTCTGGCGGGAAGTTATGGTGGGAGTTACTAACTCCGTTGTTAATGCCCTTAAGGCCCGGTAACCAATTCAACAAATGAATTGACTTTAACGGCTGTGCCGGAGT
Source organism: Drosophila ananassae (assembly GCF_017639315.1). Lineage (NCBI taxonomy): Eukaryota > Metazoa > Arthropoda > Insecta > Diptera > Drosophilidae > Drosophila > Drosophila ananassae. Next base: position 46,900 of record NC_057932.1, on the reverse strand, counting down.
ATTAATGAAAGACTTCTTTATTGAATGAAGATATAAACTAAAACTTAAAGCTAACAAAATATGTTATATTTCATAGCGGCAAATATGCAGTGTTCGCCAACTATGTATGGGCATCCGGCCAGACGCTGTGTCAGCAGTTTGGCCAGAGCGAGCTCTTTAATAATCGGACATTGCCGTTGCGCGGTTAACTTCAGTTAACTTGTACATTATCGGACTTATTACACTTCCTTGGGGTACACCAGCTTCAATGTTTTTGATGGTTGAAATGTAGATTTTGCATCTTACGGTGAAGGCTCTATTTTTAAGGAACGGTCGCATAAAGAAGTTTGGCTGTCTAGCATGTTGATCGGGGAGTCGACGGCTGTGTCTCTAGTATAATAAACTTTTGTGGTCATTATATACGGGATAGCCCCTGTAGTTAGTAGTACACAGTTACTACTCTTCTTCATAGCAGAGTTACTTTTTTTTCCGGGCATGTACCTTTACAGTGCTGGTCACCTAAGGCAATACTGACTGTCACCTAAGGCAATACTGACTGGTTGCAGAAAGCAGAAGCTCTCTCTGTCCTTACTCCTGATAACTTTTACACGCTACACTGTAGAGTCTACAGGGTCCTTTTGCTAGTGTACCCACTGTACGTTGATTATTCGGTTAAATTGCATTTCTAAATTGCGATTGCATTTTTCTTCAGCAGTTTAGTTTCTGGCACCAGTTCAATATCGAATAATGGCCTCGCCCTTTGCGACGTAAAATTCCGCGGACAAGCACGCATGCCAAAATATCTTATACCGCCATAAGCAAAACAAGAAACACTACACATTTTTATGTTAATGTAATTTGGAAAATGCTATATAGAGGAATCATTATTTTATTTGAATTGGGTTTTCCATTGCAGATCGTAGAACATCGGTATAGGAGAAGCCGTTGGTGTGTTTACGGGACCGAATGAGGACCTCGCAGCTTTGGCGAAGAAGACGTCTGGCGTAGTTTTTTATGCAATGTACATACATTCTGTGGGTTTTGGTTGCGCGTTGCGGTAGCTTGACGCAAGCGACTCTTCAACACTTTGTACACCATACATCCTCTTTAGTTTGCCGTATGGTTGCCTCCGCAGTTTCCACATTTCTTCGCGGTACTGCCCTTATTTGTAGTGCAGTAAGTTTACTTGTGGGTGTCCCCGCAGACTACACAGACAGACCGAAGTGTGCAGTATGACCCAGTGTGTCCATACTCTTGGCAGTTAGTGCATTGCACTGGACCGTTGCGTTTATGTGGCTCTTCAACTGTGATTCTCCGATTCAAATGATATTGCAGCTTGTAGATTGGGCGGACTTTGTTCTTCTTCAGCGACCTGTTTTCTGGCTCGAGCTCGAACTTGAAGAGTGTGGCTTTTTATCTTTCTTTATAATGTTGATAACGTTTTCCCTTTTCTTTAAGGGCAGTTTTTATTTCCGCGGTGGTAACATCGGGTTCGATTCCCTTTACTGCAACTTGTATGCCCTTGCTGCTTTTCAGCTGGTTCGTGTAATAGCTTATCCGATCATTGTCCAAATATTTGGACACGATACGGAAGTGCTCTTCAGTTTTGATTGCACCTTTGTTTCGTGGATGTTCCCTTTGATAAGCGGGACAACATGAAAGTTGTCACCGTTCCCGATTAATGCCGCAATTCGGTTGACAAGGGCCCTCGAGTTTTTGTCCCTAAAATAGATTGGATGGGCTTGGGTTTTTTTGCGGTGTCTTGCGCTGGATGGTTTTCGTCAACCTCCGCCAGTAGGGCAAATCTGTTACTACTGGAACTTCCTGGTTCTTCGTCGATCTTCTGGACGCGGCTAATTTTCCGAAATTGTTGTTTTTGTACTCGCTGTAATCGTTGATGTCGGGGTATTTTGAGTTGCAGTGGATGTCGCTGTGGTTGCAGAAATTGCAGCACTGCTTGTTGTTGGTGTGAAATTTTGTTCCGCCATTGGAGGGGGGGTTTTACACTGCGAACTCCATGACGCGGGAGTCGGAGTGAGCAGAGCGGGTGAGCAAGACCGTGCCTTTTGGCTTTCAGCGGTCAGTAGAGCCGGGATGCTCTTAATCGCCGATTTTTTCATTTCGATATCGCGGGTTGAAAAGTAAGAGTAGAAGCCGTTTCTTTGGTTCACTGAGCTTCTACGCTCGTTATTTTGATCGTTGCTCAATGAGCTCATTGCGTGGCACTTATTTATTTAAAACAGAGCACTAGCTTTTTGTTTTAGCACATCACACATCTTCACTGTTAGAAAAAGCTTGTATAGACAAGCAATAGTGCTTTTCATAAATTGTGATTAAGCGTCTTTTCGCTTATATTGTGTTACCACAGATTTTTTTTTTGTGTTGCAGTTTTCCCGGATCTCGGGCAAAGCACGTCCGCTCAGTTCGGTAGTTCGGTGACTCGGCCTACCTAAGGTTGTCTTTGTGGACCACCCTCCACTTTATGAGGACTGTGGTGTCCATGTCCGCGTCAACGGTTTTTTCTTGATATAACGCAGAGAGTTTGTTTCCTAGGCATTTGTTGGACTTCACTAGGACTTTTTCGCCAACCTCGAACATTTTTTCTGGAAGCGTTTTCCCTGTTCCGGAGCTTGTCCTAGGCGAGTTTTATCTTATCCTGTATTTCGTATTGTGGCTCATTTGACTGAACCACATCGGCCGGCCTCTTACCGATGACCGACTGGATAGATTTGTTGTATCTGTCGTAGCCAGTAGGATCAGCTCTACGGTATCGCTAATGCCTTTGTCGATTTTAAGGCATCTAGCAAGCTCTACCAGAGTGTTGTGGAAGCGTTCCACTTGTCCGTTTGAGACACTGTGAAGTGGTGGTGCATTTGAAATGCGAGTTCAACGATGGTTCGTTGTCGCAATACGAAAAGGTAAAGGTCATATTGCCTTAGGGAAAATGTTCATCAGCTGTAGTAGCGCTGGTTAGTAGCGCTTTGCAGTGCCAAAATTTGGTGGTGCAACGGTGGCAAGAAATTGCAGAACCAATTTGTCCTGTATCATTGCTAGCGTGTGTAAATCGCAATGAATGGCGTTTACGACTTTAGGAACTATTATGTTCGCGAGCTCTTCCAGCAATGACTCCTCACAAGTGAAGTCAATGTTATGCCGTCTCTTGTTGTCAAAGAGAACGAAGATGCGTTTTAACGAAAAGCGTGCTTCCTCCAGACTTATCTGGTTTTGAAAGCAATTGAGAGGCTTGTCCGTGGATGGGATGGTGTGGGTTAGCGACAGCTCACTGAGAATTGTGGCCGCCCTTGAAAATGCCTCTTCCTCATCTACAACGTTGAGTTGTTGCCTCGAGAGGGCATCCGCAACGAGGTTGTCTTTGCCAGGCATGTAATAGACTTTGGCACCACACTCGTCGATGCGTTCTTTCCATCTTTTAATTTTTGTGTTCAGATTAGAATCCGACACGGCGTAGGTCAGCGGTTGGTGGTCAGTGTAGACATTTATGGATACCATATAAGTAGTGATACAGCTTTTCTAGAGCCCAAACTATGGCTAACAGCTCCCTTTCGTTGGTAGCGTAGTTAACCTCTCTATCCTTTAAGGTTCTAGAGATCATAGTAATGGATCGTCCCTTTTGGGAAAGCACTGCGCAAATGCCGTATGCTGAGGCATCTGTCGTTAGATCAAATGCCTTTTTATAATAGGGGTACCTGAGGATGACATCCTCAGAGACCCGAATGGCAGTCGGCGAAACTCGTATTTTCCCCCGTTGACAGAAAAGAAGTTTTCTCACGGCCACGTTCTGCCAGTATAATTTGGTGGTAGCCAGATTTCAAATCGAGCGTTGTGAAGTATTTGGCCCTGCCTAACTTCTCTAGTATCATAAAGATAATTGGCATGGGGTAGCGATCCGGTATTGTGCTCTCGTTTAACTTTCGAAAGTCTAATACCAGCCGCATTTTACGGTTGCCAGATTCGTCGGTGCTTTTTTTGTCTACTACCCATATTGGGTTATTGTAGGGGGATCTTGACTTCTGGATTATGCCGTTTTTTTAGTAGGTCTTGAATTTTGCCATTGACGAAATCGGCTGCCCCCATTGGGTACGGGTAGGGTCTGGCGTAAATGGGCTCCTCATCAAGTGTCCTGATGGTGGCCACCACTGACGTATTGTAAGGTGCTTATTTGGGCCTTCATTTGGGTTCGCGAAGGCATTTTTCCTGTTGCTTAGCATTTTTGAAAATGCTTTCTGACTGAAGGTGGTGCGCTGGAGCAGTCCACTTCAGTAAAATTTACGTTGGGGCAATGATAGAATGTTAGAATGATAGATAAAACGTACCGAAAATGGCGAATCTACTGGGCAGACGCTTTTCAACCCATCGTATGGACGGATGAAATTTTTTGACTCGCCCGTGTCTATTAAAGGCTTCATTTCTAGCTCCGCTACTCTTCGCCTGCTGACGGGTAGCAGGGACTTCCCCCTAAAAACTAATGACGTACGAATCATAATCTTTAATGGCGTTGTCGTCAATTTCTTGAGCCGCGTTTGCAGCTGCGGTGGTATATTTCTCCCCGGATTCGATTACCCCCTGTACGACGTGGATAACCCTCTGCCTTTTGTATGGGACCGATCGATCGGACTCGGCCGGTTTCTTGTTGTGGTATGCCGGGGCTTGAGATGGCTTAAGCATCTTGGACAGTGATGGGTCAATGTCCATGGGTTCGGGGGTGCCTCCACTGTGTGGGGCAGAGTGCACTTGCGCCTTGTGTTGCTTGGTGTAGTATGGATTTTTGCCAGTGCTTGCCTGGGCATTTGCAAGCGAAGAAGCCTGTCGGTGTTTTTGCGCCTTTGGATATTGTTTTTTATTCTTGTCCTCCTGGCTTCTGGCAAATAAAACTGCGAAGGAGTATCTTTCGAGGTTAATCGCGTCGAAATTCAGCACAGTGCCAAACGAGGATAGCACGGCTTCTGTAGGGCCTCTTATTTTACTCCTAATAATGATAACTGCCTGATAATGGCGCGATCTATTTACGTAGATCTTAAAAATATAATATGCGGCTGCTGCCACTTTCCGCCATGTATGCGTCCTGCGCTCCCGTAAATTCGGGCAGGCACTTGATGGCATCAAGGGGCTCGTCACATTTGACGTTGTCCCTAATTTCTATAGGTCTATAGGCTTTGATTTGGGGAGCTTCCGCTTGCGCGGAATTTTGTGCTGCGTTGACGTGTTCGGTCAGCTGTTGTATAGCCAGGCGCAGTTCGTGTTCCCTACGTTGGTTTTCGATATTGGCTTCTTGAACGGCATGTTGAACGGCCATCTGTATAGTGGCTGTCATTTGTTCAATGCTGAAAGCCATGTTCACGTATGTGAGTGCACTAGCGTTTGCGCTTTTTGGGGTGGAAAATCTGGCCGGTTTTTCGGTCTCGGACTCAGAATAACTGGAGAATTGCCTTGTGCTCCTATACCGTTGGAAGGGATTGCTCATGTGGAGCTGTAGCTATAGAATCGCCCGAAAAAAATTAATTCACGCTCGAATTGTATGCCCACAATTGGACGGGTGAGGGGGCCGCGGGGCTGTGCTGTCGCATTAATAATGTGTGCGGGCTCGTTGAACTGCGCTATTGCTTTGCCAAGTAGAGGCAAGGTGAGGGGAGCGCGGGGACTGAGCCTCCGCTATGACAAAGCTAATTAAGTAAAGTTGTAGTAGTAGTGGTTTGTCCCTCGCTGATGACGATGTTTTCAGGTGCGGGAGGTGAATGTTGTCCCTGGCGGTTGCCGAGGGGGTTCTTCCTTCTGGCGGGAAGTTATGGTGGGAGTTACTAACTCCGTTGTTAATGCCCTTAAGGCCCGGTAACCAATTCAACAAATGAATTGAATTTAACGACTGTGCCGGAGTATTAATGAAAGACTTCTTTATTGAATGAAGATATAAACTAAAACTTAAAGCTAACAAAATATGTTATATTTCATAGCGGCAAATATGCAGTGTTCGCCAACTATGTATGGGCATCCGGCCAGACGCTGTGTCAGCAGTTTGGCCAGAGCGAGCTCTTTAATAATCGGACATTGCCGTTGCGCGGTTAACTTCAGTTAACTTGTACATTATCGGACTTATTACACTTCCTTGGGGTACACCAGCTTCAATGTTGTTGATGGTTGAAATGTAGATTTTGCATCTTACGGTGAAGGCTCTATTTTTAAGGAACGGTCGCATAAAGAAGTTTGGCTGTCTAGCATGTTGATCGGGGAGTCGACGACTGTGTCTCTAATATAATAAACTTTTATGGTCATTATATACGGGATAGCCCCTGTAGTTAGTAGTACACAGTTACTACTCTTCTTCATAGCAGAGTTACTTTTTTTCCCGGGCATGCACCTTTACAGTGCTGGTCACCTAAGGCAATACTGACTGTCACCTAAGGCAATACTGACTGTCACCTAAGGCAATACTGACTGGTTGCAGAAAGCAGAAGCTCTCTCTGTCCTTACTCCTGATAACTTTTACACGCTACACTGTAGAGTCTACAGGGTCCTTTTGCTAGTGTACCCACTCTACGTTGATTATTCGGTTAAATTGCATTTCTAAATTGCGATTGCATTTTTCTTCAGCAGTTTAGTTTCTGGCACCAGTTCAATATCGAATAATGGCCTCGCCCTTTGCGACGTAAAATTCCGCGGACAAGCACGCATGCCAATATATCTTATACCGCCATAAGCAAAACAAGAAACACTACACATTTTTATGTTAATGTAATTTGGAAAATGCTATATAGAGGAATCATTATTTTTTTGCATTCGGTTAAGAGTGCCTAGGTGTATTTGGTGTAAAGAGTATGATATTAGATTTTACAGATGGTACATTTTTGCTGTTCTTAGAAAGTTTTTTGTTTTGCTTACTTTTTTGAAGGAGGCAATTTCCCCTATAGTTGCTTCTTTAACAGTGGTAGAGAGGGCTATCTATTAAAATATGGTAAATAGAAAGGGCAATGCTGTAGATAAGTTTTTTAAGCTTTATTTTTAATAAGATCTGCTTAAATTTTTTTAATTTGTATCTGAGGCTTTATTTATTAATTCAAGAGTATCTCTCGGGACTGATTGAGTTGTATGATGCAAATGTAAGTATTGCGTTATTTAGTACATGTAAGTGTTATTTGATTTATTTTTGTTTGCCATCTTAGGATCTTTTTTTAATATATTTTAATGTTGAGTTACGTCTTGTGTTATTTGGTTGTGAGCCCAGTTTTTATGTTATTAAAGGTTCTGTTATTAATCCGGGTCTGGGGTTTAAAGCATAACGTTTTTCTTGGGTGATATATACATATGTTGTGGTTATAGTGAACTTTGATTTTTAAATGAATAGGGAATTATCGACACTATTTTGTCACAGTCTTAATTATTCACAATTAACTTTTGATGGTATATGAAATTTTTAGGGAGTGCAACATCTTGTCTAATCGTGCAAGTATTTTCAAGGTGTTCTTAATTAAACAAAAAATTTTTTATAGTTTATAGTAGAGTGTCTTGCACGGATATATGCTTTTGGTTATATTTTTAATAAGGATTATAATAATATTAATAATTAATATTATAATTTGGTATATATTCATTTTATTTCCATTCAAATACTTTAAGCATTACTATTTTCTGAGGTCTGAGGTTTTTATGACATAGGTGTTATTGGGTTTGGTTAGTTCAAATTAGAAACTTTCGATGTTACTGTTTAGCAGAGGACTATTTTTGTATTTTTTCGTTATTTTAATTTTTATACACGGTGCTCGATTAGTACTTGGGTATATTGTATTTTTGCGAATAAAAGTATATCTATATATACATATTTACTTGATCAACATCAACAGCCAAGTCGTTACAGCTTAGAAACTATAGGAAATACAGCTATTTTTCATGTAGAATTCTATCATACAAACGGAGTTTAAGTTTTTCAAAAACATGGATAGTTTTCCTACACATGCTTGGGAAAGTTTTTGAAACATATTTGATGCCTAGATATTTTTATACCCTTGTATTATTATTTAGGAGTGCAAGGAATTGAAGAAGCTCTAAAACTGAGCTACTAGTTTTCGTAGAAACAGACAGACAGCCAGACGAACATGCTTATATCGACATAGGAAGTGATCCTGATCAAGAATATACATATATACTTTTTAGGGTCAGATATGTCTTCTTCATTACGTTGCACCCTTTTACCAAAATTATAAGACCAATGAATGAACGGAATAAAAATTATTCTGGATTTTTATTTTAAAAATTAAAAAGAAAAAATTCATTTGAAATAATCTTAAAAGAGGCGAAACCATAATATGCAAAGTAAAAGCACAATATAAGCATAAATATAAAATCCATCAAGCTTAAAAAACAACAAAGTTGTGCCAATTTCGATCGTTTAGTTATATTTCACCTATAGAACATGTAAGACCAATTTGCCAAATTTTGTAACGAACTGTTTTTGTAAGTTTTTTGTTTGCAACAAATTCCGCGGCTAGCGCACAGGATTGCCCAAGGCCAGAAATAATTCAGATGGCTTTACTTTTGACATATGCCTCCATTATTAATTTCCTCTTTGGACGTTTACAATATAATGACTTCAATTATAGACAATTAATTTCTCCGTACTCTGTTCCTCCGTCGAATCCTCACTGCTCCTCTGGCTACATTTTCTTGGCTTCGCCGTCTCCCTTCTCTCACCAGTCGCAGGTTTGGTTTGGTCGCCATTGGAAGAATTGGTCAGTCTGGTGCTTAGCAGCAGATTCAACTAATGGTTCCCTTCATTCGGATTCATGCACTCGGGATGGTGGGTCCTGCGTGGCTCACCTTCCGCTTCTATCGCCTTCACACCGTTGTCGATCTGTACCTCTGCTGCTGCGTCGTCTCCGCTCTAGACTCACTGAGCTCCCCTTATGTCAATTGGGTCGCCAATAGACACACTTCCCAGTCATACGCCTGGCAGGATTTAATTTTTTGGTGCCTGGCAGCCGGACAAGGGTAAAAGGCTCTCCTACCTTTAAGGGAACATACTCGATTGCGTTCGCCACTAGTCGCCTCACACCGGCATGAATGAGGTCTGAGGGAGTCGTGGCGGACTAGAGACTATGTGATGCGCCTCTTTCACACCAGGTGATGACTGTGCTTACCAGATGCCTGGATCAGGAGACTCCTGACCGGACCATGGTGTTGCCGATAGCTTTATTAGAAGGGCTTGAATTCCCGAGCTAGCCACCCCCCATATTGGAATGTAAATATGTGTATATAAAGAAATATATGTAGTAAATTAGGAGTTAAGGTAGAAAAACGTCTAACCAATCATTGGGATATGGACTAAATATATACGTTTTCCTCGAAGTCCGCTGGCCTGTAGACAAGAGCGCTGGATGTTTTGGTGAACGGGTTAAATTCAAATTAAATTATGGGGTTTTGATGTTCATGTTGCCAACAATTGATCAATGCTTTACAGGAAAAGAGGATGAGTCTTGGTTCGATCCAATATAATTTACAAAAATAAAAAAAAAAGATTTAAATTCTACTTAAGAATACTCTAATCCTGGCACAACTTGTCGCGCTTCTCTTCTAGTTGTTGTTGCTGTTGTTTAGTCGTCACTATGGACGAGATGGTTGTCGCAGCGATTGTCGAGCTAGCCCATCACATGGTCGAGGCCGGATTATATGAACATGAGGTTCTGCGCTAGAAAGTGAGGTTATGTTTACCTCCACGCTCCTGGTTGGCCAGGTTCCAGCACCGCTCCTAATCCACTGCGGCCCCAATCACGCACACGTCGTCGGGCACAGACCTCGCCTATCGTGGCTCGAGTCTGGACCGGTTTCGCGCACGTTTAGGGGCTGATCAAGGAAAGCTTTTCCTGGATGCCTGGCCGATGATACACGCGGTGGCTCCGCCGTATACCTCTGTGTCGAAACGGGATACGTTGCTTGTCGTAGGCTTTTGTTGGGCGCTACGCAAACGATTGTGGGGTTTGAGCACTACCTAGAACACTTTTATTATTTTCCCAATGGGCGACATATCGGTCGGCTCACCTGGAGGATTTTCCGCCACAACCACAAACACACGTGCAGATGCGAACGGCTGTGCACAATCACGGCCAATGTTCCTCTGCTGCTACTCCAAGTCCCCTCGTTTACCGTATTGGGTACAATAACAATTTCCACGTTTGGATATATTCTTCACTATATTATTGTGATATAGACAACTGTTCACTTCTGAGTTTGGATCGCAAAAGAACAATGGGATTGAGCGGTCGACTAAAGTTTGTTTACCTTATTAGAATTGGTCTTGTTTGGTTTATGTTTATTCGTACCCTCCCACCTCAGGTTACCCTCACACCTGATACTAGAAGGAGATGAAAGCTGAAAAAGGGTACTTCACCAAAGGTCTTTGGGATGGAAAACTCCTAACTCCTTTCCATTGTTGTCTTCAAGTAGATATAACGACTGCCCTCTCTTCTCTTTTATTCTGTTCTTGATTCCCACATGTGACAATTTTGTGTTTATATGCATAGCCTGGTTGCTTAAAACGAAATTTCTTTTTATGACTACCTGACCTACTTCGAATGTTCGATGTCGAGCACGTAATTCGTAGTTGTTTCGGTTTTTCTCGTAAGCTTTTGTCAACCTCTTCACGATTTTAGCTCGTATTCTCGGAAACTCGTCTGCTTTAGGCACCTTTGCGGATCCTTCGGACAACATCTGGATATTTCTCTACAACTTATAATCTTTTCCATGATTTAGCGTGTGCTGGCCAAAGATTACATAGTAGGGGGATTCTCCAATGGATTGGTGAATATTATTTCTTAAGGCAGAATTAATTTTTCCTATATACAAATCCCACAACCTTTGATCTAACCGAATGTATGGTCGTAGGGCTGCATTGATCGACCGGTTGACGCGCTCCGCCGCGTTGGATTGCGGAGAATAAGCACCAGTGAAAATATGTTGGATTCCATGCTTGGATGTAAAGGCTGCGAAGTCCTGGCTTTTAAACTGAGTGCCATTATCGCTAACCAAAACCTCAGGAGTTCCAAAACATACAAAAATCTCATCTTCTAAATAATCCATCACTACCTTGGATGTGAACTTTTTTACTGGCCTTAGCCAAGTAAATTTGGAGAAATGATCTAGGAAAATTAATATGCCTATATTTCCGTTCCGGGTTCTTGGGAATGAACCAATGAAGTCAATATAGATCCGCTGAAATGGTCTTTCACTTGTGGCTTGCAGACCCATCAGTGGTCAAAGACGTTGCGTCGGATGTCTACAGGTTTTGCAAATATTGCACTACGCTATATAATTGCGCACATTTATCATCATATTTGGCCAATAGAAGTTTCTCCGAAGTCGCTCGAGACATTTGGCCACTCCGCCATGCGACGATGTTGGTTGGTCATGGGCAGAATTACGCTTGCTCTCAATTCGCGTGGAACTAGAAGTTTGTAATTTGCATCTTCAACTTCTTGATTTCCGCTAGCAAAGCCTGCTTGATAATATATATACACGGTGGGCCACGTAGCGGTCACATTTTGAACTAATAGTTATTTCGAGAACGTCACCACATATGTCAGTCGCATATTAATAGTTGTTCAGTATATCAACTCCGGTTCACGAAATGGAACGCTTCTCGAACGAACAACGCTGGGAAATGGTAAAATTTTACTTCCAAAGACGCTTGGACGAAAAATTATCTTCTCGGACGGGGCGCATTTCCACCTTGGCGGCTATGTTAATAAGCAAAACTGCCGTATTTGGGGAACGGAAAACTCTCATGTGATCAAGGAGAAACCAATGCATCCCGAATGAGTGACTGTTTGGTGCGGATTATGGTCAGGTGGTATCATTGAGCCGTTTTTCTTCAAAGACAGTGAGGGAAGAGCCGTTACGGTCAATGGCGAGCGCTACCGAGCCATGCTAACCGATTTTTTGTGGCCTATTATCGACCAAATGGACGTGGAAGACATTTGGTTTCAACAGGATGGCGCACCGTGCCACACAAGCAATGCCACAATCGATCTTCTGCGCGAGAAGTTTGGCGAACGCGTTATTAGCCGGCGCGCTGAGGTCGCTTGGCCGCCTCGTAGCTGCGATTGGACGCCATTGGACTACGTCTCTGGGGTGCCGTTAAGGATAAGTGTTATGCCAGGAATCCACAAACAATTGAGGACCTGAATGCCGAAATCAGCGAAGTTATTGGCCAGATACAGCCCCACACGCTCGAGAATGTCGTCAAAAATTGGTCTGATCGCATCGGCTACTGCCACGCCAGCCGCGGCAGCCACATGAATGATGTTGTGTTCCACCATTAAACCGGAAGAATTAAGCTTTACAATAAAAAAATCAGAATTGAAAAATATTGACGCCTTTTCATTTTATAGCCATTTCAAAAGGTGATTTTTAATTGGCTCACCCTGTAGATATCCATGACTCGAAATCCAGGTACACTGAATTTTTGGACACGGTCCCTTAGCTGACGGTATTCCTCCGATTTGAATGCATCTGACTGCAAGTCAATCTCTGGAAAAACGTCTACTTCTATCGCCAGTATCTCGGTTGGCTCCTCGAACGATCGTGATAGGGAGTCCGGTACGACGTTTTGACTCAACTTACGATGTTCAAATTTAGTCTCCCGCTGAGGTCGGTATTAGTCATCAGCCATCGCAGGGCTGAATGATCGGTGACAACTGTAAAGTTATGTCCTTCTATATACATGCAAAACTTCTTGATGGCAACACCACGGCCAGACACTCTAATTCAGTAACCGTACAGTTACGTTGAACTCCATTCAATTTTTGGGACATGTATGCGATTGGACATTCGTAGCCTAATTCATTGCATTGTGCTAGTACTCCTCCAACTCCGCACATTGACGCATCACATTGGATTATAAGTGGCTTGTCGTAATCAGGATGAATTAGGAAAGGCGCAGCACAAAGCTTTGATTTGACTTCGTCAAAAGCATTCTGAGCGTCCTCGTTCCAAGTAAAGATCTTTCCGAGAAGTAAATCAGTAAGTGGGGCTGTTATTGTTGAATACTGGGATATGAATCGACGATACCAGCCGCACATACCAAGAAAACATCTTAGTTGCTGTTGGGTTTTGGGGATAGGAAACTGAGATACAGCACTGACCTTTTCTGGGTTCACTTGCAGTGTTCCTTCACCCACCACATAACCTAGGTATTCGACTTTTCCGAGGCAAAATTGGCTCTTCTTAATATTGATTGTAAGGCCTGCGTGGCGTAATCGTGTCGCCACCTCTGATAGGTGCTTTAAATGCTCGTCGAAACTTGGTGATAAGATAAGGAGGTCGTCCAAATAGACGAACACGTGAGATTTCATTTGATATGGTATGACTTGGTCTATCAAAGGACACATTGTCTGTGGGGCGTTCCACAGTCCGAAAGGCATACGTCTAAATTGGTATAATGGCCTATTCGGAACGGTGAATCCCGTTTTAGGTCGGGACTGAGGGTCTAAACTTCTTCTCTTTGTGCGCACTGCGTTGTCATAAAATTTGCTTATTAGATTTCCATAAACAATCGGTGTTTATTTCTATTCACTTAAAAAAATAAAAATAATAAAAAATTGCAATTCATAGATCCGTATCGCTTTGCGTGTGCAGTGATATATTTAGAGGTAAAATAATAATTTTATAAATTTTTTTTCCAAACATAGCCGTGCTCTGCTTCTTTATCTCTTACGGTGTTGCTTCTATTCTATTGCTCCTATTTCTCGCTCAATAGAGATTCTTATCTCTATTCTTTGCATTTTACTCACTCGCACTAACTGCTCTCTTTAATCTCCCCCTTTCGTTTCCCTGGTACAGTGGAATAAGGTTCATCAATATTATTTAAAAAATTAATTATTGAATTTTTAATTCAATAGGGTAATTCAGAGGGTAAAAAATCCTCGTTTAGTGATGTGCTTGTGGCGAATAATCTTCAGCCTGCTCAGCCGACAACTATGCAGCCGCTTATATCTCTGGCCACCCCAAGGGCCGGACCTGAGAAAATTCGGCTTCCGAATGTCTCGGACTCAATGAGCAATTGTCCGATATGTCCTCTGTGGCATCGCTTCAAGTGATCCCAGACCCAATAATTCAAACTCCTGTAACAGTCACCAAACAGGGTAATAAACCGTCCGGACCCCCGGTACGCACTGATGCCGCAGTATTAGTTACGGCGGCACCAAAACCCTTGCAGGTGATCCCACCATCGAAACATATTTTTGTTTCCCGGCTTGCCCCTGATACTTCGGAGGTTGATATCTCGGCTTACATCAAAGCCAAAACAAAAGTCGACATAAAGGTGGTGGACATTACAAAATTTGAATATTCATACACCAGGCACACGTCATCTTTCAAAATACGTGTGCCCTTGCAGATGTTCAAGACGATTTGTTTCGCCAGCTTTTGGCCAGAGAATATTTTCGTCCAAGAACATCAGCCAAGTACGGTGAAAAAAAAATAACCAAACCTGTGGGTGTAAAACTCCCACATGTTACGGCCACTGACCAACCTTCCACTTCATCTTCCTCAGTTTTAAAAAACTAATGTCTTCTCTAACCCTTACCTATCAGAATACAAGAGGGTTACGTAGTAAACTTCCCAAACTGTATTCTGATAGTTCTTTCTTTGCATCTCACATTATTGTATTTACAGAAACTTGGTTAAAGCCGGAGATCTTAAGCTCCGAAGTTTTTCCTAGTAGGTACACCACTTTTAGATGTGATAGAACTCTGCGAAGAGGAGGAGGAGTGTTAATCTCTGTAGACTCCAAAACTCGCTTCTGAAGAGGTAAAACCACAAGAGTTTGGTGACATTGAATTTCTTTGCATCAAAATCACTTTGTCCGATTCATCTTTGTATGTTACCTGTTCTTACATACCACCTTCGTCCGAACCGCCAACATACTGGCAACATTTGTCCGCTATTCGTTTGGTTTTCGATCGTCTGTCTGATGGTGACCAGCTGATAGCTCTGGGTGACTTTAATATCCCAGAACTTATGTGGTCAAATGTTGAAAATTCACCGTCTTTACAGCTTAACTCCCACCACGACTTCCCTGTGGGCATGTTTGACATGTCACTCGGGCAAATTAACCACGTTAGAAATTCTTTAGGTCGGCTGCTGGACTTATGTTTCGTTTCTGATCCTGATGGAATTACTTTTTCCAGAACTTTGCCCCTTTCTGACTCTGAGGATCCTTATCATCCCACTCTTGAGCTTTCAATTGAAAACAACTCCTTAATTGACCTTAAGTCTACACTTAAATCTCATAAAGTTCGTTTCTATCGTAAGGCTGACTTTATGAAATTAAATAAGTTAATTTCGGAATTTTTTCAATCCTCTTGTCGAGTCGTCGCATGCAGACGTGTTTTTTATTGTGCTCCGGGAAAAAAAAATTCAATAAAATCATAAAAGTGCAGTGACTGCTCTAAGAAATCTACAATAACGCGAAAAGACGCTTTTTGCGATGAAATCGCTAATGTTTATATTGATTAATTAATTAATTAATTAATATAAAACACAACACTTAAAACTCAAACTAAATCAACCTCGACTGCAATGAGTTCAAACGACGTTCGCACACAACGTCAACGTGAGCTAGACGAGAGACGGCTCTCAGTACAAAGAAACAACGCGTACTTCTCTTTTAAAGCAACCGAAAACCATGCAAGCTCCGATCAAGCTCGGTCAATTACCCCCAACTTGACCGAATTCTTAAACGTAGAGAGCGAGAGAGCGCGTTCCTGCTCCCCCTCGATACCATCGATGTCTCTGCAGCCAAAGAGTGCAGTAACTAGCACCTCAATTTCTTTGACAACGTCAACAGTAACAACAACAACAACCGCAACTGTATCGACAGCGCGTTTAACGACGTCATCAGCTAGCAGGGCAAATAGTACGTCCGCGCTGCCCGAAAACCAAAACAAAAACAAAAACAATGACTATATTAAGCCGGCTGTGCAGACTGGCATGGATCGCTACATCCAAATCAAAAGGAAGCTGAGCCCCCTGAATTCCAAACGCAAAATAACCCGTGGCAATGCTAGCCTAGTAGCAAAAGAAACGCCCATTAACTCAAACCGATTTAAAATCTTGGCAGACGCCGATGAGGTTGAGGCGGTCGAATCCACTGAAGTTGGGAAAAGGAAGCCAAAACCTCCGCCTATCTATATACGCGAAAAAAGTTCCAATGTTCTTGTCAACAAAATTATTGAGCTTATTGGTAAGGATAACTTCCACATAATACCCCTTGTAAAGGGCAACATTCAAGAAACAAAAGTTCAAATGAAGTCTGAAGATAACTATAGAGTATTATGAAAATATCTTACCGAGAATAAAAAGAACTTTTACACGTACCAGCTAAAAAGCAGCAAGGGCCTGCAAGTCGTACTTAAGGGCATAGAGCTCGAAGTAACGCCTGCAGAGATAAAAAAGGCGCTACAGGAGAAGGGTTTTAGCGCCAAGACAGTCTTTAATATCCTTAACAGGGATAGAAAGCCGCAGCCACTCTTTAAGGTTGAGCTTGAACCAGAAACCAAGCTCCTGAAGAAATACGAAGTGCACCCAATATACAATCTTCAGTACCTGCTGCACCGCAGAATTACAGTTGAGGAACCGCACAAACGCAATGGCCCGGTACAATGTGCGAACTGCCAGGAATATGGCCATACAAGGTCATACTGTAAACTGCGCCCGGTGTGTGTAGTTTGCGGAGAACTTCATGACTCCGCACACTGCCCAGCGAGCAAAGATGACAGCAACTCGAAAAAGTGCGGCAACTGCGGTGGCAATCACACTGCTAATTATAGAGGATGCCCAGTCTATAAGGAGCTGAAAAGTCGCATCCACCAGAAAGGAATAGCTGCCCGCACCCAAAATGGACAGTTCACGGCGTCCAGATCAAACCCTGAAGTCTTCTTCTCGACTGCAGCCAGATCCTCACTAGGACCCATTAACGTTGACAAAAATGTGACATACGCAAGCGCCTTAAAATCAGGACCGGCGACACCTGCCTCAAGAAGCTCATTTCTGCAATCAGCATATCAAGAACCGAACACGGCTCAGCAACATTAACCAACAGAGCAGCCAAAAAGCAACTTTGAAGCTATGATATGCAGCCTACAACAAAGCCTGACGGAATTTATGTCGTTTATGCGCACAACTATGCAAGATTTAATGCGAAACCAAAATCTATTGATTCAAATGCTGGTTTCACAACAATCCAAATAATGGCTTTCCTACGGATATCTACGTGGAACGCTAACGGCGTTTCGCAACATAAACTTGAGTTAGCTCAATTCCTACTCGACAATCACATCGATGTAATGCTGCTTTCGGAAACACACCTCACAAACAAATACAATTTTCAACTACGAGGATATTCATTCTACGGAACAAATCATCCAGATGGTAAAGCACATGGTGGGACTGGAATTCTAATCAGAAGCCGCATAAAGCACCATTATCAAAACAAATTTGCTAAAAACTACCTACAGGCCACATCTATAAATATACAACTAAATACTGGCAACCAACTTACACTAGCCGCCGTATACTGCCCCCCTCGCTTCAATATAGCTGAAGATGAGTTTATGCAGTTTTTCAACACACTTGGAGACCACTTCATAGCAGCAGGAGACTACAATGCCAAGCACACACACTGGGGATCCCGTCTCGTGACTCCAAAAGGGAAGCAGCTCTATAATGCAATTATCAAAGCCAAGAACAAGCTCGACTATGTTTCTTCTGGCACACCAACATACTGGCCGGCAGACCCAAGGAAACTACCAGATTTAATAGACTTTGCGATTACCAAAAACATCCCTAAAAATCTGATAAGCGCCAATTGCCTATCGGATCTTTCATCTGATCACTCGCCTGTCCTGTTCATTCTACTGCGACATCCAGGAACATTGGAACAACCATTAAAATTGACCTCACAGAAAACCAATTGGGTTAAGTACAGAAAATATATCAGCTCACACATTGAGCTAAGTCCTCATCTCCACGATGAAGCCAACGTAGACAGCTTTGTTAATTCACTTGAGTCTGTACTCGTCTCTGCAGCTCGAGCCTCAACATCGCAAACTATAAATACACAAAGTAATAAAAAGACAAATCTACAAATCGAACAGCTCGTCCTCGAAAAGCGGCGTTCACGTCGCGAGTGGCAATTCCACAGATCGCCATCTACTAAGCAAAGCTTTAGACATGCCTCACGTCAACTTACTAAAGCCCTACAGCAAGAAGAAGCTTATGTCCACCGCCGCTATATAGAGCAATTGTCAACTTCTAGTACAAAACACTCACTATGGAGAGCTCACCCAACTCTAAGCTCACCGAAAGAAACAGTGATGCCTATTAGAAATCCCACAGGCGGCTGGGCGCGCAGCGATGCAGACAGAGCCAGCACGTTTGCCAATCACCTCAAAAATATCTTCCAACCAAATCCGGCCACTAGTGCCTTTACTCTGCCGACTTTACCATATGAGCCTCAGCTTCAACATGAACCAATCGAGTTTCGCCCAAACGAAATCGCTAATATCATCAAAAACCAACTAAATCCGAAAAAATCACCAGGCTGCGACCTCATAACTCCCAAAATGATCATTGAGCTTCCATATTGCGCCGTCTGCACTATCACCCAGCTCTTCAATGCCATCGCAAAACTTGGCCACTTTCCAGCGAGATGGAAAAAGTCAATTATAATAATGATAGCAAAGCCGGGAAAAGACCACACAATTCCCACGTCGTATAGACCTATAAGCCTACTTTCATGCTTATCTAAACTCTTTGAGAAATGCATTCTGACTCGAATAAACACACACCTAAGGATCCAGGAAGGAATCCCGTCACATCAGTTTGGGTTTCGTGAAAAGCACGGTACAATTGAGCAGGTCAACCGGATAACAGCAGAAATTCGGAATGCATTCGAAAAACGCGAGTACTGTACCGCAATATTTCTAGATGTCTCTCAAGCATTTGATAGAGTCTGGCTAGAAGGTCTAATGTACAAAAACAAGACAATGCTCCCTTGTAATACCCACAAGCTTTTAGAGTCTTACCTCTACGACAGAAAATTTGCTGTGAGGTGCAACACTGATATATCTGACGAATTCACTGTTGGAGCTGGAGTTCCTCAAGGAAGCGTACTCGGACCAACATTATATGTTCTCTACACAGCAGACATCCCGACAAGCACACGATTAACAACATCTACGTTTGCTGATGATACAGCTATTCTTAGCCGCTCAAAATGCCCGATGCAAGCAACTGCGCAGCTAGCTCTTCATCTGGTGGATGTTGAAAAATGGCTATCAGACTGGCGAATTAAAGTAAACGAACAAAAATGCAAGCACGTTACGTTCACCTTGAATAGGCAAAACTGCCCGCCCCTTACGCTAAACAACACCCTACTCCCGCAAGCAAACGAGGTAACATATCTAGGAGTACACCTCGATAGAAGACTCACATGGCGTCGGCACATAGAAGCTAAAAGAACCCACCTAAAGCTAAAAGCCAGCAGCCTTCATTGGCTTATCAACGCTCGGTCTCCCCTTTGCCTTGAATATAAAGTCCTGCTGTATAACTCGGTACTTAAACCTATATGGATGTACGGCTCCCAGTTATGGGGGAATGCCAGCAATAGCAATATTGACATAGTCCAGCGAGCTCAGTCGAAGATCTTGAGAACAATCACCGGGGCACCTTGGTACGTTCGCAACGAAAACATACATCGCGACTTAAACATTCTTCCAGTCAAAGATGTGATCGCAGAACAGAAGGAAAAGTACTTTAGCAAGCTATTGTCGCACCCTAATCACCTGGCGAGAGGTCTAACAAGGTTGAGTAACCAATCACGACTTCGTCGGAATGACCTACCCACCCAGCGACCGTCTTGAGGAACGTGCAACCAGAATGCAGTCTTAGTCTACTGTTAGTTAAATGTTAATGTTAAGATTTGAAAACTTATTGTTAGTCTCAAAATTAAGAGAAGATCCAATAAATAAAAGCAAAGTTTAATAAAAAAAAAAAATTTCGGAATTTGATTGGTCTGATTTACTGTCATGCGATGATATAAACTTAGCATTACAAAAATTTTATTTCACTGTAAACTCATTTTTTGACGTTTGTGTGCCGTGGAAATATCCGTCCGCTTCAACGAATCCGCCTTGGTATACAAGGCATCTTATCAACTTAAAGAATAGTATGAGTAGACTTTTGAATAAACATAGATTATCTGGCTGTACAGTTAGTTATTCTAGATACTTAGTAGCTCGGTCCAATTTCACCGTGCATAACGCAGAATGTTGTAGGAGTTATATTCGCCGCTGCAGGATTCAGTTTACTCAGGATCCGAAGCAGTTTTAAAACTTTGTAAACACTAAGCGTAAACATGTATCTTTTTCCCCACTGCTTACGTTTGAGAACTCTTATGCGAACACTGATCAGGCAATGGCCGATCTCTTTGCACAGTTTTTTCAAACTACCTATTCACCAAGCAGCAGTTTAGCTCAGCCTTACACTTATAATATCCAATCAGCCAATCTTATATTTTGCCCATCTTTCGATCAAAGTGGTGTGTTATCGGATCTTCTTAAGGTCAAGCCCGTGTATTCGCCAGGCCCTGATGGAGTACCAGGCTGTGTTCTGAAGAACTGCGCCGAGGCTCTGTGCAAACCGCTCGTTAAACTCTTTAATCTATCGCTGGAAACTTCGATCTTTCCCCTTATGTGGAAGGAATCCTTCATTTTTCCGCTGCATAAAAAAGGGAAAAAATCCGACGCTGCGAATTATAGAGGCATCTCTAAATTGTCAGCAATTCCAAAGCTTTTTAAAAAACTTATCACTGTACATTTGCAACACCTATGTAGTTCAATAATAACTCCGTGCCAGCATGGCTTCATGAAGCGCCGCTCCACCACTACCAACTTATTGGAGCTAACATCTTTTATCACGGATGGCTTCCGGAATGGCTTACAAACAGACGTCATATACACTGACTTCAGTAAAGCATTTGACTCTGTTAACCATTCGCTTCTTATAAGTAAACTCAGTCTTTTGGGATTCCCAACTAATCTTCTTATTTCGAGCTACTTATCAGGGAAAACCCAACGTGTTTTCTTTAAAGATGTTACCTCGCGTTTAGTCCGCGCCACATCTGGCCTACTTTTTACACTGTTTATTAACGACTTGCCCCTTGCCTTAACTAATTCACTTTTACTTATGTACGCTGATGACGTTAAGCTATGCCTTCTGTATAAATTCACTAGCGCCCAGTCTAGACTTCAATCCGATTTGGATAAACTTAAAAATTGGTGTTTAGCAAATAACCTAAAGCTTAATGGATCGAAATGTAAACTCATGTCTTTTTACTCATGATCTAGTCCTCACCAGGCTATTTACTTTCTCTATGGGAACGCCTTTCTCTATGGGAATGAGGTGTCCTATTAGATTTGAAACTTAAATTTACCGACCATGTATCTACCATGGTTAATAAAGCTATGGGTGTGCTTGTTTTTATTAAAAGATGGTCAAAAGAATTTAATGACCCGTACATAACTAAAACGTTATAAACATCACTGGTCCGTCCGATTCTTGAGTATGGATCGAGTGTCTAGAGTCCTCAATATGGAATACACCAAGATCACATTGAATCTGTACAAAAAAAATTCCTTACTTTTGCGCTTAGGGGACTTAATTGGGATGCAAATCCTAACCTCCCCTCTCATCGTAGTAGACTATTAATAATCAACTTACCATCATTAACAAACCGTAGAACGATGCTGGGTGTCATGTTTCTATACAATCTTATTTATGGAAATATAGACAGCCAGCATTTACTAACACACTTAAATTTTAGCGTTCCTAGTAGAAGGACTAGAAACTTTCGTCCTCTTGTCACCTTGCTCTACTAACAACAAGGCATGCAGGTCGTCACCTCGTGGACTTCCGTCCACAGTGATCTTAAATCGCTTGTATTAACCGCCTTATCTGTGCAACACTCTTCTTCGTGTTATCTTTCTCCTACTTTTCGCTTAACTATCTCGGATCTATTCCCGCGATTCGAGACGTACGTCACGCGGCAGCGTCCCTCGGTCGGTTGGACGGGAGGTGGGCTGTACGTATGCAGTGGGAACCGCGCAAAAAAAAAGGCATCTTTGAAATAAATTTTTCAAATGGAGTGAACTGGTAGAAGACGGCTTAACAGTCGGCTCTAGATTTGATATTGGGTATGAGTCTTTTATCGGGACGTCGTTTACCTTTCTAGAATCAAGACAAAACCTGACTTTATCTGGCTTGTCTATTAATACAATCGGAGATGACCATGATGAGGCAGGGGCTTCTTCAATTACTCCTAATTTAATCATTCTGTCGATTTCAGCGCACAGAAGTTTTTCACGCGCTGGTGATAACGGGTATTGCCTCTGTTTGATTGGCTTAGTATTGCGGGTATCAATCGAGTGTTCGATTAATTTCGTCATGCCAAGACCATCTCTGTCAAATGACGGAAAGAAATCTATTACACCTTTGAGTCTGGATCGATCCACAGATGATAACTTAAGTTTGGAAGAATCTTCCTCAAAGTTTAATTCGTTTACTTGGCTTCCCAAGGAAACAGAAATTCCAAATATTTCCCAGAAGTCTATTCCACAAATAACATCGAGTGTGATCATGGTACTATTAAGAACTCAATTTCTGCCTCAATGTTGTTATATTTAATCTTAATAGTGATCGTGCCGAAGGTGGGTTGTTTTGTTCCATCTGCGGTTCATACGTGGCCGTGAGTCTTATTGTATTTATATTTTCCTGAAACAATGTTTTTAGCTAAAGCTCCGCCGACTACCCTCTTATTCGCACCACTATCTAGCAACGCTAAGTACGGTTTATTGAACACGACTAGATTTGCGTACGGACGAATCACATTATTCGATTAGATTGTGATTCGATTAGATACGCTTGTGGTTGACCTTGTGGTAGGTCTGGTATTGGGGCGAGTTCTAGGAACGGCACCTATTCGCTAGTATAAATTGGATCCGTTTTGAACCCTCGGAACTTCTAAGGTAGTGTCTTGTGCTCCTCGCGTGCTATTATTGAGCTGCGAAGATAAGTATGGTTGTTGACAATTTGGTCATGTTTCATTTTGCAGTAATCATGCAGTTACGCACGTTCGATGAAAGCGGTGTTGACACGGAGTTTCGACAAATTCTATCTCGGCGTTGGTATCATTGCATATGGAGCATTACACCGACTCAACGGCCAATCTTGAACTACTTTCTATTATTTCGGTTTCGATATTCAACAAAAACAGAAAGATAACGAAAGTTGTTTGATAATAATTTTATTAGTTTCCCTATTTAATTTCTGAAACCTGAATTTTATGGGATATCAGAGTCTTATCCTTTGCTGTATCGATTTCATTTAATATATTACAAGGGTTTCTGTCTGTATCTTCATATCTCTATTGAACCTAAAACAACCTGATGTGCTCATTGCGTTAAATGAAAGAGCATACTGCTGAATATTTCAACCAAAATATTTCTCAATTTTGAGAATTGAGAATTGATTTCAATTGAGAAAATTGTAGCCAAAATATTGAAAAATGTTGTATTGCTGTATTCAGCAGAATATTTTCCAACAATTACATTTCTCGAATTTATGAATATTCATGGTTTGATGAGTTGAATAAAAGGGTAACAAGGAGCTATTGCTGAAACATTCCAGCCAATACAGTCTCGACTCCTTATTTCTTAAATACATATAAAAAAAAAGGATATTTTTTTAGAGAAACATCTTTCCTACTCCTTTAATTTATTCCCTGGTCTGGTTCTGAGGATTTTCCCAAAACACAGCAATCCTAAAAGAATCAACAAGAAGGGTTTTCTGAAAATAAAGAAGTTGTTTGGAAGGCTGACTGTTAGGATAGGTTGAAGGACAGCTCGTGAGAGCACGGGTGTTTTGTTTGTTGCTTAGCTAGATGTTTTGCTAGCCCCACGTTGGGCGCCATTTTATTCTGTGACGAACACGGTGAAGTGGATACCGATTGGTTGCATACTCTGCCTAAGGGAACGGCCAAGCTCAAGGAAGAGGCAAGAGGGTCGGTAACTTCCTAATCAGCTTCACCGCCACACAATAAAAATTGGTAGACAGAGTTAGGAAGGGGGATACAGTCCTTTCTAAGGATACGAAGTCGAGACAGGAAACCTTGCTATTGAAGAACTAAGGTGGTGAGGTTCTTCTGCTTGGCCCGCCCTACATGTAAAGAATCCACAACGAATTGTTGCTGCCCTTACCCATATATAGTGAAATCGTTCAGCTCAGGTGCCCATAAAACTAAAATTTTACTTCATTTTGAAATATCCAAATTCATTATAAAAACAAGAAAGGAAAGCTAACTTCGGGCGGAGCCGAAGTTAATATACCCTAGCAGTTGAGTCGCAGTCCGCTAGGTGGCGCCACGCATCTTATATTATTAGATATGTAGTGGATCGTATATAGTCGGCCGATCCTTATAAAGCTTCCTCTCTTTATCTTAAAGCGGACGGACGTGTTTTTTTGTGCGCACTACGTTTTTGTAAAATTTGCAAGCTTTCTATAAACAATCGGTGTTTATTTCTTTACTGATATAAAAACAAATTGCAATTTTTTAGATCCGTATCGCTTCGCGTGTGCAGTGATATATTTGGAGGTAAAATAATAATTTATTTAACTTACTTTCCAAACATAGCCCTGCTCTGCTTCTTCATCTCCTACGGTGTTGTTGCTATTCTTTTGCTTCTACTCTCGCTCAATAGAGATTCTTATCTCTATTTCTTTAAATCTACTAACTTGCACTAACTGCTCTCTTTAATCTCCCCTTCTCTTTTCCTTGGTACAGTGGTTCAAGGTTCCTCATTAATAAAATCAAATAATATTTTTAAATTAATTATTAATTTTTTTAATAATTTTTAATAAATTAATTATTTAATATTTAATAATTTTTACTAAATTAATTATTTAATTTTAAATAATTTTTAATAAATTAATTATTTAAATTTTTAATAATTATGGATTTTAAATTGGTCTGTGCATTAAAGTCTTGCAATAAGACAATCTCGTCTTCCCAGCCTACCATCCATTGCTGGCTCTGTGAAAACGTTTTACACGCTAAGTGTGCCGGGTTCACGGCCTCAGTGTCGGATGCAATCTCGCGTAGGTCTGGACTCCACTTTTGCTGTGACGGTTGTCGTGCTGTTCAGGACGAAATGAGGTCGTTCATGAGGCAGACTAAAAGCGGTTTCAAGGATTTGATTAGTGGTTTTCGAAAAATCAATGACCAACTCTGTGCGCTTGATACACAGTTTAGTAGTCTTCAACTACTAAATGAGTCTCCAAAGCGTGAGAAATCCGCTTTTAGTGATGTGCTCGGGTCGAATAATCTTCAGCCTGCTCAGCTGACAACTATGCAGCCGCTTATATCTCTGGCCACCCCAAGGGCCGGACCTGAGAAAAATTCGGCTTCCGAATGTCTCGGACTCAATGAGCAATTGTCCGATATGTCCTCTGTGGCATCGCTTCAAGTGATCCCAGACCCAATAATTCAAACTCCTGTAACAGTCACCAAACAGGGTAATAAACCGTCCGGACCCCCGGTACGCACTGATGCCGCAGTATTAGTTACGGCGGCACCAAAACCCTTGCAGGTGATCCCACCATCAAAACACATTTTTGTTTCCCGGCTTGCCCCTGATACTTCGGAGATTGATATCTCGGCTTACATCAAAGCCAAAGCAAAAGCCGACATAAAGGTGGTGGATATTACAAAGTTTAAATACTCTTACACCAGGCACACGTCATCTTTCAAAATACGTGTGCCCTTGCAGATGTTCAAGACGATCTGTTCCGCCAGCTTTTGGCCAGAGAACATTTTCGTCCAAGAACATCAGCCAAGTACGGTGAAAAAAAAGATAACCAAACCTGTGGGTGTAAAACTCCCACATGTTAAGGCCACTGATCAACCTTCCACCTCATCTTCCTCAATTTCAAAAAACTAATGTCTTCATTAACACTTACCTATCAGAATACAAGAGGGTTACGTAGTAAACTTCCCAAACTGTATTCTGATAGTTCTTCTTTTGCATCCCACATTATTGTATTTACAGAAACTTGGTTAAAGCCGGAGATCTTAAGCTCCGAAGTTTTTCCTAGTAGGTACACCACTTTTAGATGTGATAGAACTTTGCGAAGGGGAGGAGGAGTGCTAATTTCTGTAGACTCCAAATTCGCTTCTGAAGAAGTAAAATCACAAGAGTTTGGTGACATTGAATTTCTTTGCATCAAAATCACTTTGTCCGATCAATCTTTGTATGTTACCTGTTCGTACATACCACCTTCGTCCGAACCGCCAACATACTGGCAACATTTGTCCGCTATTCGTTTGGTTTTCGATCGTCTGTCTGATGGTGACCAGCTGATAGCTCTGGGTGACTTTAATATCCCCGAACTTATGTGGTCAAATGTTGATAATTCACCGTCTTTACAGCTTAACTCCCACCATGACTTCCCTGAGGGCATGTTCGACATGTCACTCGGGCAAATTAACCACGTTAGAAATTCTTTAGGTCGGCTGTTGGACTTATGTTTCGTTTCTGATCCTGATGGAATTACTCTTTCCAGAACTTTGCCACTTTCTAACCCTGAGGATCCATATCATCCCACTCTTGAGGTTTCAATCGAAAACAATTCCTTAATTGACCTTAAGTCTACACTTAAATCTCAGAAAGTTCGTTTCTTTCGTAAGGCTGACTTTATGAAATTAAACAAGTTAATTTTGGAATTTGATTGGTCTGATTTACTGTCATGCGATGATATAAACATCGCATTACAAAAATTTTATTACACTTTGAACATATTTTTCGACGCTTGCGTGCCGTGGAAATATCCGTCCGCTTCAACGAATCCGCCTTGGTATTCAAGGCACCTTATAAATTTAAAGAATAGTATGAGTCGATTTTTAAACAAACATAGATTATCTGGCTGTACAGTTAGTTATTCAAGATACTTAGTAGCTCGGTCCAATTTCACCGTGCATAACGCAGAATGTTATAGGAGTTATATTCGCCGCTGCAGGATTCAGTTTACTCAGGATCCGAAGCAGTTTTATAACTTTGTAAACACTAAGCGTAAACATGTATCTTTTCCCCCACTGCTTACGTTTGAGAACTCTTATGCGAACACTGATCAGGCAATGGCCAATCTCTTTGCACAGTTTTTTCAAACTACTTATTCACCTAGAAGCAGCTCAACTCAGCCTTACACTTATAATATCCAATCAGCCAATCTTATATTTCGCCCATCTTTCGATCAAAGTGGTGTGTTATCGGATCTTCTGAAGGTTAAGCCCGTGTATTCGCCAGGCCCTGATGGAGTACCAGGCTGTGTTCTGAAGTACTGCGCCGAGGCACTGTGCAAACCGCTTGTTAAACTCTTTAATCTATCGCTGGAAACTTCGATCTTTCCCCTTATGTGGAAGGAATCCTTCATTATTCCGCTGCATAAAAAAGGGAAAAAATCCGACGCTGCTAATTATAGAGGCATCTCTAAATTGTCAGCAATTCCAAAGCTTTTTGAAAAACTTATCACTCCACATTTGCAACACCTATGTAGTTCAATAATAACCCCGTGCCAGCATGGCTTCATGAGCGCCGCTCCACCACTACCAACTTATTGGAGCTAACATCTTTTATCACGGATGGCTTCCGGAATGGCTTACAAACAGACGTCATATACACTGACTTCAGTAAAGCATTTGACTCTGTTCACCATTCGCTTCTTATAAGTAAACTCAGTCTTTTGGGATTCCCAACTGATCTTCTTATGTGGATTTCGAGCTACTTATCAGGGAGAACCCAACGTGTTTTCTTTAAAGATGTTACCTCGCGTGTAGTCCGCGCCACATCGGGGGTGCCCCAAGGAAGCCATCTTGGACCCCTACTTTTTACTCTGTTTATTAACGACTTGCCCCTTGCCTTAACTAATTCACTTGTATTTATGTACGCTGATGACGTTAAGCTATGCCTTCAGTATAAATTCACTAGCGCCCAGTCTAGACTTCAATCCGATTTGGATAAACTTCAAAATTGGTGTTTAGCAAATAACCTAAAGCTTAATGGATCGAAATTTAAACTTATGTCTTTTTACCGATCCAGTACTCACCAGGCTATGTACTTTCTCTATGGGAACGCCTTAGAACGATTAACTCAGGTTAACGATCTAGGTGTCCTATTAGATTTGAAACTTAAATTTACCGACCATATATCTACCATGGTTAATAAAGCTATAGGTGTGCTTGGTTTAATTAAAAGATGGTCAAAAGAATTTAATGACCCGTACATAACTAAAACGTTATATACATCAATGGTCCGTCCGATTCTTGAGTATGGATCGTGTGTCTGGAGTCCTCAATATGGAGTACACCAAGATCACATTGAATCTGTACAAAAAAACTTCCTTACTTTTGCTCTTAGGGGACTTAATTGGGATGCAAATCTTTACCTCCCCTCTTATCATAGTAGACTTTTACTAATCAACTTACCAACATTAACAAATCGTAGAACGATGCTGGGTGTCATGTTTTTATATAATCTTATTTATGGAAATATAGACAGCCAGCATTTACTAACACGCTTAAATTTTAACATTCCTAGTAGAAGGACCAGAAGGACCTGCTCCTCAGCCATTGTAGTTCGACATATGCCCAACACGATCCGTTCAGGGTATTATGTTCGGACTACATCTTGTCACTTTGGTCTACTAACAATCTTAAATCGCTTATATAACCGCCGTATCTGTGCAACACTCTTCCTCGTAATATCTATCTCCTAATCCTCGCTTATCTATCTCGGATCTATTCCCGCGATTCGAGCCGTGCGTTACGCGGCAGCGTCCCTCGGTCGGTTGGACGGGAGGTGGGCTGTACGTATGCAGTGGGAACCGTGCAAATAATTTTATTAGTTTCCCTATTTAATTTCTGAAACCTGAATTTTATGGGATATCAGAGTCTTATCCTTTGCTGTATCGATTTCATTTAATATATTACAAGGGTTTCTGTCTGTATCTTCATATCTCTATTGAACCTAAAACAACCTGATGTGCTCATTGCGTTAAATGAAAGAGCATACTGCTGAATATTTCAACCAAAATATTTCTCAATTTTGAGAATTGAGAATTGATTTCAATTGAGAAAATTGTAGCCAAAATATTGAAAAATGTTGTATTGCTGTATTCAGCAGAATATTTTCCAACAATTACATTTCTCGAATTTATGAATATTCATGGTTTGATGAGTTGAATAAAAGGGTAACAAGGAGCTATTGCTGAAACATTCCAGCCAATACAGTCTCGACTCCTTATTTCTTAAATACATATAAAAAAAAGGATATTTTTTTAGAGAAACATCTTTCCTACTTCTTTAATTTATTCCCTGGTCTGGTTCTGAGGATTTTCCCAAAACACAGCAATCCTAAAAGAATCAACAAGAAGGGTTTTCTGAAAATAAAGAAGTTGTTTGGAAGGCTGACTGTTAGGATAGGTTGAAGGACAGCTCGTGAGAGCACGGGTGTTTTGTTTGTTGCTTAGCTAGATGTTTTGCTAGCCCCACGTTGGGCGCCATTTTATTCTGTGACGAACACGGTGAAGTGGATACCGATTGGTTGCATACTCTGCCTAAGGGAACGGCCTAGCTCAAGGAAGAGGCAAGAGGGTCGGTAACTTCCTAATCAGCTTCACCGCCACACAATAAAAATTGGTAGACAGAGTTAGGAAGGGGGATACAGTCCTTTCTAAGGATACGAAGTCGAGACAGGAAACCTTGCTATTGAAGAACTAAGGTGGTGAGGTTCTTCTGCTTGGCCCGCCCTACATGTAAAGAATCCACAACGAATTGTTGCTGCCCTTACCCATATATAGTGAAATCGTTCAGCTCAGGTGCCCATAAAACTAAAATTTTACTTCATTTTGAAATATCCAAATTCATTATAAAAACAAGAAAGGAAAGCTAACTTCGGGCGGAGCCGAAGTTAATATACCCTTGCAGTTGAGTCGCAGTCCGCTAGGTGGCGCCACGCATCTTATATTATTAGATATGTAGTGGATCGTATATAGTCGGCCGATCCTAATGAAATTTGGCATATTGAATTATTATGCCCAAAGAGTAATCTGTACCAAATCCCATCTTTCTAACTTAAAAAACAAAAGTTATGCCACTGTACACAAGATATTTTGGTCAAATATAACATGTGTGGAAAGTCCCAACCCTCTAACTTAAAGAAACACCAAAGTAATGGCATTTCCGATCAATCAGTTATATGGCAGCTATAAGATATAGTCGACCGATCCCGGCCGTTCCGACTTATATACTACCTGCAAGGAATAAAAGGATGTGCGCAAAGTTTCAACTCGATAGCTCCAAAACTGAGAGACTAGTTTGCGTAGAAACCGACAGACAGACAGACGGACATGCTCATATCGACTCAGGAGGTGATCCTGATCAAGAATATATATATTTTATAGGGTCGGAGATGTCTCCTTCACTGCGTTGCACACTTTTGACCAAAATTATAATACCCTCTGCAAGGGTATAACAAGGTTACTTCTTCTTCTGACTGCATGCTTAACTTAAGCCCTTACTCCTAATTGTTCCTAATTCTTCTAAATGATCTTAAAACTGCTTAATTAATAAATTGGAATGTAATATAAATATGTGTAGATAAAGAAATATAGATATATACATGTAGTAAATTAGGAGTTAAGGTAGAAAAACGTGTAACCAATCATTGGGATATGGACTAAATATACATACGTTTTCCTATAGAGGCACTGTTACATGAAGTCCGCTGGCCTGTAGAAAAGAGCGCTGGATGTTTTGGTGAACGGGTTAAATTCAAATTAAATTATGGGGTTTTGATGTTCATGTTGCCAACAATTGATCAATGCTTTACAGGAAAAGAGGATGAGTCTTGGTTCGATCCAATATAATTTACAAAAATAAAAAAAAAAATTTAAATTCTACTTAAGAATACTCTAATCCTGGCACAACTTGTCGCGCTTCTCTTCTAGTTGTTGTTGCTGTTGTTTAGTCGTCACTATGGACGAGATGGTTGTCGCAGCGATTGTCGAGCTAGCGCATCACATGGTCGAGGCCGGATTATATGAACATGAGGTTCTGCGCTAGAAAGTGAGGTTATGTTTACCTCCACGCTCCTGGTTGGCCAGGTTCCAGCACCGCTCCTAATCCACTGCGGCCCCAATCACGCACACGTCGTCGGGCACAGACCTCGCCTATCGTGGCTCGAGTCTGGACCGGTTTCGCGCACGTTTAGGGGCTGATCAAGGAAAGCTTTTCCTGGATGCCTGGCCGATGATACACGCGGTGGCTCCGCCGTATACCTCTGTGTCGAAACGGGATACGTTGCTTGTCGTAGGCTTTTGTTGGGCGCTACGCAAACGATTGTGGGGTTTGAGCACTACCTAGAACACTTTTATTATTTTCCCAATGGGCGACATATCGGTCGGCTCACCTGGAGGATTTTCCGCCACAACCACAAACACACGTGCAGATGCGAACGGCTGTGCACAATCACGGCCAATGTTCCTCTGCTGCTACTCCAAGTCCCCTCGTTTACCGTATTGGGTACAATAACAATTTCCACGTTTGGATATATTTTTCACTATATTGTTGTGATATAGACAACTGTTCACTTCTGAGTTTTGATCGCAAAAGAACAATTGGATTGAGCGAAAATTCGGTTGTCAGAATATGGAGTTGCCAGATAGTTCGCCTTAACAGCTTTAAAGGGTTGTAACAGCGATCCGTTATCGACTTATTTTATTCGACTAATGTTTATCGACTACTAACTATCGACTAAAGTTTGTTTACCTTATTAGAATTGGTCTTTTTTTGTTAATATTCATTCGTACCCTCACATCCTGCAGCCCGGACTTTGACTTTCGCTCTCCCAAACCCCCCGTACCTGCCCCTGTGTGCCACTTTTCTTGGCGTGTGGAAGATTAAGTCTCCTCACCTTTTATTGTATGATGCAAAAATCGAAAAAATTGCAACTTTGAATGCAAATATCTTTCAATTACACAGGTTCAGATGCGGAATACATGGGAAATTTTCTGTTGGATTGGTATGGTTTAAAACTGTTTTGCGATTTAAACTTTTTGTTGGGCCAAGCAGTCACCAAAGAATGCATATAAAATAATTATAATATGCTAAGCTGCAGCTGTTGTTATCAGCATGTTTTCGTCTCTGTTTTGTCTCCCAGTTTCGCATGCGCTTTATTGTTATTTGTAGCGTATGCGCTTTGGGGAGCTTTGGTTGAGCTTCTGCACAAGCTCTTGGTTTTTGCGTTTGTTGTGAATTGGAGTTGATTGGAGCCGCATAGATTAGGATTAGATTAAATTGAACCCAAAATAAATATATTGAAACACTGATTTGAAACGCGTGTATTTATTCGGCTGCTATTGAAAACTATTAATAGCATAACACTTTTTTTTTAATTTCGCAGACAGGGTTTTCTAGAGACGGTTTGATGCCAGCTGGACAAACAAATTTCTTCGAATTATAGATATTTTGGAAAAGAAAATTTGGATAAGAATTCAAACTTCAAAACTCGGGATCTCAGGCGAAGAAATTTAAATAGGACATCACATACCTAACGATTTTGGATTAAAGTCTTTTGTAAAACAAACATACTTTTTCATGGATAAACTTGTTAAAAAGTATTTTATTTGAAAATTCACCGCCTTTTTAAACAAAAAAAGCTCAAAAGCCACACACAACATTAACAATATTTTCGCTTCACATGGAACCCCTATCTCTTGAATTATCTGTAAACGAAAATTATAAATTATAGCCAGAGCTTAAATAATTCATTATGAGGAAACCTACGAGGGCAGTCCGATAAGTACATAGCCTCACCGCCCGATGGCGTCACTATCGCAAAGTTATTATCGTTTAGTACATTCTCATAGACGGAATCTCGTACTATCGAAATTTTAGCCGAATCGGACTCGTAGTTTTGTTTTGACTGCTTGAGGAATCGGACGTGTCGGCGTAATTTAGAAAAATGGAGAAAGAGCAATATCGGTCTGTGATTCGATTCTTGTTTTAGGAAAGAAAAACGCGCAGCGAAATCGAAGAGCTCTTAGATGCTGGGTATGGGGACTCTTCTCCTTCGATGGCAACCGTCAAAAATTGGTTTAACGAGTTTCAACGTGGTCGCACGTCGGTTTTTGATGCGCCACGCCCAGGTGCACCGAAAACGGCTACCACAGAGGATAACGTGACAAAAATCCATGATCTCGTATTGGCAGACCGCCGAATAAAGATGCGCGAGATAGCTGAGACATGGTTATATCCTACATGAACGCTGTTAAGCGCAATCCGAAGGAGTTTCTGCGTCGTTTCAAACAATGGATTTCACCCGGCGAACCTGCTCCGAAGAAGGCGAAGACTGTCCCATCGGTCGGAAATGTGGTGGCCACAATTTTTTGGCATACACAAGAAGTGATCTACATCGACACCCTCGAGAAGGGGAAAACGGTCACAGGGCTGTACTATGCCGAATTATTGGGCCGATTCGCCTACAAATTGCGGAAAATACGGACCCATTTAATGAAAAAAAAAGTGCTCTTCATGGTAACGCACCGGCTCACACTTCCGCCCTTGACACGGCAAAATTGTTCGAATTGGGCTACGAACTACAACCCCATTCACCAAACTTGTTTTCTAACTTGAAAAACTCACTCGCTGGACAGAAATTTTCATCGAATGAGGAGGTCAACGCCGCCACAGAGGCCTATTTTGCATACCTCAAGAAAACGTATTTTTCAGACGGGTAAATAAGTTGGAGCATCGCTGGGTCAAGTGTACCGAGCTAAAAGAAGATTATGTTGAAAAATAAATCGCCAATTTTCAAAAAATTTCGTTTTTCGTTTGGAAGCTAAGAACTTATCGGACCACCCTCGTTTATTACCTGTACATTACCGGTACATTAAGGCAGGGATGCCCAGTCCCATTGCTCTCGTTCCTCTTTTGTTGTTGGATTTGTCTGTCATATGTGAAGAGAAAAATCATATGCGTGTGCTGCCCCAGCATAGGCAAGATAAATTACAATAACAATTTTTCATAGCTTAACAACACTTAACTTAGTTTCAACACATATCGTCCCAGTGCGAAGGCATTTTGTTGTTGGATTGAATATAAAAAAAAAACTATCGCACATGTATATGTATTTGTGATTTTGTGCAACGGTATTGGACTTTGCTCTGTCATAAGCAGTGCTTGGGCACCCCTGCATTAAGGTCATACTAAGGTAAAAGCACTATACTAAAGTTTACCTATCTTATCTTTCATAAGGGTCCTATTTCAGTCAGTATAGACAAAAATTTTTTTGTTTGGGTAAACTCGATCCTATTTAGGTGAGTTAGTCAGTCAGCAATGGTTAAAAATGAAAAAATTACAAACAAACGTTATTATACCCTTGCAGAGGGTATTATAATTTTGGTCAAAAGTGTGCAACGCAGTGAAGGAGACATCTCCGACCCTATGAAGTATATATATTTTTGATCAGGATCACCTCCTGAGTCGATATGAGCATGTCCGTCTGTCTGTATCTACGCAAATATATCTCTCAGTCTCTCAGTTTTAGAGCGATCGAGTTGAAACTTTGCACACATCCTTCTTTTGTTGGCAGGCAGTATATAAATCGTAAAGGCCGGGATCGGCCGACTATATCCTATAGCTGCTACATAACTGAACGATCGGAATGGGCATAACTTTGGTCTTTTAAGCTAGAATGATGGGACTTTCTACGGATTCCATTTTGGGAAACCTTATTTGTTCTGCCAAATTTCATCAGGATCGGCCGACTATATCCTATAGCGGCCATATGACTGAACGATCGGAAATGGCACAACCTTAACTGCAAGGGTATATCAACTTCGGCTTCGCCCGAAGTTAGCTTTGCTTTCTTGTTTTTATTTGGTTTTAAATTCACTGTTTAGTGAATGGTTAGTTACATAAAATGTAAGCTTAAGTTAGTTTAATTAATAAATTTGTTATATTTTGGAAAGAAAACCGCACCGATCATATAATTAAGAAATATATTATAGCCGTTCTTTTTTATGTCTTGAAAGGTACAAGCCCAAAGCCTGTTTTTTAAAACCCCAAATACTTTCAACTTTTAGATCTGGGACTAAAATTAACAATTCATAATTATTTATTTAATTATTATACCTTT
Source organism: Drosophila ananassae (assembly GCF_017639315.1). Taxonomy (NCBI): domain Eukaryota; kingdom Metazoa; phylum Arthropoda; class Insecta; order Diptera; family Drosophilidae; genus Drosophila; species Drosophila ananassae. The sequence goes on along the minus strand of NC_057932.1, from coordinate 11,612 downwards.
GCAGAGAGTATTATAATTATGGTCAAAAGTGTGCAACGCAGTGAAGGAGACATCTCCGACCCTATAAAGTATATATATTCTTGATCAGGATCACCTCCTGAGTCGATATGAGCATGTCCGTCTGTCTGTCTGTCCGTCTGTCTGTATGTCTGTCTGTCGGTTTCTACGCAAACTAGTCTCTCAGTTGTAGAGCTATCGAGTTGAAACTTTGCCCACATCCTTTTTTCTTTGCAGGTAGTATATAAGTCGGAACGGCCGGGATCGGTCGACTATATCCTATAGCTGCCATATAACTGATTGATCGGAAATGCTTCTCTATCCTATAGCTGCCATATAACTGATTGATCGGAAATGTTTTTTTAAGTTGGAGTGTTGAGACTTTCCACACATGTTATATTTGGCCAAAATATCTTGTCTACAAAATAAGGATCATTAGGATCGGCCGACTATATCCTATAGCTGTCATAGATCGATCGGAATTGGCATAACTTTAATGTTTTTGAAGTTAGAAAGATGGGACTTGGTACGGATTCTATTTTGGACAAAATAGTTTGATTAGCCAAATTTCATAAGGATCGGCCGAATATATCATATAGCTGCCATATAACTGAACGATCAGAAATGGCACAACTGCAAGGGTATATCAATTTCGGCTTCGCCCGAAGTTAGCTTACCTTTCTTGTTTCAACATTTATTTTAATTGCTTAACCTCTAAAAATTTCGAGTAATTTATTGTTATTTAAAATATATTTCAGTAATAAACTAAACTATTTGAATGAATGTGATTAAGGTCATTAAGCTCAATTTGATACATGTTATTAGTTTTTCATTAATTTTGAATACCGTTTTTGATTATATTATAGCTAGTATACAATAATTAGTCTAATAATTAATTTCAAAAACATTAGCCGCAGAGGCTATGCTTTAATGAGTACGTTAATGATTGGCCAAAAAAAAATCTAACGGCCCTTAGTTATGAAAGAAAATATAATATATGTACCGAAATCCCTACTCGCCTTTTTTTTATTTGATACTACTTTTCTATTCAAATAATCCATATTGGAACACATTCAAATACATTTTAAAATATAAAATTTACATACGCACAATGGCGCATATATTTTCATTGACATTAAAAAAAAATAAATCGCAACCAACATTTGCAGGCACATCTGACCAAAATAGGATCAGCACATTAACCATGGTCATCATTTTAACAGTTATCGTGAAATGTGTCTTCATTAGCTTTGCAACACTGGCCGTTTGCTACAGGTAGAGTACCAAGGAAATCAAGTTCATTTTTCTTTTACTTCCATTTACACTTCCATTAACACCCATAAAAAATATTTTTATAATAACGTAAGTTTTTAATTTAAGACCAGCCAAATTTAAAAAATTTCTGAAGTAATTTACAATTTATTACCCTTTTGTTAAGAAATCAAAAATAAAAGTTTGTTTTCATATTTGTCTAAGATATTTACTCAAAATGTGTACAGTTAAAAGTTTGCAGTTCCACATAATGAAATTCAATAAATTTGAAAAGACATGCTTTAAAAGTGTGTAACCACCACTTGTTCCTGCGGAAAAAAAAAAGACCTAAAGACCACTAATCCTAAAAGACCACTAAAAATGTCCAGAAAATATAGGGTGTGGCCTGCCCTTTTTTATTTTTGCATAGGTCCTGCATATATGTATACTCATAATAAAAAAAAAATGATTCCATTCAAAACTTTAATTATAACAGTTTAATAGATTAAAGTGAAAGAAATATTTGTTGCATTTAAAGCTAAAATTATACCATGGACTCTTTAAGTTCATACATTAATTTATGACACAAAAAGTAGTTCGACAAGCAAATTATTAGCATTTTTTAAGGTGAATAAATGAAACTAAAAGGATTTTAAATTGTAATATTTTATATTCAAATCAAGAGGCTGGAAATATTTTGGCAATGATTATTTATTTATTGGATACGATAGTACAGTTTACAAAACTATGACTAACAGTTTAGGGGTGTAGTGCTAGCTACGAGGCCTTCAACTACGTGTTTTAACTATTTAGTTATGTTTATATTTAGCAAAGTTAACAGAATATTTATTTTAATTTTAAATTTCGTTGTATAAATTGGTGATTGCTTGGAATTTGATGATTGCTTTAATGTTTTCTGCTGTTGGGTTCTTAAGATACTCAGTGGCTGGCCGATTTTTTAGTAGATTTTGCTTGTTCTAAGAGATTGCTGGGCAGGAATCTAAGATGTATTTCGGCAAGGTACTTGTGCGTATTTGTGCAAAATATACAATTTTAAGTGAAATTAAATTTTAAATAGAAAAAAATGCAATCAGTTAAAAAAATGTTTTCTTAAAAAATAGTTTAACTTCTAATGGTACTCTAGAGTAGAATACAGTAAATCTGCAATTAAGTTGAAAAAAATTTAATTTTTAGCTTGTTTCGAATTTCGATTGTCCGCCACAGGGGACTTTAAAGCCTTGAACTGGTCTTACTCGAATTACGGTTCCTTGATTTTGCACGCAGCAGAACTCAAATGAATTTCAATATTTTTGCTTGAAATTTTTACCATATCTTGAATGCAGTAAAACGCGTATGGACTTTTTGATAAATTAATCAAGCGATTTTAATTACGGAAAACTGGCCCAATTTTAAGCGAAATTATGACTTTTTGTTGAAAATTCCATAAATCAATATTTGTGCAGATTCGTAAGTGTTTCTTTATTAAGATATTGTAAAAATCAATATTTTATAAAATTGTACGTGTTTCTAGATATTCAGCAATTTTTCCTCCTCGTAGTAATTAAACGTGGAGGCCTTCCAGACGCCCAAGGGCAGAGATCATATCGCCGCGTTTTTCTTTTATTTTTGAATTTTTTCGTACTCTAAAATATATGTTTAACAACATATTCGGACTGCTTTCCTTTTTGACCCTCCTTCTGGTCTAAAAAAATCGCGGAACAGCACTGCAAAAACATGGATTACAATGATGTTACTTCTTAATATATGCACTGTTTATAAGTGTTTTTCATCTTCATTCAAATGACGGTAGTGTTATTCAATCTGATCACAATTTGATCATATTTGATATTCATTTGCATGAATTTACATTTATTTAAACCTACATTTATTTGAATTTTAATGCGAATCGGTTTTGGCGAGAGTGAGTACGTGCACTGCACTTACATCCGAATTAGTTGCACAAGACTGAAACGACAAAACACGATGCAATTTGAATGCGACTAAATACCATTTTAGACCTGGTACGGGTGAAGTGCAACAGTTATATTGTACTTATGTTTTGTATATACCAAGGACAACAACATTAACAGCCGAGTCGATATAGCCATGATCGTCCGTCCATTTGAACGCGTAGATCTCAGAGAATATCCTAAATAGATATATTAGATTTAACTTGAAGACTCCTGTGAATAAATTGTGAAAGCCTGGAAAACTGAAAAAATACTAAAAGCTAAAATATTAAAAACATATTAAAAAAATATATTTTTTTTTTTGAATATAATTTAGCCAAATGAGCCTTTTTATGAGCATTTATATTCATTTATATTCTGATTCCCATACTGAAAAATTAATAAAAATTCATTCTGTCATGTCTGTCATGTCCGTCATGTCCGTCATGTCCGTCATGTCTGTCATGTCTGTCATGTCTGTCATGTCTGTCATGTCTGTCTGTCTGTCCTGTCTGTCTGTCCTGTCTGTCTGTCCTGTCTGTCTGTCCTGTCTGTCTGTCCTGTCTGTCTGTCCTGTCTGTCTGTCCTGTCTGTCTGTCCTGTCTGTCTGTCCTGTCTGTCTGTCCTGTCTGTCTGTCCTGTCTGTCTGTCCTGTCTGTCTGTCCTGTCTGTCTGTCCTGTCTGTCTGTCCTGTCTGTCTGTCCTGTCTGTCTGTCCTGTCTGTCTGTCCTGTCTGTCCTGTCTGTCCTGTCTGTCTGTCCTGTCTGTCTGTCCTGTCTGTCTGTCCTGTCTGTCTGTCCTGTCTGTCTGTCCTGTCTGTCTGTCCTGTCTGTCCTGTCTGTCCTGTCTGTCTGTCCTGTCTGTCTGTCCTGTCTGTCTGTCCTGTCTGTCTGTCCTGTCTGTCTGTCCTGTCTGTCTGTCCTGTCTGTCTGTCCTGTCTGTCTGTCCTGTCTGTCTGTCCTGTCTGTCTGTCCTGTCTGTCTGTCCTGTCTGTCTGTCCTGTCTGTCTGTCCTGTCTGTCTGTCCTGTCTGTCTGTCCTGTCTGTCTGTCCTGTCTGTCTGTCCTGTCTGTCTGTCCTGTCTGTCTGTCCTGTCTGTCTGTCCTGTCTGTCTGTCCTGTCTGTCTGTCCTGTCTGTCTGTCCTGTCTGTCTGTCCTGTCTGTCTGTCCTGTCTGTCTGTCCTGTCTGTCTGTCCTGTCTGTCTGTCCTGTCTGTCTGTCCTGTCTGTCTGTCCTGTCTGTCTGTCCTGTCTGTCTGTCCTGTCTGTCTGTCCTGTCTGTCTGTCCTGTCTGTCTGTCCTGTCTGTCTGTCCTGTCTGTCTGTCCTGTCTGTCTGTCCTGTCTGTCTGTCCTGTCTGTCCTGTCTGTCTGTCCTGTCTGTCTGTCCTGTCTGTCTGTCCTGTCTGTCTGTCCTGTCTGTCTGTCCTGTCTGTCTGTCCTGTCTGTCTGTCCTGTCTGTCTGTCCTGTCTGTCTGTCCTGTCTGTCTGTCCTGTCTGTCTGTCCTGTCTGTCTGTCCTGTCTGTCTGTCCTGTCTGTCTGTCCTGTCTGTCTGTCCTGTCTGTCTGTCCTGTCTGTCTGTCCTGTCTGTCCTGTCTGTCTGTCCTGTCTGTCTGTCCTGTCTGTCTGTCCTGTCTGTCTGTCCTGTCTGTCTGTCCTGTCTGTCTGTCCTGTCTGTCTGTCCTGTCTGTCTGTCCTGTCTGTCTGTCCTGTCTGTCTGTCCTGTCTGTCCTGTCTGTCTGTCCTGTCTGTCTGTCCTGTCTGTCTGTCCTGTCTGTCTGTCCTGTCTGTCTGTCCTGTCTGTCTGTCCTGTCTGTCTGTCCTGTCTGTCTGTCCTGTCTGTCTGTCCTGTCTGTCTGTCCTGTCTGTCTGTCCTGTCTGTCTGTCCTGTCTGTCTGTCCTGTCTGTCCTGTCTGTCTGTCCTGTCTGTCTGTCCTGTCTGTCTGTCCTGTCTGTCTGTCCTGTCTGTCTGTCCTGTCTGTCTGTCCTGTCTGTCTGTCCTGTCTGTCTGTCCTGTCTGTCTGTCCTGTCTGTCTGTCCTGTCTGTCTGTCCTGTCTGTCTGTCCTGTCTGTCTGTCCTGTCTGTCTGTCCTGTCTGTCTGTCCTGTCTGTCTGTCCTGTCTGTCTGTCCTGTCTGTCTGTCCTGTCTGTCTGTCCTGTCTGTCTGTCCTGTCTGTCTGTCCTGTCTGTCTGTCCTGTCTGTCTGTCCTGTCTGTCCTGTCTGTCCTGTCTGTCCTGTCTGTCTGTCCTGTCTGTCTGTCCTGTCTGTCTGTCCTGTCTGTCTGTCCTGTCTGTCTGTCCTGTCTGTCTGTCCTGTCTGTCCTGTCTGTCCTGTCTGTCTGTCCTGTCTGTCTGTCCTGTCTGTCTGTCCTGTCTGTCTGTCCTGTCTGTCTGTCCTGTCTGTCTGTCCTGTCTGTCTGTCCTGTCTGTCTGTCCTGTCTGTCTGTCCTGTCTGTCTGTCCTGTCTGTCTGTCCTGTCTGTCTGTCCTGTCTGTCTGTCCTGTCTGTCTGTCCTGTCTGTCTGTCCTGTCTGTCTGTCCTGTCTGTCTGTCCTGTCTGTCTGTCCTGTCTGTCTGTCCTGTCTGTCTGTCCTGTCTGTCTGTCCTGTCTGTCCTGTCTGTCTGTCCTGTCTGTCTGTCCTGTCTGTCTGTCCTGTCTGTCTGTCCTGTCTGTCTGTCCTGTCTGTCTGTCCTGTCTGTCTGTCCTGTCTGTCTGTCCTGTCTGTCTGTCCTGTCTGTCTGTCCTGTCTGTCTGTCCTGTCTGTCTGTCCTGTCTGTCTGTCCTGTCTGTCTGTCCTGTCTGTCTGTCCTGTCTGTCTGTCCTGTCTGTCTGTCCTGTCTGTCTGTCCTGTCTGTCTGTCCTGTCTGTCTGTCCTGTCTGTCTGTCCTGTCTGTCTGTCCTGTCTGTCTGTCCTGTCTGTCTGTCCTGTCTGTCTGTCCTGTCTGTCTGTCCTGTCTGTCTGTCCTGTCTGTCTGTCCTGTCTGTCTGTCCTGTCTGTCTGTCCTGTCTGTCTGTCCTGTCTGTCTGTCCTGTCTGTCTGTCCTGTCTGTCTGTCCTGTCTGTCTGTCCTGTCTGTCTGTCCTGTCTGTCTGTCCTGTCTGTCTGTCCTGTCTGTCTGTCCTGTCTGTCTGTCCTGTCTGTCTGTCCTGTCTGTCTGTCCTGTCTGTCTGTCCTGTCTGTCTGTCCTGTCTGTCTGTCCTGTCTGTCTGTCCTGTCTGTCTGTCCTGTCTGTCTGTCCTGTCTGTCTGTCCTGTCTGTCTGTCTGTCCTGTCTGTCTGTCCTGTCTGTCCTGTCTGTCTGTCCTGTCTGTCTGTCCTGTCTGTCTGTCCTGTCTGTCTGTCCTGTCTGTCTGTCCTGTCTGTCTGTCCTGTCTGTCTGTCCTGTCTGTCTGTCCTGTCTGTCTGTCCTGTCTGTCTGTCCTGTCTGTCTGTCCTGTCTGTCTGTCCTGTCTGTCTGTCCTGTCTGTCTGTCCTGTCTGTCTGTCCTGTCTGTCTGTCCTGTCTGTCTGTCCTGTCTGTCTGTCCTGTCTGTCTGTCCTGTCTGTCTGTCCTGTCTGTCTGTCCTGTCTGTCTGTCCTGTCTGTCTGTCCTGTCTGTCTGTCCTGTCTGTCTGTCCTGTCTGTCTGTCCTGTCTGTCTGTCCTGTCTGTCTGTCCTGTCTGTCTGTCCTGTCTGTCTGTCCTGTCTGTCTGTCCTGTCTGTCTGTCCTGTCTGTCTGTCCTGTCTGTCTGTCCTGTCTGTCTGTCCTGTCTGTCTGTCCTGTCTGTCTGTCCTGTCTGTCTGTCCTGTCTGTCTGTCCTGTCTGTCTGTCCTGTCTGTCTGTCCTGTCTGTCTGTCCTGTCTGTCTGTCCTGTCTGTCTGTCCTGTCTGTCTGTCCTGTCTGTCTGTCCTGTCTGTCTGTCCTGTCTGTCTGTCCTGTCTGTCTGTCCTGTCTGTCTGTCCTGTCTGTCTGTCCTGTCTGTCTGTCCTGTCTGTCTGTCCTGTCTGTCTGTCCTGTCTGTCTGTCCTGTCTGTCTGTCCTGTCTGTCTGTCCTGTCTGTCTGTCCTGTCTGTCTGTCCTGTCTGTCTGTCCTGTCTGTCTGTCCTGTCTGTCTGTCCTGTCTGTCTGTCCTGTCTGTCTGTCCTGTCTGTCTGTCCTGTCTGTCTGTCCTGTCTGTCTGTCCTGTCTGTCTGTCCTGTCTGTCTGTCCTGTCTGTCTGTCCTGTCTGTCTGTCCTGTCTGTCTGTCCTGTCTGTCTGTCCTGTCTGTCTGTCCTGTCTGTCTGTCCTGTCTGTCTGTCCTGTCTGTCTGTCCTGTCTGTCTGTCCTGTCTGTCTGTCCTGTCTGTCTGTCCTGTCTGTCTGTCCTGTCTGTCTGTCCTGTCTGTCTGTCCTGTCTGTCTGTCCTGTCTGTCTGTCCTGTCTGTCTGTCCTGTCTGTCTGTCCTGTCTGTCTGTCCTGTCTGTCTGTCCTGTCTGTCTGTCCTGTCTGTCTGTCCTGTCTGTCTGTCCTGTCTGTCTGTCCTGTCTGTCTGTCCTGTCTGTCTGTCCTGTCTGTCTGTCCTGTCTGTCTGTCCTGTCTGTCTGTCCTGTCTGTCTGTCCTGTCTGTCTGTCTGTCCTGTCTGTCTGTCCTGTCTGTCTGTCCTGTCTGTCTGTCCTGTCTGTCTGTCCTGTCTGTCTGTCCTGTCTGTCTGTCTGTCCTGTCTGTCTGTCCTGTCTGTCTGTCCTGTCTGTCTGTCCTGTCTGTCTGTCCTGTCTGTCTGTCCTGTCTGTCTGTCCTGTCTGTCTGTCCTGTCTGTCTGTCCTGTCTGTCTGTCCTGTCTGTCTGTCCTGTCTGTCTGTCCTGTCTGTCTGTCCTGTCTGTCTGTCCTGTCTGTCTGTCCTGTCTGTCTGTCCTGTCTGTCTGTCCTGTCTGTCTGTCCTGTCTGTCTGTCCTGTCTGTCTGTCCTGTCTGTCTGTCCTGTCTGTCTGTCCTGTCTGTCTGTCCTGTCTGTCTGTCCTGTCTGTCTGTCCTGTCTGTCTGTCCTGTCTGTCTGTCCTGTCTGTCTGTCCTGTCTGTCCTGTCTGTCTGTCCTGTCTGTCTGTCCTGTCTGTCTGTCCTGTCTGTCTGTCCTGTCTGTCTGTCCTGTCTGTCTGTCCTGTCTGTCTGTCCTGTCTGTCTGTCCTGTCTGTCTGTCCTGTCTGTCTGTCCTGTCTGTCTGTCCTGTCTGTCTGTCCTGTCTGTCTGTCCTGTCTGTCTGTCCTGTCTGTCCTGTCTGTCTGTCCTGTCTGTCTGTCCTGTCTGTCTGTCCTGTCTGTCTGTCCTGTCTGTCTGTCCTGTCTGTCCTGTCTGTCCTGTCTGTCTGTCCTGTCTGTCCTGTCTGTCTGTCCTGTCTGTCCTGTCTGTCTGTCCTGTCTGTCTGTCCTGTCTGTCTGTCCTGTCTGTCTGTCCTGTCTGTCCTGTCTGTCCTGTCTGTCTGTCCTGTCTGTCCTGTCTGTCTGTCCTGTCTGTCTGTCCTGTCTGTCTGTCCTGTCTGTCTGTCCTGTCTGTCTGTCCTGTCTGTCTGTCTGTCTGTCCTGTCTGTCCTGTCTGTCTGTCCTGTCTGTCTGTCCTGTCTGTCTGTCCTGTCTGTCTGTCCTGTCTGTCTGTCCTGTCTGTCCTGTCTGTCTGTCCTGTCTGTCTGTCCTGTCTGTCTGTCCTGTCTGTCTGTCCTGTCTGTCTGTCCTGTCTGTCTGTCCTGTCTGTCTGTCCTGTCTGTCTGTCCTGTCTGTCTGTCCTGTCTGTCTGTCCTGTCTGTCTGTCCTGTCTGTCTGTCCTGTCTGTCTGTCCTGTCTGTCTGTCCTGTCTGTCTGTCCTGTCTGTCTGTCTGTCTGTCTGTCCTGTCTGTCCTGTCTGTCCTGTCTGTCTGTCCTGTCTGTCTGTCCTGTCTGTCTGTCCTGTCTGTCTGTCCTGTCTGTCTGTCCTGTCTGTCTGTCCTGTCTGTCTGTCTGTCTGTCCTGTCTGTCTGTCCTGTCTGTCTGTCCTGTCTGTCTGTCCTGTCTGTCCTGTCTGTCCTGTCTGTCCTGTCTGTCTGTCCTGTCTGTCTGTCCTGTCTGTCTGTCCTGTCTGTCTGTCCTGTCTGTCTGTCCTGTCTGTCTGTCCTGTCTGTCTGTCCTGTCTGTCTGTCCTGTCTGTCTGTCTGTCTGTCTGTCTGTCCTGTCTGTCTGTCCTGTCTGTCTGTCCTGTCTGTCTGTCCTGTCTGTCTGTCTGTCTGTCCTGTCTGTCTGTCCTGTCTGTCTGTCCTGTCTGTCTGTCCTGTCTGTCTGTCCTGTCTGTCTGTCCTGTCTGTCTGTCCTGTCTGTCTGTCCTGTCTGTCTGTCCTGTCTGTCTGTCCTGTCTGTCTGTCTGTCTGTCTGTCCTGTCTGTCTGTCCTGTCTGTCTGTCCTGTCTGTCTGTCCTGTCTGTCTGTCCTGTCTGTCTGTCCTGTCTGTCTGTCCTGTCTGTCTGTCCTGTCTGTCTGTCCTGTCTGTCTGTCCTGTCTGTCTGTCCTGTCTGTCTGTCCTGTCTGTCTGTCCTGTCTGTCTGTCTGTCTGTCTGTCTGTCCTGTCTGTCTGTCTGTCTGTCTGTCCTGTCTGTCCTGTCTGTCTGTCCTGTCTGTCCTGTCTGTCTGTCCTGTCTGTCTGTCCTGTCTGTCTGTCCTGTCTGTCTGTCCTGTCTGTCTGTCCTGTCTGTCTGTCCTGTCTGTCTGTCCTGTCTGTCTGTCCTGTCTGTCTGTCCTGTCTGTCTGTCCTGTCCTGTCTGTCCTGTCTGTCTGTCCTGTCTGTCTGTCCTGTCTGTCTGTCCTGTCTGTCTGTCCTGTCTGTCTGTCCTGTCTGTCTGTCCTGTCTGTCTGTCCTGTCTGTCTGTCCTGTCTGTCTGTCCTGTCTGTCTGTCCTGTCTGTCTGTCCTGTCTGTCTGTCCTGTCTGTCTGTCCTGTCTGTCTGTCCTGTCTGTCTGTCCTGTCTGTCTGTCCTGTCTGTCTGTCCTGTCTGTCCTGTCTGTCTGTCCTGTCTGTCTGTCCTGTCTGTCTGTCCTGTCTGTCTGTCCTGTCTGTCTGTCCTGTCTGTCTGTCCTGTCTGTCTGTCCTGTCTGTCTGTCCTGTCTGTCTGTCCTGTCTGTCTGTCCTGTCTGTCTGTCCTGTCTGTCTGTCCTGTCTGTCTGTCCTGTCTGTCTGTCCTGTCTGTCTGTCTGTCTGTCCTGTCTGTCTGTCCTGTCTGTCTGTCTGTCTGTCCTGTCTGTCTGTCCTGTCTGTCTGTCCTGTCTGTCTGTCCTGTCTGTCTGTCCTGTCTGTCTGTCCTGTCTGTCTGTCCTGTCTGTCTGTCCTGTCTGTCTGTCCTGTCTGTCTGTCCTGTCTGTCTGTCCTGTCTGTCTGTCCTGTCTGTCTGTCCTGTCTGTCTGTCCTGTCTGTCTGTCCTGTCTGTCTGTCCTGTCTGTCTGTCCTGTCTGTCTGTCCTGTCTGTCTGTCCTGTCTGTCTGTCCTGTCTGTCTGTCCTGTCTGTCTGTCCTGTCTGTCTGTCCTGTCTGTCTGTCCTGTCTGTCTGTCCTGTCTGTCTGTCCTGTCTGTCTGTCCTGTCTGTCTGTCCTGTCTGTCTGTCCTGTCTGTCTGTCCTGTCTGTCTGTCCTGTCTGTCTGTCCTGTCTGTCTGTCCTGTCTGTCTGTCCTGTCCTGTCTGTCTGTCCTGTCTGTCTGTCCTGTCTGTCTGTCCTGTCTGTCTGTCCTGTCTGTCTGTCCTGTCTGTCTGTCCTGTCTGTCTGTCCTGTCTGTCTGTCCTGTCTGTCTGTCCTGTCTGTCTGTCCTGTCTGTCTGTCCTGTCTGTCTGTCCTGTCTGTCTGTCCTGTCTGTCTGTCTGTCCTGTCTGTCTGTCCTGTCTGTCTGTCCTGTCTGTCTGTCCTGTCTGTCTGTCTGTCTGTCTGTCTGTCTGTCTGTCCTGTCTGTCTGTCCTGTCTGTCTGTCCTGTCTGTCTGTCCTGTCTGTCTGTCCTGTCTGTCTGTCCTGTCTGTCTGTCCTGTCTGTCTGTCCTGTCTGTCTGTCTGTCTGTCTGTCTGTCCTGTCTGTCTGTCCTGTCTGTCTGTCCTGTCTGTCTGTCCTGTCTGTCTGTCTGTCCTGTCTGTCTGTCCTGTCTGTCTGTCCTGTCTGTCTGTCCTGTCTGTCCTGTCTGTCTGTCCTGTCTGTCTGTCCTGTCTGTCTGTCCTGTCTGTCTGTCCTGTCTGTCTGTCCTGTCTGTCTGTCCTGTCTGTCTGTCCTGTCTGTCTGTCCTGTCTGTCTGTCCTGTCTGTCTGTCCTGTCTGTCTGTCTGTCTGTCTGTCTGTCCTGTCTGTCTGTCCTGTCTGTCCTGTCTGTCTGTCCTGTCTGTCTGTCCTGTCTGTCTGTCTGTCCTGTCTGTCTGTCCTGTCTGTCTGTCTGTCCTGTCTGTCCTGTCTGTCTGTCCTGTCTGTCTGTCCTGTC